>NC_064924.1:300843911-302043911 GCF_023897955.1 Schistocerca gregaria
CTCCTGATGGACTGCTCCCTTTTAGCCCCTTTGCGGCAGTCCTTTATTTACCAGCTGCACTTCCTTCAATTCTAGGTGACGATGTCTCTATAGCTTACTCAGTTTTACGTTTTATCCGTGCAGCTGGGTTTTATCACTCACTCTAGTGTGGGGACTTTTGCATGATTTTTCAGGCTGCAACCACTCCGGCGACTTTAAATTGTGACGTGGAGACAAAAATAGCGTCTTTTATGGTAACAAGTTTGTTTTGGTACCTCTATCAACGCTTTCCAACTGGAGATTCTTCGTTTGTAGTTGACTGGTTAACCTTTTACCTGATCCATCAACCAAGGTAGTCTGTTTTACTCTAGCCAACCATTTTCTCTGCTCCTTTTAAATGTCCACTATTTTGTGTTGTTGCGGAGTTCATTCTAGCTCTGTACCACTTGGTGTTCCCTCCCTCTGGGTGCAGAGGTTACGCTGTTACTGTATAGGCCTTTTACAAGTATGTCTGTTTGGAACAGGGGACTGACGACCGCGATGTTTAGCCCCCATCCAACCCCAAAACCAACCAACCAACTTGCATAACTGCAGCCATCAATCTTGTGATTATTTTGATTCGTTTTTCGGGTGTTACTTCGAAGACTTGACAACAGCTTTTGCTATTCTCCATACAGAGGAGGTACAGAGTCACAAACAAGCATAACCGTAAAAATGCTATGTATTTGATCTTTTAGCCTAAATGTCTTCTTTCATAGTACAAAACACACACAGATTCACATGAGAACAACTTACACACATGTGAACACTGTCTCAGCTCACAGAGGCAGGACTGCATACAACAATGCTTCAGATGAGAGAAGCAATCTGTGGGTGGTGAGTGTAAAGCGGAAGCTGGGGTGGAGGTGGAGAGGCGCAGGGAAGGTGCTGTGCTGCTTTTGGGAACATGCAGGGCTGTAGTGGGGGCAGGGTTGGGCTGGTACGTGCAATCAGGTTCGAGGGAGGGGATGAGCAATGGGAGCAGAAAAAAGAGAAATAAGGGAGGAGAAACAGGAGTAGTGGATGAGATGGTGAATAGATGGCTGTGTATTGTTGGAGCGTGAGCAGCGAAAGGAAAGGCAGGTGAAGGACAGACTTTAGCGAGGGTTGAGGCCATTGGGGTTACAGGTAGAACATTTCTCACTTCAGGGCAGAACAAGGAGGAGGTCACAGTCCCAGTGGGGAATGTGGATCTTTATCTCCTGTCCTGGTTGGTACTGAATCACATGGTAAATGTTCCTTTTCAGCCAGATGGTGGAAATGTGGAAGGCATATATGACTCCAGAAACAAGGCATGAAAGATCTGTTTCTGTAGCAGGTTGGAAAGGTAATTTAGATGCATGAAGGCCTCAGTTAGTCCCTTGGTATATTTGGAGGTGGACATTTCTTCACTACATATGTGACAACGATGGGAGTCTGGGCTATATGGATTTCTTGTTTGTGGATTGGGTGACAACTGTCGAGGGGATATTATTGTTAGTGTTAGGTAGGTTTGATATGGACAGAGGTATAGATGTAGCCATCTCTACGATGGAGGTCAACATCTAGGAATACAGATTGTTTCATTCAGGAGGACACAGTCAAAGATATGAGGGAAGCGGTGTTGAGATTCTAGAGTAATGTGGATAGATACCCCTCACCTTCAGCCGAGATTGCAACCAGGTGAGGCGTTTCAGGTTGTGGGTGGTTAGGAAGGATTGTTCTCGTGGTCCATGAACAATCTGGCTGAGGATGCTGTAATGCAGGTGTCTATTGCTGTACCATTGACTTGTTTTGTAGCTGATGCCCTTTTTTTCCCTTTGAATCATCAGTCTTGTGACTGGTTTGATGTGGCCCACCATGAATTCTTCTCCTGTGCCCACTTCTTCATCTTAGAGTATCCCTTTACATCCTCCAAATATACATACTCAGACATTTCTTCCTCAAATTAAGGCCTAAGTTAGATACTAGCACACTTCGCTTGGCCTGGAATGTCTATTTTGATACTTCTAGTCTGCTTTTGATATCCTCGTTGCTCTGTCTGTCATTGGTTACTTTGCTGCCTAGGTAGTAGAATTCCTGAACTTCACCTGTTCTGTAACCATCAGTCCTGATTTTAAGTTTCTCGCTATTCTCATTTATGCTACATCTCATTACTTTCGTCTTTTTTTCGATTTACTGTCCATCCATATCCTATACTCACTAGACCATTCCATTAAGAAAATCCTGTGATTTTTCTTCACTTTCACTCCGTATAGCAATATCATTAGCGAATTGTATCATTGATATCCTTTCACCTTGAATACGCGACTGGAACAGGAAAAGGAGGTAATGACAGTGGCAAGTAGTAAAGTGCCCTCCGCCACACACCGTTTGGTGGCTTATGGAGTATAAATATAGATGTAGATGAATTTTAACCCCACTCCTAAACGTTTCTTTTATTTCCATCATTGTTTCTTCGATGTGCAGATTCAACAATAGGGGCGAAACACTACATGCCTGCCTTACACTTTTTTTAATCCGAGCCTTCATTCTTGGTCGTCTGCTCTCATTATTCCCTTTTGACTGTTGTACATATTGCGCATTGCCCGCCTCTCCCTATAGCTCACCCATATTTTTCTCAGAGCTTTGAAGATATTGCATTATTAAACATTGTCGACTGTTTCTTGATTTTTCTTTAATCTTGTTTCCATTATCAACTACTACTTCAGAATTGCTTCTTTCGTGCCTTTACCTCTCTTTTCAGTTCTTTTGTATATTATTCTTGTCAGCAACTTGGATGAATGAGCTGTTAAGCTAATTGTGCGTTAATTTTCGCACTTCTCTGCTCTTGCAGCCTTCGATGTTGTGTGGATGACATATTTCCGAAAGTCCACATGATATGTATTTTTTCTTCACTTTCACTCTGGATAGCAATATCATCAGCGAATTGTATCATTGATATCCTTTCACCTTGAATTTTAATCCCACTCCTGCACGTTTCTTTTATTTCCATCATTTCTTCTTCGATGTGCAGACTGAACAACAGGCGCGAAACACTACCTGCCTGCCTTACCCCTTTTTTAATACGACCCTTTGTTCTTGGTCGTTTTACACACCAACATGAATAGTCGTTTTTTGCCACTTCCCCAACGGTTTTAGAACTTCTTATGGAATGTTATAGATCCTCTCTCCCTTTTTTGATCTTAAGTCCTCCAAAGCTGTCTTGCATTGTGATTATAATATTGGATGTTGTATCTCTTCCAAATCGAGTCCTGTTTCTTCTATAACATCAAATAAATCTTCTCCCTCACAGAGGCCTTCAATGTATTCTTTCTGCATACCTGCTGTCTCTTCTGTATTTAACAGTGGAATTTCTGTTCCACTCTTAATGTTACCATAGTTACTTTTTATCTCACCGAGGGCTATTTTGACTTCCCTGTATCCTTCAAACAATCCCTCCTTTTTCTATTTGTTCACATTTTTCATGCAGCTGTTTCGTCTTAGCTTACCTGCACTTTCTGTTTATTTCATTCCTCAGCGATGTATATTTCTGCATTCCAAAATTTCTCTGCATTTCCTTCTATCGTCGAACAACTACAGTATTTCTTCTGTTACAAATGGTTTCTTCTCAGTTACTTTCTATTAACCTATGTTTTTCTTTCAAACTTCTGTGATTGCCCTCTTTAGAGATGTCCGTTGCCCTTCAGCTGAAATGCCTACTGAGCTATTCCTTAATGTTATACCTATAGCCTTAGAGCTTACTGTGTTACCACTTCAGTATCCTTAAATACTTTTTCTGTTTCTTCATCTTCAGTTTCCAACGTCGACATTTATACTTGAACTCTCGTTGTTGGTATTGGTTTGCTGTCGATTCTGATGAGAAAAACCTTGTCACTAAATACATACTCTCTAACCTAGCTTCCTATTAATGACGAATCCTACTTCTGTTATACTAATTCCTGCTGCTGTTGATATTACCCTACACTCATCTGACAAGATACATTGTCTGCTTTCCAATTCACTTCACTCACCCGTACTGTATCTAGATTGAGCCTCAGCATTTCCCTTTTCAGTTTTTTTTAGTTTCTCTACCGCGTCCCAGCTTATGACATTCTGCGCCCCAACTCGTAGAACATTAGCCTTTTCGTTGGTTATTCAATATTTTTCTCATGGTCACCTCCTCCTAGGAAGTCCCCTCCCAGATATCCGAATGGGGGACAATTCCTTAATCTTTTGCGAATGGAGAGATCATTCTGATAATATTTTTTTTATTACAGGTCATAGGTGATGTAACCGTGGGTGAGGATGTGCTTAGTCATGATGACAAGAAGGTGGTTGTAGTTTTGGAGTTAGTAGAGCTCTGAGAAAGGTCGGGTCCAATAGCACTAGGGATGTATTTGTAAACGCAAGTAGTCTCAATAGTGACCATCAGAGAACCATGTGGTAAGGGGATAGGAACCGTGGAGCGTCGGTGGAGGAAATTGTTGTTTTATTTTTTGTAGACAGGTATGTTACAGGTAAAAGTGTCTATCCACAATAGCAGTGATTCTCTCATTGAGAGCACAGCAACTGGCCACAGTCGCATTCTGGGTCGTCGAGTTTATGGACTTTAGGAACCATGTAGAATGTAGGAGTGTGGAATGTGGTAAGGGTGAAGAAAGAGACTCAAGGGAGAGTTTGTGGAACGGGCCAACGGGATGTGCAGTTGGACATTCTGTTGGATATCTGGAATGAAACTATTGTGTCTGGGTTTGTAGGTGGACGAATCTGACATCTGGCAGAGCCCCTCCACCAGGTATTCCCCCCCACCCCCCCAAAAAAATAGAGGGAAAGGCTAGTAACTGTGTTTCACATCTGTTTATGTTGTGGATTGTGTACAATGATGTGAGGTTAATTCTGAGGGTTTGGTAAAGGTAGCAGGTTCATGGAGAAGGGGTCGTGGGGCGGTTGTGAGGGTGTTGCAGATGTGATGGATAGTGATAGTCTAAGGTGGGAGTGGGAAGTGAACAGGTTGGAGAGTTTAAGTGTGCATGTTGCCCTAGTATCGGGAGGACAAGAGTGTCAGTGTTTGAGATGGGATGCAGGAACTTGGGATTGCAAAGCAGGAGAATTTTATGGATGGGATGGAGGTATTTCAAGGAGGTTTAGCCAGGATTCGCAGGAGTGGGTTGGTTAGGGCTGTGGACCGGCGAAATTTGGATAGAGGGCATTGTGGAAGTAGTGCATTCAACTGGTAATGGGTAACTTAATGGTAAGGCCATTTGAGGGACGGGCGCTAAGCAGCAATGCGAAAAAAATCGGTGGTATTGGGTTCTGGCTGTGGATAAGAAGTTTGTTTTGTATTGGCGCAGTTGGTACGAGCTAAGGTATACAGCGGAAGAAGCTCGAAAGAGAGGGGACGTTGAATTGCGGTCAAGTGCAAGAAAAAGACTGCTGCACATTTGAGCTTTCAGCCAGAAGTCTCCTTCTCAATTGGAAACACACACAAGCATAACTTCATAACTTGCACATACATGACAACTATCCCTAGCCACTGAGGCTGGAATGCATCCAGCCACTGCACCTTATGAGAGGAGCACTGTGTTGGTCGGTGGGGAGGGGGGGGGGGAAGTAATGAGGAGATTGGAGTGGGGGAGGGATAGCAGGGCAGGGGAGGGAGAAGGTGCTGTCATGCTTGTGGAACATTAGGGACGTGTTGGGAAAGGGTAGGGCCACTAGATGCTGTTGGGTGATTTGAAGGCTTGGTTGTAATATCCATATAGAAAGCAGCATAGTGGATGTAACTTAGTTAATAGATAGAACCCATGGCTGCTTACACAGACAGGCCTGCCGGAGACAGGATTTCACTGAGTAGTGGTGGAAGGAAGCGTGGGGCACGTCTTGCATCGAGGACTATTACAGGAACACTAGCCGTGGGGCAAAGATTTTGGAATAGGGATGAACAAGGACATGTAAATTCAGTGAGCGGTGGAATATCATTATGTGAGGAGGTGGGAGGTATATTGAGTAAGATGCGCCTCCTTTCAGGCGACGGCAAGAGATAGTAGACGCAAAGATAGAGAATGTTATTCAGTTGCTCCACTCCAGAGTGGCACTAAGTCACATTGGGAGAGGTGCTTTGTGGACATACTGTAAGGAAGTGAGGGGTGGTACGTGGCTTGATTTTGCTGCGTATGTTGATTTCGGCTAAAGTGGATTATAGTTTAGGCAGATCTTGCTTTGTGTGCTAATTTTGACAATGCATTGACCAATGAGCGTCGCTGAATCTAATGATTTCCATCAGGGAGACGGCACAAACTGACTGATTTTGCTTTCGATATGGAGAGCGCCAGACTAATTTTTCCTGAGCTGCTTATTTTAAGTTTTATGATTGGTACTGTTTCCGTAATTATTTGGCTCCTGCTAAAGAATTAGATGTGCTGACACATAGATATCGCGATGCCTGAGGTTTAGGTTTGGCTGGAACTTGGTATTTTGCTTGTGAGATGGTGAAGCCAACACGAAAATGCGTCTGCCATAATACATTCATTTGTAGCGTCAATACATAAACCTACACCAATGTTTTATTTCCGGTTTTAAAGAATGTCTCATTAGGTGTTTAAATTCTAACCTAACGGAACAAATTACCAATAAAAATTATTTACAAGCTATATGAAATTGTGGACAAATACTCTCATTGGATAAGGAGAACCGAATCCTGATTCATCCTATCCACTTCCTATCGATCAACACGCGAATTGTTGCCAACACAGGCCGACAGCAAAGGCCGCCATAAGAGCACTTTTACGGCAGATTACTCTCCACTTCACTTGCACTGTTGTCGCGATTTGTATTCAGCTTTGCATTTCGATCGACTAATGATTTGAATTTATTCCTAATTATTATTTTTTTTAGTCTTCCTTCCATTATCAGAAGTGGAATGGGAATTGCCTCTCCGATTCACATTTCTCGAGCGTGAAGTAACAATTTTTTCCACGTCTTCCTGTGTTTATTACTCTAGTTATCAGTTTACATGAGCCAGAGGTCAGCATCATTATTTAATAATTCTCGCACTTACATATCTTACCTTTCATAATGCTTTTCTGGATGTGTGTCTGTGGCCATAATGAATGTAGAATTTTTTTATCAGGAAAGCATGTGTATTTACTTCCGTAAATTAATTTTCTCTAAAATGTACCACTGATCACGTGAATGAAAGCAGCACCATTACTTCCGTTCGTCTTTTCTATTAGTTGCGGAACTTATGTCGAACCTGGTAATTCCATCTCCCTCTCTTCTTCTTTTTCGTTTTGTTTTGTTTTAGTTGTCTCGTAGGTGGGCCCCGTGGTCTCAACATATCTGAAGAAGGATATGACTCCACAAGGCCGTGTTTAAAAATTTTTGTTTGGCACTACTAGTTCCGTGTTGCCCAATTCCAACTGCCATTTTAGTAACAGATATGTACACATCGTTGTCATGTGCCGTGTCACAAATATGAATGCCACGCGATTAGTTCGACAAAACGAGAACAATGTGGCCACATCTGTTGCTATAGATGCACTTGAGAATGAGCAGTCCCCGAAACTAGCAGTGCAAATAAAATGTTTTGAACACAGGCAAGTGGAATAATGTCCTCCTAATTCCCTCTCCAATACTTCGCATTGAGGAAAGTTCTGCCAGTTTGCAAATCAAAGCTGTTATGCATTAGTTACAGCATGTACACTCACTATATTTGGAGCATCTTTGACATAATTGTTCTACAAGTACGTATAAACAAAAACTGTTAAAATGTTAAATGGCCCTAGTAAGCCTCCACAACTGTTCAGATAACAACATTGTCTCTGTAAAAAATAAGTTCCAAGCCTCTCCAATGTCTGAACAAGGATTTGAGAACTACTAATGGCAAACACACACACCTGCGAATCACTTCACACCAAATGTACTGGAATTTATCCAGGAAACAAACAAGACCTGTTGTTACCGGAATATGTTTAAGTTCGTTTAACTCCCACCAGCTTTAGCTACTTGGACTTTATTTTCTGTTCATCGCTGAAGTGTATGAGTGTAACGCATTCAGTTCTCTCGTAGACTTAAGTTAACTTCTGGATTGAAAATTCCTTCCACGTAAAGTGTCTTGAGATGGCAATCCCACATGGAAGCTCTTCGTCGATTTACAGGCTTTCTGTGTGTTCGTTCATTTGGCTACCTTTATTCCGCGTTGAACAGAAAATATGTATTTGCGCCTAGTTACCTAATGATCTTAAATTCTGTTTCTTCAGTCATTCTGTACACAGTGCAAGTTTTATGAATTCATTGAGCTTTCTGTTTCGTAAGTTGCGATTTGACTTCTCTGATATTACCGCTTATTTCATTCTGACTTTTCATCACGACGTTTACATTCTAAAATGTTAAGTTTTGATCAACAAGCAGTAATGCTTCATGCTATATATATATATATATATATATATATATATATATATATATATATATATATATATATACTTTACGTACACTTACAAACTGTCTTTCCTACTTAGCTACTCTTCAGTATATACTATCAATGTCATTGTTACACGGAATGTACGAGTATAAGGCATTATATTCTTGCAGCACCAGATTTATTATACCCTGCTGTAGCAACACAGAGAAGGATTAAATTAGAAACCACTACCATCGAAACAAATCAAATTGTTATAGGCCTGTGAAATTACAGTGTGTGTTTACCAAGTTTCCATATTAGAAATTTCGTCATTTTTCGACAGTCACATGTTCCTAAGAAGAGTTGTTTGTAGAACAATTTTCTAGTTTGTGAGACAGTTGCTAATGGCATTACAGGTGAAACTAAAAGAGAAAAAACCTCCACTTAAGTTCTGAGCTTTCAACATGTCTTATAACTAAATTTAAATGATTCTGTTGCTTCCTCTGGTTTGCTCAGGGCCTTATTTTTAATTTTCAGAGAATTTGCCTGGAAAATAAATTTATGTCAGACCCACATATAACGTGACACGAACCTGTGTTCCGGTAACATATCATACAGCACGCTAAACTGAATTACGTCAACGGCTCCACGCATGCAGCGCGTGGTTGCGGGCAAGCCATCATTTGCGTATAATTAATTAATTAGTTAATTAGTGGCGAGAATGTCACTCTTGGTAGCAATATCTGTGGTGATACGCAGTACTGCACCCAACCTCATAAAACCTTTCATCATGTTCCATAATTTCTAGTAAAATCTTGTTTCTTACAGCACTGAAAGGCGGGAAATAGAAAAAAGGTAAAAATTGTTAAATCAAACCGTGGCTTTAATGCTCTAAATCACAAGTTGGTTCTCGGAAACTAACACATCAGTGTATTTTCAGGTGACACACTGAAACACATAATAAGTGAAAATTGACTTGCTTCTTTTCAGTGCAGTCTTGAGTTTCCCTTTTTCGTATCTTACTGACGAAACACGCTTCCCGTAACCGAAGGCGTTAGCACAATCTAATTGATTGGCCTGGTTGACGTTCTGACGGTAGAAGAATTCCTAGTCATCAATAAACGATCAACAGAGCAAAGAGGCATGTTTACGTAAGTTTCTAACTTCAGAAAGCTCGAAAGTCTTCCTCTAGAGTCTTGCGAGCTAGGCAACTATTTATTCATAGCCCATTTGTATAAAACTCCTAGAAATGAGCGTTAATGGAGAAGAGAGACACCATGCGACTACTGCTAATAAAATGTTTAAAGCATCGATCTCAAACAGAGACTAACTCTTTCTTCAGACTAAAAGTTTCCTTTAACAGTATGAACGGCGTTCTTCTTTCATATGTAAATTTATAATAAACATATTCTAGGTGATTATGGAGAAAATTCCTTTCTAGCAGTAATAAACTGTACTTTCACGTGAATAACACATTTATTTTCCGCCTTTGAGGTCTCATCACTTTCTGTTTCTGAAAAGCTAGACTGGAATGTGTGCAAGAAATTCTTTGATGGCTGCCATAATGCTTTCACTGTAACAATAAGAAAAAGAAGTTTCCAGTCACTAATTTCCACAGGTTTCGGAATAGGTATAGGTCAAGGAAGAGATTGTTAAATTTGGTGAATGAGGTGGTTTGAGCTCGAAATCCCCCCCCCCCCCCCCCCCCCCAGTCCGTCTATTGCCAGACCGGACTCACATACACGAGCGACGCATCACAGATCAGTTGTCCACCACTTCGTGCGACCTGTCTTGTACATCATACGTGTGTGGGCAAATCGTAGATAACTGCGATATATCGCTGATCGCTCCAATGAATGGCACAGTGGTAGTATCGTCGGTTGGCTCTGATTCGTTTATTTATTAAGCTTGATTGCGTAGTTTTGCTCGTTTCGTTTCGTGATGTGATAATCTATTAATACACTAGCGGCCTTTAAAATTGCTGCACCAAGAAGAAATTCAGATGATAAACGGGTATTCATTGGGCAAATATATTATACTAGAATTGACATGTGATTACATTTTCACGCAATTTGGGTGCATAGATCCTGAGAAATCAGTACCCAGAACAACCACCAATGGCCGTAATAACGAACTTGATACGCCTGGGCATTGAGTCAAACAGAACTTGGAGGGTGTGTACAGGAACAGCTGCCCATACAGCTTCAACACGATACCACAGTTCATCACTAGTAGTGTATTGTGACGAGCCAGTTGCTCGGCCACCATTGACCAGACGTTTTCAAGTGGTGAGAGATCTGGAAATTGTGCTGACCATTGCAGCAGTCGAACATTTTTTGTATCCAGAAAGGCCCCTACAAGACCTGCAACATGCGGTCGTGCATTATCCTGCTGAAATGTAGGGTTTCGCTGGGATCGAATGAAGGGTAGAGCCATGGGTCGTAACACATCTGAAATGTAACGTCCAGTGTTCAAAGTGCCGTCAATGCGAACAAGAGGTAACCGAGACATGTAACCAATGGCACCCCGCACCATCACACCAGGTGATATGCCAGTATGGCGATTACGAATACACGCTTCCAATGTGCGTTCACCGCGATGTCGACAAACACGGATGCCACCACCATGATGCTGTAAGCAGAACCTGGACTCATCCGAAAAAATGACGTTTTGCCATTCGTGCACCCAGGTTCGTCGTAGAATACACCATCGCAGGCGCTACTGTCTGTGATGCAGCGCCAAGGGTAACCGCAGCCATGGTCTCCGAGTTGATAGTCCATGCTGCTGCAAACGTCGTCGAACTGTTCGTGCAAATGGTTGTTGTCTTGCAAACGTCCCCATCTATTGACTCAGAGATCAAGACGTGGCTGCACGATCCGTTACAGACATGCGGATAAGATGCCTGTGATCTCGACTGCTGGTGATACGAGGCCGTTGGGATCCAACACGGCGTTCCGTATTACCCTCCTGAACCCTAAGATTCCATATTCTGCCAACAGGCATTTGATCTCGACCAACGTGAGCAGCAGTGTCGCGATACGATAAACGGCAATCGCAATAGGCTACAGTCCGACCTTTATCAAAGTCGGAAAAGTGACGGTACACATTTCGTATCCTTACACGAGGCATCACAACAACGTTTCACCAGGAAACACCGGTCAACTGCTGTTTGTGTATGAGAAATCGGTTGGAAACTTTCCTCATGTCGTAGGTGTCGCCACCGACTCCAACCTTGTGTGAATGCTCTGAAAAAATAATCATTTGCATATCACAGCATCTGCATCCTGTCGGTTAAATTTCGCGTCTGTAGCACGTCCTCTTCGTGGTGTAGCAATTTTAATGGCCAGTAGTGTATATTCAGGGAAGACGAATCAGTCACACTTGAGAAACGAATTTCAATCAGAAGTTGTCACGTCAAGATGGGATGCAAGTATAAAAGTATTGTTACTGTCAGATTTTTCATTGATAAGAGTTTTGAGGCTTGCGTCCTAGTATGGAATGTTAATTAGCAATGATCATAAGAATCAGCTGCTGATGGTAGGTATGCACGAAAGAAACCGACGCTTTATAAATTTTTTTTAAAAACATGCTCATGCAGCGGTGAGTCGAGATTTAAATTTCTTAAGGCATCCTGCTCTAGAGTTATAACCTACATGTCCCATGCCACTTCTTATAATCTATCTCTGTCAGATACAGTTTACATCTGCATTGTAATGCCACAGTGCATATAGTACAAGACTAATAAATGAAACAGGAATTCGGGCGTATTTTGAGAAATACAGACTGGAAAGACATACATAACACACTTGGCATGAATGAAACGTAAAGTGTGCTGTAAAGTAGACTGCAACCCAATGAGAAGTGTTCCGAAACGAAGATAATAAACTTGAACCCCCAGGAACTGCTTTCTTTTTAAAAAGAGCCTCTCAGCGTATTAACTCCACTGTTGGTAAACATATCACGTTGACTCTTATAGCAGAGATTCACGACGCAGTGGCGTTTGGAAATAACTGCAAAAATTTGGCTTAGCTTGCATCCAGTGTGTGTGACAGTGCCGAAAAGAAGGACTGATTGCTGGCCATATTGTTGCCTAAACTAGCAGCGACATAGTGCTCTGGTACTGGGCCCTTACATTTTCGCACTACCATGTTACCGTCGTTGATATTGATTTGTCCACATCAAAGTTGATTTTTTTTCATTATTTCAAGCCGAATCTCTTCATATTTTTTTGTAACAGCTTGATCCCAATGACTTTCACATCACCTAAAAATAAAAAAACAAAAATGCCGATCATAGCCTTCCAGAAGGTAAAACAGATTTCATCTGTTTTTGTGCACTGGATTGCATCAACAACTGTGATTTGGTTTCAGAAGACAATGGCAAAGATGAAATTTCTACACAAAACCACTGGGATTGGTAGCAGCGTTCTCTGACATCTCGACGGCGGTCGAGACAGTTTCGTACTGTTGCCTGCTGAACAAAACACCAGACCAGCTTCGAGATGTGAACAGGTACTGGCGGTTATCATATTCTTAACGGGAAGATGTATTCAGTCGTAAAAGTAGCTTCAGGCGAACCCCAAGGGAGTGTTATATGACCATTACCGTTCTCGATTCACACAAACGATCTAGTGAATACGTCAGAAGCTACAAGGAGCGCATCATGCTGTTGTCTACAGAGTAATTGCAGTGCCTATAACACTGCAACCGGTTTTAATTAGTTTGTGCAATCAGATACCAAATTTGGTTTATTACATATTATGATCCAACAGAACAGATAGTCCTGTCACGGAAAAGCCACGTATAACACTGCTGCCCTATACTTCTATACTATAACCTGAAAACTGGAGGCAGTTCGTATGGTAAAATTATTTTTATTCAAGCAATTATAAGTATAAAGAAGCTACCAGATCAGAACAAACTATTTGCATAAATATAGCAGATAACGTAACACACT
Organism: Schistocerca gregaria; assembly: GCF_023897955.1. Classification (NCBI taxonomy): domain Eukaryota; kingdom Metazoa; phylum Arthropoda; class Insecta; order Orthoptera; family Acrididae; genus Schistocerca; species Schistocerca gregaria. The sequence goes on from NC_064924.1 coordinate 300,857,245, forward strand.
ATTACCTTGAGAACTTAGTCAAACTGAATGGTCTCAATAATATTACTGTCACAGTGCATTTCAGAATCATAAATTGGACCTAGGTTCAATATTACCTTTTCAAACATATTTCTGTCTGGCATGAAATATGGATATGGGTCACAGCAAAATTAATTATTATGCATAGATTAAGTCTCTCACTACTAAACACCTTTCCACTTAGAATGAAAATTAAGTGGATTTCACTAACAGATTATTTCTCACGGTCTTTTGAATAAAGAAACTATTGTTTTTATAGATATTGGTCTTTCTATTAATCGTTATCTAGCATAAGCACAATAGAGAAACTGTTGATCCTGTTACACCTTTAACACGCACTTTTAATACACAAGAGGAACCCAATATTGTATAGAATTTCACTTGAATAGGTAGACTAATTGAAACTTGCTACTGTTAAGTAACTTAGTCCATGTGAACCATTTTCAATTAAGGGAGGCCCTTAATCTTGACCACTGTAGCACAGCAAACTAAACACACTTTCAGTACACTAGAGAAACAAATAGTTTGCAAACTTCAACATATAACTCTCAACAGTTGCAGTTCTGAACTTTTACTCCAGTGAAACACAAATTTGAGATATTTTTAAGATCCTTTCAACAATCAATATTAATTTTAACACACTCTGTTACCATATTAATTTTAATATGCCTTCAATAAAGGACACTTTCGCGTTGGAGGGACCCTAAGTGGATATGTAACTGAGGACAAATTACGGTAGGTACAAGAGTTCAGTCAAATTTTACCTTATATTTGGGTACACTACAACATCCTATGAGCTGGTCTTTCACTGTACATTACTATAGTGCTCCATTACAGTGACTGCGCAGTGTGGTGGCGATTGCAGGTTGGTAGGTGGATTTGCAGGTAGAATTGCTGGACCCTGTAATTTCATGGTGGCGATGACAGATATCTACACCAGAATAGTTCCAGCTCTTTATCCATCCATCCAAGGCATTGGAGAGCGGCACGGAAAGCCTCTCACGGCACCAGCAAAATATATACCTTTTACATGAGCAGTTGACAGTTTGGTAACTCGTCCCCGGCTGACTCATAATCTACCTTTCTATCAATGCCCACCTTATCTTGCGCGCGCTACATGCTTCCGTTCCCGAGGGGAGCCACAACACCTTTTACATACAAAACCGCTAAGACCCCTAAGTAAAAGTTAGCAAACAAACATTTTAAATAAAACAGAACATTTGCATATATATTGGTAGTTCTACAAAAAATTATTTAAATAAAATTACTTAATTTTAAAGATAACCAAAGAGATTGTATGACGAAGACAAAACATATAATTTGGTCATACTGTACATATTACACTTCCTACACTCTAAAAGATATCAAAGCTTTTACAAAGAAAGGAGTATACAATTTTGTGTTATTGATTCAATGAAACACATTTACAGAAGCTCAACGATGTAACATTAAATAAAACAAAAGGCAAAATAAATCAGTAGAGCATTAGAGCTATGGTGTTACATGCCTAAGAAATGTAAGGAGATGCAGGGAAACACATACACGCTTGGTGCAGGAACTGGCAATCGACTTAGTAGGCACAAACACGGGAAAGACCTATTATTCTGTTATTGTAGAATAATCACTAGATGCAGTCAAATCCATTAAGTATGCGATAACGTGAGAACGGATCGATTTAAAGAGGAACAAGCACATATACCTAATCGCAGGTAATGCACATGTGCTACAACTTAGAGTTGTGACTGTGTGTCACATATTACGCTCCACATCTTGCGTAAGAATACCTGTTCGTTCTTTGGGTGTTCAGCAGTTCAAACTGGGTGGTATTAATAACACTACCATTGAGGTATGACATGATGTTATACTATTCCGTGAATTGAAATTGGGGGTGGGGAAAGGAAAAGAAAGGGAAGGAACTATTGATGCCAGCTGCATCGGGACCTTATGTGGAATACGAGTGAAAATGTGTGCCGGAGCGTGACCTGGACCTGGGATCTCCTGCTTTCTAGGAAGCTGCGTTATCCACTGCGCCATCCGGACACAGTGTTTATTGCAATTGCACGGACTACCTCGACACGCCTCTCGACTGACACACATTCCTGCCTAGCGCCACCTATCAGCTGTCCATGTAAACGTCCTCCAGCTGTGGATTCCGCTTGGTTTCTGCTCTTTGTCCGAAGGAACAGACACCTACCCTTTCTTGTGATAATTTAGATAATGACGAGGTGCATAAGTATTTTACGAAATTTTATATTTAGTGAAGCCAGTAGTGATAATAATGGACACATTGTTTGTTGTTGTGGTCTTCAGTCCTGAGACTGGTTTGATGCAGCTCTCTATGCTACTCTACCCAGTGCAAGCGTTTTCATCACCCAGTACCTACTGCAACCTACATCCTTCTGAATCTGCTTGGTGTATTCATCTCTTGGTCTCCCTCTACGATTTTTACCCTCCACGCTGCCCTTCAGTACTAAATTTGTGATCCCTTGTGGCCTCAGAACATGTCCTACCAACCGATCCCTTCTTCTAGTCAAGTTGTGCCACAAACTCCTCCCCAATTCTATTCAATACCTCCTCATTAGTTATAAGATCTACCCATCTAATCCATGTCATGGATTTCATAAAACACGCGACAGCTGCTGAAAATCGCCTTCAAAATATCCTCAGGAGTATATTCTGTCCATTAAAGAGGTGGCATACAAAACGTCGTCATCATGAGATAGGATGGACGTAGGGCATAGAAAAAAATCCAAAAGAAGAGGAGCACATTTCGTCACAGTTTATTTGAGCAAGTGTCGAGGAAATGCTCATTAAACTCCAGTGGCATATGCTACTAGTGGGAGCTAAAATCAAATTCATCCGCACAGGGACGCTTAGAAACAATCGTTCTTCGTTTTCAAAATACACGACTGGAACTGAGAAAACGGTAAATTACCATAGTACTCGATCGATGTACCTACAACCACAATTTTTAGATGTAGATAAGAGCAAATCACAGCTATCATACAACTGCAGTATATTCATATTCTAGCGTATTTTGAGTATAGGCCGCATGATTGTAAAATACTAGAGCAAATGAACTGCGGACGATTCGACAGACTTTACATCCGTACTCTTCAGAGCTGCAAAGTTGGTCGGAACGTCGGCAATTCAGTTGCTTTGGTGTTTTTAATGACGCGGTCTGACAATGAAAATTTATTTTATTCAGAATGGCACTGTCCTTGGAATCCTTAGAGCTTATATCAAAGTAGCTGATCAGCTGATACCCAACTCGGAGCACCCTCTGCCAGCGAGTGCCGTTTCAGTAATTACGTAGGAAGGAAAGACACGAGCGGGCGAAGCCCGACAGACAGTATCAAACAAAATTAGAGCAATTAATAAAGGCCCCGCGGAGCACGGTGCCACGCTAATCTACTCACAAAGTTGTCTCTGGAATGAGAGTGGCTCGTCTCCATGGCGACGCCAGACGCCCGTGGCATTATTCAATCATCTGTGCGCCCCTCACGCTGGGAGTGCTCTCCTGCGGGGAAGCCCCGCAACTAATTGGTTTCCATCTGGGCGTGGCTGTTGGAGGAGGAGTCGCTGCAATTGTCTGGAGGGACGGAGGACCAACAGCCAGCGAAAGGCGGACAAGCTACTCATGTACACGAGCAAATTCAGACGTTTCTGCACGTATGTACAGTAAAGAGCTTATCGTGGTTTTCTTAATTTTTTTAAACTGAAGTATAACATTCTAAAAATTACTTCGTATAATTTATACATTTTATTACATTATTTATTTTAGGATTATGAAAACCCAAATCGATGAACTAGCAGAGTCATCGAGATTTAAGCCGCGGTTTTCACCAGCTGTAGACATAGGTATGAACACTGCACGTATCTAGACTTTGTACGATGTAACTAACCGTGGGAACATGTTTTGTAAGGTTTACCCCGCTGCACACATCCAATCTAGCATAAATATTGATTACTGTAGTTATAGTCAGGGCGTTGAAGTGGTGCATCCCACTCGTTCAACACTCCTGGAAATGGAAAAAAGAACACATTGACACCGGTGTGTCAGACCCACCATACTTGCTCCGGACACTGCGAGAGGGCTGTACAAGCAATGATCACACGCACGGCACAGCGGACACACCAGCAACCGCGGTGTTGGCCGTCGAATGGCGCTAGCTGCGCAGCATTTGTGCACCGCCGCCGTCAGTGTCAGCCAGTTTGCCGTAGCATACGGAGCTCCATCGCAGTCTTTAACACTGGTAGCATGCCGCGACAGCGTGCACGTGAACTGTATGTGCAGTTGACGGACTTTGAGCGAGGGCGTATAGTGGGCATGCGGGAGGCCGGGTGGACGTACCGCCGAATTGCTGCACGTGGGGCGTGAGGTCTCCACAGTACATCGATGTTGTCGCCAGTGGTCGGTGGAAGGTGCACGTGCCCGTCGACCTGGGACCGGACCGCAGCGACGCACGGATGCACGCCAAGACCGTAGGATCCTACGCAGTGCCGTAGGGGACCGCACCGCCACTTCCCAGCAAATTAGGGACACTGTTGCTCCTGGGGTATCGGCGAGGACCATTCGCAACCGTCTCCATGAAGCTGGGCTACGGTCCCGCACACCGTTAGGCCGTCTTCCGCTCACGCCCCAACATCGTGCAGCCCGCCTCCAGTGGTGTCACGACAGGCGTGAATGGAGGGACAAATGGAGACGTGTCGTCTTCAGCAATGAGAGTCGCTTCTGCCTTGGTGCCAATGATGGTCGTATGCGTGTTTGGCGCCGTGCACGTGAGCGCCACAATCAGGACTGCATACGACCGAGGCACACAGGGCCAACACCCGGCATCATGGTGTGGGGAGCGCTCTCCTACACTGGCCGTACACCTCTGGTGATCGACGAGGGGACACTGAATAGTGCACGGTAAATCCAAACCGTCATCGAACCCATCGTTCTACCATTCCTAGACCGGCAAGGGAACTTGCTGTTCCCACAGGACAATGCACGTCCGCATGTATCCCGTGCCACCCAACGTGCTCTAGAAGGTGTAAGGCAACTACCCTGGCCAGCAAAATCTCCGGATCTGTCCCCCATTGAGCATGTTTGGGACTGGATGAAGCGTCGTCTCACGCGGTCTGCACGTCCAGCACGAACGCTGGTCCAACTGAGGCGCCAGGTGGAAATGGCATGGCAAGCCGTTCCACAGGACTACATCCAGCATCTCTACGATCGTCTCCATGGGAGAATAGCAGCCTGAAATGCTGCGAAAGGTGGATATACACTGTACTAGTGCCGACATTGTGCATGCTCTGTTGCCTGTGTCTATGTGCCTGTGGTTCTGTCAATGTGATCATGTGATGTATCTGACCCCAGGGATGTGTCAATAAAGTTTCCCCTCCCTGGGACAATGAATTCACGGTGTTCTTATTTCAATTTCCAGGAGTGTATATCGGCTCCAATTCAGAACATAAATAATATATCCGAACAACAGAGAACTTACATGGTGATTCCTTTCGTGAAACAAGAAACATACTTAGTAATGAATAGCAACGAAGGCAATCAGTCTGAATCTTACTGTCGTAAAATTGCGTTATGGCTTGTAATTTATCACAAGACTAAATGAAGTCGCCTCGGGATTTCCCTTCGACATCAATTTTAAATTTCGAGATATATCCGTGAGAACGGAGACAATTCACACATTCCACTCGCATGAGCTCTAGAATCGTGTTCATTTCGTCTTGACTTCATTTCATGTTTTGCATCAAAAACCTCGATTGGAAATACTACGTAGTTAATGCCATTTTTCTTCAATTTTTGTTTTGGCGTCGTAAGTGAATTTAATTAGTGACATTCTTATCGTGTGTCTAAGAAGATTCCAAAAAATAGATACCGACATTTCTAATTAAATTAGCATTTTCTCGAAATTTTCTGTTATAATGTGGGTGAAGATAAAACTGGTCTGGAGGGGTGGATGACATTTGCGGCAGCATAAATGGAGGAGGAAAAGACCTGCAGTTTAAACAGTATGCAGCAACTGCCCATACAATCCGTCGAGCCTTCGAGCACATTTACACAAACTTCAAATCTGAGAGAGTTGTTAGCAGAGATCAGTCTGGTCCAGCTCTACCTGGCCAACCAGGTTACCTGATCGGACAGCGTGCGATTACTTCGAGTAGAGAGCCCGCTGGTCTAACCTGAATCACAACAACCCTCATAGTCTTTAAGAACTGCAGCAGAAAGTTTCTGATGAGACCACCGCAATTCCAGCGCCCCGCCATCCATCCACCCTCCGCAACTTGCTGACCAGAGCTCAAAAGTGCCAAGAGATGAATCGTGGTCACTTTCAACATCTGCTGTGGTCAGGACAGTAATGTATTTCCTTTCGTCGCTGTGTTTCTTTCTACCCTGACTCAGTTGTGCGGACCACTTTTATTTACCCATTCTGTATAAAATATCCTGATCAGAAATTTATGGAAACTTAAGTTCTCCAACTCTTAGCAAACATTTAAGCATTTCTTTACACTGTTTTACAGCAAATAACACTTCGTTGTAACATCCAAAAGTACTGTAAATTGCAGAATTACAGACAAATAGTGGAGTATAAAATACGGTATTGAATGTGATTTTAATGAAGACTTTGACATAAGTGACATTCAAAAAAAGATGTAGGGATATTAATGGCGAGAAAAATACTGAGAATTTATACATTTCTTATGAATCATCGCCGGCCGCGGTGGTCTCGCGGTTCTAGGCGCACAGCCCGGAACCTTGCGACTGCTACGGTCGCAGGTTCGAATCCTGCCTCGGGCATGGATGTGAGTGATGTCCTTAAGTTAGTAAGGTTTAAGTAGTTCTAAGTTCTAGGGGACTAATGACCACAGCAGTTGAGTCCCATAGAGCTCAGAGCCATTTGGACCATTTTCTTATGAATCATCTTCGACTCCTCTTCTGCCAATAAGACTGAATTTAACCGATACCTGTTCCACAGCGTACCAGAATTGTGATTGTTTAAAAGGATAGTGTAATATATCCCAATAAGGAGGGTCTCTCGGTGAACAAATGAAACCAATAGGTCGTTGTTAAACTTCGTTGTGGTGTTACTCACATTTTAGCGAGACTAAATACTAAGGAAAATAGATTCTGCGCTCACTATCAACAATGAAACTGCAGTGTTTTTGCGGCTGCTCATTTGCCTCTAAGGTTGATACTAACAAAAATAGTTTCTGGTTTCTGTCAATGACGGAAACTGTATACAGAGATGCCTAAGCATAAAGCATCGCCTGACCTTCTATAAAACTTAGAAAAACGACAAAAATTCTCTTTGGACAAGAAAATTAATAAAGCCATTGCCAAAGAAAGATTTTTGTTTTAGGTATTACACCATTTTTAGCCTACAAAAAACATTCCTTTCCGCGATCATTGTGAAGATGTTTCATCGGAAAACACAGGAATTTTTTTAGCATTAGTGATTCTTTATTTTAATATTTTTTTAACTTTGGGAAAGACTGCACAGCATTTCGATTGATTTTCAACAGCGACTGTAAAGAGATGGGTTGCATATTGCATTGCGCGGGGCACGAGGTTATGACAGTATCACGTCATTGCCAGGTGTACATGGAGAAGTACGACGAAAAATCCGAGACGTCAGTCCAAAACCTCTTCTCATTCCCTGTGCCAATCATCGCATAAATTTTTGTGCAGTTCATGTATTCTCATCTTTTGCCTCTAGTGTCGCCTATTTTTAATTTGTAGAGATTTTGTATTCGTTATTTCTGTCTTCTACCTACAGATCAGAATTGCTTGTCGGGAAACAGATAAATGTTATATCGACGATCTGATAATTGCAGGGCTGCTCACGACAGTTCAGTCAAAGTCATAAAAGAAAACATACAAACAATCACATGTTGCAAGATGTGCAGGATCCATGCAAAGCAAGCTTTGATACAAGATCTCCAGCATGCTTGCTCTTTCCATCTATGTGTGATTTTCCTTTTCACCTACATCATATTTCGCCACAAGATACCGGAGGCTGTAAATTTGGTCCAGTAATCTCTACACCATTCATAAATGACTTTAGGTTTAGGTCTTGCCATATTACAGCCTTGAATGAGTTTTTAGTGACGAAGCGGACTACAGTTGTAGAAAATTCTGTTACTTCACGAATTAAAAATTGCAAAAATGTGGACATAACTCTGAACGACGAAGGTGGAGGGCAAATGAAACTATTCCAGGTGAACTAAATCATGAGACTAGAATTTCATTTCAAAACGAAATTCGTCGATTAGAGATACATAGAAAGCATAAACCGACTTATCCAAGAACTGTCACAACAGTACACAACCATGAAGGGAATTTTCCAAATTCTTGAAACTAGATCGGTGCTTGAAGCTTCCGATCACGTTCTGGTTGTAGCACTGTAAAATATGGGAAAAAATTACGATGTGTTTATTAAGAAGCAAGTGCCGCGAGAAATGAAAATGTATCGTAGGCATTTAAGTGTAGCCGACACGAGTGAGGACATTGCTGTCATATGGACAATTCAAAAAATCACTTTATTTTATAATCACTTATAATCCAATACTTCTTGACCATTTTTGTCGTAATAGCATCATACGAGAGACGTTTTTCTAAACTAAAGCGAATAAAGGATTATCTTCGCTCTAAGACGAATAAAGAATGTCTAGCGCATCTCACCATTTTGTCATTTGAAATACAAGTTTAAAGTGAAATAGACTGCAGTGAATTATTGAGAATTTCAATAAAATAAAGCCCCGAAAACACGTACTATAATAATATCAATTATACTATTATCTTACGATTACTACACGAAGCTAAGTAATAGTATAATTGTACAAATTTTGTTTCTTGACACGTAATATAAAAGCTAATTTTCTTATTCTATTCTTTATTATTTATTTGCACTTTAGTTGATGGTTGCTGTGCTATTTACTGATTCATTTTCTATGTTTCTCTCCTATATCTTTAAGAATGTACACTTCAGCTGAGCATAGATTATACACATTACAAATATTCGATTTTTTGAAACTTCCTGGCAGATTAAAACTGTGTGCCAGGCCGAGACTCGAACTCGGGACCTTTGTCTTTCGCGGGCAAGTGCTCTACCAACTTTTCTGTGCTCTACCAACTTTTACTTTTATTTTTTTCTTTAGTCTTTTTTTTTCTTTTTTCTTTTTTTTACAAATAAAAATCTCTTGTGTATGAAAATAAAAGATGACGTTCTTCATAAAATAGCACAATATCCTTTGAAAACGTAAAACATAAAAGGTAGCTATATTTCCGTAACAGCCTTCTTTTCTTTTGACGTAAATGAGTATACAGTCGCACCATCAGCAGCAACCCAAATTTATTTTTATGTTATTTTCTTGGGGGGGGGGGGGGTGGACTACGGGAGAAAGAAAAGAAATAGGCTGCTATGCGTGAAAATGATAAACATGTGTAATGAAAAATAAACCTTGAAGAGGAGGAGAAAAGAGAAGTTAAATAAAGTAGGAATACTTTCCGCGTAATGTTCCACTTTGGCGCGCCATCAGAACAAAATGCATTCTATCATTGACCATTAAAGGGGAACGTGGGATCGTCCAGTTGGTGAAAATAATCTGCAAATAGTTCGCGAAAAAGGCCCGATAGTGTAGATGTCGGCGAAGGGAGTGGTGATGTACTTGGAGGCGTGTCCAGAAGTCCACCGGATCGACGATGTCGTCCCGGAAGAGGTAGTTGACAGCCATGCCACTGATCCATGTGACGGCGTGCCACTTAGCCGGTGGAAAGTAGGTCGTGTCAGGATATATCATTATAGTAGGAGAAACATGATGTGGTGGTACTCGGAGGTAGAAAGCCACAATCTTCTGTACGAGGGTCCAGACAGCTGCTGCTGGCCCACACTTAAAACAATGTAAATCTGTATACTCGACATTGCACTTGAGGCACAGTGCGACGCGATGCAGTTTCTGTCTTTTAGTATCATTGCCGTTGACGAGAAGGTACCACACAGAGGTGGTGTCAGTGGTGTGATATTGTTGGTGGATTGTTTTCCAAACTGTAGGCCATGAAGCCTGGGGGTGACGTGTTTAGATGGGGTTGCGGGGTGGAGACTTTCGGAGAACGCAATAGATGTCGCGGGTGGTCGTCATCCTGGTCCTGGGGAGCTCGGTGCGTATGTAGCTGTACTCCAAAACGAAACGGCCGATATGTGACATCTGAGGTGGGATGTGTGCCAGAGACGTCGGTGGGCGTCTCGAAACAGGCCCGAGCTCGGTGGTCAACATTCCAGTAAAACTAGCATTTTGGCTTTTCCATAACCGGAGCATAGTATTGGTGTAAAGTGCAGTAGTCCTGGCTCTCACATTAACCAGATCGAGGTCACCATCCCGCTTCGGTAAGGTGAGAGCTTCGTACTGGACTTTGAAGATGTGTCCAGAGCAAGTAAAATAGCCGAAAGCCGCCTGTAATCTGGCCGCCATTGTCGCAGTGATGGGCAGAATTTGCGCTATATGGGATATCCGGTCTGCCATATGGGTATTGACCAAGGTGACTCTCTGGCACATATTCAGCGGGCGTAGTATGTGATTCTGTAGGTTGGCCCGCATGCGTTGCAGCAGCGCCCGAAAATTGATCGCCGAGGTGCGGCGAATGTCTCGCGTGTACGCCAATCCGAGACAACGAAGGGTCTCCACCAGTTGGAAGGGGACTACGCTGTCTGCGGGAAGGTTGCGGCCGATCTTCATGGCGCATGATTTTGCCACGTTCATAGCGCTCCCTGCCTCTGCACTGTAACGGGTAATCCACGGCATCGCAGCTTGTACGTCGGCCGCTGAACGTACGACGAGGGCCAAGTCGTCCGCGTAAGCTCGGCAGCGGAACATATGGTCCCTGTCAAACGTCGCCGTAATCATCAAATGAGTGGTTCCATCGCAATGCCATAAAGCACCGTCGACAAAGGGCAACCCTGCCGTACTGAGCGTTCAATCCGTATAGGTTCTGTAAGTCTGCCGTTGACGAGAAGTCTGGACGTAGCTCCACGAAGGAGCCGCATAACCACTTACGTGAACGTCGGGGGAATTGCCATTCGGTTCATCACTGCGTTCAGGAATGCATGATTGACGTGGTCAAACGCTTGTTTGAAGTCAATGGAGATTAAAGTGCCTGGCAGTCGCGAGTGTGTTGCCATCTCGATATTCACTGAGGGCCGTCTGTATATTACGATCGCCGCCTAAGGATGTTTGTTCGTCGGAAACAATGTCTCATAAGACGCTACAAGACGTTCGAAAATCCTGAAGTCGGAATTGAGTAACGTGATCAGCCGATAAATGTCGAGTCGTGTTCCTCCTGCGGGTTTCGAGGCTGGTACAAGTAAGCCTTCCATGAACATTGGTGGCGGGTTCTCCGCGCCGGACAAAAGTTCCCAGTACATGTCCCTCCATCGTGGCAACATCAAATCTTGGAAGGTTCTGTAAATTTCGAGACGTAAACCATCCGGGCCGGGAGATCGTTTCAGAGACCCTTTGGCCACAGCGCCTCGGACGTCGTCGGTGGTCACTTCAGAAGTTAGGAGGGCTGCAGCTGCTGCGTTTAGAGTACCAAGTGTCTCCTGGACAACCTCAACAATCGCCTCTCCACCGTCAGGTACTTCTTGATAGAAAAGTCTATAGTGCGTTGTGAATGCATCCGAAATGGTAGCTTACGAAGTCAGCCGTCGTCCATCAGGAAGGTCTAAAGTTGTCACTAAAGCCTGTCGGTATCGACGAACGTTTTGAACAATATGTTGCATAGAAGGTTCTTCACCATTAATCCAATCTTGGCTGCATGCTCGTACAGTAGCTCCCTCTAGACGGCATCTGGTCAATGTTAAAATCTTTGCCTTGATGCGTTGAGCTTCTTTTAGACGATCCGGGAATGGAGGATGGTCCATGAGATCACGTAGAGCGCTATAGTAGAAATCAGTTGCGTGGTGATTCCACCTGGCTTTGGCTCTGCCATATTGTGTCAATGTGCGTCGGATGGCCGGTTTGGCGCACAGCAACCACCACTGCAGTGTGGTCTCGTAACGCAACAAGACACGAATCCTCTAGTTCTCGATCGATACAAAGTTGGGAAAACAGTACATTCGATGAATTCTGCAGTGAATTTGTCCCTCAAAAACGACAAGACATTATCTGACGGGTGGTGCGTAATTTAAAGATCTTTGTCCACGAGTGGGACTGCTGTTCGGACGCAGTCGAGATTTATGTCAAGGATGGCGATCCTAGCGAAGCGTTATGGAGTACATGCCAGTTGTTAAACCCTCCCCGTTCAAATCTCCCCAAAACCTGTGGACTGCAAATATGAATAATCTTTTACTCCGAGCTCACTTGTGCTGCAAAGGAATCATAACCTGCCAATGATGTGCTTGCACACAATAACATCCGGACGTGTTCATTGAGATATCCGTATTCCTTAGAAGTTAAATACTGAGTATAAGACACGCACGGTACATATTTTAAGTGTATCCAACACCTCTAGCCATACACATTGCTGCAGGTGTACTGTGGTGTCACAAAGTGTCGTGGTATGGATGATTTTAACCGAATGGTCTGACCATGTTTTGCTCGGCAAGGTGGCCCACCTAAAGTTTTATTTTTATTTGTTTTCATTCATGTGTATAAATAAAATGATGAACTTTAGCTGTACAGAAGACATTCAACAGACGTCATATAAAACTGCGGAACAGATGCATCTAGCATAGCGTAAAATTAATCATCGTCATATCCTGTCAATATCCAACTACTTTCTACACTTCAGTATCCAAACAGTATGTGATGGAGTGTTATACATACTTGTGAATTTTAACTGTATATGGGTTGCAGAGAGGTGCTATTTCATATTGGTCCTCTTTGACCAAATTTCAATTGTAGGTTATAAATTTAATTTAGGCCATTTTCATATCAAATTACAAACTTGAAGAAGGTTAATATTTCTTCATGCATCTAAACTTCTGCCTTATTTCTTATTATGTCTTTACTCCTAATTGCTCCAAATATTCCTATCCGTTTTAATGATAGTGTTGTGGATATGAGCTTGCATTTCTGCTTTACAGCTTCTGTTAAACTGTAATATTTCACTTCTTATTAAATGAAATATTGATTTTAAAATATTTCTCTGACAATACTGAACTGCTTCATTATCTCGAATGACTCTTCGTAGATTCTTACGCATCGTAATTGCTAAATCTTCTATATTTCTCGCTTAATTTTTTGCGGTGGTTCGTAAGAGATTTTTTTCTAAATATAGTTGTAGTCCTACTTACTGTATTGTTTGTTTATTATTTCATACGTTTTAGATTTTCAGATAATGTCTAAACCAAGTCTATTCTTTCCCCATCCAATCTGAGTCGTAATTTATGGACTTTTTGTCATTTATTTGTTTATTTATCCACCATGCTTCATTGTACCTTGCAATCTAGAGTTACGTGGTCATGAAACGCGTCAGTTTGTAGTTTACAGAACGCTGGTTAAAAAAACTATTAACAAAAGAATTGAGGAAACACTAAAAGGTGAAAACAGTTGATAGAATGTAGTAGTAAATAGCACATTACTGAGCAAAGTTCTCATCTAGCGTGAGGAAGTTTTGTACAGAACAAGAGAAATGTGCCACAACTGATGTATGAATACTACAGGTTTGTCACTCATTTTTCGCAGATCTGGAGAACGCCTATTGAAAATTAAACTTGCTGTGTCCAAGGAAGCGTTATTCAAGTCCGCCGGCCGAAGTGGCCGTGCGGTTCTAGACGCTGCAGTCTGGAACCGCGAGACCGCTACGGTCGCAGGTTCGAAACCTGCCTCGGGCATGGATGTGTGTGATGTCCTTAGGTTAGTTAGGTTTAACTAGTTCTAAGTTCTAGGGGACTAATGACCTCAGACGTTGAGTCCCATAGTGCTCAGAGCCATTTTAACCATTTTTATTTAAGTCAATCTTGTTTTCAATCAATCAAAATGACAGTCACAATCACGTTATTTATTTTGTCGCCAACCGGTTTCCACCCACGATGGGGTCATCTTCAGGGCAATTTACACCATTTGGTTGCTCGCTGAAGTTGTCACCCTGCCTGTGCACGGTTGGCGACAAAATAAATAAAGCGATTGTCACTGTCATTTTGATTGGTTGATTATAAGTAAACCAGTCGCTGCTATCTCCACGCAACTATGTTGTCTAAAAGAATCCATCTTGTTTTGTCGTGCGTAAGGCATGTTTTGGCCAGGAGTCCCCTTTCAGAGTGTTGTTGTTCACACAATGGGTGTTACAGTTTCTCCTGTCAACGACAAATCCCGTCATGGAATATATGTACCAGGGTGTCAGAGCCTTCCGAGGCGTCTGAACAACGGCCTACACAAAGTTCGCGAACTGAACAACAAATCAGTCTCAGTGTGAAAGTAATTTTCTGAGCTAAGAGTTTCCTTGGAGAACGTGCAGTTAATAGAGCGAAAATAAGCAAAGTGAATTATTCTTCTAGTTTCAGGGGTCAGCGTGAGGTGAAGATCACAGTATTCGTTTTCTGCAAGAATTTAAAAACTATATTTCCATAAAGGCCATCAATCTACCGTCGAATTTAAAATGGTGGACTTGACTACCATTTTGATCACCATGGGACGGAAAAATTTCCCTTTTAAAAGGGTTCCATGTCAGATATTAAATTTAATGCGTTTCGTTGAAATTGTTAATCCATTCCCTGAGAGACGCATGCTAATGTTACTGATTACCATATCTGTTATAGCATTTCGATTATGTCCTACGTCTTTCACAGTTACATATATGTCATCTTCAAAGAGAAAATAATTTCAGGCATGTGTCGTGTTTTGCGATAGACCAATGATGTAAACCAAGCAAAACCAAAAGCCCCTAGACAGAACCCTGTGGCACCTCGGTCAGATTCAGGCCACCCGTTTTGTTGTCATCGAGGGACAACTTTCTGCTTCCTGCTTCCTAGACACTAACTGAATTACTGTTGAACGTTTTCCCTCATCCCATAATTTCCAACATATGCAAAACTATTGCACACCTAAATGCTTTTGTTAAGTCAGGGGAAATAACTCTTGTCAGAAACCTATCGTTATCTTGCATCTCACTCACAAAAGAATAAACTGCGTTCTCTGTTGACACTGAAGCAAAACTGTGAGCCTCACATAAAATTATAGGTACAGAGACGTGTCTCTGCATTGCTTTCTAAGAAATTTTTTAAAGCACAGGTAGCTACGGAACTGATCAACTGTTGTCTACATTATCTCTCTCTTTTTATAAATTGGATTCAGTAATGAGTACTTTAGTCGGGAAACCGACCACACCTAAAAAACACATTGCACAGGTGACTGAGTAGAGGACGCATGTATGGTGCATTGATATTCATAATCCTACTTGACATTTCGTCATACCATTGGGGGTCTTTTTCTCTTCAATGATTCAGTAAGTGATTGACCGTTGCTTGTTTCTTCCAGCTACGTGTGATATAGTTGTCTCGAAACACCAACTTTCAAGACTTCTGTTTATTTGTCCATACGAATAAAATTTTGATGTACCAGTGCGATTACTGACGGGAACTAATTTTTCTAAACGTATTTTGTACATCTCTGGTAGATCACTAATCGTTCCTTTCTGACACTAGACCGAAGTAATACGTTAAGCACCCAAATTCTGCCCTTTACCTACAAGTACTTCACATCTGCCCACATAGCTCTAATTTTTCTTCTGAGAGCTGTCTTGATATAACTTTTTTTTTCTTTGCCCGTCAGATCAAATTCCTCCGCATTTTGCGTTGTCTGAAGTGAAGTTCTGTTGCCGGGCTCAGACTGTTCTTCATATTATGATAAAGCACCCGTGATATTACAATGACATTATTTAACCAGATCGGTTGCTTATTAGTACTGCACGCCTGCCTGCAATTTTTATTGGTGTAGGGCAGTCAAAGAAGATACGTGTTACATTTGACGTGGTAGTCTGTGCTAACTTTCCCCTTGGCGACTGCCTTTAAACACCTGCATAGGAAGTGGAGGCATATATCTAAATCTTTTGTTCACCAGTAATGGATACGATTTTTCCTTGATTCCTCTCGGCTATACTATCCGTGAATCATGATCAGACACTCCGTTGCTGTTTCTTCCCACAATTGCCCCTCAAAGACCGATCTGTGAAGATATTGTCTGATCGCGCTGCTGTTTTCACTGACTCTAGTTAGAAAGTATACTTTCTGTATCAGGATCAAAGATTCATTTTAGTCCATTAATATACTTTCCTCAAGGAAGTCAGTTTACACAGGCTGTTTCCGATAGTGCGTGCAAAAATTTAACGGGAGATAGAGGATACTCCACAGAATGATTTGAGATAAGGAACCTGGGGTCTGAAAACCAGATTAACGAGATGTGGAAGTAAACGTGTCTACAGCTTTATGTAGCATTAATGTTTTCCAGTTTATTTCCAACTATCCTTTCTACAAGGTTACACGTACTGTGCTGTTTATTTATATGGTCGTTCTTTATTTCCTGCAAGGAAACAAGGAGGAAAATCCATATCATCTACCTGGCCATCAGAACGGCCACCAGTACGTGAGGTTCGTAAAAAGAGTTCTATCTGAGTTGTTGGACTACGTAGCCTAGGCTGTTCATGAGAGGACGTTGATACAACATGTTGGTTCACCGCCTCACTTTAGTGTATATTTCCGCAGCCATCTCAATGCTGTATTTCCTGGTCGCGGGTCTATTTCATGGCCTGGAAAACAACCTGACCTGAAACCCTTTGCTTATTTTCTATGGGGTATCTGAAGTCACTTGTGGATATGGAGATTGAATTAGTTGCAAGAACTGTAGCTATCTATGACGTGATTCGAAACACATCAAGGATGTTTTTCAGGATGCGTCAGAACCTTGTTCGTCGACGTCATGCTCGCATTGAGGTTGACGGCTGTCAGTGTCAGCACATTTTCTAACATAAGGCACATGGTAGGGCTATTGTGTCAGTGATGGTATTTGCAGTTAACTGTAACTAATGTAAGTAAAATGTACACAGTAATGTGATTGTATTCCTATTATTCCTTAAGCTGGCTTCTCGGATCCTTGTCCCAAGTTCCCTGCCTCAGATTGTTCAGTGGAGCGTCCTCTATGTCCTGTTAAATTTTTACACAATCTTATGAAAACACTCTGTACAGAAATCACCATACAGAATCAAATTAATATCTGTCCAAAACCCGGTGAATGAACTGGGGAATCTGTAAATGACTACAACGAAATTCTTTATTCTGGAAAATTCAAATTCTACTCCAAGACATTCAAATATTTGATGTTTGTAATTTTTCAGATAATTCAGATCTTTCGAATGAGACTTTATCCGTCGCATTAATGACCGCTCCTCCATTTTTCAGCAAGCTCTTTGCATGAAAATCCTATTCCTTCCTTCTTTGCGAGCCGCAAACGGATGAAACTGATGCGAAGATTCATAGATTCAGAGTAATAGGTTGCGTTAAGGAAGAAAAGCTATTTCTCATTAATGAAGAATGATTTCTTAGGATTAATAATAACAACATTGAACAATATCTTATTCCATAATCCTAGTTAACAAGCAATACCCCAGTACATCACATGAAGCCCGTCTGTTTTCATCCACCTACTAAGGATTTGAATTGCCGATGTGTTTTGGTCTTTCATCGGATGTAGTTGTCAATTTTTAGCACTACACGCGTAATAAGCGGGTATGAAATACAATTCGATGCTAAAAATTCTCTGTGAACAACACAACGGACAGGTATGTTATTTGTCAACATTTAAAAAATCCATGAGGCCTTGTTGGTTATCGTAATAAATGGTGCACTGTCGAGAGTAATAACTAACAGTCTTTTCGACAAGTACCGTATTCTTCATTAAATTGATGATTCCTTAATGCAATAACTTCGACCCCGTCTATCAATTTAACTAAGTCCAAGAGCTCTTCTTCCGTCTGTATGTCATATGATACATTTCTTACGAAAATGGTAAACTGTGGCTGACCTTTATGTATCTAGACTTGTCCAAAAACGATACTCACTGCTGAAAACTGACATCTTTTCCTCAAAATTACTGCATTAACGGCACCGGAAACAGAACCTCGTTCGTCTGTTTCATGTCTTTTTCCAGTTTCTTGATTTCTGGATGTAAAGGGAAACAACTTTTGTAATTATCTTCTTCATAATCTCTCCTTTAATGTAAGGATTTTTACCTTTGCAACAGTAAAGACCAAAATGACGCCGTAAGGGTTTCTCAAAGTTTGAATCAGCACCCAAAAAATATATTTCATGATTAATTATTTCTTTGTTTTGCAGCTACATGTTGGCAGTCTTGGAACACATTGACATCCTCGTGCCGTAGCACGGAAGCGCGGGGCTAGACGAGCCGAAACGAAAGCACGCTGTCCATTGATAAAGTGTGCGAGGTGTGTTCTAAAAGTATCGAGAATTCCGTAATTTTGCTGTTTGTGTTAGTCCGATTACCGTGATTTCTCCTTGTTATGTTGGTAAGCATGTCCGAAACGAATCTCTACAGTGGTAGACATATTGGATATTTAGTCTGTCCTCAGTTGTCAAGATGGTTACACGTGTTGGTTACGAGTGATGATTACTGATTCGTTTTAAAAATGGATTATTGCTATAGAAATGGAAGAAAATGTAACAAAGTTTTAAGACTGTTGAATGTTGCTTTTGGTGAGACTTCTATGAGTAAAACAAGGGTTGACGAGTAGCGCAAGCATGTCAAAGACAAGTTGACGAACGTACTGGACGCCCGAGCACTCCAAAAATAGATGAAATAGTGAAAAAAGTGAAGGAAATGAATATGAACGATCGTCGAGTCACAACTTGAGAAGTTGTATGTCAGATTAGATTAGATTAGATTATTTTGCTCATGCCATGAAATCATTTCGTATGTTTTTGGTATGAAATATGTGACAGTCAAATTTGTGTCAGAGATGATGAATTTCGAGCAAATGAAACCAAAAACGATGCATAACTACTGAAACGGGTCGTAGCAGGTGGCGTAACTTAAGTGTACGGCTGTGACGTCGAAACTAGGACTTCCTGGTCACCGTGGAAGCATTATTGATTGCCAAGGCCCGAATAAAGCTCGGCACGTGTTATCGAATATGAAGGTTCTGCTCACTGTTTCCTTCGATTTTAACAGCATGGAGCATCATGCATTCTTTCCCAAAGGTCAGACGATCAATAAGGAATATTACCGAAAATTTCAAGGCCCTTGGCCGGTAGCAAGCCGGAAAAAATGGCTTTAGCACCACGCTGAAGCATCTGCTTACACTTTCCTTCTACAGCCTCCATATTCGCCAGATACGGCCCTGTGTAACTTTTTTTTCTGTTTCCAAAATTGAGGAGAAACTTGAAAGGCCGCCGTTTTACAAGCCCAGGTAAGATTAAAAGTAAGTCTGCAGCCTTTCGTGGCCGTTGTCATTGAAGTTAAAATCTTCTGAGTTATTAGGGCGAAAATATTTCCTCTATAATAATAGACGTTTCGACCCTTCTGCTGGGATCTTCCGGGGTACACTACTGCGGCGGAAGATCCGAGCAAAGGGGTCAAAACGTCTATTATTTTAGAGGAAATATGACGCGGCCTAATAACTCAGAAGTTTTTTTAACTTCAATTTCAAAAGTGCATCGCTGAACGAGCTAAGTGCCATCCCAAAGACCGAGCTCCGGAAGTGTTTTGGGGATTGGAAAAAGCACCGAAGAAAGTGTACGATATCTAATTAGGAGTTCTTAGAAGAAGATTACACCAATGTAAACGAATAAATAGAATTGTTTTTAAAAAATAACAATTGCCAATATTTTTTGAACACATCTCCTAAAACGTGCTGTAATTCATTTTCGGCAGTAGTGGAAATGTGTCAGGCCAATTCGGACGACTTCTTCCGTTATTCAGTTAATTTTAGATTTTGAGAACAACTGTCCAAACTCTTAGCTCAGATATGTGTATTAATAATAGTCAGATAAATTCCCAGAACTTAGCAGCAACTTTGGAAGCATGTAAACGAGGAAAAACATTTTGCCACTTAACAGCTCTACGCAGATATCAATCTAAATTTAAACTACAGCTTTTTGTATTCACGATACACGTCCGCAGAGAGTCATGGTACTCTGAATAAATGTTGGGTCGGTGCCATGTAGTTCAGTGAATGTTTATGGTTCCCCGAAATACATTGTGAAAGCGTCATTACGGCCATGCGCACTGCAATAACTCGTTATGATGATGCAGTGGCGAATTTTATCACGTGTGGTCAGCGCTGGACCATCAATACTCCTGGCGTGAAATTAATTTGGTCGACCGAATGGGGATGAACCGCGGAAGGCCATTAAAAGGCGAGGCCAATACACAGGAAGCGACAGCGCCGCACCGGCTGCTGAGAGCTACCTGATGACGCCCGACGCGATGCTGTGGAATTCTGGGAAAACTGAGAATCGGATGCAGTGGACAGGCTAAAGCTGCCCAGTACCCCAAGTACGAAAGTACGATTTATTTGGAAAGTCGACGGTAGCACTATGTTGTCACATGAATCAGATTATGGCGGAAGCTTATTAGAGACGATGCACATTGGAGAACTTGTGCGCCGCCTAGGGTGGTAATGGCCAGTTGTGACATTTTTAGATACATGGTGAAATACATCTGGCAGTAGTCAAAATACGCATATTTTGTCGTTATTCGTAGCAATGACGACGAAGATCAGACTTCTACGCTGATAAGTATTTTCCACCCTCTTCTACGGTGTTGGCACATGGACACTGACAGAATTGTTGAGTAAGCGGCAGGAGGCCTTTGAGATGTAGCTGTACAGCAGAACGTTAAGAATACCGTAGACAGCGCATGTCACAAATGTCGAGTTTCTACGAAGAATGAAGAAAGCATACCTCCAATGTTATTCAATTTGTGTATTGAGGATTCAGTAAAGGAAACAGAAGATATATTTGGAGTAGGAATTAAAGTGTATGGAGAAGAAATAAAAACCAATTACATTATAGTTCTATTAGACTCAGCAAAAGACTTGGAAGAGCAGTTGAACAGAATAGACAGTGACTTGAGTGGAAGATATAAGATGAAGATCAACAAAAGCAAAACAATGATAATAGAATGTAGCCGAATTAAATCAGGTGATGTTGAGGGAATCTGATTAGGAAATGGGACAGTGAAAGTAATATATGACTTTTGATATTTGGACAACTAAATAACAGATGATGATGGAAGTAGGGAGGATGTAAAATGTAGGCTGGTAATGGAGAGAACAGTGTTTCTGAAGAAGAGAAATTTGTTAACATTCAGTATAGATTTAAATGTGAAGAGGCCCTTTATGAAAGTATTTGTATGGAGTGTTCAAATGGTTCAAATGGCTGTAAGCTCTATGGGACTTAACATCTGAGGTCATCAGTCCCTTAGACTTAGAACCACTTAAACCTAACTAACCTAAGGGCATCACACACACCCATGCCCGAGGCAGGATTCGAACCTGCGACCGTAGCGGTCACGCGGTTCCGGACTGAAGCGCCTAGAACCGGTCGGCCCCAGCGGCTGGCTGTATGGGGTGCAGCCAAGTATGGAAGTGAGATATGGACGATAAACAATTTAGACAAGAAGAGAACAGAAGCTTTTGGAATGTGATGCTACAGAAGAATGCTAAAAAGTAGATAGGTAGATTATGCAAGTAATGAGGAGGTACTGAGCAGAATTGGGGAGAAGAGAAATTTTTGGTACAAGCTGACTACAGGAAGATACCAGTTGGTAACACACATTCTGAGGTATCAACGGACCACAAATGTAGTAATGGATGGTAGCGTTGGGGGATAAAAATTGCATAGGGAGACCGAGAGATGAATAAAGTAAGCAGATTCAGAAGAATGTAGGTTACAGTAGTTACTCGGGGATGAAGAGGCTTGCGCAAGATAGAGTAGCATGGAGAGTAGTCTTTTGACTGAAGACCACAACAGCAACATCACTAAAAGGATTGTGGAACTAGGAAAACGATTCTACAATGCGAAATGGAGCAATAACTTTAAATTATTTGGTAAACTTGGAAAAGAGGTAAAGATGGCGAAAATACAATATGAGAAAGATCCAGTGGAGAACAGTAAGAATGAAACAACGAGAGAATAATTCTCGGATTAAAGACAGTGTAGGACAAGCCTGCAGTCTTTCTGCCCCCTAGTGTTCTGTTCAGCATGTACACCGAAGGAGCAATCAGCGGAAAAAAATGCTCCTATCGGAGGCAAAAAAAAACAAAAAAACAGTAAGCGAATATGCCCCTCTTTATCAAAAGACTGACAGAAAAGTGGAGTACTAGCTGCCTCACTCAACCTTTCGCAGCGCTTTTAAAATTTTAGCAAAGATATTGGCGTGCGAACATTTTCATGCTCTTTTTAAGAGGCAACTCGCCTCTCTCTCTCCCAGAAACTGCTTCATTGTAACTCGTTCACACCCACTAGTCTATCGCTGTAAGTGCCTCTTGCCCATGCTCTTCCAGTTTCCCATTTTCTCTCACTCACTCACACGGCCCAACTCGTTGTCACCCCTTCAAGACTCTCGAACTGTCACTGTCTCCTGTGTGGCACCCACAGTCGCTTTCGTTCTACCCTAGTACTACCATGTAAAGTACTCGCAATTGCTAACATGGACAACCATTATCTGTGTAATGGAAGGATAACAACGAAAATTTGTGCCGGATTGGGACTCGAACCCAGGATTCCCCGCTTATCACGAGAGGTCGCCTTACCCTTAGGCTATCCGAGCACGTTTCGCCGCCAGACTCAAACATCCAAATCTTGTGAACCATGTGCAACCTGCATTCGTACAGCCATTCTGTATATTCAGTAAAGGGGAGACGTTTTAATTAAACGTCGCTCGCTCGATGTCGACGGATAAATACGATACTGCTTTGCCTGTGTTGTTCAGAAGTACAATGCAATGTTCCTTCAGACATTCATGCATTACTGAAAAGTCGGACACAAGCTGACTCATTCTGCCTTCCTCAGCACCTTTAAAAATCTTCGCGGCGATAATGGAATGCGAGCATATTTGCGCTCTTTTTAATATGCAACTCACCTCTTAGAAGCTGCTCTAACTATAACTCCACGCACATTACTCCCTCGCATTGAGTCCCTCATACCCATCCACTCCCAAGTGCCCAACTTCTCTCTCTCTCTCACTGTCTCTCTATCTCTCTCTTTCTCACTCATTCAGAGAATGTGCACAAAAATTTCGCATTTGCTTCAGTACTACAACGTAGAGATCCCAAAACCTTTGTGACGGTAACGGAGTGACTGTACATCACATTCCTTCGTGCGAAATCAGTTTATAAACTACTTCTTCACCTCACAGAGACTTTGTACGGGCATATTTGACGTGCGCAAGTAGGGAGACTTTGAACTTCTGTATCTCGGAAACAGATATAAATATCGACAAAGTTTTTAAGGCCTTTGAAGACCAGTAGTTTAGGAATATATCGTAAAAAATACAGTCATTTCCACTGCATAACCATCTTGGAATCTGCGGCTTGGACTGGATACGCTGCTGACGGCGGAAAAGTGGTTCAAATGGTTCAAATGGCTCAGAGCACTACGGGACTTAACATCTGAGATCATCATTCCCTTAGTACTTAGAACTACTTAAACCTAACTAATCTAAGGACATCACACACATCCATGCCCGAGGCAGGATTCGAACCTGCGCGATTCCAGACTGTAGGGCCTAGAACCGCTCGGCCACACCGGCCGGCAGAAAACTGGTGAAAAACGCTTTCGTTTTTGGGTTTTCTCAGAAACTACTCATGAATTTTCGCATCAGTCATTCTTTTAATTATTCATTCACAGGAATACCCTTCAGTTTAATTAAATAATTGGTTTGTCAGGAGTATACTCGACATGAGTCAATTTTTAAAATTTTTTTGTGCATATTTTACGTGTACGAACAGGGTAACTTTGAGCCTCTGTACCTAAGAAGGGGATCCAGACATCAAGAAAATTTTCAAGGCTGATCGAGATCCAAATCCTTGGTATATATTGCAAAAATTTCAAGCATTTACTATGCATAGCCATCTTTGAAATCTCGGCTGGGTTTTTATCCCAGGAACGGCCCATGAACTAAAGTTACCTCCTAAATACCATCAAACACCACGTAGACCACATGAAACGCAAAAAGAAAAAACAAAGAACGCAGCCACTTCGATCCATTTGTCTAAGAAGAAGTAAGTGTTTAAAATTCGTACTTTGACCTCGGAGTGTAGGATAATGACACTAAAACGATCCTTCTGGTGAGTTAACAAATGGCCTCCTAGTCCGAGCGCGATTCAACACACTTGAAACTACCTTTGTATCACCAACAGAACCCGAGGTATGGGCATCGGAAAACACCGTTTGTATGCGCGGCGTTTTGGAACATATTGGTAAGCATGCTGTCGCATGCATACCGATAACGGAATAAAACGAATAGAGTGAGCAGTCTACAGAGTATGGCGTCATGGCTGAGACTTAGCGAAAGAAAGACGAAAGCTATGAGGGGTTGTAGAAATGAGATCAAAATTCCGAACCTCGAAATGTATCAGGAAAAATAACTCTGTTACTTTGTAAGCAAAATAGCGCACTACGGACGAGACAAGGAGGGTGTGAGAGATCGACTGGCTCAGACAAAGAGAGCGGTCCTTCCCCAGTGTCCTGCACAGATTGCACGGCAGAAGCACAATATTTTATGAGAATGAATCGCCTCACATATAAACTACCTAATGAACACATTACGAGTCATACTGAAGTGTTGTGCGTAAGACAAACGTTTCAATATGATACGCATTGATTCTTCAATAAAATGCTACTTAAAACTAAAATTTGGATTACAGATGACTTAAAGATGAGACCGTGCCATTTCTTCACAGTTCGGCTTTCACAGGCTTATCATCTAGAAATTAAACTCAAAGCACTGCTGTTGATGATTACTAATTCAGGAAGTCGTACCTGAATGCTTAAGTCATGAGAGTTGTTCATTGTGAAGGATAAAATGTGTAAAGAATGAAAATTATCAACAAATATTAGTTTCGGTAATTACTTCATAGTATTGCGTCAGTTCGCCATAACTTCCATGTAGCACTAATAAGTACAACGGTGTGTTAGCGTAGCATACATTCAGCTTAAATCACTACGCCGAAGTACAGCCTTCCACCCCGACCATGTGAACCATCACGGCGACTTTCAGGATGGCAATTGGGTAGGCACGTTTCGCGTCTCACCAGCGTATCATCAGCATCAGTTCAGTGTCATTTTGTGATATGATAATGAGTTCGTCAGAGATTTCTCTCGCACGATGTAAGAAGTTGCGTGCAAACAATTAATCGTATGGAGCATTTGAGCTCATCACACATCCATGTCCCACAGACCGTTATTTCACTTTTCAATATGAACAATTTGCAAGCACGTACAGCAATCACTAAATCTAATTCGAAAATTAGTGGCAATACTTGAAGTTTAGAGTAATTAGATTTATAGCTGTAACAACTTGGGGGACATTAAGGAGCATTGTTATATGTAATCTGTGTTTTAACAATATTAATGGCTCTTGAACTGGTTTACAGAAAGATGTTTGTGTTGAGGGTTTTATGTTAACAATGTAATGTAGCGCTATTTCAAAACAAAAAGGATAATTTTAATATGTAGCTGTCAACAACAGAATTTCAAGACTCACGGTCTCATGGATCACATGGAAAATAAAATAGCGGTACGAAGTATTTTTATTTCATAAGATCTATAAATTTGATAGAAAAGTAAATAACACGTTCTTGAACGTGACAAAACATAACCATAGTCAAGGGCATAGTCAGGGTTCCAGATATCCATTAAAGACAGTGTACATGCAATGTTTTCATGGCGAATGAGCAGCCAATTACCCAAATTCTGTATTGAGAGCGAGACGTTGGCTGGTGAACGCCTTTTCACGTACCTCACAGTGAGCTCAACCTCGTTAAATATGAAGTTTGTAGTTTGCAGATTATAGCAACAGGTTTCATCCCAGTTTCACACAGAAACATTCTCGGGCTTCTTCCAGGGCCAATTCATGGTAAATCCTCGAGCTCAGTCATGATTATGATCAATTGTCTGTTTCGTTCTACCGGCAAAACAAGGTGGCTGCCTTACTACATCTTTATGGTTGTTATTAAGAACTGAGTCTTCGGGATGCCACTGTTGTATAAAATATTCTCGGACTTCTTCCGCATCAATTGAGGGTAAACCATCGAGCTATTGACGATTTCCCCAATCTTCTTCGTCAAGAGCAACAGTAAGTCAATTGCTCCTGACGAAGGCAATGGTGTAAATCGTCAAAAGCTCGATGGTTTACCCTCATCTGATGCGGAAGAAGTCCGAGAATATTTTATACAACAGTGGCATGCCGAAGACTCAGTTCTCAATAACAACTATAAAGAAGTCGTAAGGCAGCCACCTTGTTTTGCCGGTTGAACGAAACAGACAATTAATCATAATCACTGAAAACTGAGTGTATAAGAAACCATAAATATATGTAGGCTAGATGCAACTTTTCCATGAGTTCTTTCCACAATTCTTTGGTAGAATGTCTGGATGCGCGTAATTTTGGTGTGTACTCTCGAATGGGTTGACCGTATATCCTGCAGTCTGTAAGTGACTTTGAGCGAACTGAGGGGAAATAGCTGCAAAAAGAGGCTTTATGTTTTTCTAGCCATCCCGTCCTGAATCACTCTCTCCCTTATGGGAAGTTGCAGCTTTAAAGCCAGCGTTGCTCATCGAATTTACGGCACCAGTAAAAGCCCTAAGTGGTCGTTATTTTAGATTAATCACCGGCCGGTAGAATCCGGCAAACGGAGCGGACATATGTGCGTGTAACGTCCTCTTTTTCTCTCACTTAAACTGTAGCATTACTAGAGGAGGAGGAGGTTGGCACGTTCCTCCTCGTTTTTAAATCAACAGAATTTTAAAACTGAGGTATTACGATATTCCTGAACATTGTATGCCCCGTATGTGAATATCTGAATGACAATAAACGAGATCTTATGGAATATTTGTTACACACTATAAAGAGTATATTGTAACTAGTACCGAAAACTGACAGAGTTACAAGTATTTTATAGTAGAGGCTGTAAACACGGGTCCACAAACGGAGATACTTGCGAATATTAGGTTGCGAGTTGACATTGCATTTAGCTTTAATAATAAGCTCCTAGTAGGCTGAAGCTTAAGACAATCTTACAGAAGAATTAGTGTGGAAGGCAGTGTAATACTGAAGTACTGAGGATGGATAAGCCACGTTTTAAGTTCGCTAAGATGTGTATAATGAGAAAATGAATAACACAGTAAGCAGTTCATTTGAAGAGGAGTGGGCATTTCTAGAAAGAACAATCACAGATGTTGGAAAGAGAAACATACACTGAAGAAAAGTAGATCACAACAACAAAAGAAAAATAATGTAGAGTAACGAAATTTCGGGAACACATTATTCTAGATAAAATGTTTAAGTGATTAACATTGCAAAGTCACAGTACCACGTAAGCTCGAGGTAAGCCATCTCAAATGTGAGATGCTGATACATTAATAACCGTTATAGCCACCACAATGTTGAATGCAAGCAGGCAAACGTGCGTGCGTTATGTTGTACAGATGCCGAATCTCTGTTTATGAAATTAAGTTCCATGACTGTTGCACTTGCTCGGCCAATATAGGGACGGTTAATGCTGGCTGTGCATGACGTTAGAATTATCGTACGATGATATCCCATATTTACTAGATTGAAGACATGTCTGGTGACATGTCGACACTGTCTTCAGCATGTTGGATTATAACAGCGGTATGTAGGAGAGTGTTATCCTGTACGAAAACGACCCTGGAAACCTCATCATCAGTGGCAGCACAACAGGTCTTATCTCAACACTGACGTACAAATTTGCTGTCACAGTGTGCGGGATAGCTACGACAGTATTCCTGGTGTCATACGTAATCGCACTCCGGACCGTAACTCCATATGTAGGTACAGTGTGTCTAGAAGCAGACAGGTTAGTTGCAGGCCTTAAGCTGGCCTCCCTTCAACCAACACACCGCTATCACTGACATCAAGACAGATCAGGCTTTCACCACAAAACGCAACCGATCCTGCTCTCCAAAGAGCTGTGGCTTGCCATCACTGAATTCGCAAAATGGTGGTGGCTTGGAATACATGGAATGCACTCTATGAGGCCTCTGTCTCGGAGCCGTCCTCAAAGTAACAGATTTGTAACACTTCGTTGTGTCACTGTGGTTGTAACTGCTGCTGAAATGGCTACTGCAGAAGCAATGCGACGCGCCACAGCCATACGCCGAACACGGTGGTCTTCCCTCCCGGTACTGCCACTTTGCCGTCCGGAGGCCGACCTTCTTGCGACCGTACATTCTCGTGATCACCGCTGCCAGCAGTCATGGACGGTGGCTACACTGAGGCCAAGTCTTTCTGCAGTACCGCATAAGGAACGTTCACTTTCCCGTACACCTGTTATATGATCTTGTTCACATTCAATAACCTGTCAATAACGGCGTCTTTGTCACTTAAAGGCATTCTATATTAACATCAACTCACAATGTCCTATCTGAGAGGTAAGTAACGCTCACGACGGCTACAACGTGTATTTAAAACGAACCTAAATTGCAACCTTATCGTGGTGCTATTGGCGCCACTCTCATGCAACTGGCGCGAATTTTCAACAGACGTCTTCTTTCACGTGCGGAAACACGCCTCCCAACTCTCGTTTATGTCGAGAGGCTCCTTCTTGGTATTGGAATTTTTTTCTTCGTAAGTGTAGTATTAGGAAGCAAAATGCGAAGAATCCTTGGGTAGAAAGAATACTTACACTGATAGAAGAAGGGAGAAAATCCAAAAACGTTCAAGTATAGACAGGAATACATCAGCTTTGGCACGAAATAATTAGGTAGTGCAGGGAAGACACGATGAAATGGATGCAAGTAAAATGTGAAGAAATAGGAAAAGAAATGGTCGTCCGAAAGACTGACGTGACATATAGAAAAGTCGAAATAATCTTCAGTGAAAGTAAATCTAAGGATGCTAACATTAAAAGTGCAATGGTAATTTCATTGTTAAACTCAGAGGAGAAAGGGGATAAGTGGAAAGAGGGAAGGGATTGTTTTATGGTTAATCGATGAAGAATGTAGTACGTAAGGAAAAAATATGGGATACACTATTAGAACTTAAAAGGGTTTGGAAGACGCACTTTCTCATATGGAAGACGGGATAGATAACATTCCATTGGAATTTCTAAAATCGTAGAGGGATGTGGTAACCAAATAATAATTCAAGTTGGTGAGTAGAATTTAGGACACTTGCGACATACAATCCAGACTTTTGCAAAAATATATTTCACACAATCCCAAATACAGGAAGAGAAAGTAAGTGAGAGAATTACCGCATAATCAGCTCAATAGCTCATGCGCACAAGCTGCTGACAACAATAATGTACAGAAGAAAGGTAAATAAAAAACAGACCTTATTTTGGATGACGATCAGTCTGGCTGTGGAAAAGGTGTACGCAACAAAGAGGAACTTTTGGGATTGCTCTTGATAATGTGAGGAAGATTCAAGAAAATTCGATACACGTTCATAGATTTTGTCGACCTGTAAAACCAGTTTGACAATATAAAAGCGTGGAACATCTTCGAAATTGTGAGAAGATAGGAATAAGCCATAGAAAAGACGGGGAAAACACAATATGTACTAGAACCAAGATGGAACAATAAGATTCGAAAGCAAGAACGAAGTGGTCAAATGAAAAACGGTATAAGACACGGGCGAAGACTTTCGCCAATACTGTTACATCTTTATGCCGAAGAAGCAAAGATGGATATACAGGAAAAGTTCGAGAGTGAAATAAAATTCAGTCTGAGAGGACATCAGTGATAAGATTTGCTTATGACATTGCTATCCTCAGTGAAGGTGAAGAAGAATTAAGGAACTATTAAATGGAATGAACTTATCACATTTGGTGATTACCACGCGCGCGGAATTAAGGAATTCTGCTACGATGGAAGCGAAGTAACCGATGACGGACGAAACGAGGAGGATACAAAAAGCAATGTATCACAGACAAAGGGGGTATTCTTCACCAAGAGAGTCTACTAGTATCAAAAGTAGGACCTCAATCTTAAGAACAATTCCCTAAGATTGTACGTTTGGAGCATAACTTTCTATGGCAGTGAATCATAGGTAGTTGGGAAACACGAAAAGAAGAGAATCGAAGCATGTGACTTGTGGTGTACAGAAGAACGTTGAAAATTAGGTGCACTGATAAATTAAGGAATATGAATGTTCTCCGCAGAATCGCCGAGAAAACTGGCATAATATGCAAAATGCTGACGAGATGGACAGAATGACAGACATGTGTTAAGCCATCAGGGAATGTCCTCTATGGTATTAGAATTAGCTGTAGAGGGTAGAAACTGTAGAGGGAAACAGATATTGGATTATACCAAACAAAAAATTTAATACGTAAGGTGGAAATGCTACTCTGAGATGAGAGGCTAAATTTTTAGGTGAGCCTCGGATAAGAGCTAGTCATCCGTCTATTCGTCAGACCCAGTCGAACAATCCTGCGATCTTCTCGTATTGTTGTCCTTCTGGATGGACCAATGTTTGCTTTTGTTACAAGACTGTTGTTCATCTCGTCACCACTCATTCTATAGTCAACTGTCTGTGTGATCTCTCGGTAAGACACTTCCCTCTGCCTTATGGCAATGATTCTGAATTTCTCTCTGCCTCTGGGCAGACTGTTTTGCGATGTGCATCTAAAAATTCCAGTACTGTTAGACACATTCATGTACTCATACCATTTTCCCTTTGCAGAAGTCGCTATAGGAAATACTGAAAACACTGTGTCGTTATGCGTTCGTTCTTATGAACAGGTGAAGCTACCATCTCCCGGCCATATCTGTGAGTTCTGTGACTGCACCGACAGTTGGATCATTGAACATGCAACATATGAAATACTAGTTTTGTTTATTAGACGAGAGAATAAAAAGATTTACTTAGCTTGATACAATCCTTTGTCACGTGAGTGCTAGTTAGTTTTTAACTATCATTGACTTCCAAAGCCTGACTTGATGCATATTATTACAACTCCTCTCTAGAAGTACAATGTTCAAGTTACAAGGGTTCGTTTCCGTCAGGGACTTGAATAACTCTTTAGTTCTACTTCAAACTGAAGTCATGACTGCGACAGAGCGCTTCCATATTCTGATGTATAATGACTGTGCAAGAGCCCTGTTGTAATGAAACAGAGGAAATGTCTTCTTTAGCCCCTCACATTCGTCGTTGTGAATTGTAGCGAGACGCCGGCCGGAGTGGCCGAACGATTCTAGGCGCTACAGCCTCGAACCGCGAGACCGCTACGGTCGCAGGTTGGAATCCTGCCTCGGGCATGGATGTGTGTGATGTCCTTAGGTTAGTTAGGTTTAAGTAGTTCTAAGTTCTAGGGGACTGATGACCTCAGAAGTTACGTTCCATAGTGCTCAGAGCCATTTGAACCATTTGGAGTGAGACACCTCTATGTCTCTGGAATCAATGTCCGTTGCCATCTTTGATATGGCGCCGCTAGCTGGGAAATAGTGCATTCTACACTGTCAGACTTGCTCGTGTAGCTTAACATGCAGCATGATACTAAATGAACCAGACCAGGCCAGCCCGAGTATTGCATTTAGATGATTATGAGTAATGTAGTAAATCACAGCTAGGGGCTGATCTGTTTTTTTTTTTTTTTGTGGGATTATTTCCAGCTGTAGTTATACTGCAGCAACTGATTTATGCCGATGACCGTTGTACGCCTCCTGCTTATACACAGATCAAAAAAGTTTTCTGTCACCGCGGTTCGCAGGACTCCTGACAATAGACATTGACTGTGGATATTATATTGCAGATACAGTCCGTTTCACTGTTCAAGGATCTCACTAAACCTGCCCAAAGATGTAAGCAACCATGCATGAGCAGCGCCTGTTAGACGGAGGGGGTCCAACAGCCGATCAGTTCTAGTCATTTCACCAGGAAGGAGGTACGCGGTTCGTGTTGTATGTAGTTCAACCATGACTAGACGATCAATAACGCGGCTAGATCGCGTCCGCATTATTACTTTGTGCCAGGAAGGGCTCTCGACAAGGGAAGTGCCCAAGCGTCTCGGAGTTAACCAAAGCGATGTTGTTTGGACATGGAGGAGATACAGAGATAGAAACTTTCGATGACATGTATCACTTAGGCCGCCCAAGGGCTACTACTGGAGTAGATGACTGCTACCTACGGATTATGGCTAGGAGGAACCCTGACAGCAACTCCACCATGTTGATCGTGCAACCACAGATCGTCGTGTTACGACTCAAACTGTGCGCAATAGGGCTGCATGATGCGCAACATCATTCCCGACGTCCAATTCGAGGCCCATCTCTGCAACCACGGCACCCTGCGGCGCGGTACAGATGGGCCAAACAATACGCCAAATGGACCGCTCAGGACTGGCATCACGTTCTCTTCACCAATGAGTGTCGCATGTGCCTTCAACCAGACAATCTTCGGAGATGTGTTTGGAGGCAACCCGGTCAGGCTGAAAGCCTGAGACACACTGTCCAGCGAGTGCACTAAGGTGGAGATACCCTTCTGTTTTGGGGTGGCATTATGTGAGGTCGACGACCGTCGCTGTTGGTTACGGAAGGCGCCGTAACGGCTGTACTATATACTTAAAGGCCATCTTCCGACCGACAGTGAAACAATATCGGCAGTATACCGGCGAGGTATTCGTCTTCAAGGACGACAATCCGTGCCCCCATCGTCCACATATTGTCTATGATTTCCTTCAGGATAATGACGTTGCTGGACTAGAGTGGCCAGCATGTTCTCCAGACATGAACCCTATCTTACATGACTAGGACAAGAGGCTGTTCATGGACGGGTGACCCACCAACCACTCTAAGGGATCAAGGCCGAATCACCGTTGAGGAGTGGGACATTCTGGACCAATAGTTCCTTGATGAACGTATGGATAGTGTGCCACGAGGAACACAGGCATACATCAATGCAAGAGGACATGCTACTGGGTATTAGAGGTACCGGTGTGTACAGCAGTCTGGCCCACCACCTCTGGAGGTCTCGCTGTACGGTGGTAAAAATTTCAATATGTGTTTCCCATGAGCAATAAAAAGGGCGGAAATGATATTTACGTTGATCTCTATTCCAGTTCTCTTTAGAGGTTCCCGAACTCTGGAAACCGAGGTGATGCAAAACTTTTTTGATGTGTGTATAAGCTCGCTACCGACGTAGGGTGCAAGAGCTACTCTGAGATGAAGAAGAAAAACGTTGAGGTTAAATTTTCAGATAAGCTTCATCTAAAAGCTTGCTGCTTAAGAGAGTTCTTTTGGTTACAGTTTATACACCTGCGGCAACCTACCTGAGTTTTTCCTTGTTGTGGCCAACTCATAAAATCCCTGAAAGGAGCAGAAATTTTACAGAATGCTCTGAAGTGATTACCACTAGCTCATTGATATCAACTCACCGCTCTCGCCGTCTTGGTTATTCCTTCCTTGCTTCTTTGTTCCGAAGTAAATTTATAATTTAAAGTAATTTTATTTATAGTACCTTACGGGTACAATGAAAATTATTTTAATGAAATACTGGGAAACTTGCCTAGGTGTTTCATTATCCTCTTTACTCCTCAAATAAAAAAAATTGCAGAAAACCTTTTTTCTTTCATATTTTCCAGCAAAGTAATAAAGAGGTATGACTCAAATGCAGTTTCTTTTGATGATTCACTAAGGGATACGTGGACCTCAAAACTCACTCATCATGATAATGTAGAAGTCTTAGCTTTGTGTTTCCTTTCACTTTTCTTCAAGTAAAATCTTTTTTATTTGAAACAGTAAATCGTATATTATAATGCACGAAAGAAATAGGATTCCTAAGGTTAATATTTTCGAAATATGATTTCCAATACAGGTTTTCGCTCTGATGTTCGAAAGCAACTCTATAAACGAAGAAAGTAGGTATCATACAATAATTTTCGGCAAGTAATAATTTGTTACAGTCAGTAAATAAATCTTTACATACGTTTTATGATAAGCTTCAAAACAATTATTTATCACAGTACATAAGTATGTTCCACATTTGACTCACATGCCTCTTCTATTTGAATTACAGCCAGGTTTCCTGTATTTTGAAGCATTTCTTGCCTCAACATATCTTGGTAGTTGGCTGACATTCTAAAGCCTTACTTCAGAAACTGGTTGCAACAAGCTCTTATTGGCCTTTTGTTTACATTGTATACGTCATCTACATCATTGTTGTAAGAAGAATTCCCATAGAAGAAATTCCTCTTCTCCTAGCTACTGGCACGTTGTCATAAAGTTATTATTGTTTACCAGTCAGTTCCATCAAGCTCATAAGGATAATCTTCAGTCAAAAAGTAGAATTCGTCATCTTCGCAGTCAGATAATTGCGCATTGCGCAGTGCTGCTAAGGATTGCTTCTAATCGGGCATTAGTTAACAGTTTATACAT
Source organism: Schistocerca gregaria (assembly GCF_023897955.1). NCBI lineage: Eukaryota > Metazoa > Arthropoda > Insecta > Orthoptera > Acrididae > Schistocerca > Schistocerca gregaria. The sequence continues at coordinate 300,891,837 of NC_064924.1, forward strand.
TGCTGTAGCTTGTATAAAATAACAATTATTTCAATATTCCATTATCGAAGAGCAAACTGCGGTTAGCAAACATGCACTGCAACCTATGGTTCACATACGAGGATCTTCAGAAAACGGTTTATTTCATAGTAACGAACGAAACTCACACAAATCTCTTACTAATTTGGCACATCTAGAGTAGCTGGAGAAAGTCGGGTAAGACAGACGGATTCTCAGTGTAATATTTAGGTATAATAATTACATACCTTCTCCATCGTTGGAAGTAACTACATTCCGTGTACGACTAGCTGTAAACTAACCAATGTTTCTTGGGAAGGTGGTGCGTCCAGGCTTTAAGGAGGGTAGGACTTGAAACGGGCCGAATTGGAGCAGGAGAGGCACCACAGGACATTTTAATTTCCACTGTCTATACTTTGACAAATAAATTAATAAAACTTTGTTAGCATGGCCAGGAAGGACTCCGTATTCACACTCATAGCAAAGGAAGTTCAAAAACATAACGAAACAAATTGTTTTACATGTGAAGTTTCATCATTTTTTCACTTGGTATTAGCTGCATTTGCTGCTATAGGTACACTTTTCTTCATAAGTAAGAGAGATTCTTCGATGAATTTTGCACAGCTTACAAACCATACTTACAGGTGTATGAAACTCTAGAATTTCCCCAATCTGTTAAAAACTCTGGTAAAAATTGAGATAATTAACTATAAAATTCGAGTTTTCTCTAAGCACGAAGTTTAGAACGTAACAGCCCATTCATTTTCCCATAGATTAAATAAATTCTTGAGTTTCATACACCTGTAAGAATGGTTTGTAAGCTGTGCAAAATTCATCGAAGAATCTCTCTTACTTATGAAGAAAAGTGTACCTATAGCAACAAATGCAGCCAACAGTAAGTGAAAAAATCATGAAATTTCACATTTAAAAAATATTATTTTTTCTTGTTCTTGAACTTCCACTGCTATGAGTATGAATCCTGAATCTTTCCTGCCGGCCGCGGTGGTCTCGCGGTTCTAGGCGCGCAGTCCGGAACCGTGCGGCTGCTACGGTCGCAGGTTCGAATCCTGCCTCGGGCATGGATGTGTGTGATGTCCTTAGGTTAGTTAGGTTTAAGTAGTTCTAAGTTCTAGGGGACTAATGACCACAGCAGTTGAGTCCCATAGTTCTCAGAGCCATTTGAACCATTTGAATCCTTCCTGGTCATGCTGACAAAGTTTTATGAATTTATTTGTAAAAGTATAGACAGTGCAAATTAAAATGTCCTGTGGTGCCTCTCCTTCTCGAAGTCGGCCCGTTTGACGTCCTACCCCCCTTAAAACTCGAAGGTCCACACGCCCCGGATCGTTGACCTATAAGCAGAAAAATACGCCTTTCTACGGAGAGAAGCATTAATGAACGAAGGAGAACGAAGAGGTTATGTAGGATGGAATGCATCCTAAACGTCGACTTGCTGTGTCGCTCAATAGGTGTCAGATGAAGTCCTGCGCGCAGGCTGCAGCGCGGTGGCGCGCAGAGAGTGGCTGGCGGCCGGGCGATGGCGGAGCGGCGGCCACAGTACACACGCGACACAATGGCTCGTCTCCTGCCGCTGCTCGCTAATTGTCCCATTGCGGCCGGCCTGCTCCCTAAATAGAGGCAGCCCAGTCTGTGCTCTGCTCTCAGGCCACCCGGGAGGCCCGCTTTGTCCAGCAGGCCGTCCGCAGGGCACCCACTCAGCCGCAGCATTCGTCTGCTACACAACATCACAGTGATTGCGTGATTAACACTGGCCGCGCGTTCTTGTGGACAGCAGTGCGAGCCTCGTCTAAGAAGTCAGCTGCTGTGGATTAGAAGATATGGCTTCCAGCAGTGATCGGATTGCATTTGTGCAGCAGTGACCTGTGGAGTGCTGAAATGATGGTGTAGTGGCCACCAACTACTCTGCGGTAACGATGAATGAGCTGGAAGTATTTCTTGAAGGGCGATTGCTCCTAGCAAGAGGAACTGGCTGGGGTTTACCATTGCTGATGAAGACGCAGAATTCCAGTGAAGCTCTCTTCTGTTCAGCTGTTCTCTCCCGGCGTACGATGTCTTTCGTATCTACACTGCGCAACAGATTTGAAGGATCATTTTTTCGAGACCACGTAAGTCCCACCCAGTGCGACGCTTAAGTTCATAAAAGTGCATTAAACATTCCTTTGTAGTGATGCAAGAGCATGGTGTTCTGCAATGTATCACCCTCGGGATCGAGATGTCGACACAGCAAGGTGTCGACATACGCAAAAAAAAAAAAAGGAAAAAAGTCTGGAGCTCAGAACTTCACGTGGTGAAACGGTTTATGATGTCGCATGACACTAAATTTCATCAAAATTCTACCGAGTGCCACCATGAACATGTCAAAAGATCGGAAGTTCGTGATACCACTTCATACCCACATTTCACCCCTTCTTTAGACGCAACAGTGATGGAGATCAGATACGTGACTTCCAGAGTTGAAATCACGCATGTCTTCACAAGTAACCGAGCAAAATATTTTAAACAAATTACGATTCAGAACTGGCACGAAAAGACGTCAGGAGTTAGCATAAAGGGCGTCACTGAAAACACCACTTTACCGGGGCTATTGATTGCCGCACATTTCGCGGTCGGAAACGACCGTACACGATGCGATGAACAACAAGAACCTTTTGACACAACAGGCGGGCGTTTAAATCCTTCTCGTAGTTTGGAGCCACTAGCGTACGTTCAGACGCATTCGACGAAATCTGATCGTGATCCTGAGACGCTAAGGCTGCTGATAAGTAGAGAGAGCTTATTCTGTCCGCCTGTGGCCTGATCGTGGAGAGGTGACACACTGACATATGCGTCAATAAAAATGCAAACGATCGCTCTAAGTCATCCCTACCATTCGGCAGAACCCTCGGTGGCACCCACCCACCTTCATTGAGAATTTAAAAAAAGCACCTCTAAGGACAGAACCTGTGACTTCTCCGGCGCTTGCAAACCGGCTACACACTCTCCCATTCCGAATGGCCTATCACTTGCATTGTAGCATGCCTACAGGGGACTGGTGCTCTCTCTCTCCACAGGTAACGTCTGCACAGGTGCACTTTTGAAATTCTCAATAAAAGTGGACGGGTTTCACCGAGTGTTTTGAGATTCTGAGACGAGTTAGGGGTACTCTTTGCCGTTTTATTGTCACATATGTCAGTATGTTATTCCCCATGATTACGCCACACAAGGATAAAAAAAAAGGATTTGTAAAATATCATAACCAGCCGTAACTGCTCTGGATTACGTTCAGATTTCGTTGGGTGGTTTTGAGCGGAAGTGATTTCAGCAACAATTGCGGGTACCCTACATTCCAAACGAGTTCGATCGCGTTCGAAGGGGGTAAAACGTGTTCAGAGAAGAGTTGAAACACGCTAGAGTCAGCAGTGTCAGATGCTGCGAAGAACGTCTTCCTGTAATTCATTGCACACTGAACTGACATTTTCAACAGCAAAAAGTGAGAGAATCAAGACCCCAGGGAAGATGGTGTTTTCATTGACGCTTTTTATGCCCCCCCCCCCCCCCCCCCGGGGTCTTCTCGTGCCGATTATGAGCGGCTGTGCGTCTGGAATATTTTCCTCAGCCAGTCGTAAGAAAAATGCATTATTTTAACGCTAGACGTTGCTGCACCGATCTCAAACACAGAGGCATCAAAAGATGTGGTGAAATGGGTAAGAAGGACTGTAACAGCCTTCCCATCGTATGAGACGTTTACGGTGAGATTTAGCACAATTATGGTGCAATTTGGTGCCAGTGTGACATAATTAATCTACTTTGCGCGTCACGTCTAATTTGACTATGGTATTTTTTTCGCAAGTGTCGACACCTTGCTGTTTGAACCGTATTCGAGTCTGGGGGCGAAGTCTACGGGAGCCACACTTTTTCAAAAAGACAGAAGAAAGTTGTACGCATCTTTGAGCCAAACTTCAAACTTGAGCCTCGCAGTGGGTGGGAATTCCGGAGTTTCGAAAAAGTCATCCTTCAGTTGCACTGCGCATTTTGATCCCCAAACATAACGTACTTCTAGTACCAATTATACTGCACACACACACATATATTCAGTGTCAAACTTCACTAATAGCCGTATGTTTTAATGTATTTTATTTTATTTTGAAAGGAACCACTTTCGGCAGTTCATTTAGCTATCTTCAGGTCACATACGCTTTTATCCAAATAAACGAACTTATCGTATAACACCATCAAACAGTGGATATTGTGAATTCCAATCGTTATACAAGTGCTTTATACGAGACGTGACAGCAACTGAGCTCAGTTGTTGTCACGTCTTCGAATGAAACATTTGTACAACGGTTGGAATTCACGATATCTAGCGTCTGATGGCGGTATACGATGAGTTCGTTTATTTGGATAAAAGCGTGTGCGGCCTGAAGACGGCAAAATTAATTGCCGAAACTGGTTGCTTTCGGAACAGACTAAAATATCTTGAAGTATACAGTTGTTGGTGCAGTTTGACATTGAAAAGTACTTACCAGCAGAGGTCCCCTGAAAGGTATGGACCAACAGACTAAATTTCGGTGTGTTGAAGTTTGGGTCATCTTTTAAGCTCAGTGAATTTATGAGTTGAAATTATGGGAAGTCTTGTAGAAGTTGACTAATTTTTGTTTGGTGATCCCAGCTCTTGTCGCTCGCCAATTTATGCTCTGGTTCGCTGTGAAAGCGTAGATGTCAAGAGGCTGGAGTATGACATTGCCTGGGACCTTGACATTCAGAACCCTTGTCGGAGGAACGAGCGGCGAGCCCTGCGTTAACTGGCGAATGCGCACGGGATAGGTGTTGGTGGCCGGCTTAGCTGACCTGGCTTCGGTTCACCGTAGGTGTTATCCCGCTAAATTTGGTTGTTTCCTTCCTATGACTCTTTCCCTGGCGCCGTCAACCCTGCTGAAATGTCGTGCCTCTGTTAATTAGGTCGTTACACGAATGAATCTCGACTGCTTCTTTACTGTCGGAGTCCGAATAACTGGAGGTGGACGGGAGTATCTTGGTCTCTCCGCAGTTCACGTCCTGTCCCCTGTTAATAATGTCTTCAGCAACAGCGGGTTTTTATGTGTGATCCAGGTTGGTGTGACGTCTGTGTTCATCACATCTGTTTTTAACAGTGCGACACGCTTGTCCAGCGTATGACTCTTCACATTGACACGTCAGCTTATATATTCTTTGTCTCCTTAGACCTAGGTCTTCTCTTACTGACTCCTTGTTTTATTCAATGGGTGCCAGAAGACACACTTGAAAAGGTACAAACTTTCTCTTTCACTTGGGATATACCCTCACGCCATGTTTTGTGCCTGTAACAATCGTGGTTTTTCGGAATAGTTGCACCACTGAGAGGCGAGATGAATTAGCTGCGTTATGATTTTTCATTGCTCTTATCTTCCTTTACCGCAATTGTCAATGTAACAGTTATTATCTTTATGTGTTTAATTTTTGTCAACTTCTTCAAACATGGCAATGGGCAGCATGGGACTTAACTGCTGAGGTTATCAGTCCCCTAGAACTTAGAACTACTTAAACCTAACCAACCTAAGGACATCACACACATTCATGCCCGACGCAGGATTCGAACCTGCGACCGTAGCGGTCGTGCGGTTCTAGACTGTAGCGGATAGAACCTCTGGGTCAATGAGTATGCACTGTCAAGCTGCTGAAAACTTGAATTATCTTTCCTAGTTAGCAAAGCGTGCATGAGGGGCGAAAGTGAGTGAGGGTCTGCAGGTCTGGGAAGCCACGATTGGTATACGGTCTTGTCTTGTCAGTCAGTACTTTGCGGAGACGGGATCTGGCCTTTGGTGTTAGGCACTCGTACGCTGACGTTGGAAATTGGCGGTTGACTTTATAGTGCTCCGTGAATGACATCGATATTCTATGCGAAATACTTAGCTTCAGGTACGTGCTTGTCGATTCCTTTTCAGGTGATATCCATTATTAGACTAGAAGGAGATTTTTTCATTCATTCATTGAATTAAACTGGGTAGATGACCTGATCACAGTATAGTCCTTTATTTTAAACAAACTACACGTTTCCTCAATCCTTCGTAGGATTCACGCTTGTGTTACCTTAAATTGAAATACTCCTGCGTGCAAAAGTTTAAGTTGAAATTACACTAATTTGACCTGGACAATTAGGTTGAGATTAAATTAATGTGATTTCTTTTGTACGGAAAAGGGGGCACAAAGCTTTAGTACACTGACTAACGATTGTCTCCAGTAGACCTTGTAGTCGCTCGCTGCTAGACAACTGTCACGGGTTAAGCAAACCTGTGACAACTCGTACTGCCTCTCTTTGTAGACTTTCAAGATGCGCTTGTAGTCGTATCTTCTTGCGCCCCACACACTTGAGCAACATTCTGGGATTTATTGTACAGATATTTTGAGAGTAACACAATCCGACCTCTTTCTGCAAGCTATGAGCTACTATCGCCACCCTGTGTTAAGAACGATCGATGAAAGCATTCGAGCTGTCTCAGATCCGGAGAGCTATTCAGCAGCAGGTCTTAGTCAACTCCGCTGTATGATTTTCTATAAAGAGTGGGTTCATAATTACATTCGCAGAGCTTTTAAACCGGCATGCGTTAAACCTCAGGAATTCCCAAAGGGAACTGATAATTCCACCTTGATGTTTTTTGGGTGATGACGGCCAACAGCCGTTAACCAATGTTTAAAATGCATATTTGAGCCATCAGCTGTTTTTATTTTATTCTACCGGATTCGGTCCGGAACCATCTTTATGGATGAAGGGTTAAACTGGTTTAAACCACGATATTGCATTAGTCACTACTTGAAATGTGTAGTGCATATTTACATGCATGGCATGCACTACACATTTTACGCAATAACTAATGCAATATGGTGATTTAAACCATATTAACTGTTCATTCGTGAAGATGGTCCAAGGCCAAACAGGTAGAATTTGGATTTAAAATAAAAAGAACTGATGGTTCAAATACGCATTTTATCCACCATGGGGGTTTACCGACCTTATGTTGGCGATGTGTCCTTAAAAATCGGTTGACTCTTCTAGAAACACAGACTAAAGTGTGGAAGGGGTGTTAGAATTAAGTTTTCGTTTTAGTACTAACCTTTTCTGTTGTTTTTTATAGTTCTGCGGTCACTTATTACTATGACGCATCAAACCCTACTCTGACTACCTTAGATAGCAGATGTTCACGAGTTAGAGGTGGCCAGACCTAAGCTCATGATCCAGACCATAGATACGAGGTCCACCCACCGTTGGGCATCCTTCACGAAACACAAATAAAACTATATCGTGGATGAATATCGGCCTTCAGGAATTATAAGAGCACATTTTAACGGTAATCAGAGATTAGATCGTGCAACGGATAGCGCAGAAATTATCTTTAAATATTCAAGGTTATGCACGGTGAGCCACTCAGTGAATACTGTCTACATCCCTCTTCTGGCACGCACACGGCGTGTTATGGTTACGCCACAATGATAACTGCAGTGATGCGGGGAAAGTACAGAGGAATGGATACTTGGCACTGGGCGCGAAAAACACGGATCCCCTCTTAGACATTTGAACACCAAAAACTTAATTCCCTCTAAGGCCCACACTTGGAGGGAAACAAATCTATCATTAACTGCTGCTTAACAAACTCGTGCCTATACCCTTATTATTTCAAAAGCACTCTCTTGTCGGAACAGCTAACTTTCTTGTGTGATTACCTAGATTTTTCCGACGTAAAATATATTGCTGCTCTTCACGGGTATGCGGCCGAATTTCATCGTCCTGGCGACACGATATTTCGACGGTACAACTGGATGTCATCTGCAGGATGACAGGGGGCGCACACTCAGGCTGTGACTGAGGTAACATCAGATACGGCGGCTCCTTTATACGCCGAGGAAAGGCCACTGAGCGTGCACGAGACAGGAGCCCCTTCGCTTCTCGGTCACTACAATGTGGTATTGTAACTGCTGGTATTCATCAGCGAGAAAATTTTATTTTTCTTTCGTGAAGGAGACGCAGCTGTGGGTGGACCTTGTGTACACTGAGCGCTAAAGGAACTGGTGTAGGCATGCGTATTGAAACACGTAAGTGTGTAAACAGGCAGAACACGGCGCTGCGGTCTGCAACGCTTATATAAGACAAGTGTCTGGTGCAGTTGTTAGATCGGTTACTGCTGCTACAATGGTAAGTTATCAAGATTTAAATGGGTTTGAACGTGGTGTTACAGTCGGCGCAAGAACAATGTGCAAAGCATCTTCGAGATAGTCATGAAGTGGGTATTTTCCCGTACCACCATTTCACGAGCGAACCGTGTATATCAGTAATCTACTAAAACATCAAATCTCCGACATCGCTGCGGCCGGAAAGAACGGGACCGACGACGACTGAAGAGAATTCATCATCGTGACAGAACTGCAAACGTTCCGCATTTTGCTGAAGATTTCAATGCTGGGCCATCAACAAGTGTCAGCGTGCAAACCATTCAAAGAAACATCATCGATATGAGCTTTCGGGGCCGGCGATCCACACGTCTACCCTTTATGACTGCACGACACAAAGTTTTACACCTCGCCTCAGCCCGTCAGCACCGACATTGGACTGGTGATGACTGGAAACATGTTGCCTGATAGGACGAGTCTCTTTTCAAATTGTATCGAGCTGATACGTGTGCGGCTATAAAGACAACTCATGAATCCATGGACCTTGCATGTCAGCAGCGGACTGTTACAGCTAGTGGAGGCTCTTTAATGGCGCCGGACATGTACATATGGAATGATATGGGGCTCTTGATGCCTCTAGATACAACTCTAACTGGTGACACGTACATAAGCATCCTGTCTGATCACCTGCACCCATTCGTGTTCATCGTGCATTCCGACAGACTTGGGCAGTTCCAGAAGGACAATGCGACACCCCATACGTACAGAATTGCTACAGATGGGTCCAGGAACACTGTTCTACGTTTGAACACTTCCGCTGCCCACCAAACTCCCCAGATATGAACATTATTCACCATATCTGGCATGCCTTGCAACTTGCAGTTCAGAAGAGATCTCAACACCCTCGTACTCTTACGGATTTATGGACAGCCCCGCAGGATTCATGGTGTCGGTTCCCTCCAGTACTACTTCAGATATCAGTCGAGTCCATGTCAAGTCTTGTTGCGGAACTTCGCGGGGGTGCTACACGGTATTAGGCAAGTGTGCCAGTTTCTCTGGCTTTTCAGTGAAAATGTATGGTCGGCATCATGACTTTTGGTCTAGCCACCTCGCAATTGTGTACATCTCATACCTAAGACGCTATGCCTTAAATGCTACAAGAATAGGGGTTTCATGCGTGATAATAATACTGAAGGTTAATCACAGTACAATAACAAATAATGAAGAAGTAAAGAGAAAAGTAATAACTATGTCACTCGCCCCCCCCCCCCCCCCCCTCTCCGCGCCTCACACACTTTCTTCGCTGTTTCTTGAAGAGCCAACTGACCTGTAAGGACGCAATAGAATAGAATGTAAGTAAACCATCATAGTATAGTTATCCGTTTCCTTTGGCCACACTCGAGAGGTTTAAAACGTGCTTGTTTAAATGCCCTACGAATCTGATTATCAGCCTACCCGTTCTAGGATAACATACAGCGGGGAGGCTAAGCTCTCCTGCTGAACATCTCAAGGAATCTGAGATAGCTAGATCTTGTAGTTATGGGGCTAATTCCATGCGATAATCACAAATAAGAAGTCAGTTTTTCTAGAATGGTTCTTGTTTTTAAGAAACTGGCAACCCAACACACGCGTCAGCCTGTCTGTGTAGCAACGACAAGGCCGAAGGGAGACTGAACGTTATTCGTGGTTTTAACTGCCCCTTTACTTTAACAAATCACACTATGTTTGATTTATTAAACAGCTATTGGAAAAGACTCCTCCAGTATTACTGACTACCAAGAAGCAGATTAATTTACAACCATAAAACTGTACCAGATTGATTGATAGCAGACAATTTAAAGACAATAATAAAAAATGTAGCTAATAGCATAGGCACAAAGGGAACACACACGACAGAGATCTCTAAGTCCACGGTATTGGTGATAAGTTGGGAAAACCGTCCGAAAACATGTGCTACAAAACGCCACTGTTTCCTGCGCATGTATCCAGACATCAATATGGGATATGATGACCACGCACATGTACACAGGCTGCACAACGGGGTGGCATACTCTGGAGCAGGTGGTCGTGCAGCTGCTGGGGTATAGCCCCCAATTCTTGCACCAGTGCCTGTCGGAGCTCCTGAAGTGTCGCAGCGGTTTGAAGACGTGCAGCTATATATCGACAGAGAGCTTCCCAGACGTGCTCGATGGGGCTTAGGTCTGGAGAACAGGCAGGCTCTTGCATTCGCCTGGTATCTTCTGTTTCAAGGTACTCCTCCACGATGGCAGCTCATGGGCCGTGCGTTATCATCCATCAGGAGGAAGGTGGGACCCACTGCCCTTCTGAAAAGGTGGACATACTGATGCAAAATGACGTCCCGATACACCTGACCTCTTACAGTTTCTCTGCAAAGACATGCAGGGGTGTACGTGCATCAATCATAATCCAACCCCAAACCATCAAACCACGACCTCCATACAGGTCCCTTTCAAGGACGTTGAGGGGTTGGTACCTGTTTCCTGGTTCACGCCAGATGAGAACCCGGTGAGAATCACTGTTAAGACTATAAATAAACTCGTCCGTGAACATAACCTGGGACCACTGTTGCAATGACCATGTACTGTGTTCTTGACACCAGGTTTTACAGACTCTCCTGTGACCAGGGGTCAGTGGAATGCACCTTGCTGGTCTCCGGCCGAATGAACTATGTCTGTTCAGTCGTCTGTAGACTGTGTGTCTGGAGACAACTGTTCCAGTGGCTGCAGCAAGGCTACCTGCAGTACTCTTAGACCGTATGCGGATACTTACGGTGAGATATCGGTCTTCTCTTGATGTTGTACACTGTGGACATCCCGTACTGCAAGGCCTGCACGTTTCATGCCTGCTGGAATCGTTGCCATAGTCTTGAAATCACACTTTGTGGCACACGGATGGCCCGACCTGCTGTGTTTGACCAGTCTCCAGTCGCCCTAGTATTCTACCGCTCATAACGTCATCAATGTATGTTCTTTGAGCCATTTTCAACACACGGTCACCATTAGCACGACTGAAAACGTCTGTACACTTACTCGCTGCACCGTACTCAGACATGCACCAACACACCCCTCCATATGTGGACTGGTCAGATGCACCGCATGGTCATACCCCGAGCTGATATAAACCCGAAAGCCACCCACTAGAGCGTTGTTCACCGAGTATCAGCATTATCCTTAATTTATGAGCATGAGTGTAGTAATTACTCGACTGGAAAATTAGCCAGTTAAAATTTCAACAAGTAAGATGAGCTAAAAATGAAACAAAACTTCTAGGAGACTTGGAGCAGCCACACAGTGATTAAGAAAAATACATCGACGTGCACTACCACCGTGTCTTGGCAAGGCATGTTGTACTAGGGAAGACTAAGTGGTTCTGGACAACCTGCACCCAGCTGGCCTTTTGGTCGATTATGAACTTGGTTCTGCTTTCGGACGATACGCCTGCTCTGTCAACCATGAAGGTTTCACCCAAATCCCTCCAAAAGAATGACAAATGGTACCCTAATTAACAGAGGACTAGAGAACTTAGTACAGGAATTGTGCCAAGCTTCTACTGAGTCCTTAGTGAGAGAGACTTATTGATTACGATAAACAGGCCCACCCTTACAAACAATAAAAATAGTCAAACTTGATATTATAACATAAAATAAGACAATAAATGAAGTTGTGTGGTCCAGTAATAGTACATGCGTAGCGTGGCACATGAAATGGACACACATGATGTATAAATGCGCACCGCCTCACGTCCGACGCCATACAGCAGCCAACTAGGAATTTGAGTCCGAACGTCGCAAATAACTCTCCGACTGGAGCATAAGATAAAAATACAAATTAGTTAGTTTTATAGGAGTGCACACACAACTTTCACAACTTTCCTGCCATGAGACAGAAGTGGGAAGAGTAACCATAAGTCTGATTTGGAACCCGTCGTGAAACTCGAACAAGCAACCAGAGCACTACGGAACTACACTATTGGCCATTAAAATTGCTACACCAACAAGAAATGCAGATGACAAACGGGTATTCATTGGACAAATATATTATTCTAGAATTGACATGTCATTACATTTTCACGCAATTTGGTTCCATAGATCCTGAGAAATCAGTACCCAGAACAACCGCCGATGGCCGTAATAACGGCCTTGATATGCCTGAGTATTGAGTCAAACAGAGCTTGGATGGGGTGCACGGGTACAGCTGCCCATGTAGCTTCAACACGATACCACAGTTCATCAAGAGTAGTGATTCGCGTATTTGGCTAGCCAGTTGCTCGACCACCATTGACCAGACGTTTTCAATTGGTGAGAGATCTCGAGAATGTTCCGGCCAGGGCAGCAATCGAACACTTTCTGTATCCAGGAAGGCCCGTACAGGACCTGCAACATGCCGTCGTGCATTATCCTGCTGAAATGTAGGGTTTCGCAGGGATCGAATGAAGGGTAGAGCCATGGGTCGTAACACATTTGAAATGTAACGTCTACTGTTCAAAGTGCCGTCAGTGCGAACAAGAGGTGAACGAGACGTGTAACCAATGGCACCCCATACCATCACGCCGGGTGATACGCCAGTATGGCGATGACGAATACACGCTTCCAATGTGCGTTCATCGCGATGTCCCCAAGCACGGATATGACCATCATGATGCTGTAAACAGAACCTTAATTCATCCGAAAAAAATACGTTTTGCCATTCGTGCGGCGGTCCGTCACCCGTTTCCAGGTCAGGTCGGTGGTTGAAGCACACAACACGCTCCTTCCCACGGCACGCGTCCGCTGCTCGTGGTCTAGTGGCTAGCGTTGCTGCCGCTGGATAACGGGATCCCGGGTTCGATCGCGGCCGGGTTGGGGATTTTATCTGCCCCGGGATTGGGTGTTTGTGTTGTCTTTACCATTTCATCATCATTCGGACAGTAGCTATATTGAACTGAGCAAAAAATGTTCTGTGTAAAAATTGGGTTTTGTATGGGCACTGATGACAGCGCAGTTGAGCACCCCACAACCCAAACATCATCATCACCCGCAGTACGCGCATCATACGTCCGAAGGTTTGTTACCAGCAGCTACTGTGGTAATAAAGGTATGCTATCCAGAAACCTGCATAACTGTTTCCTGTTTCTTCCTACTATCACTGCTACGCTCAGAGGCGATGATTCAACTACCAAACTTGTACTCACTATCAACTGCTGGCACACTTCTCGACTCGCCACCAGTTCCCATCTCAGCCTGAGGGAGCTGTTTCACTTTCTTGCTGTCACTAACACTGCACTCACGCCTCCCATCTCCTCATCAACCACGCCGTCCTAAGTCAAAGATGTGCTACAAAAGCTCGTGGTTCGACCTATCGATCTCGCAACGGTTGATCCCACCTTCCCCACTCCCCACCCCCTCCCCGAAATGCAAAACCACGGGGTAGGGGGGGGGGGGAGGGGCGGACAGAAGAGACAGCAAAGTCGTGACACACATTGTCCCACTTAACCTAACTCAGATGAACACGGAATTCCCTTTCATTTTCCTCATCCCTAAGCCTTAATGTGACCGCAGTTGGAACATCTGTCACCTTAGAGGGATCCACAAAACGACTTACTGGAAGGACCCCTTCCTCCTAAGTTCATAACGAAGAACAAATCTCTGACCAGCACATTCCCCGGCCATTGGCCATGGTCACTTTACGCTGCTTCCCTCCTATGGGCTGCATTGGATGTTGGTCTTGGCCGTGCGTGAACTATTTCTGGTTACCTGAGGAGTAATCTCATCGGGTAGGTGGTCATGAATGGACCAAATGTTCACAAATGTGGAACTGAGGTGATACGTCGACATAAGAGAGGCAGGAGTGGTTCAGTGTGTCTCACACCTGACGGTGTTAAAAGCCAGGTTCGACCAAGGCCAGATAAGGTGCCACTTTGTTTGAGCCTCAGATTGGAAGGTTATTGAAGAAGACTTAACTTACTCTGTAAATGAAGGCTGAGAGTAATATGGTGTGGTGGTGAGATGTCTAGCCCCCGAATGGAAGCAAAAGCTTCAAAATTCTCTAGGAATGAAGCAGGGAGCGATGTCGCTGACAACGATTCTAGAAGGCCTGAATCAAAAGAATATCTTACCTAGGTGCTTAATATTATGCCCTGCTGTAAAGTCTTGGTGGGGCTACGTCCAGATGAACCGAGTACAACCATCGACAGCGACAAATATACGTATGTCTGTGTCCACATGGGGTGCATGGAAGGGGACCAAGGTAATCGGTAAAAAGACACTTCATGGGCGCTTCCACCCAGGTAGAATGGGGCAACCCCCTTAATCTTAATTGGACTTGGCCATCTGACACACTTGGCACTGGTTAAACATCTTCCTGAAATCCCCGCCTGGTGTTACTCAATGCGATTTGAGAGAACCAAAGGTGGCTTGTTGGCTCGGTACAGAAGAAGAGTTCACCCTTCTTTCGCAAGATATTCATGCGAGCGGCTACTTCCGTGCATTTTGAGAAAATTTCCGAAAAATTTGGTCATCCCGATAAAATAGTCCACACCCTTCTTGGTTTTGGAAGGCGGAGACTATAATTGTCGTTGGTCCTTAATTGGTCAGTCTTAACCACTTCGGCTGAAACAATATTCAAGAAAGGATATCACACCCTGGGCTATGATAACCTTAGATGGTTTGACACCAAGATCCACTTGCCGCAAACGTTCCAGAACAAGATGTAGCTGCTCCAGATGGTTGTCAAAGGTGGCACTATAAATCCAGATAGTTATTTTTAAACATGTTATAACCAGTTGCGGAATCAAGCAACCTCGAAAGAACCAGTGTTCCAGTAGGCAGACCAAAAGGAACCTCGATAAACTCGTAGAAGTTCCAATTGATACTAAAAGATGCGGCCGCCTTGTTCTCTTCAGCTCACTCGCATACGATAAAGCTAACCGGAAACTCACCAGACATATCGGTACAACGATTCAGGAAGGAATGCATGGAGCCGTCACACCACTTCAACACAGCGGCGGCTGGTCACCCGTCTCCAGGTCTGGTCTGCTGCTGAAGCATCCAACACCTTCCTTCGGCCCGCACCTCGTGGTCGTGCGGTAGCGTTCTCGCTTCCCACGCTCGAGTTCCCGGGTTCGATTCCCGGCGGGGTCAGGGATTTTCTCTGCCTCGTGATGGCTGGGTGTTGTGTGATGTCCTTAGTTAGGTTTAGTTAGGTTTAAGTAGTTCTGAGTTCTAGGGGACTGATGACCATAGATGTTAAGTCCCATAGGGCTCAGAGCCATTTTTGAACCTTCCTTCCCTCGGTACGCTCCCCACACGTCCAGTGGTTTCCAGCCGGCCGCAGCTAAGGTAATAATGGTTCGCTATCCAGAAATCCGTCTGAGTGTCTCTTCCTATTATCGCTGCTACGCTCAGAGCCGATGACATAACTGCCGAACTTGTACTAGCTATCAACTGCCGGCACACTTATCGACTCGCCACCAGTTCCCATCTCAGCCTGAGGGAACTGTTTCACTTTCCCAGTCTCATTATCACTGCACTCACCCATCCCATCTCTGCGCGAACCACGCCTTCCCACGCTCAGAGCAGGTGATTGTTTACTGCTGAACTGAAAGTAGCCGTCAGCTGATGGCACACTCTTCGGCTCTCCACCAGGATCCAATTTACTTTCACCTTCCCGGTCCTACTGCCTCTGCGATCGCACCACTGATCTTGTGCGAACGACGCCCACCTAAGGGAAAAATGTTCAACTACAGCGCGTGCTATCCATCGCGCAACGGTTCAGAAACTGGGTGCTGAATTTTATGTTTCTACTGAAATACTGATACACATATTTTTCATACTCTACTCAAAATTTTTAATAATGAAAATAGTGTCTAAATGGGTTTATACGATTTAAGGGTTACTGAAACCATATATCGCATCATGTCTTTCAGACAGGGTCTATGTTTTTAGATATTTGATACGCTATGTCACTGAAACGTATGAGAAATGTAAAATCGTAAAATCTAATTTATTCACAAGTCATGTGGACAAATAAGCAAAAGCGATTTAAAGTACGAGAAAAGCTACTTTCGATTTATTTCAATTAAAGAATACTTTTAACAGCTACCTTGAGGGCAACTTGCGTTTTGCCTTCATCTTGCGCTTACGGGGAAGATGTGGGTCTTTCGTCAAAGTTAAGCAAAAAATCTGTCAACACTAAAGCACTGAAGTATCCTTGGTATCCATGTCTTACTACAGAGATTAGTTGGCGAAACCTCGCACCGTACAGGCAGCTATGAGCGGTTCTAGGCTCTTCAGTCTGGAATCGTGCTGCTGCTATGGTCGCAGGTTCGAATCCTGCCTTGGGCATGGATGTGTGTGATGGCCTTAGGTTAGTTAGGATTAAGAAGTTGTAAGTTCTAGAACCCGTGGTGTAGGGGTGGCGTCTTTGATTCATAATCAAAACGACTTCGGTCCCGGGTTCGATCCCCGCCACTGCCTAAATTTTGATAAATAATCAGCATTTGCGGCCGAAGACTTCCGTCATAAGAAGTCAGCCTCATTCTGCCAACGGCCTTATCAAAGAGGGGGGAGGAGCGGATAGAGGTCCAGGGCACTCGTCCTAGGGGTGGGAAATTGCCCCTAAAGGCGGAAGAATCAGCAATGATCAACGACATGAGGATGCAGAAGGCAATGGAAACCACTGCATTAAAGACACGTAACGTGTATCCACAGGACATGTGGCCTGTAGTTGAAGAAGTGTCATGATGATCTCTCCATTGGCAAAAGATTCCAGAATAGTCCCCCATTCGGATCTCCGGGAGGGGGAGGTTACCATGAAAAAAAGATTGAACAATCAACGAAAGGATAATGTTCTACGAGTCGGGGCGTGGAATGTCAGAAGCTTGAACGTGGTAGGGAAACTAGAAAATCTGAAAAGGGCAATGCAAAGGCTCAATCTAGATATAGTAGGGGTCAGTGAAGTGAAGTGGAAGAAGACAAGGATTTCTGGTCAGATGATTATCGGCTAATATCAACAGCAGAAGAAAATGGTATAACAGGTGTAGGATTCGTAATGAATAGGAAGGTAGGGAAAAGGGTGTGTTACTGTGAACAGTTCAGTGACCGGGTTGTTCTAATCAGTATTGATAACAGACCAACACCGACAACGATAGTTCAGGTATACATGCCGACGTCGCAAGCTGAAGATGAACAGGTAGAGAAAGTGTATGAGGATATTGCAAGGGTAATGCAGTATGTAAAGGGGGACGAAAATCTAATAGTCATGGGCGACTGGAATGCAGTTGTAGGGGAAGGAGCAGAAGAAAAGATCACAGGAGACTATGGGCTTGGGACAAGGAATGAAAGAGGAGAAAGACTAATTGAGTTCTGTAACAAGTTTCAGCTAGTAATAGCAAATACCCTGTTCAAGAATCACAAGAGGAGGAGGTATACTTGGAAAAGGCCGGGACATACGGGAAGATTTCAATTAGATTACATCATGGTCAGACAGAGATTCCGAAATCAGATACTGGATTGTAAGGCGTACCCAGGAGCAATATAGTAGTGATGAAGAGTAGGCTGAAGTTCAAGATATTAGTCACGAAGAACCAATACGCAAAGAAGTGGGATATGGAAGTTCTAAGGAATGACGAGATACGTTTGAAGTTCTCTAACGCTATAGATACAGCAATAAGGAATAGCGCAGTAGGCAGCACAGTTGAAGAGCAATGGACATCTCTAAAAAGGGTCATCACAGAAGTGGGAAGGAAAACATAGCTACAAAGAAGGTAGCTGCGAAGAAACCATGGGTAACAGAAGAAATACTTCGGTTGATTGATGAAAGGTGGAAGTACAAACATTTTCCGGGAAAGTCAGGAATACAGAAATACAAGTCGCTGAGGAATGAAATAAATAGGAAGTGCAGGGAAGCTAAGACGAAATGGCTGCAGGAAAAATGTGAAGACATCGAAAAAGATATGATAGTCGCAAGGACAGACTCAGCATACAGGAAAGTCAAAACAACCTTTGGTGACATTAAAAGCAACGGTGGTAACATTAAGAGTGCAACGTGAATTCCACTGTTAAATGCAGAGGAGAAAGCAGATAGGTGGAAAGAATACATTGAAAGCCTCTATGAGGGTGAAGATTTGTCTGACGTGATAGAAGAAGAAACAGTAGTCGATTTAGAAGAGATAGGGGATCCAGTATTAGAATCGGAATTTAAAAAAGCTTTGGAGGACTTACGGTCAAATAAGGCAGAAGGGATAGATAACATTCCATCAGAATTTCTTAAATCATTAGGGGAAGTGGCAACAAAACGACTATTCACGTTGGTGTGTAGAATATATGAGTCTGGCGTCATACCATCTGACTTTCAGAAAAGCATCATCCACACAATTCCGAAGACGGCAAGAGCTGACAAGTGCGAGAATTATCGCACAATCAGCTTAACAGCTCATGCATCGAAGCTGCTTACAAGAACAATATACAGACGAAAGGAAAAGAAAATTGAGAATGCGCTAGGTAACGATCAGTTTGGCTTTAGGAAAAGTAAAGGCACGAGAGAGGCAATTCTGACGTTACGGCTAATAATGGAAGCAAGGCTAAAGAAAAATCAAGACACGTTCATAGGATTTGTCGATCTGGAAAAAGCGTTCGGCAATATAAAATGGAGCAAGCTGTTCAAGATTCTGAAAAAAGTAGGGGTACGCTATAGGGAGAGACGGGTCATATACAATATGTACAACAACCAAGAGGGAATAATAAGAGTGGACGATCAAGAACGAATTATTAAGAAGGGAGTAAGACAAGGCTGTAGCCTTTCGCCCCTACTCTTAAATCTGTACATCGAGGAAGCAATGATGGAATTAAAAGATAGGTTCAGGAGTGGAATTAAAATACAAGGTGAAAGGATATCAATGATACGATTCGCTGATGACATTACTATCCTGAGTGAAAGTGAAGAAGAATTAAATGATCTGCTGAACGGAATGAAGTCTAATGAGTACACAGTGTGGTTTGAGAGTAAATCGGAGAAAGACGAAGGTAATGAGAAGTAGTAGAAATGAGAACAGCGAGAAACCTAACATCAGGATTGATGGTCACGAAGTCAATGAAGTTAAGGAATTCTGCTACCTAGGCAGTAAAATAACCAATGACGGACGGAGCAAGGAGGACATCAAGAGCAGACTCGCTATGGCAAAAAAGGCATTTCTGGCCAAGAGAAGTCTACTAATATCAAATAGCGGCCTTAATTTGAGGAAGAAATTTCTGAGGATGTACGTCTGGAGTACAGCATTGTATGGTAGTGAAACATGGACTGTGGGAAAACCGGAACAGAAGAGAATCGAACCATTTGAGATGTGGTGCTATATACGAATGTTGAATATTAGGTGGACTGATAAGGTAAGGAATGAGGAGGTTCTACGCAGAATCGGAGAGGAAAGGAATATGTGGAAAACACTGATAAGGAGAAGGGGCAGGATGATAGGACATCTCCTAAGACATGAGGGAATGAATTCCATGGTACTAGAGGGAACTGTAGAGGGCAAAAACTGTAGAGGAAGACAGCAAATAATTGAGGACGTAGGTTGCAAGTGCTACTCTGAGATGAAGAGGTTGGCACAGGAAAGGAATTCGTGGCGGGCCGCATCAAACCAGTCAGTAGACTGATGACAAAAAAAAAAGTTCTAGGGAACTGATGACCTCAGATGTTCAGTCCCATAGTGCTTAGAGCCATTTTGTTGCTCAAGAACAGTGACGTAACTTCCCCAAAAGGATTGCCACGCATTTAGCTCGTTAGGACTGAGAAACTCGAATTGATGGTCTTCAACGGCATTACGTATTTTTGGGCCAATGGACAGTCCTTGCTTGATTTTCTGAGCACTCAGACCAGGGAATTTGCTGCGAAAGTCTTCAAATGTTCGTTCGTTGCTCTTGTTCACTGCCTTTGTGATTCACTTCATCAATCCTAGCATCATATGTAGTGGTGGTATCCGGATTTTAGTGGAATTTAAAAGTGGCTTCTATGAGACGTTTTACTTGCCAGGCAATAAACATTTTCTTCTTGGTCAGTTCTGCTGTTTGTAAAGTAAATCCGTAACATGACTTTCCCACTCACAAATGTAGCAACAGTACTTATAGCTCCCACTTGCAGGTCCACAAGGAGGCCGATAAATCAACATAAACGTGCAATTGAGGCTTATCATCATCGATACTGTGTAAAATATCTCTCATCGCGATGTAAATTTCTTTTGCTATGGCTAGATATGCCGCTGGGGTGGAAGGAAGTATGTTACTATTATGTACGAGGGCTTCCCAGAAAGTAATGAACGGCATTTTTTTTCTTCGGCAGTTATTAATCAAACACAATGCGAATTACGCAAACTAAAGAATGATGTTTTATCTACTCACCCTATTTTTCCACATAATCTCCATCCAGTTCTATGGCCTTCCTCCAGGGCAAAACAAGGGCGTGTATGCCCTGTCGTTACCAATTATTGTCCTGGTGGCGGAGCTAATGCTTTACTGTATCAATCACCTCCTCATCGTCCTCAAAACGTCTTCCACGAATGGCATCCTTGAATGGCCCAAACAAGTGCAAGTGCGAGGTGGCTAGGTCAGGGCTGTAGGGCGGATGGGGTAACACTGTACGACCTAGATTTCAGCAGTCCTTAGGCTTGTGTGGGATCGAAAGTTATCGTGTTGCAGCAAAACATCCCCTGGGTTGCTGTAGCGCCGAAGTCGCCGGAAGCGCGTCTTGAGGTTTGTTAATGTGTTGACATATGCTTCTGAATTAACGGTACGTCCTCTTGAAATCACATCAATGAGAATCACACCTTCACAGTCCTAGAACATGGTCATAATGACCTTACCTGTGGAAGCAGTTGCTTCGAATTTTCTCCCCTGTTGGGAGTGGAAATGGCGCCATTACATCAACTGTCGTTTTGTTTCGGTCTCAGAATGATGAAGCGAGATTTCATTAATCCGGAACAAGAAGGCCTCCTCCTCAGCTTCAAATTGTTGAAACAAATCAAGACAAATGTTTTTTCTGTGCGATTTGTGATCCACTTTCAGACACCGAGGGGCCTGTCTCGCACACTCTTTTGAATATCCAAGAGAAGGGATAGTTGCATCTACACTTCCTTTGCTAATTGTCAGATGCAGCGCCAACCGCCGAGTCGTAATGCATCTGTCCTCGCGAATGACAACGTCAGCTTGCTGCAACATGTCATGTGTGCCAACCGTGGATGGTCTCACCGACCGTTGCAAATCACGAGGCTCCGCCAAATGGCCTTCTGATGACCTCGCCCTCACTATCCAGCGATTAACTGTACTGCTTCTGCGATAGCAGATACTCCATAGACGTTGCACAAGCGTTTATGAATACTCCCCACAGTTCCTTTCCCTACAGTGAGAGAATCAATGACGGCACGTTGCTTGTAACGTACATCAACAGCAGACGCCATTTTGAAATTCCATATAGCTACACCATCTGTCGGAAGTGACGGAAACTTGTCGCGCTCACTCAGGAGACTTCATATAATACACACCTAGTTTCGCATTCGTAGCATTGTTTTCGACGCCGAAAAAAAGTGAGGTGCATTACTTTCTGAGCAACTGATTTCTAAGTAGTTTTCGATCCATCTGTGAAAAGTAAGATACTGAGTTCTTGCATCAAACATTCGACAGCCATGCAATATGTCATTATATGGCTTTTGGTGTTGGCGAGCTGCATCTTTCAAAAGATTCTACTCAATGAAAAGAGAAAGTAATAGTCTGATTTTAAGTTTTGAAATGTCCAGATCTGTAACAAGATGACAGCGTATTTTTATACATTTCACTACGTGATGTTTGTGTACAGGTAGGAACGTTAGAAGTGGAATGATAACGTGTATCCGCACGGTCTTCGTCATGAGTGTCACTCAGAAAAGTTTATTGTTTTGGCTACTGGATGATGTGGAAATGGGAGGCCTATTCCATGAGGTACTGGCTGCATTGCTCTTGGTATATTAGGATGCTGTACGACAATCTTCTTTTTCTTGCTAAATCCATAACTGAGAGGAGCCACCATCCAGAAGTAGCAATGTGTTAAGTGATTTGTGGGTTCGCGCCAATGGCTGGCACTGCAAAACGCATGGAAATTTTTTTCTTTCATTCAAGCATTTAGAGTTTATGAACATCTCGAACAACTAACACAAGGAGTTGATTGTCGACTCCATGGAGTTAATTTAACACAAGGAACCTAAACTTTTATTGGTCCCCTACAAGACACCCAAAATATAGGAAATAAGGTTTTATCTTCACTGCTTGTGACACTGTTGCTTCCTTACGCCAAAAATTGCATTTCGACGTATGTACCAAAAATTGTTCGGGCTATTAACACATATACAGGACATACAGGGTGTTTCAAGAATGACCGGTATATTTGAAATGGCAATACAAACTAAACGAGGAGCGATAGAAATACACCGTTTGTTGCAATATGCTTGGGACAACGGTACATTTTCAGGCGGACAAACTTTCGAAATTACAGTAGTTACAATTTCCAACAACAGATGGCGCTACGGTCTGGGAAACTGTATAGTACGGTATTTTCCACATATCCACCATGTGTAGCAATAATATGGCATAGTCTCTGAATGAAATTACCCGAAACCTTTGACAACGTGTCTGTCGGAATGGCTTCACATGCAGATGAGATGTACTGCTTCAGCTGTTCAATTGTTTCTGGATTCTGGCGGTACACCTGGTCTTTCAAGTGTCCCCACAGAAAGAAGTCACAAGGGTTCATGTCTGCCGAATAGGGAGGCCAATCCATGCAGCCTCCTGTGTGTTTCGGATAGCCCAAAGCAATCTCACGATCATAGAAATATTCATTCAGGAAATTAAAGACATCGGCCGTGCGATGTGGCCGGGCACCATCTTGCATAAACCATGAGGTGTTCGCAGTGTCGTCTAAGGCAGTTTGTACCGCCACAAATTCACGAAGAATATCCAGATATCGTGATGCAGTAATCGTTTCGGAACTGAAAAATGGACCAATGATTCCTTTGGAAGAAATGGCGGCCCAGGCCAGTACTTTTTGAGGATGCAGGGACGATGGGACTGCAACATGGGGCTTTTCGGTTCCCCATATGCGCCAGTTCTGTTTATTGACGAAGCCGTCCAGGTAAAAATAAGCTTCGTCAGTAAACCAAATGCTGCCCACATGCATATCGCGTCATTAATCCTGTGCACTATATCGTTAGCGAATGTCTCTCGTGCAGCAATGGTAGCGGCGCTGAGGGGTTGCCGCGTTTGAATTTTGTATGGATAGAGGTGTAAATTCTGGCGCATGAGACGATACGTGGACGTTGGCGTCATTTGGACCGCAGCTGCAACACGGCGAACGGAAACCCGAGGCCGCTGTTGGATCACCTGCTGCAGTAGCTGCGCGTTGTCCTCTGTGTTTGCCGTACGCGGTCGCCCTACCTTTCCAGCACGTTCATCTGTCACGTTCCCAGTCCGTTGAAATTTTTCAAACAGATCCTTTATTGTATCGCTTTTCGGTCCTTTGGTTACATTAAACCTCTGTTGAAAACTTCGTCCTGTTGCAACAACACTGTGTTCTAGGCGGTGGAATTCCAACACCAGAAAAATCCTCTGTTCTAAGGAATAAACCATGTTGTCCACAGCACACTTGCACATTGTGAACAGCAAACGCTTACAGCAGAAAGACGACGTACAGAACAGCGCACCCACAGACTGCGTTGTCTTCTATATCTTTCACATCACTTGCAGCGCCATCTGTTGTTGAAAATTGTAACTACTGTAATTTCGAAAGTTTGTCCGCCTGAAAATGTACTGTTGTCCCAAGCATATTGCAACAAACTGTGTATTTCTATCGCTGCTCGTTTAGTTTTTATTGCCGTTTCAAATATACCGGTCATTTTTTAAACACCCTGTAATAGCAGTTTTTATTCCACAAATTAACTCGAGAACTCACGTAAAATTCATTGTACTCAAGGGAGCGCTCCGGAAGGCAAGTAATCTCAGACTGTTAACTAGAAACAAAACACGCAGCGTCACGTGGAGCACCTCTTCATCGATAGATACTTGTATATCTGAGAATGTGCAAATGGACCTATTTCAGCCTCGAGCTATCAAATATGAGATTATGGGTGATCAATGAGCGCTTCAATACATCGAAAACATATAGATTATTGTGACGTACCGTCTTGTTTCCAAATTAGTGCTTGAATTACTGAAATACCGTTACAGTGGGCGAAACTTTTATGCAGTGACACACGACTATTTCGCAGATGGGCTACACCAGTGGTCTGCTTTGCTATCGATGTAGTCCGCTTGGTTGGAGCCTGTCGCGTCGTGAGGCATCTCTCGGAGACGTTCCCGCCAAGTAGCAGCGGTGCGGCTCGGTGCCCCGATATAAAGGCAGAACCAAGTCGCATGGAGAAATTTGTGGCTCCCCTCCTAATGGAGTGTTCTGTCTCACGTAAAGAAACTATCCTTGCTCTCCAAGACTTTGATGGACCTGCTTACTTTGTACCTCGCTTGAAATGGTTCACATGGCTCTGAGCATTATGGGACTTAACTTCTGAGGTCATCAGTCCCCTAGAACGTAGAACTACTTAAACCTAACTAACCTAAGGACATCACACACATCCATGCCCGAGTCAGGATTCGAACCTGCGACCGTAGCGGTCGCGCGGTTCCAGACTGTAGCGGCTAGAACTGCTCGGCCACTCTGGCCGGCGTACCTCGCTTGAACACAGTGGAATTGTGGAAGCCATGACCGAGGCCAATACATGCTGTTACACCAGTTAACGTTTAAAATGGGCTGAACTGTCAGCTATTGGGAGGATGACGCCTTAGGTAATACCACTACTTCAAATTAACGGTGGGCAGCTTTCGTGGTGAAATTTGAAAGTTGGTGTGGATTGTAACTCAACATCAAGGTTCACTATTGCCTGATTGTTGGAACTGACTAGTTTGTCAGATGTAGCAAGGGCCTTGCTTTACTACAGGGTTCAGTACATGTCATTCATTGTTTCAATATATGATAGTGGGAAAGCTGTCGAAAATTTAGTTGTTTCAGTGTGTGATTCACATGTTTGCTCGGGTAACGTGATCTGCCTTCTTTTGCGTTTATCACTAACTGCTACGTCTTATTTGACGCGTGAATTTTCCAATTATAATTTGTGAATTTCATGCAATTACTAAGCTATTTTCTACCTTGTGATGGAAAGTGAGATTAAATGGGCCTTTGATAGTTGTACATGGGCGCTGAAATTATGAGCCTCGACCGTCAATTGGCAAGCTTGGAGGTAGCATATACCCTGATTAGAACGTGATTGCTCTGTTCGCGAATTGATGTTATATCTCTTACTTGTTTTATTCGGGAAAATATATTCTCTGTTCTGTGTGTCTATTCTCATCCTATGGTTTCTGTCTTGTTGTTAATGAGTTCAGTGAGTAAGACTTATTATTTAACGATGAGTTCGTGCAGTTGAAGGCGGTCAATGTTGATTTAAATTGAGGCGTCTTTACCCAAATGTATATTATTTATCTGCTATCACTAAACTTAAATTAAGTGACAATTAAATCAAGACCCTACGCTGCCGACACGCGTTGACATACAAAATGTGTGCCCCGACCGGGGCTCTAAACCGGGATCTCATGTTTGCATGCCAGACGCTCTATCCATCTGAGCCACCTAGGACACGAGGGTAGTGCGGCTGAGCCACCAACGGCACAGAGGATAGTGCGACTGAGCCACCAAGGGCACAGAGGATAGTGCGACTGAGCCACCAAGGGCACAGAGGCTAGTGCGACTGAGCCACCAAGGGCACAGAGGCTAGTGCGACTGCAGGGATTTATCCCCTGCACGCTCCCCGTGAGATCCACATCCCAACTTAATGTCCACACACGACATTCGTAGTGCCCCTGCCTATTCCACTCAATACTCGCGGCAGACAATCTTACCGAGTCCGGTAAGAGTTCGGGCAATACGTGTCTTCATATAGTTAAGGCTAACCGGCCATTGACCTTCATCTTCTGTGCCGATGCACACATATTTACCGAACTCTCGAGGGACCATATTGACACAAGTGACATAGTTCTCTTAGTAGTTCTTTATGAACATTAATGAAGACATAGCAGAAGGTCACTGCAACCGTGGCCGAAAATTCGGCATCATTCACTGACAATTATTTTATAATATGACGCAGAAGCATACACAACAACCTTGTTATGTTAGCTTACTCTGTCCGTGGAAATCAATGTATTTAGAGAAGTAATTTTTAATAGTTTGGCCACTTTGTGTCCCTATGAAACAAGGATCATCTTATAACTTCGTGCAGTACAATATTTTGTTAGGTAATGAATATTAAGAAAGCAGATATCTAGTCAGGCGGTAGTCGACCAGATGCTTCACGATCGCATGTGCTCAGGACAGCTTGAAATTCCCCTTCCGGACGGAAATAGCTTCTCTCATTCAATCAGCTGTTCTGAATATTCAGGAGCTAGTCTGTCATCTGCAAAATGGATCGCTGTCGGAGAGAACCTCTCCTGTCCCAGCGAGTCATTCCAGCGAGGTTTCAGTCATCAATAGAAAATATCTGGCATGATAAATTCTTACTACTATTTTCACATTACGTCTGTTCATTATTTCATCTCCGCACTTCTCATTTATTTATTCTCAGGACTGGTTCGAGTCTATATTTTAAATGATACCAGAAATCCTAATCACTCTTTTATTTCTTGTATAATAGGAAAATTCCAAAAAAATTATATCTTGTGTTGCTACTTTTGTGTAATTTAAATAATAAGCATGATCTTTGTAAAGTCTAAAGCATATGGTTGTGACTGGACTGCGTGTTAATCCGCCACATACTAACTCAATGATCTAAAGAAATTAATTTCATAATAATCATTAATGTAAACATTAATTCTATTGTGTACCATTAACAACGTTCTTAAGCACTCTTTCAACAATAATAATTAACGAGGAAGTACCCGTAATTGAATACATTCTTAAAAGTACCGTAACAATAACATGTTTCCTCCAACTCAGAAGAATAATGAGTAGTTTAAAATTTCCCACAACACAGTTAACATTATAACAAGCCGGACCCAATGAATCATCACACAGTAACGACGGAAAGCTTAATTAACTGGTACTTAAGTTACAGCCAGAAGTGGTGGCCGAGCGGTTCTAGGCGTTACAGTCTGGAACCGCGCGACCCGTACCGTCGCAGGTTCGAATCCTGCCTCGGGCATGGATGTGTGTGACGTCCTTAGGTTAGTTAGGTTTAAGTAGTTCTAAGTTCTAGGGGACTGATGACCTTAGAAGTTGAGTCCCATAGTGCTCAGAGCCATTTGAACCATCTGAACTTAAGTTACATGGACTAGATAATTGAATATTAAGACATTCGCAGCTCGTGGTCGTGCGGTAGTGTGCTCGCTTCCCACACCCGGCTTCCCGGGTTCGATTCCCGGAGGGGTCAGGAATTTTCTCTGCCTCGTGATGACTGGGTGTTGCGTGATGTCCTTAGGTTAGTTAGGTTTAAGCAGTTCTAAGCTCTAGGGGACTGATGACCATTGATGATAAGTCCCATAGTGCTCAGAGCCACTTGAACCATTTGTTAAGACACCGTTTTGTCCATTTCACGGGTTCTGGCACTGAATCCAAAGAATTAAATTTAGCGCCACTGCAAAACTGTGTAGAAGGAGTGTACTTTTTTGTGTGTATAAAAAGCAGTTCTGTTTTGAACAACCGTCAAACAAACAATCTTTCGAAATAAAAGTGGTGGTCATGAATAGGTAATTATATTTCCCACATGACTCACATGTGAAAATGTTGACACCATACAAATTTAACTGTTAATTTAGCGCAGTAAATTTTTATACTTCTGGTCTTTCCAGAACTTCCTCTTTCAGTCACGAATTTTGGTCCTCCCTTTTATATTGCGGCAACACAGTGCATTAGCTCCCATAAGTTCAATGAACAATTTCTGTCTCAGAGTCAAAGAAAAGATAAAATGCTTCGATGTTCTTGGCATCTGATTTCCAGTTGCCAAGTTGTTTGGCCAATATACGAAATTCCACATTGGAAGACTTTATTATGAATTCTTGATTTTCGTAAGCTGACTTCAGATTACATATTTCTCACTAGCCTCCTTATTTTGATAGGAGTACATAACATACACTCGAAGTTAAGTTTCTTTAGAACCCTGCTGACCCTGAAACGTCCCCTTAGAAAAATTTATACACAACTGTGCTTAAACTGACACACAATATTTTTTTTTTAGCGCAACACAATCTGACTTTCAAAAATCCCTACAAAAGAATGGCCCTGATTAACATTAACTTATACGTTTCACAAATCGCTTACCTCACAAAAATCTTGGTTACTCGAACTACTGCAATAAAGCGAGCGCCACTACTACCAGCTAAATAAAAGATTCAAACTACAGAAGGCACTAACTATTGATAGGGATAGTTATCAAATGAAAGATTTTAATAGAGAACAAACAATGTATTTACCTTAATAGTCATAATATATATAGCAGTTCATGACATCCATTCTTACAAATTTCAAAACCGCCATCTCTCTCCCCACACCCACCACTGCTGGCGGCTCACCTCCAACTGCGCAACGCTACGCGCTGTTAGCATCCACCTGCCGCTGCCCAACACTACAATGGCAGACAACAATGCAAACCAGCCACAGACTGCACACAGCACAGCCAGTGATTTTCACATAGAGCGCTACGTGGCGGCGGCGTTACCAATAAAAAAACCTAAACAGCCCACTTACAACCCTGGCAGAAATACATCCCTCATAGTGCATGCCAACAAATCGTCGGAACAGCATGAAGAATTACACTTAGCTGTGTTGTTAAACTAAATATAGTTGTCTGTAGTAGGAACTCATCCGTAACTGATTAACATGCACCCATATTTAAATGCTAATTAAGTTAATATTCCGTCGACGTACTCGTTCTAAGTCATTAAGATACATCGTGCAAAGCGACGAATGGGAGACGTAATTACCTTTAGAGATAGGAAAATAAAGAAGTGTATCAGAGAACAACCTGAACTGGGGGGCCTGGCTACGTTTGTATTAAACATTAAATGGAAATGAAACTTCCTGGCAGATCAAAACTGTGTGCCTGACCAAGACCTTTGCCTTGAGCTGGCAAATGATCTACCATCTGAGCCACCGAAGCACGACTCACGCAGGGTACTCACAGCTTTACTTCTCGGTCGGGCACACAGTTTTAATCTACCAGGATGTTTCATATCAGCACACACTCCGCTGCAGAGTGAAAATCTCATTCTGGAAACATCCCCCAGGCTGTGGCTAAGCCATGTCTCCGCTATATCCTTTCTTTCAGGAGTGCTAGTTCTGCAAGTTTCGCAGGAGAGCTTCTGTAAAGTTTGGAAGGTAGGAGACGAGAAACTGGCAGAAGTAAAGCTGTGAGTAGGGGGCATGAGTCATGCTTCGGTAGCTCAGATGGTAGAGCACTTGCCCGCGAAAGGCAAAGGTCCCGAGTTCGAATCTCGGTCGGGCATACAGTTTTAATCTGCCAGGAAGTTTCATATCAGCGCACACTCCACTGCAGAGTGAAAATCTCATTCTGATTAAATGGAAATGCTTGTAGAGTATTAAGTACTAGTCAGGCTGTAAATGTTCTGCTATAGCAGAATTATTTAAAAACTTTGCTTAGGCGTAATTTGAAATACATGCCTCAGAAGGCTGCATATAGATAGGCACTCACGATTTTGAAATAGCAGAGTTATAATGAATGGTTTCTAGGCGAGAGATCTAAAAAGTTAGTCTAAAATGAGGAAGAGTGTTCCTCAATGTTCATTAGTGTTCCTGCAATAAAAATCTGTATGGTTGAAATCACATGGTGAAATACCGGCAGCATAAAATTTAAGTGATATCCTGTGATGAAATAAATTCTGACTCTCCTTTCCCCGTAATAATCCTCGAACTTGAAGCACAAACACTTCTTTACAGTCTGAAAGTGTCTTAAATGAAGTAAATGTTTCTTTAATGTTTAAGACGACATACTGGGCAGATTTTCGCTGTCAAACATAACATTCAAACAATGGAGCTCAAGCACCAGTATTTCTGGGATAATTAAGAAATATTACTCCGTACGAAAAAAGTTCATTTTGCAAATCTTTGCATCTGTAAACAACATACGAAGACATCACCGGTAAAAATTGGTGTCGGGCAAGTTGGCTGTATGGAGAAAATTCGCAGTAAAATTTCAGTAACACCTCATCAGTGAAATATTTACATAATATGTAGTCATTTTAATTCAAATTAGTCCTTGTTTTCAAACATATATCTAAAGACTCATTTTTTTGTTAAATTCTCCAAAAAAAATTTATTTTGAAATTCCGTCAGTGGGTAATGAATATGGTTTACTTAAGAAATGAGTACTTTTAAATAACTTAGCATGACATACCACTGTTTAGATGCTGGGAGAACGAACGGAATAGTACTGCGAAATTTCTCAAAAATGCCAATTTAAAAGTTCCAAATTTTATGTTAAGATTTCCATCAACCATATGCAAAAACGAAGTATAACAACGTGAGAAATAAACCTATAATTTAGAACAACGTTACGTTAATCTTAGCTACACCGTACTGCAATATGTAAACAGTGTTACGGATGGACCTTAACTTTTCTACCATCACTTTGTCACATAAATTCACGTAAACTGTGGTATGGGACGTAACATTGTTTATTCACTTACATAAATATTCACATTTAGTTTATTGGCAGCAACTTATTAAGTTGATTTCAGTTCAGGCATAGATTCAGTATATTTACGTGAGTCATTGTCGTGTGAATCAATCTCAGATCCACAAAAATCACCCTTGAAAAACATTTTCCTTGTACGAACACGTCGTTATTACTATTGCGAGCTATATCCCTGACATGTACCACTTTTTACAAAGCACATAGTGACAAAACTGCAATTATGGAGAATCTGAAAATAGGGATAGAGATGGAATTTCTATTTTTCGTGACACTACAAACTAATACACATTAAGTACATCACTTATGACGTCTCACACGCAATAACTATTTTCGCATTGGCTGTCCGTTGCCATTGTTTAAAGTCGAGGTCTTCATTTAATCTGCATAAATGCTTGTAATGCTCGTAAGTTTGACGATTTTCGATAACCTAACTTTGAAAATTTATAGTCATGCTTAACCAACTTTGACGCACATGATCGGAATGATCACGTATATCATACAAGATGTTCGGCTATTCCTCTTTTTGTTTTGTTGGTACAGCAAATCCAACGGTATTTGCGAAATTTCAATGCGTCCCTATCCGTCGTCTGTATAAAATGTTTAGCATACCGCTTACCCCTGAAAGTGACGAACATCAGTTCTGCCTCTGCTTCCTCTTAAGCCAAAGACGCCAAAATCTACACTGTTAAAGGTGTTAATATTCTTTTTGATTTATTGTATCAACATGTGGCTGTCACTATAACTGTTAAGAAGAATTAAGTCTATAGGTACACCATGGTATCAGTTTCACAAATTGGTGAAATGTTTGAGGGAACATGTCATCCAGAGTCTCTTTTCTGATTTTAAGTTTCTCTAACCTCGAAGAATGTACGAGTCTATGTTACTGATCAGCATAACTGATGACTGCCGAAACGAGTAAAATACAGAGTTTAGCAGGTCTATTTTGAAAGGAGACATTCATTTTTATGCTCTCACAAACATACTGACAATGTATCAAGTAACCAAAAAAGAGAACCATAAGCAAACATAAGTTTGGAAGACGACGGAACAGTTTAGTGGGACAATCCCTATAGCATCTTGAGATAGCTACATAGGCGCTGGAAGCGGTAGTAGAGTGAGGTAATGGTTGGGACAGAAAGTGATGAAAAATTGCAGAACAAATTACACCGAGGTTAGAAAAGTCATGGGGTAGTGATAGTGCATTAACAGGTAGCGGTACATAAAATGTAAAAGGGAAGTGCATTGGCAGAGCTGTACTCAAGTGACTCATGTGAAGAGGTTTCCGTGTTGACTGTGGCCTCATAATGGGAATTAACTCTGAACTCGAAGCTAGACTCATTGAACATACGATTCCGGAAATCGTTGGGGAATACAGTATTCCGAGATCCACAGTGTCAAGAATGTGCTGAATATACCAAATTTCAGACATTATCTCTCACCACCGACAATGTATTGGCCGTCGGCCTTCACATAAAAACCGGGGACAGCGGCATTTGCATAGTCACGTTAACAGACAAGCAACACAGCGTGAAATAACTACAGAAGATAATTTGGGGCGTACGACGGACGTATGTGTCAAATAACTAGTTACTATCAACAAGTATGGGCCTGAAGATGATGTTGTAACAACATCGAAACTAGTTGCCAATAAAGCCAACACCTTAACACAACTGGAGGAATTACGTCGTTGTTAACATATATTATACCAGCTGACGCCCCAAGTCGTCCATCTTAATTAATGATATACTAAGATTATATGAACGTCATCATAAACAACGACGGAATTTTTATGGATGACGGTGCGCCATGTTACTAGGTCATAACTATTCGCAATTGGTTCGAAGTACATTTTGGACAATGCGTATCAATGATTTGACCGCCAATATCGCCCGACATGAATCGCATCGAACACTTATGTGCACAAAATCCTGCACCGGCAACATTTTCGCAATTGTGAACGACTATAGAAGCAGCATAGCTCAATACTAGTGCAGCGGACCTCCAATGACTTGGGGAGTCCGTGCTGCGTCGTGTGGCTGCACTACTTCGAGCAAAAGCAGGTTCGACACGATATTAGGAGATATCCCGTGATTTTCATCACCTCTATATATAGAGAATAGATAGAGATGGAAAGATTACCAGAAGGTCGGACAGGTTGTAGGATAATACACTCCTGGAAATTGAAATAAGAACACCGTGAATTCATTGTCCCAGGAAGGGGAAACTTTATTGACACATTCCTGGGGTCAGATATATCACATGATCACACTGACAGAACCACAGGCACACAGACACAGGCAACAGAGCATGCACAATGTCGGCACTAGTACAGTGTATATCCACCTTTCGCAGCAATGCAGGCTGCTATTCTCCCATGGAGACGATCGTAGAGATGCTGGATGTAGTCCTGTGGAACGGCTTGCCATGCCATTTCCACCTGGCGCCTCAGTTGGACCAGCGTTCGTGCTGGACGTGCAGACCGCGTGAGATGACGCTTCATCCAGTCCCAAACATGCTCAATGGGGGACAGATCCGGAGATCTTGCTGGCCAGGGTAGTTGACTTACACCTTCTAGAGCACGTTGGGTGGCACGGGATACATGTGGACGTGCATTGTCCTGTTGGAACAGCAAGTTCCCTTGCCGGTCTAGGAATGGTAGAACGATGGGTTGGATGACGGTTTGGATGTACCGTGCACTATTCAGTGTCCCCTCGACGATCACCAGAGGTGTACGGCCAGTGTAGGAGATCGCTCCCCACACCATGAAGCCGGGTGTTGGCCCTGTGTGCCTCGGTCGTATGCAGTCCTGATTGTGGCGCTCACCTGCACGGCGCCAAACACGCATACGACCATCATTGGCACCAAGGCAGAAGCGACTCTCATCGCTGAAGACGACATGTCTCCATTCGTCCCTCCATTCACGCCTCTCGCGACACCACTGGAGGCGGGCTGCACGATGTTGGCGCGTGAGCGGAAGACGGCCTAACGGTGTGCGGGACCGTAGCCCAGCTTCATGGAGACGGTTGCGAATGGTCCTCGCCGATACCCCAGGAGCAACAGTGTCCCTAATTTGCTGGCAAGTGGCGGTGCGGTCCCCTACGGCACTGCGTAGGATCCTACGGTCTTGGCGTGAATCCATGCGTCGCTGCGGTCCGGTCCCAGGTCGACGGGCACGTGCACCTTCCGCCGACCACTGGCGACAACATCGATGTACTGTGGAGACCTCACGCCCCACGTGTTGTGCAATTCGGCGGTACGTCCACCCGGCCTCCCGCATGCCCACTATACGCCCTCGCTCAAAGTCCGTTAACTGCACATACGGTTCACGTCCACGCTGTCGCGGCATGCTACCAGTGTTAAAGACTGCGATGGAGCTCCGTATGCCACGGCAAACTGGCTGACACTGACGGCGGCGGTGCACAAATGGTGCACAGCTAGCGCCATTCGACGGCCAACACCGCGGTTCCTGGTGTGTCCGCTGTGCCGTGCGTGTGATCATTGCTTGTACAGCCCTCTCGCAGTGTCCGGAGCAAGTATGGTGGGTCTGACACACCGGTGTCAATGTGTTCTTTTTTCCATTTCCAGGAGTGTAAGAACGCAGAATGAAATTTTCACTCTGCAGCGGAGTGAGCACTGATACGAAACTTCCTGGCAGATTAAAATTGTATGCTGGATGGAGACTAGAAACTCGGGACCTTTGTCTTTCGAGGGCATGTGCTTTACCGACTGACCTACCCAAGCACGACTCACGACCAGTCCTAACAGGTTCAGTTCTGCCAGTACTCCGTCTCCTACCTTCCACGAGAGCACGTGCCGGCGAAAGGCAAATGGTTCCGTGTTAGAGTCTCGGTCCGTCACACAGTTTTTATCTGTCAGGAAGTTTGATAAGAACGCAGTCGAGAAGCTGATTCAAAAAATGTAAATGTAACGAATTTCAAACGTTCTTCAGGACTGGTAACATTATAAGGAGACGCCGTTATACACTGGGAACAATATCGTGAATTGAAAAATATTAAAATACGTAAAGAAAGGGAGAACCATTACACGGCGTATCTTTATGAAATGACTAAAGGTTATTGTGACTTACTATCTAAAAAATCGTAAAACACTTTTGTCTCTTACAACGCAACGTCAGTGGATCACTTGAGCCGTGCGGAGTGGCGGCGCGGTTTGGCTCTTGGTGTCGCGGACTGCACGGCCCCTCCCGCCGGAGGTTCGAGTCCTCCCTCGGGCTTGGGTTTGTGTGTCGTTCTCACCGTCAGTTAGTTTAAGTCAGTTTCAGAAGTTTGTAAGACTAGCGACCAATGATCTCAGCTGTTTCATCCCTTAGGGATTCTCACATAAACATTTTTAAATCACTTGAATAATGCAATACTGGTTGAAAAATTATAGGGCTAACATAAGTTTTCCCCGTGGACAATATCTGCTCAAACATCAATCGCCACAAGTCCTTACAACTTTAAAAAGAGACTTTTAGAGGAGAAATTTTCCGAAAATTCTCCCCAAAAAAATATTTAGGAGTAAATTGATAACTTTGTGTAAGTAGGCTGTTTAGGTTTTTATGTTGCTAACGTCATGTAGCGCCCTGTATGAAAAGCGCTGGCTGTGCTGTGTGCAGTCTGTGGCTGGTTGGCATTGTTGGAATATTCACTAATGTATTGTTGGGCAGTTGGATGTGAACAGCGCGTAGCGTTGCGCAGTTGGAGGTGAGGAGTTTTGAGAGCGGATGATCTGGAAGTGTGTCCATTAGAGGGAGTACATTTGTAATACTGGACGTCATGAACTGATATATATTATGACGTTTGAACACTATTAAGGTAAATACATTGTTTGTTCTGTACCAAAATTTTTAATTTGCTAACTATGCCCAACAGTAGTTAGTGCCTTCAGTAGTAGTAGTTGTTGTTGTTGTCTTCAGTCCAGAGACTGGTTTGATGCTGCTCTCCATGCCACTCTATCCTGTGCAAGCCTCTTCATCTCGAAGTACCTACTGCAACCTACATCCTTCTGAATTTGCTTAGTGTGTTCATCTCTTGGTCTCCCTCTACGATTTTTACCCTCCACGCTGCCCTCCAATGCTAAATTTGTGATCCCTTGATGCTTCAAAACATGTCCTACCAACCGATCCCTTCTCCTAGTCAAATGGTGCCACAAACTTCTCTTCTCCCCAATCCTATTCAATATCTCCTCATTAGTTACGTGATCTATCCACCTTATCTTCAGCATTCTTCTGTAGCACCACATTTCGAAAGCTTCTATTCTCTTCTTGTCCAAACTAGTTATCGTCCATGTTTCACTTGCATACATGGCTACACACCATACAAATATTTTCAGAAACGACTTCCTGATACATAAATCTATATTCGATGTTAACAAATTTCTCTTCTTCAGAAACACTTTCCTTGGCATTGCCAGTCTACATTTTATATCCTCTCTACTTCGACCATCATCAGTTATTTTACTTCCTAAATAGCAAAAGTCCTTTACTAGTTTAAGTGTCTCATTTCCTAATGTAATTCCCTCAGCATCACCCGATTTAATTTGACTACATTCCATTATTCTCGTTTTGCTTTTGTTGATGTTCATCTTATATCCTCCTTTCAAGACACTGTCCAATTCCGCTTCAGTAGTTATAATCTTTTATTTAGCTGGCAGTAATGGCGCTCACTATATTGCAGTAGTTCGAGCAACGAAGATATTTGTAAGGTAAGTGATTCATGAAAGGTATAGGTAATTGTTAGTCAGGGCCATTCTTTTGTAGGGATTATTGAAAGTCAGATTGCGTAGCGCTATAAATATTGTGTGTCAGTGTAATGATGATCAGAATAACTAAAGAGATAAATGCTCAGCTGTTTGAAAATAAAATATCGTCAGGGGTTTACCAGCACAGTAATACATTAATTTTTCTAAGGGGACGTTACATTTGAAGAGTATCATAAAACAATAAAACAAGGTTTTTTAGTGAAACATTGAAAGGTATTGTAATCTCACATGGCCAAATGCAGTGAACTCAGTAGTGATTAGGGTGGGATATGAATTGTTGTTTTCAAGAAAACTCTTGTTACTACGTGCTGAACCCGTTTTTTAGGGCGATCATCTTCTAAAAGTAATCAAAATGTTCTGGATCCTGGGATAGAACCCAAGCACTTCTTATATTCAGAGTAAAAATCGTCAGTACTGGCTGCCGAAGACTTCCGGCATAAGAGGCCACCGCCGTTCTGCCAAAGGTCGTCTCAGAGATGACGCAGGAACGGAAATAGATTTGGGGTTCTGTCTCGCTCTTGAGGTCGGAATCTGCCCCTAAAAGGCAAAACAATCAGCAGTGATCAACGGCGTGAAGATCATTAGGCATCACATAAGATGGTCTGGGATTCGAGAAGTGTTATAACTCTTTCGGGAGAAAATTCCGTCTTAGTTCCCCATTATTATCTCTTGGAGGGTACTGACAAGAGGCAAGTGATCATGAGAGAAAGATGGAAAACCAACGAAAGGGTAACATTCCACAACATTCCAAGAAGCGGCGTGCGGAATGTCAAAAGTTTGAACGTGGTAGGGAAGCTATAAAAACTGAAAATGCAAAGACAAAGGCTAAGTCTAGACATAATTGGATTCAACGGAGTGAAATGTAAAGGAAATGCAAATATCAACTACATACAATAGGGGTAAGTGAAGTGGAATGGAAAGACAAAGTTTTCTGAACAGATGAATATGGGATAATGTCAACAGCAGCAGAAAATAATATAACGTCAGTAGGATTCATTATGAACAGGAAGTTAGGACAGAGAGTTGATTACTGTAAGCGGTTCAATGATAGGACTGTTCCCATTATATTCAACAGCAAACAACGCCAACTCCAGCGGTTCATGTATGTATGCAGTCTACACAAGCAGAATACGAAGAGACAGAGAAGGTATTTGAGGATATTGAAAGGGTAATTCAGTATGAAGAGAGAATTGAAAGTCTAACAGTCATGGGGGACTGCAATACGACTGTAGGGGAAGGAGTAGAAGAAAGGGCTAAGGAAGAACATCGAGATTAATTGAGCTTTGCAATAAATATCAGCTGCTAACAGCGAATACTTTGTTCAGTTATCGCAAGAAGGTTCTAAGACACCGGAAGATCCGAACTGGATTTCATCATGGTCAGACAGAGATTCCGAGATCAAATATTGGATTGCAAAGCAATCCCATGAGTAGATATATACTCAGATCGCAAAGTAGTACTGATAAAAATCTTACTGAGACCTAACAGAATCAACCAGAAGAAACAGTGAAGAAGGAAATTGGATACTGCAGTACTGAGGAATGATGAAGCGCTTTTGAAGTTCACTAAGCATGTGGATATTGTGATAAAGAATATTGCAATAAATAGTCCAGTGGAAGATGAGTGGACATCTCTAAAAATGAGCGGGCACAGTTGTTGACTTACTGGAAAAACCAGGTACAAGGAAGATAACTGCAATGAAACCTTGAGTGACAAAATAAATACTTCATATGACTGGCGAATGAAGGAAGTACAAAAATGTTCTGCAAAAGAGAAATACAGTAATATAAATCAGTTATGAATGAGATGAATAGCAATAACACAGAAACGAAGCCAAAGTGGCTGCAGGAAACATGTGAAGTGGTAGAAAAGAAATGATCGTGGGAAGCAATGGCTCAGGAAACACGAGGTAGAAAAATTAAAACATTTTTTGATGAAGTTAAAAGCAAGGGCGACAACATCATATATTCAACGGAATTCCACTATTAAAAGCAAAGGAGTTAGCGGAGAGGAGGAAACTCATGCATCCCACGCCAATGCAGACGCACAGATATTACAGGGCAGACAGACAATGAAAAGCCTATTTACTGAAATATACAAAACCTCCAGCCTTCGTCCTAGAGTTTGATTTACATCACAAACTTCTATTTATTCTGAGTCTCTGTTAAGAGATAAACAATATACGCTTAATTGGCAAACTGAATAACAAGAGTCCTAGTCCTGGATTCACTAGGAATCGAAAGAGATCAATAACACTACACGGCGACGAACGTCCACAACTGTCCACGCTGCCGAGGGCAAATCTCAACGAAGCTCTAAGATGGCTGCTGACTGCTCCATTCAGTGAAATGTCGTGACAGGGGAAATGAACATTGGAGATTCCGCTGCACAATGGTTCCAGGATTGTCTCTTAACTGACGAAACGCAGCCGCGATTCGTGCGTTGGCCCAGAGAACTCATCCAGAACAATTGGTCCGGCATTATCAGGAGCTGGTGTACAGTGGATGCACCTGGTTACTGCCGGACCTATCTGCGCACACGTGTCCCCACAGGAGCAAGTAGGACCGTGAAGACTTCGGCCTCTTGTGGTGAGCCTGCTGCCACCTGTTGTCCAGCTGTGCAATCGATGTTTCTGTGCTGGTGCTTGCTGATGTGGTTCCTGCAGCTAGCGATGCAGGCCATCCGTGATAAATTGCTGTTACACAGAAGGACAAAGAGCACCGGCATGTCAATACACGAAAGCTCGTCGTACATCTCGGAGTAGAAGGAGTTGGTGGTCGCACGTCCAGCGACAGGCAGGACTGGTAAACCCAGAAGGCTGCTGCCGACATCCATGGGAGTGGGCTCCTGACTAGCTGGACTCCTGGTCTCGTCATTGCGTGCTGTGAGATTGGTGGCGGAGGGAAATGGTGTTCTCTGTCGATGTTCCTGGGCGTCGAGGTGTCCCGTTTTCGAAGAAATATTCGTCGGAGTTTTCGAGTCTGGGCTGGTGATGCCCTGCGAAGTCATCTGGTTGTTATGTTGTCTACATCGATAACGTTGTGGAGTCGGACTTCGACCATTGTTCTTCCCGAAAGAACCAGGTACCCAGTGCTGACGTCCTTTGGAAAAAAATGAAGATCAGACGTGCTGAAGGGAATATTGGCGGTAATTTGAATGCTAGGGAGAGGCGTGGAGAGTGGTAGAACGGACAACAGACAATTATGAGCGATGCGGCCGGCTGTAGAGTTTTTGGAGCAGCCTGGATTCTTCTTGTTGGGTGGAATTTCAGGAGGCCAAGAAGAAAGTGTGTACTTGCGAGAGTGTAGTAATGGTGGAACTTTTCCGCCTGCTCCTTGAACATACAGATGAATCTCTCCTTTAGTCCATTAGAAGCGCTGTGGAATGGTGCCATGTGAACCAGCGTGCTGCCACTCTCAAAAATAAATCTGCCAAATTCGGTTGATGGAAATTATGGGTGGTTGTCTGTTATGATGCTTTCTGGGAGTGCTTCACTTTGCAAAAAATCGAGATAAATCCTGAATTGTTTCGTTTTCTTATGTAGGGGCCATTCGCAAAGCATCGCTCCATGTGTAGATTACGACTAACGAAGAGTAGCCCCTGGGGGAGCCGCTACCATTTGCTCTTATCTTCGACGACACCTCTCCAGAAGATGTTCTGGTAAACCACCTGCGTGGTGAGGAGTATTTCCCAACGACATTGATGTAGGAGCATCAAGACACGGCGTCAGAGAGCTCGTAGAATGACGACTCTGGTGTGACTGTTGTCTCCTTGAAGCGATACGACATTGTTCAGAGTAGGCAGCTCATGTCGACGACACCAATATGTTCACTTTTCTGTATTTTAGGATCTTGCAGTCTCCTAGCCGACCATGTTTTACAAATACCAGATGACAGCGATTTCTGGTGGTTGGCTAGCAATGAATGCTACAACCAAGGGCATTCAGGTCACGGTCTCCTCTGCTTGGGTATCCACATGAAAGCAGACATGAGATAAAGTGTCGAAGTCGTACCTCAGTGGAATTTTTGATACGATATCTGTGTTTGAATGTTGAGCCGTGGGCCAATACTGGTTGTCATAGTGGTATTCTGAAAGTAACAGCACCCATCGCTGGAGGCACCATACCATCCTGGCTGCAGTATTGGAATTGGAAATAAAAAGTGGTAAGAGAGGTTTATGATTTATTAATAATGTTTATTGCGTTCCACACACACAACAGTGAAATTCCTTCAACAGAATAATGATATAAAGGTCGTCTTTATCGAATGGATTGTAATTTTGCTGTGCCTATGTTAGTGTCAGGGAAGTGAACGCAACTGAGCGTTCAACACATCAGATCTATGGGAAAGGTCTGCTCTAAACCTGTAGCTGGACGCATCTGCCACCTCTGTTCGAGGCTTGAAAGGATCTGAGAAAAGTTGGGTGGAGAAGAGATTGTCCAAGATCGCAGAAAACCTTGCCCCATACAGGTGCTGCGTTTCATTCAACATTCTTGGTCAGGATCTGATGGAGTATCTCAACAAAGGCTGCTGCAAGAGGAACGAAGTTTCTATAATTGTTCGCCAAACATGGGTCCTATTTGAGGCCAGGAATTTCTCGCTATTTTGTGGATGGGG
This sequence comes from Schistocerca gregaria, assembly GCF_023897955.1. Classification (NCBI taxonomy): domain Eukaryota; kingdom Metazoa; phylum Arthropoda; class Insecta; order Orthoptera; family Acrididae; genus Schistocerca; species Schistocerca gregaria. The sequence goes on from NC_064924.1 coordinate 300,933,152, forward strand.
CTGTGTTCCTGGCGTTCTGAACTCATGAGACAGATATTACAGCAATGGCACAAAGAAACAACGCTTTTCTTTCCATTTTAAATTCGCCCACTGTAGCAAGCGAAAGAAAGGTTAAAAGTCGTTGGCGAGATCTTGTACATTCTTCCCAGTAACAATGCTGTAACCCAAGTAATTTGTCGTTCCTGACACATCCCACTTAAAGTACTCTGTCGTTGTGAAGCCGATTGTACCGGGAAAGGCCACATGTTGCACTGATGAGCAAAATGTTTTTCGTTTGAGCCCTCATCGGATAGAGTTTGTGGGTATGCATCGCAGAAGTCAGTCGTTGCGAAAACTATCTTCCAGCAAGGCACATCCTCGTATCTTCCACCTTAGGTGTATGAAAGTCATTGATGACAAATGGGGCATTGATAGCAGCCTTGCAATCACCACAGCCCCTTAGCGAGTACTATGGGAGTAGCCCATTGACTGTTGGGCAAGGGGCTCAAGGTGACTTTGTCCTGCACGCACTGCAGTTAGAGTCGAGATTTATCACACAGCCCAAAACGAAAATTGAACGCCTTAGGAAATCGGGGTGTACCTAATGGAAGAAATGTGAGTTGTTTTTGCGATGTTTTACGGCGTAAAGTAAAGCGCCGGCAGGCCAGTAGAGAACGATTGAGAAGAAATGGCTGTGAAAAGATGTCAGCTAATCGCACGCTGACCGGACCTCCCTCCAGGACGACAACGCGACAGCAGCGGCGCCTTTGTGAAGAGGACATTAGCGCCACGCCCACCTCGTCGCGGCCTACTTCAGTAGTAGCTGCAAGTCTACTTACTTGTATGGCAGCGTGTTAGGATTGTATATACTAAAGAAGTTCGTTTCTTTCGTATGTCGCCCGTTGCTTGAGACACATCAGTGTAGCGCCAAGTTAAGTATTGACTCTTTTTATTTTGTAATAAAATCATTTATACGATTTGTTTGAATTGCTTGTCTAGGCAACCGAGAGAGCAGATTTTCCCGACTCCTCTTATTTAACGACAAGTATAGAGACATAAGGAAATCCAGTAATGCTGGTTGACAGATGTTAAATAACCAAGGAGTATTTTGGACAAAATTCCTGCAAGAGTATGGTCACAAATGATTGGATACAGTTTGTAGAAACTTGGACTTACAACCCTGGGATATTGAAGACATCCAAAACCAAAATGTTTGTGGCGCCCATTGCATTGATGATGAGGATGTGGACCGTTAACGCATTTGTCTGGTACTGGACCCGAGTGTTGAGCGGAATGGTATCGCTACTGTGGAGGAACAGAGCCAAGGCAGCGATATGTTTCCCAATCGACCACATTTGATGAGGATCCGATACGTATTTAGACCACAGAAAGGGTGTTGATAGACAGAGTCGAAGTTAATAGCCTGTCAGGGATGGGTGAATAGTCTGGATAAGCAGGACGTCAGGACCATAAACACGTGCAATATCATCAGAGCCTAAGAGTGAGGACAATCAACGTTCATTTTCAGAAATTGCTGGCAGAGTTCAGCTTTGAATCCGGTTTCCCACAGGCTGTGCATTTCCTTAGATGAAAGTAGCACTGCTGACGTTGATATGCTACAAAACAATTATTGCAGGAGAGAATCTGCTGAGGACATCGTCTGCCCATAGCGTCTTTGCCAATGGCCAGTGACTAGAGCAACGCTGCTGAAGTCCTCATACACTGTTCAGAAGCCTTGATGAGGGGAAGATATGCCTGCGATGACTGATCAGTTATTGTGAGGCGGTAGTTCTGGAGCCATTTGTCCTGATAGTGGATGAGAATTATTTCCTTAAGCAGTTATTACGAGTAAGATTGATTGCTCTGCAGACTTGTACATTGAAAACAGCAGTGTCTCGGAAGGGCCCGTAATCTGGCTATTCAGTCCCTGCATAACTGCCGATTTTCCTTGTGGCATCTGAGAAACTAGTGATGGGTGCCCAAACTATACAGCTGAGAGTCAAAGAAGTCCAGTAAGCATGACGTTAAACGTTCAGAAAGGAGGGCATATTCTACGACCTCTGGACTGAGCTACTGCAGCAGGTGGTACACTTAGAGAACCGCTTATGGTGAAAAGAATGCGCAATACTGTACTTCACCTTTAACGCCATGTGGCAGGAAGTGTTATTCAAGGTGGTCCACGCTGTTAGCCAAGGCTCGATCTTGTTACCAGGCGGCTAGAATGACAGGGACGCCGTCCGGAGTCATTGCACAGAGTCAATGCATGACAGGCAGTTCGAAAGTTCTAGCAGCGTCGTGGTGATGCCAGCTACATCTAACATCAAATCTTGAGCCTGGTGGATCCTACATTAGTACGAGCATATTATCTGAAATGAAGAAAAATATTTCGTTTCACTCGTTATTGGAAAACATAACCGTCAATCTGAGGCATAGCACATGCGTGGAGACAGAGTCCATTAGAAACAAACCCTTCATAGCCAAATGATGCATTCCGTACCAGTGGAGGTGCTCAGAAATTGAAATCCTAGTAGAATAAGAATAGCCAGTTTATTTAAATAAATATAATGTCATATGTCCTTCTTTGAGTTTTATTTACCCAACAAAACAGGAAGTTCGCTTTTTAATATGAGTCTTAGAAAACACACACATAACGTATGCTTTATTGGCAGAAGGCGTAACAGAATAACGAAAGGCAAAATTCTGGATTAATTAGGAATTTAAATTTAAATAAGACGACACGGTTATGGCCTTAATATCATTGTCCATAACTGTCCACACTGGAGAGACCACATCACAGTTATCTCGAAGATGGGTTGTTGGGTGCTCCACGAAGAAATTGATTCCTGACACAGAAATTGTGTGTCTGAGATCCACTTGAACGACGATTTCAAAAGAGTCTCTGAACTGAAGAACTGCGAGTGCAGTCGGGGCATTGGCCCAGAGAGATCGTCCAGACGAACTAGTTACGTACCACCTGGCGCTAGCCTAAATACGGTGTAGGGATCAAGATACTGCCGTAACTACTTGCACACATCTGGCCCTGCGGAAGCAAGTAGGTCCGCGGGCAAGGAAATCTCTCGTCGTGAGCCGGCTGCCTTCTGCTCTCCAAGCGTTCTTTCACTGTCTGCTGATGCTAGCTGACGTGATACCCACATGTAGTAGCGTAGGCCTCCCGTGATTCTTTATTGTTATGCGGGAGGATGAAAAGCCTAGACATAGCAGAAAGAGTGTACTTCATGCCTCCACGAGAGTGAGAATTTGTCTGATTTCGTGACAGAACGGGAAACTGGAGTCGGTATGAGAGACAGAAGTGCGAAAGTCACCACACCATCAGCTTAGCAGTTCATACATCCAAGTTGTTGTCAAGAATAATATACAGAAGAATGGGAAAGAACACTCAGGATGTGTTAGATGACGATCAGTTTGGCATTACGAAAGATAAACCACAAGAGAGGCAGTCCTGACGTTCCACTTCGCATGGAAGCGAGACTGAAGAAATACCGACATTGGCAGTCCTGACGTTGCACTTCATAATGGAAGTGAGACTGAAGAAATATCGACATTTAACTTGGGTTTTGCCGACAATCTCAAATGGTGCAAGATCTTCAAAATTCTGGGGAAAATAGAAGTAAGGTCTAAACAAAGACAGACAATACGCAAGAAGTACAAGAACGAAGAAGGAACAATAGGACAGCAACATCAAGAAATAAGTTCTCAGGGATGTAGTATTTCGGGGCTACAGTTTAATACATACATCGAAGAAGCAACGATGGAATTAACAGAAATGTTCAGGAATGGGATTAAAATTCAGGAAGGAAAGATATCAGTCATAAGATTCTATGATCAAATTGCTATCTTCAGTGAAGGAAAGGTGAAGAATAACTACGGGATCTACTGAACCAAATGGTCAGTCAAATCAGTACGGAGTATGGGTTGAGAGTAAACCGAAGAGACGAAAGTAATGAGAACTAGCACAAATAAGGATGGAGAGAAATTAGTGATCACGTAGTGACAAAGTTAAGGAATCCTCACGACGGACGAACAAAGGAGGACATAAAAAGGAGAAGATCACAGGGGAAGAGCATATTCTTGGACAAAAGAAGTCTATTATTAGCAAACATAGATCTTAATTTGTGGAAGAACTTCCTGAGAATGAACATATGGAGCACTGTATTGTATGGTGATCAACCTTTGACTGCAGGATAAACGGAATGGAAGAAAATCGAAGCATCTGAGATGCATGCTACAGAAGAATGTTGAAAATGAGGTAGAGTGATAAGGAATAAGGAGCCGGCCGCGGTGGCCGGCGTCTGCCGCCGGCAGTGCTGCGAGGCGGTCAGGCGCCAGAGCGCTGCGGGCGAGGCGCGCACGGTGTGTTTGTGTTTACTTCGGCCGTTGTAAGTGCCGTTTTCCCTTCTAGACCACCATGGCGCACAACTGTCGGAAGAAGACATTACGTTTCAACTTTTGTTCCGACTTTGCCCGACCCAAGGCCCTGGAGGTAGAACGATTTATTCGCGATGAAGTTAAGATACCACCAACGGATCTAATTGGTATCCACTTATCGATAGTTAGCAGTACCGTCTACGTCAAAATGATCAACGATGCGGCGTGCGACAAGGTGCTTCAAGAGGCAAAACGTGGACTGCGCTTCTGCCATTCCGACGGCAACGTCGGACCCGTTACCGTCGATCACGCAGGTCTCGGCACACGGACGATAAGGATCTTCGAACTGCCGTTCGAACTACCTGCAGACGTCGTCATCGAGGCGCTCCGTCCCTATGGCAACGTTCTGGAACATGTTGCCGAACGATGGGTACAATTTCAGACCTATCCCGTTTTAAACGGTGTTAGACAGGTCCGCATCGAGTTGCAGAAACACGTGCCTTCTTCTCTACGTATCGGCCATTATAATGTACGACGGCCAACCTCGAACCTGTTCCGGTTGCGGGAAAGAAGGTCACCTACGGTCTGAATGCATTCAACGACGTGTCGCGCAGCTCCCGCTGTCGGAAGCGTCCGTCACACCCACGATGACCACCCTACCGGTCACTTACGCAGCGGCTCTTGCCACGTCTACAGTTTCGTCCAGTCCGTCGCCCGGTCCTTCCGATCGGCATGTCCCACCGTCCCAGTCACCTATGGACGGTGCGGACGTCCCACCTGACAACCTTGCCGCCGAACAGGCTCCCGCACCGGACGCTGAGGAGAACAGTACTTCTTCACAACACCTGTTTGACAATTTCATTGTACCCACCGACGCATTCGAACCAGGTCGACGCTCTTCCTTGCCGTCGTCCGACACTGAGGAACACGTGCGCAAACAACGCTCGCCACGTAGGCGCAAACGCCGTCGCCGTTCACCCACGGGCTCTCAAAGCGTCGCCACACGCGAAGACGAAGACGACATCCAACCAACCGACATTTCCATGCAGAGGTCGGCGGACAACTTTCACGATGATCAAGACATTTCGCAGGACGGGACCTCTATGGAGGTCGCCACGCACAATGTAACGATCGGTGCGCCGGTTGAGACGCCTGTCTCCCCGCCGAAAACTCCAGATCTCTCTCACCACGACGCAATTCCCATGGACATTGGACGGACCCATGGCATAGGAGCATGGGCCGACGAGATTGAGGAAGATACGCCCCCTCCTCCGGATGAGTTGCCTCCGCCGGACAAGGGTGCCTGTTAACATCAAAAGCGAGGCCCTGCACCTGATGGGACGGGACTTCCTGTCGGAGCCCTCCTCTTACTTGCCTTGGTGATGGTAGATGCGCGTCCACCACCACTGAAACAAACGTATCGGTTTGCCACGCTGAACATCAACATGATCGGCACTGTACCCAAGCTGCAACTCCTATGTCACATGCTTCGGGCCTCTGACGTCGACGTCGCCCTTCTTCAGGAAGTACGCGTTGCCACACTACCACCAGTCTACGGCTACGACTCATACACGTCCACATGTGACCAATCAGGGCGTGGAGTGGCTTTCTACATACGCGAAGGAATCCCACTCAAGGACACGACAATCCTTCCCTGTGGAAGAGGCATGGCTGTTACCATCTTCGACACGCGCGTCATCAATATCTACGTTCCGTCTGGCTCCACGAACCGTCGGCAGCGGTCCACTTTTTTCGGACATGACGTGGCGCCCCTGTTTTCTGGACGCTATGATCGCCTTATCATGGGAGGCGATTTCAACTGTGTCCTCCACCCGCAGGACCAAATGCCTGGTTATTCGCCATGCCCGGCGCTTCTCACCTTAATCGTAGATTTTCACCTAGTGGACGTTTGGGAGAAAATTCATGGCAATACCCCCTGTTTCACCCATTATACAGCACATTCTGCGAGCAGACTGGACCGGTTATATGTCTCTGCCCACCTTGGAAATGACGTCGCCCAAGCTGAACGGTGGCCCCTTGCATTCTCGGACCACTGCGCCGTCATTTGCTCCCTGGCTCTGCCACCTCAGTCAGTGTGGCGCAGCAGAGGTTACTGGAAGCTTAATACCTCCCTCCTTAATGATCCACACTGCCGACAATGTATTGCCACTACGTGGGCGTCTTGCGAAAGACGCCTTCCGCAGTACACATCCACGTTCCATTGGTGGCTCAAATGTGCCAAACCTGCGATCAGAAAGGCCTTCATACAATGTGGCAAGGAAGCAGCAGCATGGCATCGAGACACCACAAATTTTTACTACGCCGTCCTCCGTGAGCTCGATGCACTCCCTCCATCACCTGACACCCATAGGGAACGACAACGTACCAAAGCTCGTCTCCTCTCTCTTCAACGTGCACGACTGCATGGTGTCGTGGTGCGATCCCGACGACAAGACCTCCTCCACGACGAAACCCCATCCACAATCCATGCCGCATCCGACCACAGTCGTCGACGTCGACTCTTCATCTCCCACATCACGACCTCCGATGGTGTTCACTACACAACACAGGCGGCGGTGGTGTCTGCCTTTGCTGAACATTATCGCCAATTTTATGATGATGAACAGATGGCGACGCCCATTCCTGATGATCTCCGTCCTTCCCCTGAGCGGACACTCACCGTAGCGGAGTCAACGTCCATGATGTCTGCAATCACCGCAGAAGAGGTAGTAGATGCGATCAACAGAGGGGCCAAGAACAAATCACCAGGACCAGATGGTCTCCCAGTGGAGTTTTACCGGGCGTTCACCACGTTGATGCTTCCTCGCTGGACGGAAATGATTCAGGAACTCTTTACTCCATCCTTCCCAATTCCACCTGAATTCGTCACTGGCATTCTGCTACCTGTGCCTAAACCGAAGGGAGGGTCTCATGTCTCTGCATATCGCCCCCTTACACTCCTGAATGCAGACTATAAAATCTATGCACGCCTCTTAGCAGCGCGCATGCGCACCGTCTTACCTACGGTCCTTTCACCTGAGCAGACTGCACGTGGTTGTGGGGCCACCTTACAAACAGCCCTAGGAGAATGCCGTGACCTCATTGCACTGGCGTCGGTTTGTCGCCTTCGTGCAGCACTGGTATCCGTCGATTTCACGAGTGCCTTTGATCGCGTTCGACACCCATTCCTCCTCATGGTGGCGACACGTATGGGGTTCCCATTACTTTTTGTCGATGCCATTCGCCGGTTACTACTTCCCGCCGTCTCGATGGTACAAGTCAATGGGAGGCTTGTAGGACCGATTCCTATACGACGCTCTGTACGTCAAGGATGCCCTATGTCTACTTTACTATATGCCATTGCACTTGAGCCCCTCATCACTGGACTGACCTCTAGACTGCAGGGCCTCACTTTGCGTGACTACACTTTTCACTGTAGGGCTTATGCGGACGATCTCCTCTTTCTCACCTGCTCCTCCACGGAACTCAATGACGCCATCCAATGGATCCACCAGTATGGACATCTTTCTGGTAGCATTCTTAATGTCCGTAAATCGACTATGATGCACATTGGGCGCGGCCTCCCGGCTATGGTGCCGAACCCACTCCCAGTCAGTACCACCCTTCGTTACTTGGGTATCGAATTTACGAGCTCCACACACCGCACAGTGGCCCTGGCATACCGGCGGCTTTTGCAGTCGATTCGGCACCATGTCCGCGGTCAAGTGCACCGTAACTTAAACCTACTCCAACGTGTGTCCTATGTCAACATGTATGTAGCCCCTAAACTGGTACACGTCGCCCAGATCCTCCCAATGCCGTTACTCCTTGGCCGCCGCATCCAATCAGCCTTTGGATATTTCGTGTCAGCAGGGGCACTTTTCAAAGTCCGCTACAGCACTTTAACATTGCCTCCTGCAAAAGGTGGCCTCGGACTCGTCAACGTGCGGGCACGATCTTCTGCACTCTTTGTCCACACACTGTTGCGGCACTGGCAGGGGACGGTTCCGTCCTTAACACGTAGTCTCTTAGATATCCTCCGACCAGCTTCTCTCGATCCACCGATCAATGTGGCACCTATTTCTCCATTATTGTACCACGTCGCCAATTGTTTCATAGAACTCAGCTACGTTCGGGCCGATCTTCCAGTCGCCCGTCCTCCCCGTACAAAAGATTATTATCGTTTCTTTATGCTGTCCAACCCTTGCGACCCCATGGTGCTACGGCATCCTGACATTAACTGTCGCACAGTTTGGGGGTGTGTGCATGCACCCTTTTTACCGTCGTCTGTGTCTGCACTCTGGTATGTTTTAGTTTATGGAAAGTTCCCGACTAACAGTCGACTTTATCGCATAGGACTGGCCACCTCCCCACTCTGCCCTGACTGTCAGCTCGAAGACACCGACGAGCACCGTCTTACGTGCCCCCTGAAACAAAACGTATGGCTCCTCATCCAACGAATCGTGGGCTTTTACCTCCGTGCCCCGCCAACGACGGTAACCCCGGATTTCCTGTTGTTGCCCCAGACATTTTACTACCCTCTTGCTAAGCACCATACTCTCATCTGGTTTCGAGGACTGGCTTTAGAATACCTCTTTCAAAATGGTCCGCATACAGTCCTTGACTTCTGGTACAAAGTTGTGACCTCGCATAGCACCCTCACCCGAAAACCATCTTACCGACAAACTTTTGCCTGTTATCTCCGCAGCGTCTTCCTTGACCCCCCTCAAAGCTGGGGTGTACCATGCATACCTGTCACATGATGCAACACCCTTATCCACGTTCCCATGCATCGACCAAATACCAAATAAATAAATAAATAAAATAAATAAATAAATAAATAATAATAAAAAAATAATTTAAAAAAAGACAGAATATGTTATACTTTGTTGTATTTAATGTTTTTTCTTTTTAATGTATTTATTTTTTTTTTGCTTAACTAACAGTTATTTGTATATGTTTAAATGGAATGGTACCTTGAAGAACTCTTGCATAGTGAATATATATGTACTTTTAGTTTCTTCAATACAAATTATAAAAAAAAAAAAGCGGTTCTAGTCTCGAAGTCCGGCACCGTGCGACTGCTACGTCGCAGGTTCGAATCCTGCCTCGGGCAAGGATGTGTGTGATGTTTTTAGGTTAGTTAGGTTTAAGTAGTTCTAAGTTCTAGGACACTGATGACCTCAGATGTTAAGTCCCATAGTGCTTAGAGCCATTTGAACCATAAGGAATAAGGAAGTTCCCCGCAAAATCGGAGAAGGAAGGAACATATGGAAATCACCCACAAGACGAAGCGACACGATGAAAGGACATGTGTCAAGGCGTCGTGTATTAACGTGCACGGTACTAGATGATGATGTTTGGTTTGTTGGGCGCTCAACTGCGCGGTTATCAGCGCCCGTAAAAATTCCCAACATTTGCTCACTCCAATCTCGCCACTGTCATTAATGATGATGAAATGATGGGGACAACACAAACATCCAGTCATCTTGAGGCAGGTGAAAATCCCTGACCCCGCCGGGAATTGAACCCGGGAACTCGCGCTCAGGAAGCGAGAACGCGACCGCGAGACTATGAGCTGCAGACACGGTAGTAGAAGGAACTGTGCACGTTAAAAACTGTATAGGAAGATAGAGTGTAATACATCTGACAAATAATTGAGGAAATAGGTTACAATTGCTACTCTGAGATGAAGAGATTTACACAATAAAGTTATCCGTGACGGGCAATATCAAACCTGTCAGAAGAGTGATGACGAAAAAAGGTTCTGTCTATTATTGTTAAAAGAGTCCTGCATACCCTCTGATACTGGGAACTCTACTGATACTCGATGGACGTCAGGTTGGTGTTGATTAGATTTCCAATTATTTTAACGCTTCAAGTATCCTACCTTGTCTTTCTCTATATCCGACTGCCATATCTCTCTCATCACCCCCACCCACTCAAGAACACACACACACACACACACACACACACACACACACACACACACATTTCCTATACTCCGCAGATTTACTCAGGAAGTCAAAATTAAATGAAAAGTTTTGGAAGCTTTGATTACTGTTTGTATTCTGTGTCGAAAGCGGCAGTCTAAAAAATCCAGTGCAGTGAGGGATGTCCCTCTCCATGCATAACGAACTGTACAGTATTACGGCAGTGCTGATCATGTATAGTCACGTGATGCAATGTTCGTTTTGTGCGAATATAAAATATGAAAAAACAGAGGACGGCCGTTGTGGCTTGTAACGTAAACGTGACTGACGTAATTTGATGTTTTTCTTCTTTTGGTATAAATATTAAACAGGATCCGAAACATATTTTAATTTCATATCAGTGTGTATGTTTTCCGGTGGGTTCATATTTATTGTGGTGGAGTTAATGAGTTCCAGAAATCCATGTACAGTCTGCTGACTACATTTGTTTCGGAATTGGCAATCAGCGAACGCTCATGTTGTTACCCGCTACAATAGTATTAGTGGGTGTTAATTACTGTTAGTACTGAAAATTCAGAAAAGAATTCCTTCTGTGCAAGCACTCAGCACTTCATTGCTTTTGCTGATGGCCTCAGAGCAACGTTAACAGTTTATAAAAAAAAAACGCAAACCAAGCAGGTGTCTATATTGTAGTATGGTGAAGAACGACAGAAGAAAAAAGAATCACAAAATAAACGAGTGGGTTGAGGAGGCATAAGCGCTATCAATGTTATTGCCTTCGTAATACAGTACAACGTTAAAATCTATTCACTTATGAAGAAGAAAACGAAACCCTGAATGTGGTGAAAACGAGAAATCTTGAAGAGACACGCATATGTAGAACAACTTTCTTACAGCAACACAGTAATTTCCGTCATTTATAGATAATTGCACATAGTCAATATAGCTCTAAATATTCTGTATGTCGAAACAGAAATAATCTAACTGGCAAGAACCAAGGATGTGGTTGGCAGGGGTAAACACATAAACTGTGGGCCATTGTTTATAGTATATTAACATCACAAATATCAAAGTCACACGCTATGGTGTAACTCAAGCTGTTATAGCAGTCGTTATTAACACGAAAAATAATTTTTTTGTCGATCTACAAACTTCGTAACATTACAATACGACATTTTAAATAAATAATTTGCGTATTTTAACGTGAAATATTTTCTGCGGTTACTTTAGCCAAATAAGTAGATACAACAAAGAAAATCTAGACTCAGAGGCTCGAACACAAAAGATTGCGAAGAAAAATACTCAGACCAAATTACTTACATAGAAGGCCAATAAATAAACATACCAATATAAAGGTATTGAAAACTGGGTTTATAAAAAATAATAATTACTTATCCTGATTTCACAATCAGGGCGATATCTCAAACTGTATTCCTGGCATTGTTCATTACATTACATTAAATGCCTTATGGTATCGTTGGCTTTAAAATCTCACGGAGTGCAGTTAGAGTGTTCTTCATCCACGAACACTGGCCCCTTTCCTCACAAATATGAAAGATCTGCGTCGTTTCTGAATGCGTGGAGTGTAAGTGAGTGTAATGGATGCATGTATAGTGTAGTGTGAATCCCTGAGCTGGTACATTGCCTGCTCCTCTGGAATAGCGCCAAAGGGCCGCAATGCTGAACGTCGCTCCCCCTCTGACGGACGGATCACAGTCAACAGCGCCGCATGCCCTAACTTCGTGAGACACTGCGGAAAGGTTTGTAGTTTAATACAGGACACTGAATAACATAGCCCCCGGAAAAAAGAAGCGACTTCTTACTTCTGATGTCTTAGCTGAGGGACGCATGTAAATCACGGTCTGTAATTAACACAATTACCTGCAGCGTCTTTATAATTTTTGTTAAACATATATCCAAATAATTACTGTAGAGTGTTTCCTTTGTTGATTGCAAGAAAGTAACTTCCCTATCCATGATTTATTTATGTAATAATTAAATGTTGCATTAGCCATTTTGGGTAAGCGCACTGTTTAAGCGACGCCGTTAATGATAAAATGATAAAAACCTTTTTAATAGTCATTTACTTCTAAAAGAATTGAAGTGATTAATCTCAATAAATAAAAAACGGCATCTTGTAATATTTTCCAATTAAATTTTTAGGCCAGAGGTGCAGTTTTATTAAAAAATGTTTTCTATATATGTATAGTAGATAAAAACTGAAGAAACTGCAAAAAGGTGGGACCTGGATAAACTGAAAGAACCAGAGGTTGTACAGAGTTTCAGGGAGAGCATAAGGAAACAATTGACAGAAATGGGGGAAAGAAATACTGCAGAAGAAGAATGGGTAGCTTTGAGGGATGAAGTAGTGAAGGCAGCAGAGGATCAAGTAGGTAAAAAGACGAGAGCCAGTAGAAATCCTTGGGTAACAGAAGAAATATTGAATTTAACTGATGAAAGGAGAAAATACAAAAATGCAGTAAATGAAGCAGGCAGAAAGGAATACAAACGTCTCAAAAATGGGATCGACAGGAAGTGCAAAATGTCTAAGCAGGGATGGCTAGAGCACAAATGTAAGGATGTAGAGGCTTATCTCACTAGGGGTAAGATAGATACTGCCTACAGGAAAATTAAAGAGACCTTTGGAGATAAGAGAACCACTTGTATGAACATCAAGAGCTCAGATGGAAACCCAGTTCTAAGCAAAGAAGGGAAAGCAGAAAGGTGGAAGGAGTATATAGAGGGTCTATACATGGGCGATGTACTTGAGGACAATATTGTGGAAAGGGCAGAGGATGTAAATGAAGATAAAATGGGAGATATGATACTGCGTGAAGAGTCTGACAGAACACTGAAAGATCTGAGTCGAAACAAGGCCCCCAGAGTAGACAACATTCCATTGGAACTACTGACGGCCTTGGGAGAGCCAGTCCTGACAAAACTGTACCATCTGGTGAGCAAGATGTATGAAACAGGCGAAATACCCTCAGACTTCAAGAAGAATATAATAATTCCAATCCCAAAGAAAGCAGGTGTTGACAGATGTAAAAATTACCGAACAACCAGTTTAATAAGTCACAGCTGCAAAATACTAACACGAATTCTTTACAGACGAATGGAAAAACTAGTAGAAGCCGACCTCGGGGAAGATCAGTTTGGATTCCGTAGAAATACTGGAACACGTGAGGCAATACTGAACCTACAAAACATCTTAGAAGAAAGATTAAGGAAAGGCAAACCTACGTTTCTAGCATTTGTAGACTTAAAGACAGCTTTTGACAATGTTGAGTGGAATACTCTCTTTCAAATTCTGAAGGTGGCAGGGGTAAAATACAGGGAGCGAAAGGCTATTTACAATTTGTACAGAAACCAGATGGCAGTTATAAGAGTCAAGGGACATGAAAGGGAAGCAGTGGCTAGGAAGGGAGTAAGACAGGGTTGCAGCCTCTCCCCGATGTTATTCAATCTGTATATTGAGCAAGAAGTAAAGGAAACAAAAGAAAAATTCGGAGTAGGTATTAAAATCCATGGAGAAGAAATCAAAACTTTGAGGTTCGCCGATGACATTGTAATTCTGTCAGAGATAGCAAAGGACTTAGAAGAGCAGTTGAACGGAATGGACAGTGTCTTGAAAGGAGGATATAAGATGAACATTAACAAAAGCAAAACGAGGATAATGGAATGTAGTCAAATTAATTCGGGTGATGCTGAGGGAATTAGATTAGGAAATGAGACACTTAAAGTAGTAAATGAGTTTTGCTATTTGGGGAGCAAAATAACTGATGATGGTCGAAGTAGAGAGGATATAAAATGTAGACTGGCAATGGCATGGAAAGCATTTCTGATGAAGAGAAATTTGTTAACATCGAGTATAGATTTAAGTGTCAGGAAGTCACTTCTGAAAGTATTTGTAAGGAGTGTAGCCATGTATGGAAGTGAAACATGGACGATAAATAATTTGGACAAGAAGAGAATAGAAGCTTTCGAAATGTGGTGCTACAGAAGAATGCTGAAATTAGATGGGTAGATCACATAACTAATGAGGAACTAGTGAATAGGATTGGGGAGAAGAGAAGTTTGTGGCACAACGTGACTAGAAGAAGGGATCGGTTGGTAGGACATGTTCTGAGACATCGAGGGATCACCAATTTAGTATTGGAGGGCAGCATGGAGGGTAAAAATCGTAGAGGAAGAACAAGAGATGAATACAGTAAGCAGATTCAGAAGGATGTAGGTTGCAGTAGGTTCTGGGAGATGAAGAAACTTGCACAGGATAGAGTAGCATGGAGAGCTGCATCAAACCAGTCTCAGGACTGAAGACAACAACAACAACATATATGTATACGCTGCTACTGCACATATGCAGCTATACTGGTGCATCAAGCCTCAAAAAAAAAAAAAAATAATTAGCATTGTGTTCAGTTGCCTCATAGCGTAACTTAAAGAAAGATTTTTTTTTCCATCCATTGTGAGTAAGACGGATGTCTTCACGTTCGAATACGTATGATATTTCCGGCGATGGCGCCCTGAGGAAAATTAGTCGTGCCTTTTAACAAACATAAAAGAGAATTTTTATCAAAACATTTCATTTCATATTTATCAGAATAATATGTTTCATTCACTTTTCAAAAAGTTACTCGATAACTGACACAGTGCCAGGTGATCAGGAACTATATGACACCACCTCTCCACACGTTGCAGACCAAGTGAAAATTTCATCGGCCACATCGATTACGTGAAGCTCAACCAGTACTTTCCTCAAATGGCATCTTGAAATCCATGAATCAAAGTAGTCAGGTAGATGGAGTACTTCTCTATTTGCGAAAAGTATTTGACTCACTACCGAATCTACGCTTATTATCAAAAGTAAGACCTATGAAGTATGAAGCGAAATTTGTGACTACAGTGGGCTTTTTTATCGGGAGGACGCAGCAGGTTATCTTGGATTGAGAATCGTCGACAAACGCAGTAGTAATTTCGGGTGTGCCCCTGGGATGTATGTTGGAATATTTTCTATTCATGTCGTAGATTAGTGGGATTCAGACAGTGTAACAATAAACGTAGAGCTACTGGTAAACCTTTCGGGATGTGAGGTCGTGGTCCAAGAAACTCTTCTGTTCCTAATGTTTCCTCCAGGGCTGCACTGGACGTCCTGAGAGTCGCTCCTCCACTGAGTCTTGCCGACTGGCCGGTCGGACGTCAGAGAGAGACATAAATGCTGTAGGAAAGGGGGCGTGGTCCAAGTAACGCGTGATGAGCAGAGATAATGATTGTCACCGAGAAAACTGAACTATCTATTGTCGTCTTGTCAGAGATGAAACTGTCTAGAGATTCTTCAGACCTACTGTCCCCTCGTCGCTATGTTTCATTGCCTCCTCTTTCCTTTTAAAATTATCCTGACGCTTATAATTTCATTGGATTTCCTATACACACGTTGCCAGGAAAAGACGAAGTGAAGTTTTGTGAAACATAAATTTTATCTACAGCTTCAAATTACTATCCACACCTATGTAGAGACGCAACTGAATTTTATAAGCTTCAAGACAATGTTCATAGGAAGGAGGAGGCAATGAAACTTAGAGACATATGGACAGTAGCCCTGCAGGACCGCTAGACATTTTTATCTTTGACAAGACGACAATCGATAGTTAAGTTATATCGCTGACGAAGATTATATCTACTCATCACGTGTTACTTTGACTATGCCCCCCCCCTCACCCCTTCCTAAAGTACTGATGTCGTTCACGGACGTCCGACAGGTCAGTCTGCAAGACTCAGCGGAGGAGCGACTCCCAGGATGTCCGGCGCAGTCCTGGACGAAACGTCAGGAACAGAAGAGTTTCTTGGACCACAACCTCACATCCCGAAGGGTTTACCAGCAGCTATGTCATCCGGTTGTGAAAGCCTTCAGTCTATGATCAATAACGCAGACTTTTCGCAAATGGTGCAGTTTTCTGTAACGAATCACTGTATAAAAAATAGTGCACAAATGTTCAGTCGAATCTTGATATGGTTTCAAAGTGACAAAAAGTTTGGCAGCATGCCTCAAATGTTCGAATGTAAACTTGTGCATTTCAAAGAAAAAAAAATACGTAACGTCAATATCAACGAGTCTCAGATGGAATCTGTCAACTCATTAAAACATCTCGGCAGAACACTTTGTAAGGGTATGACATGGAACGATAAGACATGCTGAGTCATAGGTACAGCATATGTCGAACTTAGGTTTATTGTTGGAATGGCATTGAAATACTACCTATCAAGGAAATTGCTCATAAATCACTTGGGAGATCCAGCCTACAATAATGCTGAAGTGCATTATACCCGTACCAAACAGAACAAACAACGGAGTTTAAACGTACACAGAAATTGTCAGTACGATTGGTTACAGGTGTGTTTGACCCTTGCAAGGGTGTCAGAGGTATGGTGAAGAAACCGAACTGGCAGACACTAGAAGGTAGATGCAAACTGTCCCGAGTAAGCCTATTTACAAAGTTTGAAGGACCGGCTTTAAGTAATGACTCTGGTAGTATCTCTCTCGTAGACATGGTGGGGACAGTATTAATTACGGTGTGGAGCCAGTTATTCTTCCTGCGCTCAGTGACACGGGAAGTACCCTGTGCCACTCACATCACAGTGGTTTACAGAGTACAGCTGTACAAGCACACCTGAACCAGCATACTCCGAGTCGTGCCATAGAGGCGGAAGTGAGCGACGTCGCACTTGGAGGAAGATCATGTGGGCTACTGCTTGCGAAGGCGGGAACACAGTACAGTATCCCAAGGAAAAGCAGCATGCACGTTCTAAGCAGAGCAGCAGCTGTACGGTTCACTCCAAGACCAAGGCCGTATTAAACTGCCTAAACTTCCACTTGAACGCCAAAACGTTCGGCGCAATTAATCTTGCAGTCGGCGACCAAATGAGAGTGTTGATGAAGAAAGCTTGCTGCCGGGCTGGCAACACAGAAGCTTAGCAGTTTCAAGCGGTTATTCCTTGCCCAACTGCTGGACCGTCTTTCGCAGACTGGTGCCATTCTTCTCGTTACTGGCTGACTCTCACCCACTGCCGCCGAATACAAACTCTCCCGTCGCGTGCTGTTCTGATGGCTGGGTTGTTCCACTGCGATCAGGCGGTGCCGCATTATGACGACGGCAGCGCAGGTTGTGCGCCAAACGGTAGTTTAAAATGTACTCGGAGATCCGGCACTACGTAAATCATTGTACACCCCCGTACGTCTTTCATAGTATATGCAGTGAAATGATTTCATTGTATCATTAAGCTTAAGACTCAGAAGGAATTACATTAGCTGCCCTTGGGAACTGATTTCAATCAACGGGGCAAGTTGAAAATTAGTGGCAGACAGTCCCCACTGATTTAAATCGATGGTCTCCGACAGCTAATGCCTTTAACTCATTTTTGTCTTGAATCACAGTGGCTGCAGGCTCAAAATGGTCTCATTTCTTTCGGACACCACATATAAATCATCAAGCTTAGGTTTCCTAAGTAATTTCTCCCGTTAAGTGACTAAATGGAAAAGTAAGCAACATTTAGTTAACTGTCCAAGAAGTTCTTGAACTACTGTATTCTATCCAACCGGGCGGCATCATTTATCTAGTGCAATATTTTGCCTAACTGACCACTTGTGCTCCGATGCCGTTTCTCTGCAGCTGAGAGAAATCTTTAGGAAGTACGGCTCCCGAGAATTTACATAATGGCTCAATGCTACGAATTTTCCTTTAACCACTGGTGTTACAAATAAACCAGAGTACGTAACCATAAGGATACTTGGTAAGCGTTAAACGGCTGAACCCCAATTAAATATCATCCATTCCTTCAACAACGGCCGGCCGGAGTGGCCGAGCGGTTCTAGGCGCTACAGTGTGGAGCCGCGCTACTGCTACGGTTGGAGGTTCGAATCCTGTCTCGGATATGGATGTGTGTGCTGTCCTTACGTTAGTTAAGTTTAAGTAGTTCTAAGTTCTAGGGGGCTGATGACCTCAGAAGTTAAGCCCCATAGTGCTCTGAGCCATTTTTGAACCTTCAACAACAATAATTGGATTTATTATCAATCACTAGATTTTCCATAATCTGATACGGCAACTTATTCACACATACCTGCAAGCTTCCTTTAAGGTAAATAAATATCCTCATATACCGAGCAAACAGTGAATATAATTTGTTACAGCCGGCCGCGATGGTCTTGCGGTTCTAGGGGCGCAGTACGGAACCGTGCGACTGCTACGGTCGCAGGTTCGAATCCTGCCTCGGGCATGGATGTGTGTGATGTCCTTAGGTTAGTTAGGTTTAAGTAATTCGAAGTTCTAGGGGACTGATGACCACAGCAGTTGAGTCCCATAGTGCTCAGAGCCATTTGAACCAATTTGTTACAAGGCAATATAGTTACACTTGTAGAGCAACAAGAAAATAGGACTAGCAAATAGGTTTAAGAAAGATTCTAGTTTAACAGTAGTTAAAGTGCCCATTGGCGTTACCAAGCGACGAGTAAAACGGCCTTAAAAATATCGTTAACAATGAACGGAAATGTCCCCAGAACAGATACAGATAATTATTCAAACACAATTTGTTTAAGGTCGAAAGAGCAATTACTGACAATTTCAAGAATTCGAGTGAATATATCGGTTCATCCTTACAATGAATTAATTGTCAAGGACGCACAATCGATTGCAAAAAGTTATCAGGTTAATCTGTGTAACAATAGGAATACAATTACAGTGAAAGTAGCCTTTTAAAAACATAAGCATAAAGCATTCTCCCTTAAAACCAGAGCTTCCTCTGATGGCCGTTACAGAACTGCTCAGAGAAGATGAGGCACTTCCCTCCCCCGAATTAACTGAAAGAAGGATCGCACCCCAAAATAATTTAACGAACACCAATTTAGGCTGGAATAAGGCAACAAATACAACTTACATACTTCTGCAGAGAACTGACCAAGACACAGGAAGGGAGGCTGGAATAAAATCGCCACACTGACGACCATAACACAAGCCGGATGCATAACGTAGCGAGTCAACACAACCTGCACTTCACTATCGCTCGCAACCGCCGCCCGTTTCGCACAAGTACACAGCGGCCAGTTCTGCTACAAGAAATATTAAGCCTCATTCGGCTACACCTAAAGAATAAATATAAATTTCAAAGGTACAAAAGTTAAATTACTTGACTCAAAAATTTCGACATTTAGTAAGAGGAAGGCGTGACCCAAATAACCTAATGAAAGATGCCTGATTATTTCCCTCCAACACCTAGTAGCGTCAAATTACCAGAGCTCCTACAGAGAAACAAAAATAGTACTATAACTAGTCAAAATCGTGGTTCAAATAGCTCTGAGTACTATGCGACGTAACTTCTGAGGTCATCAGTCGCCTATAACTTAGAAATAATTAAACCTAACTAACCTAAGGACATCACACACATCCATGCCCGAGGCAAGATTCGAACCTGCGACCATAGCGGTCGCTCGGCTCCAGACTGCAGACCCTAGAACCACACAGGCACTCCGGCCAGCAGCCAAAATGACCTTATTAAAATTACATGAAGATGGGGCTGAATGTGCTGAACTCGAATAATAATACACAGAAAACTGCAAGGACAGCGGCTTTGGCCGAAAGTCCACACCGTCGACCTTACCTTAAGTAAGGCAAGTGCAGTAACTTTATTGACACTTGAACAAATGTGCATAGCTGGTGTGCACCAGGACGTCTAAAACATTGTTGGATAACATACTTGACTAAAAACAGGTAATCACCATAGTAAATATAGAATTTAAAAAAGGATAATGCTTTAAACATATGTAGACGAACAGTTTAAGCTAATAAGACATGTAAACCAATATGTAAGACGAGCAAGCCCTTCCACAAAACACCTTGAAAGCTAGACTACGCTCGAAAACCTTTGACATATATGAAGTACACATTAACGGAACACCAGTAAAGTTACACATTAAGCAGCTAACAAGGTATTTAGCCAACACAGAGCAATGGAGGCGGAGCAACAGTCGATTACGTAGCGGCAGGCTGACCCACAGAACCAACAGCCGCAAGGTTTACCCATCAAAGTTATGTAACGGTGATACAAGCAAGCCACCAACGTACAATAAGTAACATGCGAATAGCCGCCGAAATGCATAGCAAGCACGCCAAGACACATAAAGCAATACGTGCTGAACGCCAGTCGCTCACCGCAATGTTCGTCTCCGGAAGGTCACGTATCTTCAACCCATCTCTCTCCCTGTCGAAACGTCACCTCGCGGAGAGCAAGCGTGAAAGACCGCGCCAGCAGGTCAAAAGAGGAATCGAGACGAGATCAGTATTTTTCCTTTCTGACAGCTGTCTTTGATTGCTCCTTCATGTCTCGAAGTTGTTGATCTTTAAAACGACTCGATTGACTTCTACTTTCAGAGCCCCTGTATATCAAGCGACAAGATGCACTGGTTACCACACTGGACTTGCATTCTGGAGGATGACGATTCAAATCCGCGTCCGGCCATCCAGATTAAGGTTTTCCATGATTTACCGACATCGCTGCAGGTAAATGCTGGGATGGTCTCCTTGAAAGGGCACGACTCATTCCCTTCCGTATCCTTGGAATAATCAGAGTTTGTGCTCCGCCTCTAATGACCTCGACGTCTCAGGGACATTGACCCTAATCTTCCTTGCTTCGAGCTCCTGTATAGATTCCTGCTGGAGGTAGTTCAGCTGCGACAGACTATGCTGGACTGACCTGGGCTGAATGGATATCGTGCCACTTCATCTGAACTCACTCGTTAACCAGACCTTGAGGGCTCATTCAGTGGAAACCATGGACTTGCCAATGTTGTCCTTGTACCTAGAGCAATCAGTGAAAGAATGGTGAAAGGATAAGATGTTACCAATATTCTAGAATTTCAGAAATAGCTAGGAGCGTCTTTGCATCTACGTCTACATCTATACAGATACATCGCAAGCCACCGTACGGTGCGTGGCGGAGGGTATCCTGTGCCACTCCTTGTCATTCCCTCTCCTGTTCTACTGGCAAACACAGCGAGGGAAAAACGACTGTCTGTAAGCCTACGTATGAGCCCTAATTTCTCGTATCTTATCTTTGTAGTCCTTACGCATGATGTACATATGTTTGCTGGATCAGAATCGTTCAGAATTCAGCTTTAAATGCCAGTTCTATAAATTTTGTCAATAGTGTTTCCCGAAAATAAAGCCGCCTTCCCTCCAAGGATTCCCATTTGAGTTCCCGAAGCATGTCCGTAACACTTATGTTTTGTTCGATCCTCTCGGTAAAAAATTTAGCATCCCTCTTCTGAACGGCATCGATGTCTTCCTTCTATCCGACCTGGTACGGATCCAAAACACTCGAATGTTCAAATGTTCAAATGTGAGTGAATTCCTAAGGGACCAAACTCCTGAGGTCATCGGTCCCTAGACTACTTAAACTAACTTAAACTGACTTATGCTAAGAACACCACACACATACACACACCCATACCCGACGGAGGACTCGAATCTCCGGCGGAAGGGGCCGCTCAATCCGTGGCATGGCACCTCAAGCCTCGCGGCCACAACGCGCGGCTCAAACACTCGACCAGTACTCGAGAACAGGTCGAACCACTCTTTCCTATAATTCTCCCAATTATCCGAAATCGACCATTTACCTTCCATACCACAGTTTTCAGATGCTCGTTCTACCTCACATCGCTTTTGCACCCGGATATTTAAACGATTTGACTGTATAAAACTGGACAATAGCAATACTGTATCCGAACATTACAGTTTAGTTCTTCCTACTAATCCGCATTAACTTACATTTCTCCACGTTGAGGGCTAGTGCCATTCATCATACCAACTAGAAATTTTGTTTAAGTTGTCTTGTATCTTCCTACAGTCACTCAACTTCGACACCTCACCGCACACCACGGCATCAACTACAAAGAACCGCAGACACCTGCCCACCTTGTCAGCAAAATCATTTCTGTAAACAGAGAACAACAAAGTTGCTATCACACTTCCCTGGGGCACTCCTTTCCATACTCTTGTCTCTGGTGAACATTCGCCGTCGAGGACTATATGCTGGGTTCTATTATTGAAGAAGTGTTCGTGCCACTCAAATACCTGCGATCTTATTCCATATATTCATACTTTCGTTAACAACCTGCAATGCACAGGGTCAAATGCTTTCCGGAAATCTAGGAATATGGAATCTGCCCGTTAACCTTCATCCATAGTTCTCAGTACATCATGTGATAAAAGGG
The DNA here is from genome assembly GCF_023897955.1 of Schistocerca gregaria. Classification (NCBI taxonomy): domain Eukaryota; kingdom Metazoa; phylum Arthropoda; class Insecta; order Orthoptera; family Acrididae; genus Schistocerca; species Schistocerca gregaria. Next base: position 300,955,709 of record NC_064924.1, read on the forward strand.
CAAGTTAAGTATAGTACGTGCGATACTTTCTAAAACCATGCAGATTCGTGGACATAAGCTGCTTAGCCTCAAGACGGCTATTATATTCGAACTGAGAATGTGTTCAAGGATGCTATAGGAAACAGAAGTAAGTGATATTGTTCTGTAATTTTGTGAGTCCGTTCTTTTATTTTCTTATAAGCTGAAGTCACCTGCGCTTTTTTCCAGTCGCTTGGGACTTTGTGCTGGGCGAGAGATTCACGATAAATGCAAGCTAGGTAAAGGACAAATGACAGAGAGTACTCTTTGTAAAGTCTAACTGGGATTCTATCCGGACATTGTGATTTTTTTTCAAATCTTTAAGTTACTTCTCTACGCCAGGTATGCGTATTTCTATGTCGTCCATATAGGAGTCTGTCCGATGAACAAATGATGACGGTTCTCCTGTGTGAAAAGTTTCTTGAAAGTTAAGTCTAAAACTACTTCTTTCGTTTTGCTATCGTCAACTGCCACACCAAACTGGTTAACAAGGGACTGAATGGAAGCCTTAGACCAGCTTAGCGATTTTACACACGACCAGAAGGTTCTCGCCTTATCTGCCACATCTTTTGCTAAAGTGTGACGGTGGTAGATGTGGAATGCTTCGCGCATAGATCTTTTCACACACGCACGAATATCTACCAATCCTCCCTTGTCGTCGTTTGTGCGTCCCCTTTTGAACCTAGATTGCAATAGCCTCTGCTTGCTCAGCATCTTACTAGGCACGTAACTCTCCAGACCACGATTTAAAATCTGCTTCAACTTTGCCCATAATTCCTCTATATCCATCTGACTGGTACTAATCGTTGCTTCTTCATTGTGTAAGTAAGATGTTAACAAAATATTAGAGTTTGGTATGACACACTCGTCGATCCGTGGGCAATAACTACATTTTGGTCCTTTTGCGGGATCCCAAATGGCATTATGGCATGTCTCTGGTTCATATTTGCAGGGTGGGCTACGGACCTGTGTCCACATACACATAGTGGATTGTGGCGATAACCTACAACTTAAACTGACGCATAAATCCTGCATCAGAATACGAGACACTGAGGACTAGGGGTTAAACAATTAACGATTGTTCTGTGCATTATGATCTGGGTTTCATATTCATCAGGTCCGATAACCAAGAGCAATTTCTACAAAAATATGGCTCTGAACCCTCACGAGCTCTTTAACGCTTAGAAGATTGTCACGTACTTCCAGTGTTGGCGAGAAACAAATGTGAAGTGAGTGACAGAAACAGACACAAACTTTTTTTCCTTAAGGAAAACCTACAATCTTTACGTGTCGTCCACAACACCACCCAATGGTTGGTGAGCTTCGACATGTATTTTGGTATCCACTTGTTTTATAAAGAACAACATTTCCGTTTCGTTCACGACGGGAGAGACCTGAACTCTCCTGCACCTCGTTATGATGCACTGAGAGGACGAAAGTCATAGAACACCTCGTAACATCGAGCCGGTCCTACTTTTTGGAGGTGTAGAGCAACAACTAGACGTGGTAAGGAATCAACAAGTCGTTAGAAGTCCCCTCCAGGCAGTGCTGCCTCTATTCCATAACCGCGAAAGTGTCTCCGGTGTAGGATTTTGTACACGACCTGATCTCTCCATAATGTCCGATAGAGGTTCGATGAGATTCAAGTAGGGTGATCTGGGTGGTCAAATGATTCGCTAGAGTCGTCCAGAATGTTTTTGAACGCATTCGCGAACACTTCTGGCCCAGTGACATGGCATTTGTGAATATAAAGTCCAACAGGGTTGCATGGTCTCAAAGTAGTCGAACATAAACATTTCAGTGACAGATTTAGTTGGATAAGAGGACACATTCCATTCCATGTAAACACAGCCCACACCATTATGGAGGCACCCCAGCACTTTGCACAGTGCCTTGTTGGCAACCTGGGTCCATGGTTTCTTGCGGTCTGCACCACACTCAAACCTTGCCATCAGCTCTTACCAATTGGTATCGCGATTTATGAGATCAGGCCACTGTTTTCTGGCTGTATAGTTCAAATGGCTCTAAGCACTATGCGACGTAACATCTGAGGTCATCAGCCCCCTAGACTTAGAACTACTTAAACCTAACCAACCTCAGGACATCACACACATCCATGCCTGAGGCAGGATTATAAACTGCGACCGTAGCAGCAGCACGGTTCCGGACTGAAGCGCCTAGAACCTTTCGGCCACAGCGGCAGGCAGTTATATTGTGTCCAATAGATATTGTCTGAGGCCAGGGGAGGCGGTGAAGGCGATGTCACGCTGTTAGCAAACGCACTCGCTTCAGTCGTCTGCTGTCATAGCCCATTAACAGCAAATTCGCCGCACTGTCCTAACGGATACGTTCGTCGTAATTCCCACATTGATATCTGCGGTTACTTCACGCAGTATAGCTTGTCAGTTAGCACTGACAACACGCGATCCTTTAGTGAAGGCCGTCGGCCACTGCGTTGCCCGTGGTGAGAGATAATGCCCGACATTCGGAATACTCGGCACGCTCTCGACACTCTGGATATCGGAATATTGAATTCCCTAACGATTTCCGAAATGTGATATCCCATGCGTCTAGCTCCAACTACTATTCCGCGTTCGAAGTTTGTTAACTCTCATCCTGCGGCCAGCATCACGTCGGGAACCTTCCCACGTGAATCACCTGAGCAACAGCTCTGCCGTTGTACTGCCCTTTTGTACCCTGCGTACGTGATACTACCGCCACTGTATACGTGCATATTGCTAACACATGACTTTTGCATTTCAGTGTATTATTAATTGGAACAGCTTAGGGTTCGCCCTTGAAAGGTGCCATTCTCTCGTTTAACCTTATCGTTGTAATTTCCGATTATGTCCGTCAGTCATATTTCACTGTGCGAGCACTGAATACAAGTAATTAACAAGACAGAACACTAACGAGAACCTATTTGCTTCTTAACAAATTCATAACCAAACGTAGTCAACAGCACTATCGCCAAAAAATTCTAAGCAAGATCGTGAACGAAGTCAGAGTAGCATAGCAGCATTTGTTGCCGTGTCAACTGTGCTGTAGGTCTTGTAGGTAGGCAGCGAACTGATGATGGCCGAAGTAAAAGGACATAACATTTAGACAGGCAATGGCAAGACAAGCGTTTCTGAAGAAGAGACTTACATGTTGGGAAGTCTTTTCTGAAGGTATTTTTCTGAGGTGTAACCATATATGGAAGTGAAACATGGACTATAAACAGTACATACACGAATGGAATATAAGATTTTGAAATGTGGTGTTACAGAAGAACGCTGAAGATCATGTTGGTAGATAAGTAGACTAATTGAGTACTGAACAGAACTGATGAGATAAGAAATTTGTGGCACATCTTGACTGAAAGAAGGAATCGGTTGATAGAACTCATTATCAGACATGAAGAGATCACTAGCTCAGTACTGGAGGGGTATGTTGGGGAGGTTAACGTTGTAGAGGGAGACCAAGAAATGAGTGCAGTAAGTAGATTCAGAAGAATGTAGGTTGTAGTAGTTATTTGAACATGAAGGGCGAAGCACAGGATAGAGATGCATGGAGAGATGCATCAAACCAATCTTTGGACTGAATACCACAACAAGCGCAAGAGCGATGTTTGAGAAAGGAATTTCGACCAGTTACTGTAAATGTCACTGTATGTAGGAAAAATGACTGCTTCAAATGAAGTTCAGTTTTATTTTTCACGATTGTGTAACATTAGTTTTTCTAATTTTCGGTGTTTGTTAGAATAAAAGTTCATTCATGCTATCCACGTTTCATCAAATAGTAAAACGTGTGGCCTTCACATTTCGTTATCAACAACTGAAGGGGTAGGAAGGGGGCGGGGAGAGTGGTAAGGTGACGGGCCAGTAAAATCTTGATTAAATTTAACAAACTTCATTTACATAAACCCAAAAGGCAACTTTACGCAAGTCATACACAGCAAAATTTGTGGAAGCTTTTACCAAAGTAGCAATACGATTTAACCATCTAAAGCTTTGACAATATGGACGTTCTAAGACATCCGCTGCTGTTTGAATTAATTCAGATTTGCTTACAACTGTCAACTGCCGAACACACAGGTGATTTCCAGCAAATGAGTAACTTTAGACAAGTGGTTACAACGCCTAGGGCCCATAGAAAAAAAAGACACCTTCTTGACTGGTCGTATAAAGTTTTGAAGTGATAGAATTTAAAAAAATTATACACCACATTCAGTTTTACAGCAGAGTGGAAACAGTCGATGGCGGAATAAAGCGTTAAGTAATTAATCACCGCCGCGCGGAGTGGCCTCGAGGTTTAGAGACGCCATGTGACGAATTGCGCGGGTCCTCTCGGCGGAGGTTCGAGTCCCCACTGGGGCATGGGTGTTTGCGTTGTCCTTAGCGTAAGTTAGTTTATGTAGTGTGTAAGTCTGGGAACCGATGACCTCAGCAGTTTGGCCCCTTAGGAATTCACACACATTTGAGCATTTGAATTAACCAAACCAGTTTTTTAAAACAACAACAACAAAAAACAGCAAATAAGGAAATAAGTCCTTTAAAATAATCAATAACACTTTTTTGAAAGCTGAGATGTACTTAACTGTGGAACTTGCCATGCCCTCAAAACATATATTCAAACAAACAAAACACTGTTACTCATCTCAATAGTTTTACTCATCTCAATAGATCCACCGTATTACTTGGCCTTTATCAAACACATTTACCTGAAGAAACCGCACCAGACAATAGTTATAATATGGGAGGCTGTTAACTTCTGCCACAACGAATACCCAAACTAGTACTATGGCGACAAAATGAACTGTCACACACGTCAATAACTACGGAAAACTGTAGGTGTGAGGCAAATCCAACACCTTCCATGAAACCCCTACATGATAAGCAAATCCATTAGTAGGTCAAATAGCTCTGAATAAATCGTGACGTTAAATTAACCAAAGTAATACGAGTAACGAGTAAGGAAATGGAATACTGCAGACTAACACAAGAATGCCTAAATGCATGTCATACTTTCCCACCATGAGACAGACGGAGTTCCGAGGGGAGAAACGAGAAGCCGAGAGCAGAACTGTGTTAAGCTAGGAGGCCCTACGATAAGGGACGGACTGGACACCCACGTCGCCAGCTAACCACTAGGACTACGCCAGCTGCAAGTTTTAGCGTGAGACTTTTTCGCGTCTTTGTTACGTCAAGGACCACCTCCCAGCCCATGTTAAAAGCTAGAGCCCTCCAGAAAAACAGTATAGATCTTACGATAACACAAAAAGGGCCACACCACCCACAAGTTTCAGCGTGAGACTTTTTCGCGTCTCTGTTAATTTAGGAATAACCCCCAGCCCATGTTAAAAGATAGGGCCCCCCAGAAGAACAGTATAGATCTTACGATAACGCTAAAAGGACCACACCAGCTGCAAGTTTCAGCGTGAGACTTTTTCGGGTCTCTGTTTCGTTCCAAACTTTAAAAACATTGCCCCACCACGAAAAGTATAACGTTTCTCATTGGATAGACAGAATTTTTGAAGGCGGGGCTTAAGGTTAACATTGAGACCCTGATTGGTCAGATGAAAACACAGCCAGATAGTTTTTTTAACACCAACTTCGGTAAATTGTAGTAAGGAGAAGTTAGGACAGAGTTAGTTCCGAGACGGCGAGCTGGATGGCTGCTGCGCCGGCCGCTGCCCCCCAGAAGCTGCCTAACCAACGACAAGGTAATGAACGCACGCGATGCCGCATAACAGCACATAAAGCTTCACTCAGAACTGCGGTAGTCTCATCTGTTACACCCCCTTTTTTTGCGTAATGCTAGTGTCGATCGTTAATTAAAACTCATGGTGTTCACATTTGCCACTTGAAGTAAAAATCTGAAACGCGATGATTTCTCTGTTATATAATTATTGAGAAGCCACATCAGCCACTGTAATTTACGACAAGTTAGATAAGTAATTACAGATAATTGAGGGTCACTGTAGACCATTTTGATAGTTTCCTCTCTTGAGACACTTATTTTAAACCTTATTATAGATGTGATATGGCATAGGTCATCCTCGATCCATTGTAGAACTTGGAAACCCACTCAGGGAATATTCGTTCACATTTTTGTTGAACGCAGTTGGTTTTTACAATCTTGTATTGAAACATTTCCTTTTATCGATAGTGTAATTTATAAACAAAGTTTTGTGAGTAGAATAAAATTTCCAATGGTAAACTTAACTGCTTTTTCGACGTTATTTTACCAGCTAACTAAAAATAGGAAACCTTTGAACCCCTTCCACTAAATTTAGTTACTATTAAGATTCTTTTACAGGGAGTGCAGTGGAGCTGATGCTGAAATCATTAAGTATTTGGGTATATCATCGCTAGCCTCACTGAACTCTTCTGAACTCTACATGTCATGTGTGGTCTGGCGTCTCCTTACCAGCATCAGGTCCCAGGTTCAATTCCCTAGAAAACACGCTCAGAGCGTCGTTGCGCGAAAGTGGTAGGGAGACACGATGTAGAATAAACAGACACCACCCAGAATGTTAGAAAACTCTCGAAGTAGTAGAAGGGAAAAAAATAACGCTTAAACTTTGTGATCCAAAGACAGAAAACAGATAAGTGAAAGGCAGTTCAGTAAGGAAGTCTCAGTTTTTAATCAAAAGTGGCCACCATGAACAACACGAACCCATCGTTAAATAAAATAACTCTTACTCACTGAGTTCATTAACATCTAGATGCTAACTCGATAAACAAATGTGAGAACAAAAATAAAGATTTCTTAATTTTAAGCAGTTAATAGATATAACAATTAACTGCCATCGAGAACCATGACGTTTTAACTTGTAACATAACCCAGTACCAGAATGCCCACGAAGTCCCCAACGTACTTCGCCCTCATCCCCTGCTTGTTGCCACCACCCCTAAACGTTCCAAAACAATAAATTGAGCAGCTATAGGTTTCTTATCGTACACCCGACTTTTGGAAAGGAATGTTTAGCATATTTCCAAATTTTACTTTTTGATCTTTTAGTGAGAGTTTGAGAAAATACTCTTTTTTGATATACGTCTTGAAATCCAGTGAGCTGTCATCTCCTTTCCTGTTAATAATATAATTGACATAGCTCCAGTAAAGTCACACTCTGGCGTTATTTTTCATGTGGGAATAATCTATCTGACCTGGAACTAACAAGTCAGAGATTTCTACATACGGTCAATCAGTTCGTTTTAGCAAAGCTATTTTTCTTTTGCTGTCCTTCCATATATCTAATCAGCGACCACATGTAAATCTGTGTGAGAGCGCGTCAAAAAGAAGGTATGTTTGACACAGATTTGTGTCGCATAAATCAATATCATAAGGTCTCTCATTTGTACGTACAACATTACTGACGACTTTGTACCAGGAGTCCTTCACTTCACTTGATAAAACAATTGTGGAGAGATTTTTCCAAACTATCTTGCAATTCTTATCTGGATAGTTCTCTTCAGTTTTGTTCCGTATGAATTTTGTAATATCACATCTACCATCGAACGGTTCTTTGCGTCTGACAAGTTTCTTCGCTTGATTGTGATGTAACTGAGTTCGATGTAAATTTGTCGTAGATATTTTAATTTAGGATTGATCAATGCGACACTCGTCGGCGGATCGAGGCTCTTGGGCTATGTCGCTTCCGGCAGTGCAGCAGTGAAGGTGTCCGGATTGTTTTCAACGCACTCTAAATTTCTCTTTGAATACAAGGCTGCTATTTTTTTGTGAATATCTGAGAGACCTAGGCCTCCTTCGCCATCTCCAGTGCTAAAGCACTATTTGCAGCGCGGAACAGGTCTCCCTGCCTTATACAACCACATACTTCAGTCATTACCGACTTCGCTATCACTTTGGGAATTGGCAAACATTGTTCTAAGTAAAGCACTTTTGCCAAAATAGTTACATTAACAAACTGAAGCTTCTGCAAGACGCTCAGGTCTCTGCATCTATTTCCTCTTGTGCCGGATCTAATATTACGTAACATTGACTACCAATTTATGGCGTTCATTTTAAGAGGGCTCGTATGGAAGACGATGCCTATGGATGTGTGTCGTTTCGCATTATTTGTCCAGACTAATTCCATTTGTGCAAAATCTCTTAAATTTACCAATGAACTTTTTGTCTCACTGATCATTGCTCCTGACGGCTCACTGTACTGGTCCAGTGCAGTTTTCAAAACACAAAGATCTTCTCTGCTCTTCATTAACACGCCACTGCACCATCTGGACTCAGTGGTCTTTCCTACTTCATGTGTTACCTACCACCCCTTCTCTCGGATCCAAAGTCTAAGCTCACCTACACAATACTGAAGGTAGTGCCTTCGCCCATTTCCTCATTAATCGCAGTGTATCACCGATTCCCGTAAGAGTTAGAGCGTTGTGTGCATCTGCACTGAAGGGATCATTGGGCAGCCTCACACAATTATACACTAGATGATCAAAAGTATCCGGACACCCCAACAAACATATGTTTTTCATATTAGGTGTATTGTGCTGCTACCTGCTGTCAGGTACTCCATATCAGCGACCTCAGTAGTCAATAGATACCGTGAGAGGAGAAATGGGGTACTCCGCGGAACTCACATGCTTCGAACGTGGTCAGGTGATTGGGTGTCACTTGTGTCATACGTCTGTACGCGACATTTCTACACTCCTAAATAACCCTAGGTCTACTGTTACCCATGTGATAGTGAAGTGTAAACGTGAAGGTACACGCACAGCACAAAAGCGTACAGGCAGACCTCGTCTGTTGACTGACAGAGACCGCCGACAGTTGAAGAGGGTCGTACTGTGTAATAGGCACACATCTATCCAGACCATTATACAGAAATTCCACACTGCATCAGGATCCATTACAAGTAATATGACAGTTAGACGGGATGTGAGAAAACTTCGATTTCATGGTCGAGTGGCTGCTCAGAAGCCAACACTGGACGATTGAACAATGGAAAAACCTTGTGTGCCGTAAAGAATCACGGTACACAATGTGGCGATCCGATGACACGGTGTGGTTACGGCGAATTCCCAATGAACGTCATCTGAGAGCATGTGTAGTGCCGTAAGTCAGTTTCAGAGGTGGTGGTGGTATGGTGTGGTCGTGTTTTTCATGGAGGGGGCTTGCATCCCTCGTTGTTTTGCGTGGCACTATCAGAGCACCGGCCTAAATTAATGTTTTAAGCGCATTCCTGCTTCCCACTGCTGAAGAGCAATTCGGGATTGCGATTGGATCTTTCAACACGATCGAGCACCTGTTTATAATGCACGGTGTGTGGTGGAGTGGTTGCATGACAATAACATCCCTGTAATGGACTGGCCTGCACAGAAGCCTGACCTGAATATTACAGAACACCTTTGAGATGTTTTGGAATGCAATCATCACTTATTGGCTATGGTGTTATGGTGCAATTCCACATTGATGCATTTTCGACCTTTGGTTATCGGGAAGATTGAACTCACTTCACCACTTAACCGTGTCAAATCTGCTGTTACTATCAGACTGTTTTCTCTGCTCTCTATACACGGTAAGATCTGATAACATCGTCATGTTATGAAATATCAGTGCACTCTAGTATTCACTGCGACCATCACAGACAATGGAATATTATTTAATCTGCCGATGACGCATAGCTGTATGAAACAGTGCCGACATGGGTCCATGCTTTCCATATACTTAACAGTTTTTCCGTGTGAGTGCACAATATTCTTACGTGATGTAATGTTCAGACACCACAGGGAGTGAAGTGGTGTGTAAGTGTTGACCATTATGCATCTGAGGGGCAGAATGGCTAATACCACCACAGAATGCTGTCTTCGGGATATTTGGAGTGGTTTCTTCCAGCACAGTAGCGGGCACAGACACAAGAATGCTTACCAAAGAACAATTTTTTTTATTAATCGTTTCTTAGATGCAGGATGTCCATACGCACCCCCAGGGGCCAACTCAGCTTAGTATGCAGAGAATGTGCTGTCCAAGCGAAACAGCGCTGGCAGCGTGTATGGCCTTGCTGCAAGATTGGTATCAGTCCCGCAGACAGAAAGCTTAGGGCTGGACTCACGTAAAATACGAACTGCCCCAGACAGCTGGCAATGGCGTGCAGGATCCTCGCAGACTGGCTGGAAGGCGTGTGTCTTTCATCGACATGTTTCCTCGACGTTACCTGTTCAAAGCCCAGAAGCATCATGGTTTGCTGATGGCTCACAGACCAGTGGCCGCGCCTAGCTGATGAATCTGCCGGTGGCGGATGTAGCTATCTGATGAAGAATTTAACCGATGATCTGCGCAGAGACTCTTATGGTATCAGGGTGTAAGTCAGATGTAAGTCCAAGACGAAATGCTGCTAATTGCTGAAGAAGGAAGTATTTATTGCTTCCCAGCCCAGGGTAATGGATGACAGTTTCTTAGATCGCTCGTAAGCGTAGCGTCGTGCTAAGACACCATTGGATTGCAATACCCCTCAGGTGGTTGAACCTACCTGCCTGGGCTCAATACCCGAACAGTGACGAAACGGCCTCAACTGGGAGAAATGGTGCAACGATAAGAATTCGAAAATTACCTGAAGCTAGGAGAAATCACTATGGGCTTATTTAGCTTCTTTGACTGTCTGTATTAAATTGAAGGGAAACCTTGAAATGGGCCGACATTGAAAGCTGAAATGTCGTCCAGCGTCTGACGCTAGAGTGAGCTCCCAGGACTGTATACAACGAGGCTCCCGAGTAAAGAGATCAGTGAACGACGGGTGAAATACGAGGGAGGCGGGGCGGTGCCTTGGGAAACGCGGCCGCCGCTGGCAGGACATCCGTTACGGCGCTGGCACCCAATCCTAGATATACGCTCCCAGCTACAGGCGGCCCGCATTAATCTCCCGGTACGCGACCGACTCAGCGCACTTATTCCTATCGACTCTGGCCCATTTCATTGCAAAGTAACGGGAATTCAATGATCTGATTCGAAGACCCTAAGGAAATTACAGCTGCAAGTAAGAACACATTTGAGCCAGCAAGGGAAGCGCTTGGAAGGCATCGGAGTGACCCAGTAATCCAATTGTCTGGGACCGACGATTTAGTTGTATCGATTGCACAACTAATCGGCCACAGGAACCGAGACCGACCGCAGTAGTTCCTTTCTCATGCTCTCGGATTATGCCCACATTTATTCGAAAGATATTTCAATGTCTACGTCCTACTATGCATACCTTGTTCTGCCCAGATGCTCCACGAATTATCACGTTACTTCTTAGGGTTACCTCCGACCTTTGCAACATTGCTTACATCGAACCAAATGCATTTCAGCAGTGCGGAATGTTATATCCTGAGGTCGAAACACTTCATCTATGGTCATCTTTCCTCTGTAACTGTAAAGGATACACTTCTTTTTCATTATACAAAGGGCTATCAAAAACTTTTTTTCACGACGTCGCTGCACCGTATATGCAACCCAGCGCAACTCCGATGTGAATATATAAGCACCGACATATAAGCAAGGGGTAGTATGGTCTTTTAAATCAGCTCTTGTAGTTCGAAGTCCTCAATGGTCCCATATAACTCAGACAGTTTGTAACCCATAATAAAATGGCAGACGTGTGAAACAAAGATTAAGTTTTTTAGTCTGTTTTCGGTCTCGCTTTTTGCAATATCTAGTTACTAAACTGAAATACAACAATAGCCTATTGCTCCCAGTGGATAATAAAATGGCGGATGTTTGAAACAAAGATGAGGTTTTTTAGTCTGTTTTCGGTCTCGCTTTTTGCAATGACTATTTCCTAAACTGAAATACAAAAATTTCCTATGACTCCCTGTGGACATGGCCGAGGAGTAATTCAGGCAAATTTCAGAAGAATATTCTTATTGTAGCTTGAGATACAGCGTATTTCAAGCTGACGGAATGGACTGCGAGCAGACTAATAAAGAAGTGCTTCTGAAATTTGGATAAATCACTACTCTTCGGGCACGTTCGCAAGGAGTAGTAGGCTAATCTTGTTTTTTTTTTTTAAATCAATAGTTATTGAAAAAACGTGATCAAAAACACACGACTAAACCACACCAGTGTTTCAAACGTGCACCATATTACCATTTTTCCAAATTTAAAAAAACTGAGCTATTACTTAGTGCGCAGCATACTACAGACTAAGATTTGCAGACTGTAGGACGTCTTTCTTGACAGACCAATATTAACTCCTCAGATGAGAGGCTTATTGACGACTGAATTTCTTACGAGAAGCATAAAATGTTGTCCAAAGGTCAATGAATAATTCACAAAAAGATTTACGTTCATTGCTTGATTATTTTTTAGAAAATACTCGTATAAGTCGCTTATTTTCTACTCTGACTGAGAAGAATGGACCTGTAGTGGCCTTTCTTTACACCTTTACGTTTTAAGATTTTACGAGGAACTGAAAATCTCTTTCGTTATTTGGACAGAGTGTCTTGTATGAAATGACAATAACACGTTTTCTTGGCTCCAGTATAAAACAGAATTTTTCTACACATTGTTTGTCGTACACGAATAGTTGGATTTTAACCCCGTGGCTCCTCAATAAAAATCTTATCTTTCCAACTGTGCAAACGCTCTCCGTATGGGTTGTGGTTGTTGGGGTGAGAAGCGGGTTACAGACAAGCAGTGTGCTTCGCAACTTTAAAGCTCTTTTCTCGGCGTGCGATAGTCATGGGTGTATCTGTCTTCATTTCGTTCTCTCTTTAACCTTCAGACTATCTACAGTTGGCACATCTCCAGAGCAACCCAACCATCGTTTCAGTATCTGTATCCTGCAGGCTCTGTCAGTAAACGGAGTACAGCACACTTTCAAGAACGTTCTTTATTTCGGTTTCTGTCTCAACTACTCATTTCTTATTCTTATTCTCGTGATTACGAGTTCAGCTTTATTTGGGAATAAACAGTTTTCAGTCTTCTGAACGGTATCTGACTGCACATTGATTCCTGCAGGTTCCAATTTTCTTATTGTATTGTCTTAATCGTAGGACCTCGCATTCATCTTTACGTTCTGACACAGGGGATGCATAAAAATATGGATACTCCAAAAACGCAACTTATTACGCTGCCTAATAGAGTGTAGGAATATCGCGACATCCTAAACATCTTCTAGTGAACTCTAAATGGATAAATTAAGGTCCTGTATTGTTTTCGGGAAACATTTGTACCATTCTTCCGGTAAAATGATGGCAAGTTTAAGTAAGGACGATGGCGATCGGTAGCGATCACCCATCCTTCTCTCCGACGTAGACCACAAATGTTCAATAATATTGAGATCAGTGTAGTGACCAGTGGAGAAGTGACGCCTCATCCTCTACTAACAAGAACAGTCCTGGACGATACGAACTCTGTGAACAGGTGTCTCGTCGTCTTGCAAGACAGCATCTTTATTAGGGAACAAACGTTGAACATGGGACGGAGATGGTTAGCCAAAGCAGTCACACAAGCCTTAATAGGAACCTTGTAAAGTAACCAAACGACCAAAATAATCACCAGAAACTCTCCATGTTTAATTTTGGGACTTTACCTTGCCCTGATGTTGTAAATAGTATGAAACAAGACTCATTTGGCCACATGACGTTCTTCTACTACTCCCTAATCCTGCTTTTGTGGCTTCTGCACCACGTTTTGTTACGGACATTCGTATCACTGATGAGGGTTTTGGAGTTCCAACTCGCCAAGTAAATCCCACGTTATGGAGTTCCAGCGGTCCTCCTCTTCTTATCCCTCTTCAATCATCTTGTGTCACGATTATTCAACAAACACTTGCATCCGCGGTGTGTCTTATCGTACGATGTTTTTCCGCTCTGTCCGTTTACAATAAATACATCCTCGATACGGTGACTGGAAACACCGAACACTTGGACTACATATGATACGGAAGCGCCTTCAATATGAGGACCAACAATTTCAGCATTTTCTAGTTCACTTAGCTCAGAAATAATGCACTCTCAACTACACAGATCCCTGTTCTGACCCCAGCTGACACTTGAAATGAATTGGGGACATTGAACAGATGCCGTTCGTTGTCAGTTACAGCACTGCAACCCGCAGGCTTGGTTGATATCTACATTTATATTGAAGCACAAATTTCTCACCGTGTTTCTACATTTTTGCCCAGTTTCTGTAGCTCAACCACATTTAGGTTTGAACGATTCGTTTTCGAAATTTGTTTGTTTTAGAGATCTTGTGCTCTTGTTTTAGCTTCGTTAACTCCTTTGTATGTATGGTTGAAAGATGTATTGTTTTCGAATTTCCTCTGTATTCATAATGTTTATGTTTTTCTACTGTCATACCTCATTCAGTTCCGGTGCAATTGTTATTAACCTCCTGTCACACTATTCACATATTTCACCGCAGTTTCACATATATGGGTAACACGGTCATTTAATTAGAGAAAATAACGGGCCGCTAACTTACGTATTCGGTGATGGCGCCTAATAGCGACCCCCATGGGTTATATAAGATTTACGTCAGGCCAGTTTGCTCACCGGGAGACCAACATAATGCACCTCAAACCACTGTAACACTGTTCCGGGTACGAGAAACGGACAATGAAACTGCTGAAAGATGACATCGCAGTAGGGGAAAAGAAGAAGGATGAAGGGATGCAGGAGGTTCTCAGCTGACAGCGAGTCGATTATTACCACAGGACACATGAAAGCGCAGGAGAATGTCACCGGTAGCATAATACTGCTCCCACCAGCCTGCATCCACGGGGCAGTGCACATTTCGAGCAGCCGTTCACCTCTATGACGGCGTTTGTGGAGACAATGATCGGCCTAGTGTACCAAAAATGTGGTTCACCCGAAGAGCCGATATGTTGCTATTGATGAACGGTCAAATCCCGATGGTCCCGTGCCCGCTGCAATCGTCTTTGACGATGTCGTTGGCTCAACATGTGAGCAAGTAGGGGTGGTCTGTGGCGGAGCTCCATGTTCAACAATGTACAATGAACGGTGTGATCCGAAACACTTGTGCGTACAGCAGCATCGTGCTCTTTCGTCAGAGATGCCACATATCACAATCTATCCTACTTTACAGAGCAGACAGGTTTCCAAACCCCACGTTCTCTGAAGAGTCGTGGACGTCCTACCATATAGCGCCTGGTGGTTGTTTCACTGTCCGTCTACCTCTTCCAGTAGATGTTCACTACAACAGAAGGTGGACATTTCGAGAAGCTTCACTGTTTTCGATATATTCGTTCATAGACTCTGCGTAATAATAATCTGCCCTTTGTCGAAGTCGCTTATCTCAATGGATTTCCCCATTTGCAGCCCAAATCTTAGCTCAGGTTATTCCCCGTTCGTGTCTGCTTCACTTACTTTCTTCTGTTACTACGTCACGTGCCCGCAACGCAACCAGGTGTTATCCAACGCCGCCGTGGGCAGTGGTCATAATGTTTTGGTTCATCAGTGTGTATTCTTCACAACAAACTGTTTCTTGAAAGTCGAGCTCCTTTCTGTTTCTACGGGCAGTTGTAATTTTCTGATCACTCGAATTCAGAATTTGTTGGGCTGAGCATCTATGTTGAATCGATAAATGTGGGGAGATCTGCATGATGCAAGGTTGATTGCTGTGCATGAAGGGCGCACATAATTTACCACTGACATATTCCTCCTTCCTCTATCTCCAACATTTCGAAACGAAATCTTGCACATTTATAACGACTGTCAATATGTCTTCTTATAATCTCATGGTCATTTTATGTACAGTATGCGGGAAGAAGTATAAGCCCACTTATCACTAAGGCGGTAGCGTTCCCTCTGGCCTGGATGGATCGGGAGGGAGTCGTAATGCCCTCGTATCCTCTCCTGAGAGAATCTGGCCCAAACTATAATAACTGTACCTGGATGTACTGGATATTGGCACTGGCATTGAGTTGAAATCGAAACCGGACACGGGCATGAACTGTCGGAGACAGATGAGGCGATCTTGCTGGCCATGAAAGTACCTAAACACCATGCAAACAGGACTCTTTCCCGCCATGGGAGTATCTAATCACAGGTCATAGTCCACTAAGTGGACGATCATTGTCCTGTTCGAAAATGGCACCACTATAATCTCGCCTGAGAAGTAACATGAAGACGCAGAATATTCATGACATACCGCTATGACGTTAGCCCGCCCGCTTGGCCGTGCGGTCTAGCGCACGGCTTTCCGGGTGGGAAGGAGCGCCGGCCTCCGGCACGAATCCGCCCGTCGGTAAGCCGGTCAGTCTGTGGATGGTTTTTAGGCGGTTTTCCATCTGCCTCGGCAAATGTGGGCTGGTTCCCCTTATTCCGCCTCTGCCACACTATCTCGGCGATTGCTGCGCAAACAAGTTCTCCACGTACGCGTACACCACCATTACTCTACCATGCAAACATAGGGGTACACTCGTCTGGTATGAGACGTTCCCTGTGGGGAGTCCACCGGGGACCGAACCGCGCAATAACCCTTGGTTCGGTGTGGGGTGGCGGAGGGGTGAAGTGGACTGCGGTAGTCGTCGTGGGGTTGTGGACCACTGCGGCTGCGGTGGGGAGGGTGCCTCTCCGTCGTTTCTAGGTCCCCGGTTAACATAACATAACATAACTATAACGTTAGCTTCCCCTCAGTCACTACCAGCCGCGACCTGAAGACATACCCGATGGCTCCCCACACCATGACACAACGAGTGTCACCGCTGAACCTCTCTACAATATTGGAGGAATGGGATCTGACCTCAGGCCACTGCTACAATCTCTGACGAAGGCCATCCTCGGAAGCGTAGAAACGCGACTGACCGCTACATATACAGGGTGTTGCAAAAAGGTACGGCCAAACTTTTAGGAAACATTCCTCACACACAAATCAAGAAAATATGTTATGTGGACATGAGTCCGGAAACGCTTAATTTCCATGATAGAGCTTATTTTAGTTTCGTCCACCTACGCTCTATGGAGCACGTTATCACGATTTCATACGGGATACTCTACCTGTGCTGCTAAAACATATGCTTTTACAAATACGACACAACGTGTGGTTCATGCGCGATGGAGCTCCTGCACATTTCAGTCGAAGTGTTCGTACGCTTATCAACAACAGATTCGGTGACCGATGGATTGGTAGAGCAGGACCAATTCCATGGCCTCCAAGCTCTCCTGACCTCAACCCTCTTGACTTTCATTTATGGGGGCATTTGAAAGCTCTTGTCTACGCAACCCCGGAACGAAATGTAGAGACTCTTCGTGCTCATATTGTGGACGGCTGTGATATAATACGCCGTTCTCCATGGCTGCATCAGCGCATCAGGGATTCCATGCGACGGAGGGTGGATGCATGTATCCTCCCTAACGGAGGACATTTTGAACATTTCGTGTAACAAAGTGTTTGAAGTCACGCTGGTACGTTCTGTTGCTGTGTGTTTCCATTCTATGATTGCCGTGATTTGAAGAGAAGTAATAAAATGAGCTCTAACACGGAAAGTTAGCGTTTCCGGGCACATGTCGACATAACATATTTTCTTTCTTTGTGTGTGAGGAATGTTTCCTGAAAGTTTGGCCGTACCTTTTTGAAACACCCTGTATAGCGACGCAATTAGTCGGCAGTCCATTCGTCGTCACTCCGAATGCAGCCGTTTCTGATTCGGCGTTAACGGCAGCTATAACCACACTTTTAATTGAGAACAATATTATCAGGCTTATTCTCATATAGGGGAGAGGTGCGATGGTATTATTAGTTGTCATGTTTTCTTCGCTCTGAATAAGTCTACGTAGTTGTGGCGTGCGATATAGTTGGCATTTCCGTCTGATATGCTACATAAGGGATCAGGGCATTCTCTTAAACGGCAAGAAAAGTGCGCCTAGTTTACTTATACGGACAGGCTTTTGCCGTAAGGTCACGGACTAAGAATATCTGAGGAATTGTGTGCGCAGGAGAAAGTAGTGCTCAGTATTAGTGACGAACTATAAAAATCTCGGACATTTCAGTTCCGTAATTGCTGCGAGTAATTGTAGGATCAACCTTCATTTTCTCTATATCTGAGGGTTGGAACGTTAATAGTGCCAGCTATTTATTCACAGCTCGTACAAAAAAGATACGTGTTTCAAAGTTTTATTGATCTTTAAAGTAGTCACCAGAATTGTGTATAACCCGTTGCAAGCTATGTGGAAGTCGTGGGATACACTTAGTAATGCCAGTTGTGTTGACAGTTCGAGCGGCGTGGTCTATTGCCCGACTAATTTGTAGCAGTTCAGAAGCGAATGCCGTGAAGTGTTTCCTTCAGTTTAGAAATCGAGTTGAACTCACGAAGGCTTCCGTTAGGGGAGTGCAGTAGGTGGTATAGCACTTAGCAGCCACATCAGTCAAACAAATCAGTAACAGCTTGCACTGTACGTGCTTGAGCATTGTCCTGTAGAATGATGGACAGGTCCTGCAGAAAGTGTCATAACTTCTCTCTCTCTATGCTATTCATTTTTGGAACACATCCTACGACCAGCCTACGATTTCCACATCGCTCTCAACGGGTTATACACAATGCTGGTGACTACTTTGAAGGTTAATAAAACATTGAAACACGTATCTGTTTTGTACGAGCTGTAAATAAAGTAGTTGCCACTAATTAAGTTCCAACCCTCGTACAAAACGCTATCATTCTTGATCATATGATCATTTAATTATTATTAAGTGTTATTAATAAACAACAAAGTTATTTCCACATTAGCGTGTGTATTAGTCAACGTTAATCGTAAGCAAGCTGCAAACTGTATTTCTGGGTGACGGAAGGTTTAATTATGAAATATTTCTGAGCGTAAACTAATAAAAGCTATTTAACATTTCATTCCAATCGGACAGAAATAATAAAAAATCAGAAACAGTGCGGATAAGTAGTAAGGTCGGAAATAGTAAGTTGAAATAATAACTAAAATCCAAAGACGTTATTAACTATCTTGTCTTCGCTAACGCAACAACAGCTGAAGGGTGAAGTCAACATTAATTATTATTCTGAAAACCTGAAATTTAGTCACCTTTACGCTGAAGATGTTTGTGGCTGCTCCATCTGATATGCAGATACAACAAAAAGTCGGGCATATGCTGCCGATAACAACATCAATATCTTACGACAGAGAAGTCGACGACAGCATATCTATGGAGCCTACACGTGGGTTAGTAATTTCCTCGTCCGGTTGATGCTAATCTCCAACCAATGGTGCAGGAAGACACGTAATTTTACAGGGAGTATACTGCAGGAAGACGTGGAAATATTACAGGGAGTCCCTTATTTCTTCTGGGCTGGCAGGCGCAGATGTAAAGGAACTGGTGCACAATAAGGCGATCTTCCCTTTTGGTGGTCAGATATGGTCAACCGGAACAACGAGTCTACCTGCTTTCACGATCCCAAGCAGTCCAGCATATAGCCACTGTCACTTCAGGATGCCCCACAAGCCTCGACACTGCACGATTCCACCAACCGGACAGCTGGAGACCAACAATGAGGCCGCTTCAAACCCTGCAGGTATCGATAACTCTGTTCCACACAGGTATCGATAACTCTGTTCCACACAAGTACGCGGTATCGCCGTGTTCTTCGCAGAGGCCACTCAACACGTAATGCTGTTCACGTCCCTCATACCCTACCAGGCCTGGTAATAACAACAAACACTCTGATAGCTGTTCTATCTTCAATGAAAATTTTAATCATTTACATATACGCCCATGGTGTGTAGGTTTACGAAGTTGCAGTGATATCCGATCACGTCTTCTGGGTGTTTCACTTTTATTCTCATGTAATTTTTTTTCATGGTAAACTTATAAAATAATTCAGTGTAAACTTTTTCGTTATTTCTCTAAATGCTTCCTTTCATCGCCGTCAGTCTATAGATCTCACCTTGCCCTACCTTAATACTAGTTTTCTCCATGATGCCGTTGCTGAAGTTTTTTACCAGTTGCTCGTAAAAGGCATCTACGTCGTCTTGGTGCCTGGTGTAATTTCGAGTTGATTCCACAACACTATGTTTAAGGCTAGCGGTAAACATTACATCACCACGCATGCAACTGGTAAGTCTAACAGGAACTTGGGCACATAACCTTTCGGAAATAATGTCTTCTCTGTAAATATGGTCTTCGTAAGACACCGCTGTTCTCTTCACTCGTATTGATCCCTCTCAGATCCACAGCACATTACTAGCAGTGGCAACATTAACACTACAATTACTGAAGACTGTAATCAAGGTTTTGACAATCTGTAGCCTGTATAAACTTACTACAGCTCGTGTTCTTGTTCATATACAGAACTTTAATGGCAGCGTTTTGTGTCCAGCGTAATACTCCAACCCAGTGATTGTTAATTTTTTATAAATTTTCCGAAAGTTTTAATTTAGATTCCATTTACTACTTATAATCTCGATATTACCAACTTTATGTCAGCATAAAACTACCGGTATTATGAAGCAAAACACATTTTCCCAACGCCACTTGAGCAAAGGGCAGGTGTTAGATTAAGGTCACCATTTGTACTAAGAAGTGCAAAACTGCCCATATCGGCTGACGTGTTAAGAATTATTGTCGGCCTGCGAATGAAAAAAAAAAAAAAATGAACTACAGAAGATTAAAAACAAATCTTGTTCCGTTTCAGTCCACCTCGGAGGACTGCGCGTCAGTGTCTTGGTTTATGTGTTCAAACAAGTTCACATTTTTGCTCACGAGACTGTGAGACTCCCGTTCGAGATCATTTCACCATAGAAAAGTCTGAAGTGGTTACCTGGAGCGCTAAGCACTAGGCCACAGAGATGGATGACGTTTCTGTGAGGAACGCTAACTTCCGCAGATGAATATCTGATACCTCTACAGAAATTAGGCTAAACCATGTTTGATCATCGTGATGCAAATTTCTCGACAGAGGTTTACCAGAAGAAGTTTAGAGTTATAGATATTGGCATGAACAGAAAAATTTGAAAATAAGAAAAACAAAAACAAGAGTAGAGAGACGGACATGCTAAAATTGAAAGTGTTTGATGAAGGGAGAAGACTAATCCATCAGGCTGAAAGTTAAATGAAATGACGAAACGGGTTCGTATGAGCAAAACAGCAATGGAATTACTTATCTTATCCAAAGCCAACCACAGTTGTAGAAGCGAAGAAGACTACAAGGTGAGTATGACTCAATGAAATATGCGATTAAACCCCAGATCTATAGTATTTACATTCTCGACTGGTTTCAACTTGTAGGACTTCACAGAGTGGTCAACTGTTTACCACAACTGTAGTCATGTTGTCAGTCGAATGGTCAGCACATATCCTAGGGAGTAAGCTTTAAGCACTGGTTTGTTGACTACGTGGCAATGGCCCAGCCTTGAAAATAATAGTTTTAACGTGTTGGAGCTGCTATTTAGTCAAACTAATTGCAGTATAGTAATTTCCGACGCCTTACGTCCGAGATGAGAAGCATTTTGGGTAAACTCGTGGGTGGAATATGTTGGGAAGTCGTAAAAATTGAAAGCTTTATGAAAGTGAATGAACATATGTTGCCCGTCGTAAAATATAGTGAACTGTAGTGCTGTGGTATGGAAGGTGAAGAGAAAGATTCATAGTGGAAAACGGACTCCGTAACCAGAAAAAGAAGTAGAAATGTTCATCTTCTGTAGAAAATTTTAAATCGGTGTAGCAAATATTATATCCAAAATTTACAAGAAGAAGTTTTGATTTAAAAGAAGTGGTGATAAACATTATACTGAAACAAAAGGCATTCCCAGTTGCTCTTATTTAGTAATAATGAAGTATAGGCTGAAATTATAAAATCTGATACGAATGTGTTAAATATAAACATTGCAAAAATCGTAATCGGCGAAGTCCATTAAAACTTAACAGAAGTGCAACAAACTAAAGAAGGAACCTAGTAGGTATTGATATTCACGTATGGAGAGTAAGGATTAAAAGCTATAAGTAACTGAATAATAAATTTTATTAATATGTGAACGGAGGAAGAGCAGCAGACCACAAGGAGAGAAAGTTTTATAGGCGCATAAGGAACAAAACAAACACAGTATGCGAAGAACCAAACCGACAACTTAGGCGAGAAATATCAGTATATTGAAATATAAATGCTTTTAAGAAGAAAATTTCTGTAGACGACAAAATCAAAAACTGTGAGTTTGTATCTCAGTTACTAAGTACAAGCAAAATACATAGCTGACAACAGTAAAAGGTGCTGCGTATTGCCCTACATTTGCATTGACCGTTAGGTATTAAAATATCGTAGCGAAATTACAAAATTTTGGCTCTTTTTATGAGGGGATACAAAGTGTAAATAGGGCTATGTAAACGACCCAAAGGTGCAATAAATATAACGCAAGCAGTTTCGGTCGGGAGTTCAGTTGAGAAATACAGATATGTATGTGTATAAAAACTGAACAAAATCATCTTAATTTTCATATAGTTTCATTTCGAATAAAATTCTCCAGAATTTTGCAGTTGTCTCTACCACCATCTTCAACTGTAAGACCATCGACTCCTAGAACTGTCACTAAGTTCTGCTTACATGGTGGAGATGATGACGTAAGCAGCTGTCGATAGTGCGAGAATTTTAACGAAAATGATGCGACTTTAATACCGAAAATAATTTATTCAGGTGAGCCGTCGTGAAAGACAGAAATCACTCATCTACGTACAGTGAGTGACTCAGAAAAACTTCAAAAAAGACAGTGACATATGCTGAGTTCCTTAGCGTACTTGATACATTCCAGGGTGAAGGAGGTAGTTCCTCGCTGTAGTTAACCGCAATATTCTAACTACGGCAATGGACAGAGCTTTAAAGAAGAGTATACAAGCCGAGGTGAGTTGGAGGGTAGGGTAGACACGTTATAAATTCCTAAATACTTGAATTTCATCTGCCATCGCCATTGCCATCATGTGCCTAACAATGCGTAGATATAGCGATATTTGCGCAACAGTGCGCTAGTAAATTTACCGGTCAAAACAATTAGTTGCCCGCAAGAAAACTTTAAGCTAGCCCTGTGTTAAGACCCTCTCTAGCCTCGCCAATGGCCTCTATTCGACGAGACAGAGAGTCTAAATGTTTTCTCATATACAATGCCGGAAACAAATTAGCAGACCTCGAAATCTCTTGCCCAACGTAAAGTCCCGAGCGACTGGAAAAAAGCGCAGGCGACGCCTGTATATAAGAAGGGTAGAAGAACGTATCCTCAAAATTACAGACCAATATCCTTAACATCGATTTGTTGCAGGATTCTCGATCATATTCTCAGTTCGAATAGAATGAATTTCCTTGAGACAGAGAAGTTGCTGTCCATGCATCAGCACAGGTTTATAAAGCATCGCTCCTGCGAAACGCAACTCGCCCTTTTTTCACATGATGTCTTGCGAACCATGGATGAAGGGTATCAGACCGATGCCATATTCCCTGACTTCCTGAAAGCGTTTGACTCGGTGCCCCACTGCACACTCCTTACTGAGGTACGAGCATATGGGACTGGTTCCCAAGTATGTGAGTGGCTCGAAGACGTCTTAAGTAATAGATCCCAGTACGTTGTCCTCGATGGTGAGTGTTCATCGGAGGTGAGAGTATCATCTGGAGTGCCCCAGGGAAGTGTGGTAGGTTCGCTGTTGTTTTCTATCAACATAAATGATCTATTGGATAGGGTGGATAGCAATGTGCGGCTGTTTGTTGATGATGCTGTGGTGTACGGAAAGGTGTCGTCGTTGAGTGGCTATAGGAGGATACAAGATGACTTGGACAGGCTTTGTGGTTGGTGTAAAGAATGGCAGCTAACTCGAAATATAGATAAATGTAAATTAATGCAGATGAATAAGAAAAAGAATTCTGTAATGTTTCAATACTCCATTAGTAGTGTAGCGCTTGACACAGTCACGTCGATTAAATATTTGGGCGTATCATTGCAGAGCGATATGAAGTGGGACAAGCATGTAATGGCAGTTGTGGGGAAGGCGGATAGTCGTCTTCGGTTAAATGATAAAATTTTGGGAATATGTGGTTTATCTGTAAAGGAGACGCTTATAAAACAATAATACGACCTATTCTTGAGTACTGCTCGAGCGTTTGGGATCTCTATCAGGTCGGATTGAGGGAGGACATTGAAGCAATTCAGAGGTGGGCTGCTAGATTTGTTTCTGATAGGTTTGATCTGCACGCGAGTGTTACGGAAATGCTTCAGGAACTCGGGTGGGAGTCTTAGAGGAAAGGAGGCGTTCTTTTCGTGAATCGCTACTGAGGAAATTTAGAGAACCAGCATTTGAGGCTGACTGCAGTACAATTTTACTGCCGCCAAATTACATTTCGCGGAAAGACCACAAAGGTAAGATAAGAGAGATTAGGGCTCGTACAGAGGCATATAGGCAGTCATTTTTCCCTCGTTCCGTATGGGGGTGGAACAGGGAGAGAAGATGCTAGTTGTAGTACGAGGTACCCTCCGCCACGCACTGTATGATGGATTGCGGAGTATGTATGTAGATGTAGATGTAGAAAGAGGACGTTGATTTTGATCCGATGACGGCATATGGCACCTAAGGAAAGTAGATGCCTGATAATGGTTTCAACAGATGGCGTTGTGGTATAGCTACCGGAGCGCCATGTGTGTGTCTATGCTTTACTTGGGAATGTTCACAGCCAAAACAGTGTGGTGGAAACGTGTGAAGCCAGTAGGCAACCATGCCACAGAGACGCACTCGTGCTTCCTGCAGGGAAGTGAGCGCTTTTGAAACAGGTCAGATTGAGGTCTTTGAGTGGTGGGATGGACGTTTTGGGTAATTGCCAGGCAAGTTGGACGTGCTGTATCAGTTATACAACGATGCTGGTATCAATTATCACGTGAATATTCTCACACCCGGAGACGACATTCGGGACCTACCTTTCGCATAGACGCCTGACAAGAACGTCGTATTGTAAGGGCAGCAGGGTAAATCAGATCGTACAGCTACCACAGCACCATTAAGAGACCTTGTGAGCCGAGACTTGTCAACACGAACTGTTGCGAACCGATTATTAGCAGTGGTGCTGTGGGTACGCACACCTCTATCCCGTCTTTCACTCACGCCGCAGCATCGACGTGCACGGCTCAACTGGTACCCTCAGAGAATCACTTAGAAGATGAAAGCAGATTCTGCCCGTACGCAAGAGATTATCGTTTGCGCGTATGACGCAGACGTGGTGAGCACTGTCTTGTACAGTGCGTTAGTCAAGGGACAGGCCTTATTGTCTGGAGTGCGATAAACTAAAACTCTTGTTCACCTTTAGTGTTTTTGGATGGGACGATAACCAGCGCTCTATACATGTAGAATGTTGTTAGAATCGTTCTCTCGCCGTTCTTTAACAGGATGGTGAAGTGTTATTCCAACAGGAGAATGCTCGCCCGCACACTGTCCGTGAAGCTCAACGTACTCTGCAAGATGTGCAGCAACTTCCCTCGCCAGGAAGATCTCCGAACTTGTCTTCAGTCGAGCACGTATGGAATATGATGGAATGATAAGTGACTCCTGCTGCTCGCTAACTAACAACTCTTCCAAAACTATGTTAACAGGTTGAGCAGGCGTTCGCATAACGTGTCACATGACTGTGTAAGCGATTTGTACGATCGACTGGATGCGCCTGCGTTGCCGCCACGGATGTTTCAACCTGGATTGATACCTGGAACCTCAGAACCACTTTTGATATTATTCTGCAAATGTAATCCTCTCATGTACATCATATGCACGGTAGCGACAATAAACCTCGAGTGAATTGGACATCTCTAAAAGGATGCACTAACCTTTTATCCAGGAGTGTATATTACTAAAACGATATCCCAGAACCGGCTACTAGTTTCTTATTGCCTACCTGACAGCAACAAAAATTTAGTTTTCAATATTTCGGGCGATTAGTGACCGAATAACTTCGAAATGCTCTCATAATTTACTCTTTATGATGTACGACCTTATGTTAAGAGTTTAGCACAAAAAGACAAGGGTTACAATTGGAAAGTGTGCGCATGTTTTGAGGCAGCGCAACTGATGAAGCGCAAATACCTGGATCCTATTCATGCAGTATTTGGGACAGAATGTACTTTGCTACATCCAACAAACTTTACCCATAAAAGATTTACGTCATTTTTTCTCGATTACACCTTACAACAAATGATTAAAACAAAAAAGTATACCGCTTTCTACATTTTCGCTTTTCCTGCAGTCAGACTTTAGCATAAGATACGACATTTTACTATACTTCCTTTATTACCGATTCTGTCCACAAAAAAATTTTCATGTAGCATCCACGTATACCACTGAATGTACCTGCAAAATTATATCACAGTACGACATAGTTCAGAAGATATGACATCATGAACACTCAGAAACGCAAAGAACTAGCTCTTACTGACCCGCCAGGATATCCAAGCGCTTTAACACCCCGATTCCGGGATTATGGCGAGTGCGCCGGGTCGGATGAAATCCATTTGGTGGATTAACGATGAGGAGCCTTTGTGGTGGCCAGCTGGGATGTGGTTTTTAAGGGGATTTTTACATCCGACTAGTAGAATATCGGGCTGATTTCCAAGTCACACTTTAGTTACATGATTCGGAAACGCCTCGAAAACGTAGGACACTCTCCTCATGGATAACACATTCCGGAGAGAGGTAGGATGTACATATTCCGTACTGGAAAGGGTGGGGGTGGGGTAACGGGGTGGTGACAGGAAGGACATCCGGCCACACTCTAAGAAATAATGAAAAATTATAAAATAACATTGCTGACCTCTCGTAGTTGTGGAATGAAGGCACAAGAAAACGAGAAGAAAACAGCGTTTGCTTAAAATGACGTCTAGGAAAACTTGAGTATAAACATTAAGGTTCAATTTACTTCTTCTTAGCCGGCCTGTGTGGCCGAGCGGTTCTAGGCGCTTCAGTCTGGAACCGCGTGACCGCTAACGTCGCAGGTACGAACCTGCATCGGGCATGTATCTGTGTGATGTCCTTAGATTAGTTACGTTTAAGTAGTTCTAAGTTCTAGGGGACTGATGACCCCACATGTTAAGTCCCATGGTGCTCAGAGCTATTTGAACCATTTGAACGTCTTCTTTACTGCTAACCCTATTCATAAAAGTCATTGGAAACACTATTTATATATATCACTGAAGGAAATCTGCAACATTGTATCATTGTACGAAACATAGTTCAGAACTTGAAAGGTCGTTAACAGTTAATTGTATAAAAAACTAGCTTTTGCTTAAAATGGAGTGCAGTAAAACTTCATCATCAGGAATGTTGATTTAACTTAGGTATTCTTTGTGACTAACTCCTTACGAGATATGCTGTGCAGACAGTATCTGAATATAAACACATCAAAGATAGTTTAGCATCACCTCGTTTCCGAGAGTTCCGGAAGCTGAACAAAAAATAGGAATAGATATCAACATAAACATCATTTCTGGCCTTTTCATTGCCAAAGAAAACCACACATTATATGTTGTACCACTACACAGCGAGACCTTCAGAAGGTGGTCCAGATTGCTGTACACACCGGTACCTCTAATACCAAGTAACACAGTAACACGTCCTCTTGCATTGATGCTTGCCTGTATTCGTCGTGGCACACTACCCATAAGTTCATCAAGGCACTGTTGGCCTATACTGTCCCACTGCTCAAAGGCGATTCGGCAGATATCCCTCAGAGTGGTTGGTGGGTCACGTCGTCCATTAAACAGTCCTTTTCAATGTATCCTAGGCATCTTCGATAAGAGAACATGCTGACCACTCTATTCCAGCGATGTCGTTATCCTGAAGGAAATCCTTCACTAGTTGTGCACGTTCGGGAAGCGAATTTTCGTCGATGAAGACGAATGCCTCGCCAATATGGTGCCGATATGGTTGCACTATCGGTTGGAGGATGGCATTCAAGTATCGTACATCCGTTACGGCGCCTTCCATGACCACCCGCGGGGTACGTGGGCCCCACATAATGCCATCTTAAAACAGCAGGGAACCTCCACTTTGCATCACTCGCTTGACAGTGTGCCTAAGGCCAGGTTGCCTCCACATTGATCGGTGAAAAGAACGTGATGCCAATCCTGAGCGGTCCATTCGGCATGTTGTTGGTCCCAACTGTACTGCGCTGCATGGTGTTGTGGTTGCGTCATGCACGCCGGGAGTGAAGTTGCGCACCTTGCAGCCTATTGCGCACAGTTTGAGTTGCAACAGGACTTCCTGTGGCTGCACGAAAAGCATTACTCAACATGGTCGCGTTGCTATCAAGGTTCCTCCGAGCCATAATCCGTAGGCAGCGGTCATCCACTGCAGTAGTAGCCCTTGAGTGGCCTGAGCGAGGCATGTCATCGACAGATTCTGTCTCTCTGTATCGCCTCCAAATCGTAACAACATCGCTTTGATTCACTCAGAGACGCCTGGACACTTCCCTTGTTGAGAGCCCTTCCTGGTACAAACTAATAATCCGGACGTGATCGAACCGCGGTATTGACCGTCTAGGGATGGTTGAACTACATACAACATTTACCGTGTACCTCCTTCCTGGTGGAATGACTGGAAGTGATCTGCTGTCGGACTCCCTCAGTCTAATAGGCGCTGCTCAAGAACGGTTGTTTACATCTTTGGGTGGGTTTAGTGACATTCCTGAACAGTCAAAGGGACTGTGTCTGTAATGCAATATCCACAGTCAACGTCTGCCTTCAGGAGTTCTGCGAACAGGGATGATGCTAAATCTTTCTTGATGTGTGTATATCACTGAATGTATCTGCAACACTATATCACTGTAGGATACATTGTTCAGGAGATATGACATCAAAAGTGTCGAGATACGTGAAACACTTCCTTTTGCTAGAAATGTAATGCCAATTACCCAGACTATATTCTTGCACTGCTTCATAATCAGAGAACTCGGCGACTGACAATAAACATCAAGCATAGTTTCAAACCTTTGCTGAACTTTTCCTAGCTTACATGGTTAACGGCAAGTATTTAACTCATTAACTAATTTGTAAAGTAATGACACGTTTGAAGCTGTGTTATACAATGGAGCTTGATCCCTTAAAAAGAATCGATGTAGTGGGGCGGGGGGTTACTGTTAGATAATTAGTCCTGTGCAGCTGCTAAACAGCGGGCATGGTGATTGTTACGTTTCGCTCGCTCTTCCAATTACTTCTCGACATTCTCCGTGAGATTAAGACAGAGTGATTTAGAGGGCCAGTCGAGGTGTAATAGTTTGGCTGCTTCCTCGCCAAACCAGAAAAGTACTTTTGTAGCCCTGTGAACACGACTGCTTCATCTTTGAACACTGGACGCTTATCATGAAATGTTGAACGCAGGGCTACACTCGGTAAAAGAGAATTAGAAAGCGGTTCATGTTCACAGTAACCTGAATTTGAAGACCCAAGTCACGATACGAAAACTACAGGTATACATCACAAACCACCTTGCGGTCCAAGCAGTTCCCGGCACTCATTGCGGGTTACATACCTCATGCTGCTGGTAGTGTACTCGACTTGGACTATCTGTAAAGTGGTGAATCACTACTCCTCGGACCGCTCTGCAGAGGTTCAGGCAGCTACTGCCCAGTTTCTTTGTTGTCTGGCCTACTGAAAAAGTTCAGATTCACGTGAAGCTGTGAGCAGTCTCCGTTTGCGATTTAATCGACTCCGGATGGACAATGCCGCAGTTTCCTTCGCAGTATACTTTTGGGAAACTGGTTAAGTTCACCGACAGTACTAACTTCTTCCCGGTTCGAAAAACAGAGTTACTGACTGTGTTGTGAACAGGCGAAATTACTTTCGTCCGTTGTCATCTATGGGTTCTTTGGTTGCTCCGGGAGTGTTTCACTTTTAATGAAATATTAGTTCACTTTTCCATAAACTGATGAAAGATTTACTTAATGTTGATGATGTTTGGTTTGTGGGGCTCTCAACTGCGTGGATATCAGCGCTCGTACAAAATCCCAACCTTTGCTCAGTCCAATCTTGCCACCCAGTCCGCTCCAGGCAGGTTAAAATTCCTGACCCCGCCGGTAATCGAACCGGGGATCTTGTGCTCGTGAAGCGAGACCGTGACCGCGTGACCGCGTGACCACGAGCTGCGGACCGATTTACGTAACTTTACATACTTACCTTTCACATACTTCTTTGGCACGGGAGTACAGGATAATTCACATCTGTCATGAGTTACAAAGGCATCACTTGATGGATTGACGAACTGTTCTCTTGAGGTACAATGTTCAGCATTAACAACACATCAAGTTGATCTGAAACTTTAACTACTCTTTCCCCTAGACGATGATATTAACTGCTGCAGCTGAGGTCTCGAACTGGAGCTGAGCTCTTGCATGCTAAACACTACTTGACCTCAGCATGAGGGCGATGCTATTGCTGAGAGGGAGGCGTGGTCTTCTGGAGTACCTCCCACAAGTCGCTGCTGACTGCAGCGAGGTCTCGCTAATGTCTACGTATCGATTCGAGTTTCCGACTTCGATGTCAGTCGGTTGGGATATTTCTACACCGAGATACTTGGCACATACACAGCTATTCATTAGGTTAGCGAAGGACTGCCATGTGACTGGTACCCGGCATGTGGCATCTATTGTGCTCCAGATCAGCAGGTGTGCTCTTACAAGAGATGTAGAAAGATACATTGTTTGACTCGTAGACAGGTAGAACTAATAGCCAATAAAGTCCATAGCACTGACTCTGTTATAACAGCCAATATCTGCATGAAGGCTCTGGTTCAGATCTGAGCAAAGGCCTTTGATTTTCCCCAACATCGTGAGGAGTACAAACGCTAAATGTAGTCAGTGGAGTAGCGCCGTGCATTATGCAATACTCGCTCTGCGCAGTAGAAGGGTCAGGGGATTACTAGTAGGATCCTCAACAAGTCTAAGATAATTCTTCGAAATCTAACAAGTGCCACAAGGTACGACGAGGCTTATGCCTTAGATAAGAACGTGAACTCTTATCAGAGGCGACCAGAAACTTTGTCGTTTTGTGGCGTTGCTGCATCGCAAGTCCAACGTAACGCGAGTTCGAAGCCGGTATATAGTACCGATATGTAGGCAAGAGATTACTGTGGCATTCGTGTTTTTCCGACGCCTGTGCAGTAAACGTGAACTATCGCGATTTTATTACCAGATGCGTCCAAAAAAGGACCAATGTTCTGTTAGTCTACCTTAGCTGCCGAAGAAAAAATACCGGTAGATATCCATCGGAGAATGAAGGATGTGTATAGGGTAGCATGTCTGTCGAAAACCACCGCTTTGAAATGGTGCGGTCAAGGGACGCTGCTGCTTCATGATAACGCATGTCGTAAATGTCGTGACGTAGAAGTTACGCCAAGTTGGAGTCACCAGAGCACCCGTCCTATAGTTTTGTCCTCACTCGATCCTTACGACTTCGGTCTCTTAAAAAAAGCACCTGACAGGTCGACTGCTCAGTCAGAAGATGACGTGAAGCAGGCAATTAGGGACTTCTCCACTCTGCAGGTCACTATTTTTTACCAAACTGGTGTCTTCAACCTCTTGTGTCGGTGGGATGATTGCTTCAACACTCACGGTGATTTTGCGTGATTAAGATGTCGATTCTGGACTTTACAGCATTCGTAAACATTTTGAGAGCCTTTTATATATTTTAATGGCTGACAAAATAAATGGTACAGTGTTTCTACCACGAGACACTAACACATCTTTCTTCAGCACTGCTGTGTGGTTCATTACAAGCCGTAAATACAAGTTAAAATGTGGTGTGTTGTAGCTTGATGCTGCACAAATGGCTAATAATCAAACGAAGAGCACATTTATTATAAAAGACGTCTATGCAAGTAAATATTGTGCCGGCCGCGGTGGTCTCGCGGTTCTAGGCGCGCAGTCCGGACCCGTGTGACTGCTACGGTCGCAGGTTCGAATCCTGCCTCGGGCATGGATGTGTGTGATGTCCTTAGGTTAGTTAGGTTTAAGTAGTTCTAAGTTCTAGGGGAGTGATGACCACAGCTGTTAAGTCCCATAGTGCTCAGAGCCATTTGAACCAAGTAAATATTTTCTTTTTAAAATATAGTGGCGGCTATTGATCGATCCATAAGGAAGGCTATTAATGTAACATGTACCGTATGGTAACACATACCTGAGCTCTCTCGTGACCCGATCTAGTCATTCGTCAGAACGCGGGAGCCAATGAAACAGTTAGCATACCTGGCGAAGAAGATAAGGAATAGTTGTCTCCTGCTGCGACTTTCCTGGCATAGTGAGTTACCAGAAGAAAAGAAAAAAACCTGCTCATGATATTCTTAGACAGATATTGGACGTATCTCACATATACTCGAGTGCAATTCCAGGGCTGTATAATACTGAGACAGGATCATCCAACGTATTGCAGAAATTTGTTGCCATAATTTCGGCAACAAGTTCGTCTTTCAAGACAATAACCCAAGAGCACTCAGCGCTGGAATCAGGGAAACCTGTCTCAGATAGCAGGGATCAATTGCGGCTGAAACTGGCACTACTCCGTAGCAGGAGTCCTCTTCGCGCCGCTATTGCACAGTGGGACAATATGACAAGGAGGTTCCAAACATATTACAGTGCACAAGGATAAAGCAAAACTGTACTGGGATGGTCTCCAGATATCAAAGAAGTGTAAAGATGTGCTCTATTTAACTGACTGCCGTTATTATCATAACTGTTCCTTATATACTCCACCTTAAAATTACGCTTCTGCTTTCAGAAAGTTTATGACCCTCACGGTGAACTTGGGTTTTTAGTCTACACTAACAGTCTGAAGATGCTATGTCCCGTTATCACTTTCAAGACCTGCTTACATTCTGAATAAAAATCGTGTATGATTACCGATGGTTTCCGATATGAGGAGTGGCCCTCATTACGGGGACGGCTATGTCAGTGGAGAGAGGGAGGAGAGGATGTAGGGTCAGGATATACAACTGGTATTAGAATGGAAACCTGCCCACAGTGGTGGAAGAATCAGCAATGATCAATGGTATGCAGATGCAAAAAGCAACAGAAACCAGCTCTCTAAAGAAACAATTCTGGTCACATCCTCCAATGGCGTGAGGTAAAACACGTAAAACACATGGACATTGTCGGACATAATCGTTTTCAAGGTCCATATATTAAGGTGTGGGAAGTCATAATGTTGTTTGGGACTACCGTCCTCGGTACACTATCCAATAACCGTTATTGTGACACTGTACTCCTTGCACTGACTTCAGTGTTATGAACGACAATGCGCGACTCCATAGAATTCTGCAGATAGGTGAGCGCCTCCAACGACAGGATACTCGGGGACGAACCATGCTTCCCCGTTTGTATTGTCTAGGGGATGATCATGACTCACAGTGACTTCAGCGTAATTAATGTCTTTGAATAAAAGTGTTATCTCTGCTCGTCTCGTTGCGATTTTCTTTCAGATACGCCGACCGGGGTGACCGAGCGGTTCTAGGCGTTACAGTCTGGAACCGCGCGACCGCTACGGTCACAGGTTCGAATCCTGTCTCGGGCATAGATGTGTGTGATGTCCTGAGGTTAGTTAGGTTTATGTAGTTCTAAGTTCTAGGGTACTGATGACCTCAGAAGTTAAGTCCCATAGTGCCCAGAGTCATTTGAGCGATTTTTGTTTCAGCTACCTTCTGTACTATACTGTAGCAGTTCTTTCTATATTTGATCGACGTTTCGTCGAGCTGTTTCATTTGGCGTTGAGTTATCATGCGGAAGGTACTTTAGTCCTTACGTATTGCACACCATTGTGTTTCAGATTGATTCTCTGGGAAGGTCATGGCAAGAAAGAGATGATCACGAGAAAAAGATGTGAGCAGAAGGAAATAGAATGCAACGAAAGGGTAAAATTCTACGTTATGAAGCATGGAATTTCGTAAGTATGAATACAGATGTAGAAAGCGAAACAATTCCTAGTCAAACTAATATGCATTAATATCAGCAGCATCAAAAAATGGTATAGTAGGAGTTCATTTCGTCACAAGTACGAATGAAGGCAAATAGTGAAGTACTGTGAATAGTTCAACGACTGATCTATTCTCAGGACTGAAACCAAGAAAGCTCCCAAAACAATACTAGCTGTTCCCATTTACAGTCATGCTCAAAAGTATCCAAATGATCTGAATTTCATTTCGCCTGATTCGCTTGCAACCCGCACAATAACTCGATACTACAAATATCAGGGAACACCTTATCACAGATAAGACTGTCATTGAAGCTTGTAAGCTTACATTTATTACAATAAATAACATACCTGAAATGTTACCACTCTCATTATTGCGTCAGATAGAAAATGCACGAAGTACGTTCGCCGTATTCATGATTTCCTCTTCAAAGTAACATACCGTACTTGTTACTCAACACAAAATGACATTAAAAATTTATGTTATTGAAGAGCAGCTAATTGAGAATGTGTATGAACTTCAAACGACACGACGAACCGTCTCGTTCTGCATACGGGCTCAAACCCAGGTCATGCAGACTAAGTAAAGATTTTTTGACAGACGGAAACTAACAGTCATTCCTGACCAGGCATACACAGAGTGATATCCCTCGCATTTAGACAGTATCAGTTAGATAATATCCACTATAAATTACATAAAGTAAACATTTTTAATGGACGCGAATTCCTACCCAGCATCTATTGTCCCTGTCAATAAGCTGCGAGAGATGTTAAATATTGCATCTTAACAAGTTACTTCAAATGCCGTGAGGTAAGGCATTGTGTTACACAGCGATTCGAACCCAGAACCTAATCGGATTGTTATCGAAGCACAATCAACTGTGACATTTCGGACTTTATTGGCAGTGGATAAATGATTTAACTGAAATGACGAGACGAAACATTAATTTTTTATTCCCAGGACTCCAACACAGCACCTATCCCTGTTATATTCTAGGGAAAACGAACGTTAAATATGGGTTTGTTACACCAGCAGCGACATGTGAGCCTGTCTGAACTAGAAATAATATGGCAAAGAGTTCAGTGCTGACTGGGAATCGAACCCCACGCATATCGTTGTTGACTACACTCAAAGAGACGTCAGCTACCGAATTTTTCTATACCAGCAGCTCGGAATAACATCATTGAACTTACAGTGATCTCGCAAATAGTTCTGTGTCTCACTGGGAGTGAAAAACGTCAGATATCGTTAGTGTTGACAACGAATGAAAATACATTAATAACCAAAATTATTATCCACCAGCAGGTAGGTGTTCTCATGCTAGAGCTTGATAATACGCAATGAAAACTTTAGTGCTGGACCAGGATTCGCACCCGAGCCAAATGTGGAGATGTTGAGGAATCTGCAGTTTTGAACAAACAACAAATTGTAGCCGAGCTATATTGTCGCGAAGGGATCAGATTCTGCGTTAAGGGCGGTATGATTTGCATTCCTAGTTCAGAACAAATTTTATCGATATACAGAAGCTCAAATAAAAAATGGAATAAGTGTCCTGTGACCCTACGTAGCGTTTGTTTCGTCACTAGACATAAATAACTAGTATAAGAAGGGTTACTGGTGATAGAGTTTCTACATGTCACCAATCTTGACCTTACTGTGGTTCAACCTAACGTCTACTTGGCAGAGAAGGATTATCATGTGTAATGTGAATTTCAGACCACAATGCCATTATAGCTTCTTCACTTGGTGTAGCCAAAAGAGAATAAAATCCGTCTCTCCTTATCAAAAACCATCGGCAGAATTTGGAATAAAACCCACACCATAAACATATGAAACTATCACCAATCCAACAGACCATGAAATCCTCTTCTCTGTGACTCATTTTTCTATCATAACGCCGTTGTGCCACACTGGATGAGAATTCTGACACACAGGCTCCCTGTAGTGGTTTGCAGCATGTTCAGTACACTCATTTACTTTGTTGACCGAATCACCATGAACTAGCTGCCTCGGCTACTCAGTGCATACATTAGACTTTGTTTTGTAATCACAGAAATGAAATAAAGTAACAGCTACCTACACAGAACTGCCAACAGTTTGGGATGCAGAAATTTAAATAGGAAATTTTCCTTTCCACTTGCACCACTCTATTGCTCTATCTGATTGTTGAAAACTTCATGCAGTGGAAAAGAAAAGCTGTAACTGCCCGTCCCTCAGAAGTCTAGATCCATCCATATGCATTATCTCACAGCACTGAGGATTGCGGAAGGTCTGAAGAAATTGTTTCTGACTTCTGGAGCTGCTGTAGCTACCTGTCAGCTAGTAGCGTAATGGTAAGTGTCATGCACTGTAGATACGTCCTCGCTAGTTTGAGTACATTCACTGCAACATTTTTTTTAAAACGTAATTCTGCTGTCTGCTGAAGTTATCTATCTAGTGGAACTTTGAACATAATTCCCTTCACTTCTCAACTGAAAATAGTGGCATGTGGGACAAGGGCTAACTTCTGCGACATTTTGTTCTTTTCAAGTGTAATAGACGGCCAGGCAGCAGATGCATTTCGAATCTTTTGTTTTATGTTTGGGGAGAGCGCATAGTACCAAAATACGTCAGAAAAGTATTTTCTACATTAGCTGTCATGTGGTAGTGGCATTTTATTCTTCTTCAAATCTTGTTTTACAGTTTTAGATCAGAACAAGTTTTCTACATGCATGTTGTCAATAAACTGCATGTGCATTGTCAGACTGTTATATATAACGTCAGAGAATTTGCGTATATTATTGACGATTAAGTTTTCTCGCATGTTAACTATTGTTCTAACAACAGTAAAAGAAACCTTTAGAAAACTGTGCACTGCATTATAAGAAATGATATAAAACTGCCCACAATAACCTTACGATGAAAGTCTTTTTTTAATAAAACTTAGTATCCGTACACAAGCGTGCCTCTATCGGCACGAATTAGTAAAATCCTACACACTTAGATTTCCATTGGGTACGTGTTTAAATGGTATGCTGTGTCATCCTCAAGAGGCATGCAAATGTGGCATCTCATTTGCTGTCAGCAACGGAAAGAGGCGTTACATGTCATGCAGCATTGTAAGTTTTTCACCATTGCAATATCAGCCGAAAGATTTTTCTTGTGATTTCCCTACCGATGTTTGATTTCACTGCTCGTAGGTCTTTCACAGAAGGAATGAAAACGGTACAGTCAGCGAGACTGGAACCGCGAACCATAAGAGACGCTTTCTCACAGGTCAGCACGTTATCACAGAGGTATTGAAGAGGTACGTGTCCTGGCTTCCTCTTACGAGGCCAATAGTGCCTAGAACTCGTAAACCACTATTTAAAGGACGAGATTAGTTGCGATTTCCACGTCCAACGACTATCCTGTGCTGAAAATCGTGAATTTAAAATCTTTGGCTACACCTCAAGCTGTAATAACTCAGGTTATTCAATGGAAATAACAGTAAAAATCAAGTGAACTTCGAGGCTTAATTCCATGCACACCAGGAAGTAACTCGTCGATCTCGGAGTTGCCAAGTCTCACGTACAGAACCAGTAGGAAGAAGACTAACTGATGTGTTGAACAGCGGGATGGGAAGTGATCATAGCTGGTGTCTCAAAGACGCAACTGCCACGGCCTGGAAAAAGTAATGCGTCTGATTCGCATTTCTGTAACTAGGTTTAGGGACTAGAGTGTAGTTACTAATAATATTCAGAACTGACGGCAAAGCAAG
The DNA here is from genome assembly GCF_023897955.1 of Schistocerca gregaria. Lineage (NCBI taxonomy): Eukaryota > Metazoa > Arthropoda > Insecta > Orthoptera > Acrididae > Schistocerca > Schistocerca gregaria. The sequence goes on from NC_064924.1 coordinate 300,993,315, forward strand.
CTTAATAAATCAGAAACTTTCACAGTAGTTTTTATATTTCTTTCGTAAGTATACTCAAAACTAAGAAACTCATTCACAGACGTTTTCGTGCCTGGCCGCTAGTCGGGCACAACAAACAAATAAAAATAAAAAAAGAATATGTGTGTGTGTGTGTGTGTGTGGTGTGTGTGTGTGTGTGTGTGTGTGAGAGAGAGAGAGAGAGAGAGAGAGAGAGAGAGAAACAGAGAGAGAAATACAAAAAAGAATGAGAGAATGTGAGAGAGAGTAAAAAATTGTTGTCAAGAAATTGAATTATGGTATGTAAAGAAATCTTTCATTAAAATGATACGTTCCACATCATTACGAAATGTCGTAATTATCATCTATGAAATAAGGATTAATGAAATCTAATCTAATCACATTGCTGACTAGCCATGAATAGTCATGAATTAGTGAAATTTTCGCCAATATCAGTAACCTAATCTACACGTGAAAATAAAAGACGACATGTTTTGTAATAAACTGGGAATCATATCAAGACCCTTTCATTCCTGTTAACTAACCACGAAAGATGTCAGAAATACCTCCCTTCATAGGTTATAAAGTGTGCATGCATTTAAATATGAAGCGCATGATCTGAAGTTCTGTGACGGAGATACGAACCCAACACGTAACCGGATTGTTAACTATATAAAATCAAATGTTACGTATCGGTTTTTCTAACCTGCTGCTAAGTGTCTGAATCTAAAATAAGGTAACAAATTTTTGTGCCTGAGCGACAATCGAACCGCACACTTACCGTCCTTCTTTATCATCCACGAATATGGCTTAAGTATCAGTTGCTTAATCACCAACACTAAGATGTGTGCGTGTTTGACACAAAATAACGACACCTATTGAGATTGTTGGCAACGCATGAGCAGACATTAAAAATGCACGTTAATTTTCGCTAGCAGGCCAGCGTGCGGGTGATAGGTCTTGAAATGAAATTATGAATATTTTTGTACTGGACCAGGATTCTGACCCACATACTTACCTATGGAGGAGACGTAGAGAAGATTGCAGTCTTGAGAAAAGGAACGAAATGAATGAACTATACTGTTCCGAGAGATCCAGATCCTCGAAAGAGGTGATACGAAGTCGAATCACAGTCCAGCACCAAATTTTTCAGCGTCTCTAGTTCAATTAAGAACAAGTAGAATAAGAGCCCTGATCCTTTACATGGTTATCGGTTCATCAAATAAAATAAAATTTTCTAATGTAAGTAAGTTTACTCGCGATAGTATTTCTGTTTACCACGACTTCCGCCTAAGTCATTACCCAACGTAAACCGGCTCTGCCCAGTTTATAATGAAGGAATGCGTTGTTCAATGCGGATTCTGTATTATAACGTCTTTCCCTTGAGGTTACCAGAGGTAAAGTAAACCTGTTTGTGCCTCTTAAAAGTAAGTACGTGAACCCACGCATTGCACCTGTGATAGTTCGTTCCATCAGACCGTTGTGGCCACATTTCCCAGTCCCAGGAGTGTGCTGTAACGGATGATGTACTAAGCTTACAAAATTAGTCACGGTGTAAACAATGTGCGCCTATTGAATGATAAAGCAGAAGCAAGCTTCTTACTCGAAAATTATGCTACTCTCATGTCAAGAGGATGTAAAGGCTTTTCTAGGCATCATAGCCTCTATGTGAAATAATTTTGAAATTTTCACTAATTTAGCTAATTACATATTTCGAGAAAAATCTACTGTGAAATGTGAAGTTAGCGGATAATTCGATTATTACCGTCGTTATTACTATTATTTTCTTCATTCCGTTGCTGGAACACTTGTGTTTGAAGATCATTTAATGCTTTTTGGTCAGTATAGAAATAGTGGCGCCCGCATCTCGTGGTCGTGCGGTAGCGTTCTCGCTTCCCACGCCCGGGTTCTCGGGTTCGATTCCCGGGGGGGTCAGGGATTTTCTCTGCCTCGTGATGGCTGGGTGTTGTGTGATGTCCTTACGTTAGTTAGGTTAAAAGTAGTTGTAAGTTCTAGGGGACTGATGACCACAGGTGTTAAGTCCCATAGTGCCCGAAAAAAAAATAGTGTCAGAAGGATAGGTTCTTTCCCTGTCTACGGAATCTTTTCCATGTTAATATCAAACATTAACAATTATCTGTCGGCTCATACCTGCTGCTACTTAAGGTAGCAGTTCATACCTTTGTGACTGGTTCGTTGGCACGAGTGGCAGCTCACTCCACTCGACGTGAGACCCCATTGCGCCGTAGATGCTTATAGCTTGCTCGACCCATTTACGACAGCCAGGCTGTGGTTATAACTGAGTGAATCATTTGCTACTGCTATATGATGAATGTGAATGGAGTAATTAATTGTAGATGGATTTGAGTATCTGTGGATTTTGACAACAAGCCACCCATGTGTGTGAGGCCATCAACGCACTGCCTTCATTTATGAATATTCTCAGAACGTTCAGATTCTGTGTAATATTGTGCGCGTGGTGTTCTTCTTATTATTATATGTATCCTGAAATAAATTTACCGGTACACCAGTACGTAAAAACGAGTGAGAGGAGGCTTGTAGACAAGTGTGTTTGTGCATTTTCTTGTAGTTTACTTTGGAACCAGCTTTACCCTTGTAATCCAAGGCATGATATTCACCAAACGATGAGCACGTGAAACGACAAGCAAAAATGGTACCCTTGCACCAATTAAAATGTCCTTGAAAAACTTGTGGTACAAGTGAACCTTAGCACAATTTGACCGCAGCTTATGGTGCGATGGATAGCATTGCTGCCTCTGAATCACGGGTCCGGATTCGATTCCCGTCCGGATTGGGAATTTTCTCTGCCTGGAGACTGGGTGTTTGCGTTGTCCTCATGATTCCATCGTCACCATCATCATTTCTGACAGCGCCTTAGTAGGACTGTGTAGAAATTGGACTGTGTGAAAATTGGGACTTTGTAAGGGCGCTGATGGCCGCGCAGCTGAGCACCCCACAAACTAAACATCAAAATCATCAGCGCAGTTTCATCAGCATCCATTTTATTCACAATGTGAAGGTGATGCTACACAGCAGTTTATTCCTAATCACTTACATAGCGTTTAATGTCATATGCACATCCTCATGGTCAATGTAGTCGACCCTTTAATGCTGCCTAATAACAACAGATGATATTTAGTATCGCCAGTGACTGCACAGTTAATTTAACTCTTCTCTTACATTTGTTTTATAAAAGTTAAGGCAGTCATTTCCTGCAGGTATTCCGAGCTTTTTGTAGGTGGTTAAAAATAAGGGAGATAGTGTGAAGGGTCAAGCAGAGTAATAAATTAGTTCAGTGCTGAAAACTACCCTTGAAAGCAGGTAAAGAATGCAGAACTCGCTTGGTCCCAGCTGCCCTCGACGGGCGACTGAGGGGTGGCTATCTGATTAAAAGACAGTGTTGCTTGAGGCACTGGGAAGATTTCTTTCAGGAAAGATTGAAACCTAAGCCAGCTACAGCTTTCAGAGAAGGTAGACAGTTAGAACAACTAGACGTGCTAAGCAGGAATGTTAGTTTAAAACAATTGTGACCAATTTTCTGACTGGAGAGCACGTTCTATCTTGTGTGTACCTGCGTGTAAGTCTAACAATTCGTCAGCTTCAGTATCCTGTCATGGACTGGGAGAAGTTTTCTGTCTTCCTCCCCACACCTTGGAATCATTGATCAAAGATAATAAAATCCACAGGAGTACGAGTTTGTTTAACTTAGGTACAAAACCATTAATGAACGGAACTCGCGGAGTCCACTGCAATTTGTCAGCGATTTTCGTACACTTGTACAAACAGACAAGTTACAGGTGGTTAAAATACATCACATTTATAGCCAGCAGAATGAAGAATAAATACTTGTGGACAGGCGACTGAGGGGAAAATACTTGCTGCCAGATAACACTTGCACCCATATGGATGTTTCCATTGTAGTTCCGAGCGCAGACGTCAAGCCAGAGTCAACTGCTACCACCGCTGCCTGCTCCATGTAGGATCCTACGCAGTGCCGTAGGGGACCGCACCGTCACTTCCCAGCAAATTAGGGACACTGTTGCTCCTGGGGTATCGGCGAGGACCATTCGCAACCGTCTCCATGAAGTTGGGCTACGGTCCCGCACACCGTAAGGACGTCTTCCGCTCACGCCCCAACATCGTGCAGCACGCCTCCAGTGGTGTCGCGACAGGCGTGAATGGAGGGACGAATGGAGACATGTCGTCTTCAGCGATGAGAGTCGCTTCTGCCTTGGTGCCAATGATGGTCGTATGCGTGTTTGGCGCCGTGCAGGTGAGCGCCATAATCAGGACTGCATACGACCGAGGCACACAGGGCCAACACCCGGCATCATGGTGTGGGGAGCGATCTCCTACACTGGCCGTACACCTCTGGTGATCGTCGAGGGGACACTGAATAGTGCACGGTACATCCAAACCGTCATCGAACCCATCGTTCTACCATTCCTAGACCGGCTAGGGAACTTGCTGTTGCAACAGGACAATGCACATCCGCATGTATCCCATGCCACCCAACGTGCTCTAGAAGGTGTAAGTCAACTACCCTGGACAGCAAGATCTCCGGATCTGTCCCCCATTGAGCATGTTTGGGACTGGATGAAGCGTCGTCTCGCGCGGTGTGCACGTCCAGCACGAACGCTGGTCCAACTGAGGCGCCAGGTGGAAATGGCATGGCAAGCCGTTCCACAGGACTACATCCAGCATCTCTACGATCGTCTCCATGGGAGAATAGCAGCCTGCATTGCTGCGAAAGGTGGATATACACTGTACTAGTGCCGAGATTGTGCATGCTCTGTTGCCTGTGTCTATGTGCCTGTGGTTCTGTCAGTGTGGTCATGTGATGTATCTGACCCCAGGAATGTGTCAATAAAGTTTCCCCTTCCTAGGACAATGAATTCACGGTGTTCTTATTTCAATTTCCAGGAGTATATATATATATATATATATATATATATATATATATATATATATATATATATATATATATATATATATATATTAATGTTGGAGCTTTGTAGATCTGCCAACTGCTGTTTCAATTAAACAAGCGCATAGGAGAGATGGTTTTTGGACCCAATGATTTTCTGGTTCTAGTCCGAAATGGATAGTCTGTAATACAATATGCCGTCACAACTGTGTGCAGCATATGGCATTTCTTAACATTCATTAAAGCTTTACAGCACCACCTACACAAAATGTTTTATGTTTGTTCTTGAATGTAATGGTCTATATTGCTGTCGCCGTCTTGAAGAATGTCATCGGGCTCTTATTAAATGTTTTCTGTGGTTGTCGTAGTATCTCGTTAAACTATCCACTTTACTCCAAATATGAGTCGTGGGTCAGAGCAGACTGATACAATTGTAGCATGCTCTATTCCTTTCAGTTGCTGAGAAAACAGAACGATAACGATGTAAGCGATCTTTCTCGCTTGTCGATTACACATACATGGTGTCTGTAGTCATAACAGGACCATGTTCCTGGAATTTTCTTCCGTCTGTGAAAACAAACACATTTCGGTAACTGATGCCAACAGTTTTGTGTCATACTGAGCTGTCCTTCCACCATAACAAAGGAGTATAACTCTTTTATTGAGTAAAGAAATTGAATTAAGAGCTTGCAGTATTTTTAATTGATAAATTCTTTGTGAATTTATTAGTTATTCGGGGGTTTTCATCCTTTAGACACTGCTGTATCTCTTTCAATGGCAAGGCATGATTATTTCGTCTGACATATATTTAAATTACTAATACTTTTACTGCAATGCTTGTTAACCTATTGATGTCGACGTTCCTATAAAATAATGTGCTCTTTATTTGTTGGGATTGCTATTAGTGGGGTTGCTATTTAATTTGTTGGGATTGCTATTAGTGGGGTTGCTATTTAATGTTGATCACAGGTTATGTCAACAACAACGCTATGTCACCTAAACCGTCGAGGACCGTTGCCTAGCAATTACTTCCGTACTCTCTCGAGTACTGAAACTGCCTATACGAATTCGTTCTGTGAGTTATTCAGTAAAAAAAACTTCAGCTTTGATTCAAGTGTTCTTGCGTCGATGTCTGTGTTTTGTGGTCAACTAAGGAAACTTTTGAAAGTTCTTGCGGAGCTTTAGAAGCTTTGAAGTAAGCCAGTGTAACCTATTTATTTACCATACAAAGCCATCTGCAGTTCTAATATCGTACAAAAATTTAAATGACTGCGAATTTAGTGGAGAAGCACTGGCAAGTTGAAGTTTTACGACGGACTGTGTTATGATTTCGGAATACGTAATTAGTACAGTGTAACATGTGAAAGATCACTTTGTCTTAATTTTTAACACAGGTTCATAAGTTAGGTGCCTGACTTCTGGAGACGAACCACGATACAGAGTTTCTGACCCTCACCGATTAATCACTTAGTTTCACAATCATAAGTGTCACCAACCTCCTTGCTTCTCAATTGCAGATACATGTTGGCTGTGATCATTGCACGGTCGTGCCGCTGGAACTTTCTTTCGTCTGTGAAGAAGAAGACGCTTTGGTAACTGAAGGCAGCTGTGTAGAGTAACATTTAGCTGAGCTGGCTCTGTAACAAAAGCGTTTTCGTCTTCTGTTGCTTCAGGAAATTGAATTTTGGAATGTAGTTAGCAGTTAAATCCATTGGGAGTTGATTAGCTATTCAGATTTTTCATCAGATACTGCTGGATACCTCCCAGTCTCAAAATACCATTATTTTGTGGCACATACAATGATTTATTTAAAATTGACCCATTCCTATCGACGTTGCTCAACAGTGTAGAGCTCTGCAGCTAATGGCGTTGCTGTTTGATGTTGTTCACAGGATATGCTAACACCGACGCTATGTTATCTAAACCGTAGAGAACCTTTGTCTAGCTATTACTTGCTTATTCACCCCAGCACTTGAAAGAACGATAAGCTTTGTCATGTGAGTTACTGAATTAAAAAGGCTTCGGCTTTTATTTATATATCGCATTGTTACACTTTGTGTTTCGAGCTCAAATAACGAATCATTTTAAAGTTGTTGAAGACTTCTAGAAGCTTTGAACAGAGCGAACTTCCAGCTTCAGAAGCGAGGTGCAATGTATCCAGGAGAGGTATTAACTACTGATTTAAGTGTCTTCTGTTTACTTACCGTATAGAATCAGATGTAGCTTCGATATCGTATAACATAATACATGAGTGGATCTGTAGCAGTGAAGTACTGGAACACTGAAACGTTTCGACGTAGTGTGATGTGATTTCGCGGTGTGTAAAATGGAAAATAAGGAGTTCCATTCACATTCCAGTACATAGTTTCAATACGTCATGCAGCTACCGTAGCGAATCAGATGCAGTTTCAATATCGTATGAGCTTATAAATGACTGGATGTGTAGCGGCGAAGTACTGGAACACTGAAACGTTAGGACGTAGTGTGATGTGATTTCGCGGTGTGTAAAATGGAAAATAAGCAGTTCCATTCACGTTCCAGTACATAGTTTCAATACCTCATGCAGCTACAAAGGTTACGAGAGAGCATGACTTATAGGGACAGATCTCTTTGCTGAGGTTTTCACAATTTTTGTTGCTGGAATCGTCTATTCTTAAGCTATTATTTAATTTTACACCGAGAGCGGCGTCACTTATCTCTGTCACCAAATCTGCTATATTCTACCTTCTGTGAAGAAGAAGCTAATACGTAAACAAGTTCCAGCTGCGTGCAGTCCTAATGAGTTGACATGGCACCATATCAAAAGTATTTTCTCTTTCTGTTACTAAAAGAAATTAAATTGATACCTTTGAATATCGTTAAATGTTAATTCCGTTGGGAGTTTATAAGGCGTATTGGCGTCTTCTTAATTCAAATGTAGCTGGTTAAATTTCAATCGTAAATATGGTTGTTACGTTGTACGTGTTGTTAAATAGTTTGCACGGCGTTGAAAAGTTATTCTTGAGTTCTAGGTTTAGTGTTGAACTTACGTTGTTGACGACTCTGCCACAGAGAGGGAAAGGCGCAGCCCGGTGAGAATACACTGACTCAAACAACGGGTATTTGTAAAAATCGTAATCTCCTCAGACACTGCGCAGCGATTTGGGATTTAAACCACCACACTGTTACATAGATTATTTACCAGTAACTTCATATCACCAACAAGATGTTCGCTTAAGTACGCACTAATTAAATTACCGATCCTGCCTCACGGTGCCATATTGAACGAACGGATGGCAGTAACCAAATCGCGGCCTAATGTCTGTCCAAATGCGAATGTTAAATAACTATACTTGGTATATATCTGAAACTAGTGTAACGATGCACCGTCTTGCTAATAGTACTGTCTGTCTGTCTAGTAGTGATAGCCTTAAGTAACTGCTATCGAAACAAAATTATTCATTGCAGAATAAATGTTCCTCGTAATGATCAAACCTTTATCTGTCACCGAAGAACTAGTGTTATTTAAATCATCTGTTAGGAATTAGTAAAAGGGAATTAAAATAATGAATTCCTCACCAGTCGTAATAGGACAATATTTTTCAAGTAAATCAGTGATCTTTAATCGATCTGAATGTTACAGACACTTTGTAACACTGAGAGCTCTTATTATTACAGGAGTTAAATTTAAAGAAATGACGTCACGGTCTCAATTTTTCGTTGCGATAGGCTTATGAGGCATCGCAATAAGATTTACTTGTGGACATGGTCTGGTCGAATCTAACATGCTGTCCGTTATCGTTGCAGCAATGTTCCGACGCATCAAGACGTTTTTTCGATAGCTGATAATAAAAGTGATTGCGTTTCACTAGTTTAGTAGAATGATCTAAAGTACCAAGTAAGAAACTTATTACGTCAGAACGAGCCTCTGAAGGCCCAACGTTACTGACCGACTGCCACGTCACACTCAACAAATAGGCTTCCCTGGCTCCACATATGGAGCGATCATTGTCAGTTTTCATGACCGTATCTATAATAGAGCCGCAGATGAACGCCACTGGCGAATTGATGGATTTCTTCATCTCTGGAGGGAAACGGAATTTGCTGGTCACTTTTTAAAATTTACCATATCTCGACTTCAAATAAAATAAATGGCTGGTCTACTCTTAAATTCACGTCTGCCTTTTGATCAAAAGATAACGTGCACAGAAAATATGGCGTATAAGAGTATTAACGCCATAACCTTTACAGATTTAACTATCTTCTCACCGGACTATGAAGACATTAGTTAGAAATGAGACATTAGTTAAAAATGTAGCCTATTGAGATAGGAGTCAGGGTATCTTCAGTGCGTGAAAGTGATATATATAAGGTCTGATGATTGGGCAGTCACACCTATTCCAACAGTCGTATATCTTTCTCACCTGCAGGATAATAGCACGTTGTCTCGATGGGTTAGTTGCTCATAGGCCTCTTTAGCTGCATGGTATGTTTGCTCTTTTCCCCACATCCCACAGGGACCTGCTTCTCTCCTCCATGTTACTAGCATATTATATTCACACTTCTGGGATTAGAAAAGACGAAGTTGATAGTCTAGCTGAAAGCCGATTAAATGGTTACAGCAACTCTACTGACGGCCACTAAAATTAACACTGACCAACCGGGACGTTGTGCCTGGCATTAATCAAGAATGCCTGTACTATGATGCTAACACGGAGGTGCTTCAGAATGGAAAAGACCGTAATAAATTTCAGAGAATGATGCTGAAATGTCTTGTAAGAGCAGAGCATCACATAATATGCGTCCAAGACAAGTGACTGGTTGAAGACAACTTTGTAAACCATTTAGTTACCCTATGAGTTACCTGCTAACTGCCCCTGATGACCAGAGGAAATGTATCCCTCAATTTCAGACTTCGAAGCCTAATGTTGTTTTCGGAGTAGTCAGAGAATAGAGTAACTGGAAGTGACAGTAAAAATTGTCACTCTCCCACTTAATTCCTTTCCAGAGAAAGAACACACCATAAAAGAGAATAAAAGGCGAATGGCGACGCTGTACCTTGAATAATTCCTCCTCTGTAGCCCTCTGTCGTTCCAGCTTAACAGTCGCCTATAGCATAATGGTAGATATCACAGCCAAACAACATATAGTCACTACCGTTATCTACACGCCCATACATTCCTAATAAGTGTTAGACTTCGTAACACCTGTACATATTAAAATGTATTGCTATATCTGATTTATAAAATTATTCTTTATGATAAAACTAAAATGTTCTATTCCAACAGGAGCGTCAGTTTACACTTGACGTGTTCTTTCTTGAGCTGCTGCAGAAACGGCTGCAGGAAGAAGAAGATATCCGTGTTGCTCTGGTGAGTGTAAATTAGTTCAATATAGCGAATAGTGGCTTTAGGTTTCAATATGTTCTATTCGTTTTATGTTCAGATCAATACTCTCTTACGAAGGTGACAGTAGTTAGTGCACTGCTTCAGGGTGTTTTGCCGAGCTGTTTGGATTTGCGCAAAATGCTTCGAAGACCGTGACTGGAGTGCAGCGAACTTTGCCGTTATGTGCACTCGATACCTGGACTCCATCTAGTCAGGGAATATCATACGACCTCCATACAACAGGAACAACAACTCGGCATCACTCCCAGAAGTACTTCAATAAACAATCGCGCAAACAAAAAACTTGTACATCATGGGACTTCAGTATTTGTGTAGTATTATTAGCTGGTCAGACATGGACTGAATAGTGATAATACTTGAATATTAAATCGATCATTGTTTAAATATTGTCAATAAATGTAGCTAGCAAAATTATTGATAAATGTAGCACTTCGTAAAAAGCGTCCATGTTAGAATCTAGCACATGTTTTGTATTACTCCACATGTTGAAAATCAGAAAAGTAATAAGGTCTTTTCCAACAGGAGCGTCAGTTTACGCTTGACGAGTTTTTTGAGGAGCTACTGCAGAAACGTCTGCAGTGAGAAGAGGAAAGCCACATGCTACCGTGAGTGAAATTTCCATCTGCAATTTTAGTTTCTAAGTGTATTTCTGGTTTCATGGCCTCATCGTATCTACCTTCAGAACGGTAACCTGCGTTTGCGTTATTTTTCCGTCTCTACAAATGTAAGTTTTTGATATCACTGGAATGCTGTCAGCTTAGGTACGGAGACAAGCCTACAAAATGCGAAATTCTATGATCGAACCGAAAATTCTGTGCTACTGAGCTGTGGGTGGTTATCACGATGATTGAAAAACTATTCTTCTATAACAGATTTGAATTGTGAGCGGATACGCAGCCATTTTCGACAGTCTATTATTTTGCCCTACTATGCTAAGTTCTACGTAATCTTAAGAATGAACGGTACAATATGCTTTCCTACCCTTTCACAGTGGGGAGGGACTTATAGAAAACATTCTTAACGCCTCCCGCCCATGAAAGAGTTATCAAGTTTTCAGTACAGTTTCACTTTGATCAACGTATGCTGGTCTTTTGGTTCTGTCCTGTTATACTGCATAAAGGTTTACTTTTCTGTCATATAATTATCCATGACACCCTCGGAACTTAAATTCAACATTTTCTGAACTTGTTTTAAGAAACTCTCCGTCTCGGGCATGAGAGCATATATCAACAGCATCAGTTGCCTTGGTTGCTTTATGCACAGAACGTAGTTCAGTCTGCTGGTCTCATACTTGTGACAGCCACCTGCCATCATGATACAATGATCAGAAGCAACTGTACTCAGGGAACAGGATAGAGGAAAACAGTCATCGCTGGTAGTTCTCACATTTAAATTCTTATTTATAATACTTAGCAGTCTTGTGTTGGTGAGCAGGGGATACAAGAATATCCCTTCACTATACCCGTATCTGGGACGCAAAACAATTTATAAAATATTGTCATTGCACTCTTTTACCACACTTATGTCAATAGTTATAAACTAGTAACTCCATTTCGTGTCTGTTTTACAGTCTCAACAATATCGATGCAGAAATCTACCCTATATCAGCCTCGGATCCAATAATAATTTAGCAGTTTTCCATAGATATATCAACCCACCATAATGTGATCACGTTTTTAATTCCGACATTTAAATTTGTCGACAGGTCATTCCAGTGAACTCCCCGCCAACCCACGGAGGCTCAACTTTCCACACCACGCAACTCTTCATAGCCACCAAATCAAATGCTGCCGGTTGGGGGCGCCGCCGACAACTCGGCGCCTGGAGAAGAGTCACTCCAGTGGCCTCCCCGCCAACCCACGGAGGCTCAACACTCCACACCATGCAGCTCTCCATAGCCACTAAACCTCATGCTGCCTGCTGGGGGCGCCGTCGTCAACTCGGCGCGTGGAGAAGGCCGTCTGGCTGCTAAACTATTGGACCGCGTTACCGTGGCCAATACCACCTGAAAGCAAACTTGCCGATTGAATAAAACTTCGGCTTAATGCGATAATATAGCCTCATTATTTATTTTAGTTCTAGTGAGGTGGCATTATGGTAACACACGGGCCTCGGATTTGTATTGATAGTGATACACGTCAATAATTCGTCCAGCAACATCTATGGTTTCGGTGGTTTCTTTAAGTAGATTAAGGAAAGGGCAAGGATGTTTCCCTCGTAATTCGACTCGCACGAGCTTCTCCACAATACGAGCTCCGTTTGTTGTTACCACTACCTCGATAGACGCTACGTCGGAATAATTCCTACATCTTTCCTTTATTGAATAAGACAATCATTTGAAATTTTTTTTAAAGCTAATGTAATATTGGTGCACCAAGACCAGCGTTTTGAACCCGCAGAACTCACATTTCAAAATATTCTAACTTATTTTATCAGCAAATTTATTCAAACTAACAACAATTAAAAGAGTAATGTGACAAAAAATGCTCTGCATCTAGGGATAACAAGCCAGTAACTGTCATCCCGACGATTACTTATTAATTCAGTGCGCCACTTGTAATACAACCCTAAACTATTCAGGAACCACTTCATAATCAACATTTGATGTCTTCAGTACACATTATTATCGGTACTCGGGTAGTGTGTTTTCATTGATGGGCCCATACTCGTTCCTTCAAAACTATATGGGTGCGAAATAGGAGGTACGTTGACACACTAAGCAACTGGTCATAAAAGTAGCATTTGAAACTAGGAAACATGAATTAAAGCACTCTTAGTGTAATCTAACTGATGCTGCATTTTATTGCACTCCATCGCACGAACAATAATTGGTTAGCATAGCGATGCAACTACAAACTAATAAACGAACCCAAGGCTCGGCCGTACGACCTATACACAATTCACAGAGCGTGCGTGACCATTACAGCTTAGAGCTTGATTTCTAATACTTTACCTTTCACTTTGAGCACTGTAGTAGTGTCAGAGAAGAAAAGTCTATAGGAAGAGACTCATTTTTACATTTTGTTTCCATTTTACCGGAAGTAATGAGTTGGTGCACGTCTCAAAGAAAATTGCAACTATTGTTAATCACAAGGCAGTTGCATGTTCGATGTATTGGCATTGACGCACGTACCTTTACCCATATTCTAATTTAAAAATATTGATAAAAATACTTCATTCCATGATCCAAAAGAAAAAGAGAAAAGAAACAAAAACATTGCTCTACGCAGTTACTACCAGTAATTAATTAAAAAACATTGATCCACTTACTGAGTGTGCTCACACAGACCTATTACGTAGCGATAGGAAGCACTACATTTTCTTGTATATCATGAGTTGTGACGCTGTCCTTGGTTTGCAGATACTAGCACAGTATCAATATCTACGACTCAAATAAGGAGCAATTAAATCTATAATACACATTTACGGCAAGGTTTCGCCCTTTCTTCCGAAAGTATTACTTCGAAAGACGTTGTCTGCCTATTGATCTCTCATTGACTGTGTAACAGGAACAACTTACACGCCTTCTCTTGTTCTCATAGAATGTCATGAAGAGCACTGGCAACATTTCTGATTGAAACACGAAAATGCGGCACTGACCCTATTCTCAAGTTTTCCTGAAAATTCAGTCAACGTATATAAGTCAACTGAAAAACTAGTCACCAGTACAAAGGGCAGAAAGTGATACCAATACAGAAAGCCAAAAATTGATGCCAATACATACGGCCAAAAGTCGCTGAAACTGACGGAACGCTATAACAAGAACAACATTTAGGATTACCGCACGTTCCGATTCCACACGTCTACGCTAACCTATAAAGTTATATCGGGGATATAAAGCTTACTTTATTTATTATGACAACCACAGGTTTAATAGCAGGCCTCTGGCGTACCTCAAGATGATCACCACAAGATAGACCATTATGTTCATAACGAACATAAGAAAGATGCGAAATATTTCAGTTACTTAATGAAATGAAACTAATGAGACAGCCATTGGAATTAGGGATTTCTAGGAGGGGCAAACTAAAAATACTACAATAAGACTAACATCACTCCAAGAGAGTCACATAATCGAAAAATAACTCTCACGAATTCCTTCAGAATAAACCCAACCAAAAACTATAAGAAACACACAACAGGAACAGAAAGTATTTCTATAGGTGAAACGAAGACAGTGATACAATGCCCCCCTCCCCCTCCCCGCGCCAACGAAGGAAATCCATTTTGATCAGTATTGGAAATTTCACCTGACACACATAGCTGAAACGAAAACATTGATGCAGACAATCCCCCACCAACAAAGGTAATAAGGATAACAAAATTCACTATATTTATACAGTGCCAATTGTGACATCCCACTCCCCTCAAATATAACTAACTAAAAACAAATCTAAGAATCTCTATTCTGAGAAATATCTTTTCCATAAACAATCTACAATCTCACACTGAAAAAAAAAACAACAACAACAACAAAATTATAGAAACGTTCTTACCAATCATAGTCCAGTACTGCTCTTTATTCACTTGGTATGCTTGCTTCTGAAAGTCCTGTGTCGCATTTTGATATTCCTTACACGCTCTAACCATTATTTAAGTAATGACAAATGTTACGCTGTGTGTTTAACAACTTTAATCCCTATCCCTGAAAACGATCGATGACTGAAACCAGTCGAATTTTATGGGTTTACAATAAAAGCAGGTGATGGTCAAAGATTTTATACATTACTTGACGCCCGTTGATGGTCATCTTCCAAAAATGTTTAATCAAAGTGGCCCCAAAATTCACACACACACACACACACACACACACACACACACACACACACAACCCATACTGCAAGCAAGAAATTATTTAAACACTACTGCAAGGCAAAACTCCACGCAAACACGGAACCTTCACTTCGTGATTACCAAACTGCAAACTAAAAGCAACGGTTCAAAAACCAGAAACCATTAGAGGACCAGTAACAACTAAAGACTCGTTCTCATTCAACTGCATCTTTACTATAAACCGAATCACTAACCTAAACGTCTACCACAAAGAGTCAGCAACCGATTACATCACGTCTCTTACAAAAATAATTCGTTTCGATTGTGCCGCGGTGTTCGTACCTAACATCTCCATCGAGAAACGTTCCAAAACCAAACATAGCTTAATATTTATGAGAAGCATGGTAAAAAACATCGCAAACCGTTTCTCTCGCAACAATTTAAGCCCTGCCCTTCATTTCCTGCCTAGCCTTACCCTCGCAACTCATGCCACATACGTAAAGAAACAGCCAGACACTTGGGGATTGACGCATGGTCTGATTCTACCAGTCGGCATTGATGCATGAGTTCTTCTTTGGAATAAACAGCATACAGTTTACACCAGTTACTAAGGCCAAACCTCTCACATCCTTCGGATCCTAAACTTAAGACGTCGCACAGAACGTCACTGGTCAAAGCAATGGACAAAATCGCGGTACCGAAAACATGGCTGCATCAACACAGCGCGATTTAAAACAGGTAAATATATTCGAGGGGAGTTGTACGCCCTAATTTGTACTTGGAAATGGCGAATTACTGTACTCTATCGCTCTTTATCGTCTTATCAGCTGTCCAACACAGGTTAGTCTGGTGCAACCTTATAGATCACTTTCAGTTGTTAATCTCACGTGTTTTACACTTACATTAAAATAGCCAATTGTTATTTAGAATTAGATTTCTGCAGACTTATGCATTTCGTAATCATCGAAGTTTCACCTTTCCTTATTTGAGTGGTATTACGATTAACGTTCCATAAACAAATTGAGAAGAATAAACTCCTACAGGAAGATGTATTTTCACGTAATTCCAAGTACACGTATGTTGTTAATCATTGCGTACTCTCGTTACTAAGATAATAATAATAAGATAATGTTTAAGCGCTGGCTGATTGGGAGTGTAAGCAGAGCCACAGTCGAACATATACAGTCTCGACACTCCACCTCTTTTCTGTTGCCCACAGCGATTGCAGCGCGCAAAGCGGTCAGGAAGTTATACTGTAGAGTTCTCCGTGACTTTGTAACCGAAAGTTAATCTTAACTGTTTATATTGTGCTGTAGAATGGTTTTTAGAAAACAGAAGCGTCTACACCGCAATAAATTGTAGCGACAAGAAAAAGAAAGCAGTATATTTGCCATTTCTTAGGTTTCAGCCCTAGTAGGTGTCAATAGCTATGTCACAAAACTGTTTTTTTACGACTTTCTTCTAAGCAAAAGATATTTAATTTAGAATGTGGTGTTACTCAAGAACCGAAAAAGTGCTAGTAAACAGTAGCAGACCTGACCTTTTCTGAAAGGCGTCGTATATTTACTCAAAAACGTTAGTTTTCTTCGCTACACTTCCAGTCAAATCAGTGAATACGGAAAGAAGGAAACCAGTTCAAATTGTTCAAATGTCTCTGAGCACTATGGGACTTAAACTTCTGAGGTAATTAGTCTCCTAGAACGTAGAACTACTTAAACCTAACTAACCTAAGGACATCACACACATCCATGCCCGAGGCAGGATTCGAACCTGCGATCGTAGCGGTCACGCGGTTCCAGACTGCAGCGCCTAGAACAGCACGGCCACTTCGGCCGGCTAGAGAAACCAGTTTGGAATGCAATACCCACATTATTTTATATAGCAGACAAGCTAACACAACTGTAGCTGGAGAAAAAAACTCACACAGACGTGATATTAAAGGATAAAATAGTAATAAAACTATTCCCAACACAGAAGAAACTAATTGCACAATTGTTGCTGCATCTGAGCCACAAATGGCAAGAATCATCAACACATCCGCTTTTGCTACTAAATTAATAACATTTACAAAGATATTTATGCGTTAAAAAGGCGATGAAATGTAACACGGTGCAAAACATTAGGTACCATAAAAAGTTGTTACGTGTCAAGGCGAGTGTCTGGCATATTACGAACAAACACAAAAAAACAAAAACAAATATTCCCATGCATGAAATGTGTGTTTGTAAGGTCTTGTTTACAGTGGAGTAAGCTACAATTATACAAATATGCGAAAATATTTCTTATGTCACTTAATCAAGGAGATTAGGTCATATTTACATGTATCTCATGATCATAATAGTGTAATAATTATTAGCTAATTAACCAGAAAAATGATTATAAACGAAATATAATTTTGCCGCTGCTTTGTTTCCTCTTGTGGTCACTAGAGTTGCACCATCTTTCAGACCGTAACAATTTTCTCAGCAGTGAGTGTCGTGACTGTATATGTCAGACTGTGGCAGAGTGAAGCGTAAACTCACTATTTTCTGTTAACTAAACTTGTGGATTCAGTAAGGTGCCCATACCATCAGAATTTGCAACGCTCTCTATGAACCCAGTTCAAATTACAAGCATGGAATAAGATGACACTACTAGGACGTCTAAAGGAAACAAACCCTCGCTCTGCACAACTATGTCATTCGCACGCCAGTACTTCACAGCTCAAACCCGACGGGCGATATCGAAGTCCCAAGCTGAGCCAATTACTATACTGTCGTATTGCCTGCATCCCATATTTTCTACGGCAAATCTTTGTACTATTCAAGCTAAAGCGAAAATTCTGAAGCTCAGACCGCAATGACTATGATGACTACTGCGTGTCGACGGAAGGTTGTGTCCTGAAACAACCTCTCTTGTTTGTAGTTCACGCACTTTTTCATTTCAGACCGCTGTAGACAGATATCTCTCTTGCTTCTGATTGTTTGAAGATAAAGGGAAGCATGTGATAGAACGATGTGTCCCTGTGGAATTCATAGCACGGGCCGTACAATTATGCCATTTCCGTACGTCTCGCTTCGATCTACATGTTGCCGAAAGGCTCTGTACGATTAATTTGGTTTCTTTATTCAACGTACAAAGCTTAACTCCGAATTATTAATCCTTTTTTGCATCATGTTGCTGTTTCTCCAACAATTTCTAGCGTTACCTACTTACCAACAAGTAAAGAATTCGAGAAGCCGTAAACCACTTTAACTTTCCTAGTTTTATGTAATCGCTGTGTTTCAATATAAGCTTCCCCACTGGATCAATTTCTTATAACCGCGCAGAGCAGTGAGAACTTACTTATCGGAAGGAACCTAGGAATACCTTTACAGCACGCAAATTTTTAATGTTTCTAGAACAGAAATCACACATGGGAACACATTCAGTCGACAAGTTAGGTACAGACGATAGTTCCTCATCGAACAGCAGACTATCGCAGGTCGCTGGAGCAGCGAGAGGTACTATTCGACTGAAAAAAAGGGCAGGTCAATCTGGTTTTCAAGAAAACAGACATAACTGTAGGTTTATGTCACTGATGTTATTTCGCCGTAGAACTGTAGGGCATGTTTTACAGTCACGCGTTACGTCGATCTTGTGCATCAGGAACCCGTTCTATAGAAATGAATATGGATTGCGCAAACATAGATGCAGCGACATTCGTCTCGCTATGACAGTCCGTGAGATCCAGAGCACCGAAGAACGCGGTGCCCAGGTGAACGCCGTGTCCCTCGCCTTCGGTACAGCCCAGCACTGTACTTTAGTGGAGAAAGTAGACGATGTCGAGCAGCGGACCAGAAGTCTGGTTGCAGCACGTGCTCGCAGTTATAGCTCCAAACGTATAGCTTGAGGTCCAATGGAGCCGTTACTGTTTACAGTATTTAGGGTGTAACGGGTGTAAGTCCAGATATTTCTACTGGTGAGTGTGGACGGTGTGCTGAAAGGCATTACATCAGTACGTACATCATTTACAAACTAGTACTTACAGTTTATAATAGTAAAAGCCAAAATGTCTCGATGTGAAATAGTTTATTTCATCACCAGACTCTACAATAAGTAGCTGTCATCCTGAGATTCTCATGTCTCCCAGAAGTATAATTATAGATGATTCAGTCGACGTTCTGAGAACACGTCCAATTACAATACCAGTTCCGCATTTGTATGTAAAATACATAGAGCCAACAGGTATATAACTTTATTATTATATTTGGATTAATTTTGCAGTATATCGATCACACGATTTATAATGATGTTTCTGGGAGATATGAGGACAAAAGCATATGTGAATTATATAATACTACAGAAGGGACACTTAGTAAGTAATGCTATACATTCTTTCTGAAAACAGCTTTTCTATTCTTGATCTCAATACACCATATTATTCTTCCCTCTTTTGGCTACAAAATCATAATGTTCAACGTAATTTCTTTCAGTATGGTGGGCTCATGCCACCTCATTGGAAGGGCGTATATACACGCATGGTGCCACAGCCAACGTCTTCCTCCATCAGTAACCTCCCCATCATCCACATACTGCTTCACGCAGAGTACCAGAGTGCACCCTACATTAGGCCAAACAGATGGAATTGGGAATGTTCAAGATCCGCGCTGGAGACTGGATGAGAAGAAACAATGAAGAGCTGTGAATTTCTTTTGGTTGCGAGGCCGTTTTGAGTCCTTGTATTGTTACGGAGAAGGAGAATGTCGTTTGCATTTTTGTGGCCATGAACATCCTGATGGTGTTTCTTCAATTTCCTAATGGTAGCACAGTACAGTTCATTGTTGAATGTTGCAAAATGAGGCAGGACATCAAACAGAATAACCGCTTCAGAGTGCCAGAAACCGTAGCCATGACTTTACCCATGGTTTTCTTTTTGGCAGTGAGGTAATTGGTGTCGCCACACCTTCTTGTATCCCAACTCGTGGATCAGAGTTTCAGCACTACCAACAGAGGCGTTCAGTTGTGTAGCGCGGAGGATTGTTTGTGCTCTGTCAATCCTTTCTAATTAGAGTATCCACCCATGCCAGCAATGCAAGAGTCACGTCTGTGTGCTTCTAGCCGGTTAGTGGGAGATCAGGGAGGCTTGTGTGACAATGTTGTGATGATGACAGCCGACACGCCCAACGACTCACCACGATTTTGTTCACTGACATTTCTCCATAGACATCTGTAAGCAATGCCCTGAGAGTCCAATAAAAGAAACCCACTGACAATTTACTGCTATAAATGCACCTACGCTATGCCCACTGTTTTGATGGCTGCTTATACCGCTGTGACCTATAGGAAATACTCAAAACTACATGGGGGGGGGGGGGGTAATATTCCACAATGTATCACAATAACTTCTACATTTTTTCAAAGGAAACCTCCTGGAAAAAAACGTGTTACATTGTTTACTGAACGCTGCTCTTTGGTATTACAATTTGTTTCGAGGTTGGTTAGTACCGCCAAATATAGGTGGCAAGAGCGAGCCATTAATGTCTATTTCCCCCTGGTAGCAGGTCAGGTGTTGAACGGTGTACGCATGGATGCGAAACGAGTTATCTATATGGCTGTCGACGTCCGTTTGGTGGTGTAGTTACTGCAAGATATAACATCATGTTGTAAAGTATATCATAGCTCACAAGTTGATGTGTGGACATACACTCCTGGAAATGGAAAAAAGAACACATTGACACCGGTGTGTCAGACCCACCATACTTGCTCCGGACACTGCGAGAGGGCTGTACAAGCAATGATCACACGCACGGCACAGCGGACACACCAGGAACCGCGGTGTTGGCCGTCGAATGGCGCTAGCTGTGCAGCATTTGTGCACCGCCGCCGTCAGTGTCAGCCAGTTT
Source organism: Schistocerca gregaria (assembly GCF_023897955.1). NCBI lineage: Eukaryota > Metazoa > Arthropoda > Insecta > Orthoptera > Acrididae > Schistocerca > Schistocerca gregaria. The sequence goes on from NC_064924.1 coordinate 301,014,284, forward strand.
GCCGTGGCATACGGAGCTCCATCGCAGTCTTTAACACTGGTAGCATGCCGCGACAGCGTGGACGTGAACCGTATGTGCAGTTGACGGACTTTGAGCGAGGGCGTATAGTGGGCATGCAGGAGGCCTGGTGGACGTACCTCCGAATTGCTTAACACGTGGGGCGTGAGGTCTCCACAGTACATCGATGTTGTCGCCAGTGGTCGGCGAAAGGTGCACGTGCCCGTCGACCTGGGACCGGACCGCAGCGACGCACGGATGCACGCCAAGACCGTAGGATCCTACGCAGTGCCGTAGGGCACAGCACCGCCACTTCCCAGCAAATTAGGGACACCGTTGCTCCTGGGGTATCGGCGAGGACCATTCGCAACCGTCTCCATGAAGTTGGGCTACGGTCCCGCACACCGTTAGGCCGTCTTCCGCTCACGCCCCAACATCGTGCAGCCCGCCTCCAGTGGTGTCGCGACAGGCGTGAATGGAGGGACGAATGGAGACGTGTCGTCTTCAGCGATGAGAGTCGTTTCTGCCTTGGTGCCAATGATGGTCGTATGCGTGTTTGGCGCCGTGCAGGTGAGCGCCACAATCAGGACTGCATACGACCGAGGCACACAGGGCCAACACCCGGCATCATGGTGTGGGGAGCGATCTCCTACACTGGCCGTACACCTCTGGTGATCGTCGAGGGGACACTGAATAGTGCACGGTACATCCAAACCGTCATCGAACCCATCGTTCTACCATTCCTTGACCGGCAAGGGAACTTGCTGTTCCAACAGGACAATGCACGTCCGCATGTATCCCGTGCCACCCAACGTGCTCTAGAAGGTGTAAGTCAACTACCCTGGCCAGCAGGATCTCCGGATCTGTCCCCCATTGAGCATGTTTGGGACTGGATGCTGGATGAAGCGTCGTCTCAGCGGTCTGCACGTCCAGCACGAACGCTGGTCCAACTGAGGCGCCAGGTGGAAATGGCATGGCAAGCCGTTCCACAGGACTACATCCAGCATCTCTACGATCGTCTCCATGGGAGAAGAGCAGCCTGCATTGCTGCGAAAGGTGGATACACACTGTAATTGCGCCGACATTGTGCATGCTCTGTTGCCTGTGTCTATGTGCCTGTGGTTCTGTCAGTGTGATCATGTGATGTATCTGACCCCAGGAATGTGTCAATAAAGTTTCCCCTTCCTGGGACAATGAATTCACGGTGTTCTTATTTCAATTTCCAGGAGTGTATTTAGGTATCACATATAAAACTGTCTGGACTTATACCTGTTACACCCTGTATATAAATGATGTAGTCGACAATGATGAAAGTTCTACGTGGCTGTTTGTCGATGATGCTGGTTGTCTATAGAAAGGCTGCAACACCAGGAAACTTTAATTAATGCTGGATGACCTGAAAAGGATTGACGATTTGTGTAACTGAATCTAATCACGAAAATGTAATGCGTAATTCTCGATATCCATTACTTTTCTATTGTACCACTGGCGATAAATCACTGGATACAGGAAGAAATGGAAAATATCTGAGGAAAGCGAGCAGATGACAAGCTGAGGTATGTTGGAGCAACCTGAAGAGAACGTTAGCTCAATAGTGAATGAAGTGGCTTTCAGAACATTGTAATGATCATTTCCTATGTGTCGCCCATCGATATTCGAAATGGCTCTAAGCACTATGGGACTTGACATCTGAAGTCAACAGTCTCCTAGACTTAGGACTACTTAAACCTAGCTAACCTAAGGACATCACAGACATCCATGCCCGATGTAAGATTCGAACCTGCGACCGTAGCAGCCGCTTGGTTCCTGACTGAAGCGCCTAGAACCGGTCGACTACAGTGGCCGGCCAACAATATTCGATGACTACCAGTTGCTAGAAAAAAGAAAGAAGATGCAGTGAAGAGCAACGACTTTTGTTGGCAAGCGCGAGATTGAACGGAAATACTTTGCAAACTGAAGTGGCATATATTATTAAAGAGTCGTTGTGTGTCACAGAGAGGTTTTCTGTTGAAATTCTGAGAGCGTACAATGAAAGAATAGCCAAGAAGAAAAATGAATTTGAGCTCTTTTAGTTATAGCTACCAAAATATAGTAATAAGCTTTATTTCGAAAGAATTATAAATAAAATCATAATAATAAATATAATTCCAAGTACCAAAATTTAATATTCAAGCAACAGAAATTAAAATAGGAACATCACCCGCCAAATATTTTTTCAGATAGAAGCATCACGAAAATACAAAAAATTTAGAGTAATTGGGTTCGCCGAAAGGCGTTCTTCCCAAGCACTATTCGAGAATGGAGCAAAGTACCCTCCACCACACACGATAAAGTGGCTTACAGCATAAAGATGTAGCGGCACATGGTTCGTTCAAGTTTCTCTGAATTTCCCGCTTTACCCAAAGAGCAGACAAATGGTCAGATGACGTGGTCTCAAAATGCCACTGGCACGTAGTTTTGATTAACGAGTGTTATCTGGCTATGTCCCAAATTATCTTCCATACTTCAACTGTAGTATGAAATATAAAAAATAGAGTGAATAATCAAGTGATAAAAGTCACATACATAACAATAATTATATTAACTTAGAATATTCTCGGTATTTGTTAGTTAAGTAATTTCAATGATGCATAATTAAACACATGACGTCGTACTACTTTTGCAGATTCAGTTCGTCACAAAACAATTACAACAGTCCGAGAGTATAAATGACATCAGAAGTGTCCTTCACTACTAGTTCTCGCAATTGCTTGGTTGAATAACACGCTTAAAACGACACCAAATACGTAAATAACCGCATCAGAAAATGCCAAAGTTGGTGAACAAGAAAAGAAGTACAGGTTTCTAAATACAAGGACGTGGTGCCTCCGAATTTTCATTGTGAAAAATCTTGAAGCTTTTTAAATAAAACAAATGTTGTTAACATTCTACGTTTTTATTCTTTATTTATACATATTTGCAACCCTCTGCCGCTAAGTTCAAATCTTGTGCTAGAACAGGGCAAATAGTTTCGGTCATTGCATTCTAGTTAGCATAGGTATTTCGTGCAGTAGCTTTATCGGTAAGCAGAGTTTCTAGGAACAGGTAGCTGTAGATGCGTCCACTTCAGTAGAAAAAGCTCTTGCCGCCTCAGGGTGCAGCGAGAAATCTTCAGAGCAGTTTTTAGTTTTCTTTATTGTTCTCTTTATTATTTACATATATTCCACACTCAGTAGCGCCATTTGAGATCTTATATCTATTTTTTACACACTGCGATATGGTTAGATAGTGTGGTTGTTGTGAGCGGACACAAGGAAAATTGGCTCCTGTCAGCAAACAGCTGCAAGCTGCGTTGGCTACCGTCATCATGCTTCTGGCTGATGCTCAAAGTTGCGGCGACATCGGAGCGCTGGTGACGGGACCTGCGAGACCTTTGGTGCTGCCCGAATCTCCTGTTGACCTGGGTGTCGCTGCATCTTCTGATGCGCAAAATCTGACCAGTCCGTCCTCGTTCGAGGGCGGTTGGCAGACGATTATTCGTTAGTTGCTCGGAAGGCGAAGGAGAGTGCAGATCGCGTTGCTGGCTCCCAACGCCTCAACAACAGGTACGAGGTGCTACCCAGTGTTGACGACAACTCTGAGCCATCACGGGAAGATTCTCATGTTGGGCCAGCGACCAATGCATTGGGTAGTTCTTATTGTGATTTGGAGCTCCAGTGTTAGGCGGGTGATGGAGCCTCTCAGGTAAATAGCAAGCAAGGAGGGAAAGAACGTCAGTTTGAACTCGACATGTTTTCTGGTGAGCCAGGACTTAGATCTGCAGGAGGTCCTGCCGGCAGCTTTCGAGCGCACTGGGTGCAAACGGCTGCATGTAGTGGCACATATCGGCATGCATGATTCCTGCCGCTTGGGTTCGGAGGACATCATCGACTCCTTTCGTCGGATGTCTGTTTTGGAGATGGCAGCTAGCGTCCCACACAGGATGTAGGCTACGCTGTCTATCTGTAGCATCGTACCCAGGGATGTTCAAGGTCCTCTGGTTTAGACAGAGTGGAAGGTCTAACCCCAAGGTTCACACGCCTCTGTGACGGAATCACATGCGAATTTCTCGAGGACCGCTATTGGGTGCCGAATTGTAGGGTTCCCCTTAATAGATTAGGGGTTCACTACACGCAGAAATGGTATACTAGGGCAGCGGAGTACGTGCTGCCTGCATATGGGGCTTCTTTAGGTTCGATGAAGCCTCTATGAAAACGGTCCTTGGGGAGAAGGCACCCTCTGCTCATTTCGGCGGATGGTAGGAAGATATTTTTGCTTAGTAAGAAAGACAGAACACAAATTTCAGAGAACCTGAACAGTCAGGGTAAAATATTCGTTGATAAATACGGAGATGTGGAGAACAAGGTATCCTGAAATATGCCCTAGACAGTACGCTTCAAGTAAGGTCCTATGGGATGGGACGGACTCGCCATGATTTAATAGCCGTGATACAAAACTGCTACGCTAACAAACAGAGATACATTTCATTTTCAAGGGAAGTATAAACCTTGCCGAAAAACAAAAGCTGAATGAAGCAAAAACAAGATTAAGGAGAGCGATTACAGAAGCGTTCAGTGACTTTAAAAGTAAAACTTCGTCATTCCATCTGAATAGTAGTACTAAGAGGTTTTGGTCCTACGTAGAGTCATGTATTCATTTACTCAGTGACTACACTGGTACCGAAACGGGAGATAACAAAGGAAAGGCTGAAACGCTGCATTACGTCTTTCGACGTTTTTCACCGCGGAAAGTAGTAAAACGGTCCCTCCTTTCAATCGCAGTAGGCACTTAGAAATGACAGATATTGAGGTAATCGGTTGCGGATTAGAAAATCAGCTACAATTGCTTAGTAGCGTTAAGGGGTCAGTAGCAGATGATATACCTATAAGAGTCTACAAAGATCAAATGGAAGAACTTATTCCGCTCCAAGCAGCAAATTATCGTAGATGGCTTGAGCATTGAAAGATACCTAGCAACTGGAAGAAAGTGCAGGTAATTCAAGTTTTTAAGAAGGGTCTTCGGACAGGTTCACACAATTATATAACTGTATCGTTGACGTCAATATGTTGTAGAATAATAGAACATGTTTTATACTTAAGAATTATCACGTTTAAGGTGTATGAAAATCTTCCCTGTGAAAATGGTCAAGGATTCCAGAAACAGAGCTGCTGCGAAACTCAAATTGCTTTGTTCCTTCATGAGATCCACAGTGCCGTAGACATTGTGGCTCCGGTAGATGCCGTCTTCCTTGACTTCAGGAAGGCATTTGAGACCGTCTCGCACTGACATTCGGTGAGAAAACAAGAGTTTATCGAGTATCGGAGCAGATAGAACTCAACATGTCATTCTTAACGGAACAAAATCGACAGATGTAACATAATTCGACGAGTACCCAAAGGAAGGGTGATAACACCGTTACTGTTTTTAGTATACATAAATGATATATAAGAGAGGGTTGGATTCTCTTGAAGGCTGTTCGCAGATGATGCGGTAGTCTATAACAAAGTAGCAACGCCACAAGATAATAACGATAAACAGAATGGACAGAGCAAGCTCAGGATGTTGACACCGAACGTGAATAAATGTAACATACTGTACATACACAGAAAAAGAAATTACTATTGTACGCTTACACTCGAAACAGTGTGCTATGTAGCGACGTTAAGTGGAATGACCACATAAAACAAACAGTGGGAGAAGGAAATGCCACGTTCAGATTCATAGGAAAAAAGCAATTCATCCACGAAGGAAGTAGATTATAAGCCGCTTATTCGACCGATTCTCGAGTACTGTTCTTCCGTCAGGTGTCCCTAAATAGTAGGACCGATAAAAGAGATAGACAAGATCTAACGAAGAGCGGTGTGTTTCGTCAAGGCATAGCTTAACCACCGCTGGTACTATAGGTGGCTGAGGCATAAGCAGCCATCAAAACAGTGGGCATAACATAAGTGCGTTTCAAGCAGTAAACTGTCAGAGGGTTTGTTTTATTCGAATCTCAGGGCATTTCTAACAGATGTCTATGGAGAAATGCCAGTGAACAAAAGCGTGGTGAGTCGTTGGGCGTGTCGGCTGTCATCAACGCGACAATGTCACACAAGCCTCCCTGGTCTCCCACTAACCGGCTAGAAGCACACAGCCGTGACTCTTGCATTGCTGGCATCGGTGGATACTCTAATTAGAGGAGACTGACAGAGCACAAACAAACCTCCTCGCTACACGACTGAACGCCTTCGTTGGTAGTGCTGAAACTCTGATCCACGAGTTGGGGTACTCGAAGGTGTGGCGCCACCAATTGCCTCACTGCCAAATAGAAAACCATAAAGACCAATGTAGATTATCTCTGCAGAATCGCTTGACCGTTATGAGACTAACACAGGCGAATCTCCTTCCATTTGATCCGAAAAAAAACAGAAAACCATTAGGTGTGTGTGTGTGTGAGGGGGGGGGGGGGGGGGAGGCGGATCATCACCTCTCTCCGCCGAAGAAAAAGTTCAAAGCAGCACCCGCAGTGGGTAAAGTCATGGCAACGGTTTCTGGCACTCTGAAGCGGTTATTCTGTTTGATGTCCTCCCTCATTTTGCAACATTCAACTCTGAACTGTAAACGACATTCTCCTTCTCCGTAACAATACAAGGACTAAAAACGGTCATGCAAATAAGAGGATGTCACAACATTTCGTTATTTCTTCTCACCCACCCTCCAGCACAGATCTTGTATCTTCCAAATTCCACCTGTTTGGCCCAATGTAGGATGCACTCAGACACTCTGTGTGAGGCAGTATGTGGATGATGGGGAAGTTACTGATGCACGAAGACGTCGGCTGTGGTACCATACGTTTATATAGGCACTTCCAACGAGGTGGCATGAGGCTACCATACTGAAACAAATTATGTAGAACGCTACGAGTTTTGTAGCCAAAAGAGGGAAGAATAATATGGTGTTTTCAGATCAAGAATAGAAAAACTGTTTTCAGAAAGAAAGTATTGCACTAGTTATTAAATGCCCGTTCCATACTTATTATATAATTCACACATGTTTTTCGGGCGATCTGATGTCGTCATCTATAGCATTGGAATTTAAGATCGCTTGATTTGAAATAGTTTATTTCAAGCCCAGTATTTGACAGCACCCGTCGGTCATCCTCCGATCCTCAGATCTCCCAGAAACAAAATTGCAAATCGTGTCATCGATGTACTGCGAAATATCTCCAGATATAATAATAAAGCTGTATCCCGCTTTGATTTATGAATTTTACATACAAATGCGGAACTGTTATTGCAATTAAGCGTGTTCGTCAAAGTGAATCATCTATAATTATATTTCTGGGAGACGTGTGAATCTCTGTTTGACAGCTACTTATTGTAGAGTCTGGTGATGAAATAAACTATACACATCAAGCGATCTCGGCTTTTACTATTATAAACTATAATCACTAGTTTGTAAATGATGTACCTACTGATGTAATGCTTTTCAGCTCACCGTCCACACTCATCAGTAGAAATATCTGGACTTACACCCGTTACACCCTAAATACTGTAGAGCTCCCTTGGACCTCAAGTTATACGTTTGGAGCTCTATCTGCGAGCACGTGCTGCAACCAGACTTCTGGTCCGCTGCTCGACATCGTCTACTTTCTCCACTAAAGTACAGTGCTGGGCTGTACCGAGGGCGAGGGACACGGCGTTCACCTGGGCACTGCGTTCTTCGGTGCTCTGGATCTCACGGACTGTCATAGCGAGATGAATGTCGTTGCATCTATGTTTGCGCAATCCATATTCATTTCTATAGAACGGGTTCCTGATGCACAAGATCGACGTAACGCGTGACTGTAAAACATGCCCTATTGTTCTACGGCGAAATAACATCAGTGATATAAACCTACAGTTATGTCTGTTTTCTTGAAAACCAGATTGACCTGCCCTTTTTTTAGTCGAATAGTACCGTTCGCTGCTCTAGCGACCTACGATAGTCTGCTGTTCGAAGAGGAACTGTCGTCTGTACCTAACTTGTCGACTGAATGTGTTCCTATGTCTGATATCTGTTCTAGAAACATTAAAAATTTGCGTGCTGTAAAGATATTCCTAGGTTCCTTTCGATAAGTAAGTTCTCACTGCTCTGCGCGGTTGTAAGAAATTGATCCAGTGGGAAAGCTTATATTGAAACACAGCGATTATATAAAACTAGAAAAGTTAAAGTGGTTTACGGCTTCTCGAATTCTTTAATTGTTGGTAAGTAGGTAACGCTAGAAATGGTTGGTGAAACAGCAACATGTTGCAAAAAAGGCTTTGTACGTTGAATACAGAAACCAAATTAATCGTACAGAGCCTTTCGGCAACATGTAGATCGAAGCGAGACGTACGGAAATCGCAAAATTGTACGGCCTGCCTTATGAATTTCATCGCGACACATCGTTCTTATCACATGCTTCCCTTTATCTTCAAACAATCAAAATCAAGGGAGATATCTGTCTACAGCGGTCTGAAAGGAAAAAGTGCGTGAACTGCAAAGAAGACAGGTTGTTTCAGGACACAACCTTCCGTCGACACGCAGTAGTCATCAAAGTCATTGCGGTGCTGAGCTATAGAGCTTTCGCTTTAGCTTAGCTAGTAAAATGATTTGCCGTAGTAAAGATAGCATGCAGGCAATACGACAGCATAGTAGTTGGCTTAGCTTGAGACTTCGATATCGCCCGTCGGGTTTGAGCAGTGATGTACTGGCGAGCCGAATGACATAGTTGTGAGGAGCGATGGTTTGTTTTGTTTAGGCGTGCTAGTAGTGTCAGCCTATGCCATGCTTGTAATTTGCATTGGGTTCATAGAGAGCGTTGGAAATTCTGATGGCATGGACACTTTACTGAATCCAAAACTTCAGGTAACAGAAAATAAGAGTTTACGGTTCACTTTACCACAGTCTAATATGTACAGTCACGACACTCACTGCTGAGAATATTGTTACCAACTGAAAGTTTATGCAACCCTAGCGCCCCAAGAGCAAACAAAGGAGCGGTAAAATTATAGTTAGTTTTTAATCATATTTCTGGTTAATTAGCTAAATAATTGTTAAATTACTATCATCATGAGACACATGTAAAAATTACAGAATCTCCTTGATTCAGTGACATAAGCTACAACATGTATAAATGTAGCTTACTGCATTGAAACCAATACCAAAGAATCACACATTTCATATATGAGAATTTTTTTGTCTGTTCTTCATATGCCAAACACTTCCCTTGACACGTAACAACTTTTTAGTATCCTAATGTTTTGCACAATCTTACATTTCAACGACTTTTTAACACATAAATATCTATGTAAATGTAATTACTTTAGTTGAGAAGCGGACGTGTTGATGATTCTGGCCATTTGTGGCTCAGATGCAGCTGCTATTGTGAAATTGGTTTTTCTGTGTTTGGAAATAATTTTATTGCAAATTTTTCCTTTACTGTAGCATCAGTGTTGGTTTTTCCTCCAGCTACATTTGTGTTCGTTTGGCCGCTACATAAAATAATGTACGTGTTAAATTCCATACTTTTTCCTTCGCCCCATTTCATTGATTTGACTGGAAGTGTTGCGAAGAGAACTTAGGTGTTTGAGAAAATATACGACGCCTTTCTGCAAAAGGTCAGGTCTTCAGGCTAGTTTTCTTCGGGTCTTAAGGAAAACCACATTCTCAAGTAAATATCTTTAGGTTAGAACGAAGTCGTAAATAAACAGTTCTGTTACATAACGATTCACACCTACTAGTGTTGATAAGAGGCGTAAAAATGGCAAATATACTGCTTTCTTCTTCTTGTCACTGCAATTTATTGCTATGCAGACGTTTCTGTTTGTAAAAACCATTCTACAGACCAACATGAACAGTTAAGATTCACTTTCGCTTTTACAAAATCTCGGTGAACTCAACAGTATAACTTGCTGGCCGCTCTGCGCTCTGCAATCGCGATGGGCAACAGGAAACAGGTGGCGTGCCGCGATTGTGTATGTTCGGCTGTGACTGTGCTTAAACTCCTTATCAGCCATAGCTTAAACATTATCTTTGATCTTTTTGTTATCACCTTAGTAACGATAGTAAGCAATGATTAACAACGTATGCGTACTTGGAATTACTTGTAAATGCATCTTCCTGTCGGAATTTATTCTTCTCAATTTATTTAATGAACATTAATCGTAATACCACTCAAATAAGGAAAGGTGAAATTTCGATGATTACGAAATGCGTAAGTCTGCAGAAATCTAATTCTAAATAATAATTGGCTATTTTAACGTGAGTGTAAAACACGTGACTTTGACAAGTGAAAGTGATCTATAAGGTTGTACCAGACTTACCTGTGTTGGACAGCTGATAAGACGGTAAAGAGCGATAGAATAAGGTAATTCACCATTTACAAGTACAGATTAGGGCGTACAACTCCACTCCAGTTGATTTTGCTGTTTTAAATCGCGCTGTGTTGATGCAGCCATGTTTTCGGTACCGCGGTTTTGTCCATTGCTTTGACCAGTGACGTTCTGTGCGACGTCTTAAGTTTAGGATCCGAAGGATGTGAGAGGTTTGGCCTTAGTAACTGCTGTAAACTGTGTATGCTGTTTATTCCAGAGAAGAACTCATGCATCAATGTCGACTGGTGGAATCAGACCATGCGTCAATCCCCAAGTGTCTGGCTGTTTCTTTACGTATGTGGCATGAGTTGCGAGGGTAAGGCTAGGCAGGAAATGAAGGGCAGGGCTTAAATTGTGATGTTTTTTACCATGCGTCTCACAAATATTAAGTTGTGTTTGATTTTGGCACGTTTCTCGATGGAGATGTTAGGTACGAACACCGCGGCACAATCGAAACGAATTATTTTTGTAAGAGACGTGATGTAATCGGTTGCTGAGTCTTTGTGGTAGACGTTTAGGTTAGTGATTCGGTTTATAGTAAAGGTGCAGTTGAATGAGAACGAGTGTATAGTAGTTACTGGTTCTCTAGTTGTTTCTGGTCTTTGAACTGTTGCTTTTATTTTACACTTTGGTATTCTAGAGTGAAAGCTGTATGTCTCTGTGGCTTCTGCCTTAGGGTATAATTTACTGTTCGCAGCATGGTTTGTGATATTGTTTGTTTGTTTGTGTGTGTGTGTGTGTGTGTGTGTGTGTGTGTGTGTGTGTGTGTGTGTGTGTGTGTTTTGGGGCCACTTTGTTTAAACATTTTTGGAATAAGTCCAACAACGGCCGTCAATTAATGTATAAAATCTTTTACCATCAGCTGCTTTTATTTTAAAACCATAATTCTCGACTGGTTTCATTCATAGACCATCTTCACGGGTAAAGATTAAAGTGGTTAAACACATAGCGTAACATTTGTCATTACTTAATAATGGTTACGACGTGTCAGGAATATCAAAATGCGACACAGGACTTTTAGAAGCAAACATACTATTACCAAGTTAATACAGAGCAGTACTGGACTATGATTGGTAAGAACATTTTTATGATTTTTTTATTGTGGGATCGTAGATTGTTTATGGAAAGGATATTTCTCTGAAATGAGGTTCTTAGATTTGTGATTGGTTTGTTTTATTTGAGGGGAGTGGTGGTAGAGGGAGGGAAGGGGAGTTATTGAACCTATGTCTTCATTGGCATAAATATAGTGAATTTCGTTATCCTTATTAGCTTTGTTGGTGGGTGATTTTCTGCATCACTGTCTTCGTTTAGCTACGTAAGTCAGGTGAAATTTCCGATACTGATCATAATGGATTTCCTTCTTTGGCGTAGGGTGGGTAGGTGGGGGGGAGTTATTATTCGATTATGTGACTCTCTTGGAGTGATGTTAGTCTTATTGTAGTATTTTTAGTTTGCCCCTCCTAGAACTCCCTAATTCCCATGGTTGTCTCATTAGTTTCATTTGATTAAGTGACTGCAATATTTCGCATCTTTCTTATGTTCGTTATGAACATAATGGTCTACCTTATGGTAGTAATGTTGAAGTACGCCAAAGGCCTGCTATTAAATCTGTATTTGTCATAATTAATAAAGTACGCTTTATATCTCCGATACAAAGTCATAGGTCAACGTAGACGTGTGGAATCGGAACTTGCGGTAATTCCAAATGTTGTTATTGTTACCGCGTTCCATCAAATTCAGCCTTTTTTTGCCGTATGTATTGGCATCAATTGGCTTTCTATATTGGTATCACTTTCTCTTCTTTGTACTGGTGACTAGTTTATCAGCTGAGTTGCATACGTCGATTGATGTTTCAGGAAAAGTTTAGAATATGGCCAGTGTCGTACTTACGTGATTCAAGCAGGAATGTTGCCAGTGCCTGCCGTGATATACTATGAGAGCAAGAGAAGGCGTGTCAGCTGTTCCTGTTACACAGTCAATGAGAGACCAACAGGCAGACAACGTCTTTCGAAGTAATACTTTCGGAGGCAAGAGGGAAACATTGCCGTAAAAGTGTATTATAGATTTATTTCCTCCTTATTTGAGTCGTAGCTATTGATACTGTGCTAGTATGTGCAAACCAAGGACAGCGTCACAACTCATGATATACAAGAAAATGTAGTGCAATATTTCTGTGCTTCCTATTGCTACACAATAGATCTGTGTGAGCACACTCAGTAAGTGGATCAATGTTATTTCATTAAGTCATGGGAGGAACGGTGTAGAAAATATTTTTGGTTCTTTTCTCTTTTTCTTTTGGATCATGGAATGAAGTATATTGATCAATATTTTTAAATTAGAATATGGGGAAAGATACGTGGGTCAATGTTAATATATCGAAAGTGCAACTGCCTTGAGATTAACATTGATCCACTTGTTCACTGACCTTGCGCAGATCGATTGCACCCCACCTCATTTGATATTTGCAGTTTTCTGTGAGACGTGCACCAACTCATTACTTTCGGGAAAATGGAAAGAAAATGTACAAATGTGTCTCCTCCTATAGACTTTTCTTCTCTGACACTACTACAGTTCTCAAAGTGAAAGGTAAAGTATTAGAAACCAAAGGCGAAAGGGTACGTAATTAAAAGTGACGTCCACGCCATAAGCGGTAATGGTCATGCACCCTCTATGAATTGTGTATAGGTCTACGGCTGAGCCATGCGTTCGTAGCACAAATGCTTCGTTACTTGTTTGTAGTTGCATCACTATGCTAACCAATTATTGTTCGCACGATGGAGTACAATGAAATGCAGCATCAGTTAGATTACACTAATAGTGCATTAATTTATGTTTCCTAGTTTCAAATGCTGCTTTTATGACCAGTTGCTTAGTGTGTCAACGTACCTTCTATTTCGCACCCATATAGTTTTGCAGAACAAGTTGGGGTCATTAACTAAAACAAACTAACCGAGTGCCGAAAACGATGTATACTGACGACGCCAAATGTTGATTATGGTGTAGTTCCTGAATAGTTTAGGGTTATATTACAAGTGGCGCACTGAGTTAATGACCGGCGGGATGACTGGCACTGAGCTGTTATTCTTAGAGGCAGAGATCTTTTAGTCACATTATTCATTTAAGTGTTGTTAGTTTGAATCAATTTGCTGATGAAATTAGTTAGAAAATTTTGGAAGGCAAGTTCCATGGGTTCTAAATGCATGTCTTGGTCAACCAATATTACAATCGCTTAAATTAAATTGCTCAAATTAATGTCTTACTCAATAAAGGAAAGATGTAGGAATTATTCCGACCTAACGTCTATCAAAGAAGAGGTAATAACAAACGGAGCTCGTATTGTGAAGAAAATCGTGCGAGTGGCATTACGAGCGAAACATCCTTGTGGTTTCCTTAATCCACTTAAAGAAACCAACGAAACCATGGATGTTGATGGACGAATTATTGACTTGTATCACTGTGAATCCAAATGCGAGTCCCGTGTGTTACCACAATAAAACCTCACTAGAACTAAAATAAATATCGAGACTATATTATCCCATTAAGCAGAAGTTTCATTGAATCGGCAAGTTTGCTTTCAGGTGGTATTGGCCACGGTATCGTGGTCGAATAGTTTTGCAGCCTGAAGGCCTCCACGCGTCGAGTTGATGACGGAGCCCCCAGCATGCAGCATAAGATTTGGTGGCTATGAAGAGTTGCATGGTGTGGGGTGTTGAGCCTCCGTGGGTTGGCAGAGTGGTCACTGGAGTGACCTGTCGAAAAATGTATATTGCAGAATTAAAAACGTGATCATATTTTGGTGGGTTAATACACTCCTGGAAATTGAAATAAGAACACCGTGAATTCATTGTCCTAGGAAGGGGAAACTTTATTGACAAATTCCTGGGGTCAGATACATCACATGATCACACTGACTGAACCACAGGCACATAGACACAGGCAACAGAGCATGCACATTGTCGGCACTAGTACAGTGTATATCCAACTTTCGCAGCAATGCAGGCTGCTCTTCTCCCATGGAGACGATCGTAGAGATGCTGGATGTAGTCCTGTGGAACGGCTTGCCATGCCATTTCCACCTGGCGCCGCAGTTGGACCAGTGTTCGTGCTGGACGTGCAGACCGCGTGAGACGACGCTTCATCCAGTCCCAAACATGCTCAATGGGGGACAGATCCGGAGATCTTGCGGGCCAGGATAGTTGACTTACACCTTCTAGAGCACGTTGGGTGGCACAGGATACATGCGGACGTGCATTGTCCTGTTGGAACAGCAAGTTCCCTTGCCGGTCTAGGATTGGTAGAACGATGGGTTCGATGACGGTTTGGATGTACCGTGCACTATTCAGTGTCCCCTCGACGATCACCAGAGGTGTACGGCCAGTGTAGGAGATCGCTCCCACACCATGATGCCGGGTGTTGGCCCTGTGTGCCTCGGTCGTATGCAGTCCTGATTGTGGCGCTCACCTGCACGGCACCACTGGAGGCGGGCTGCACGATGTTTGGGCGTGAACGGAAGACGGCCTAACGGTGTGCGGGACCGTAGCCCAGCTTCATGGAGACGGTTGCGAATGGTCCTCGCCGATACCGCAGGAGCAACAGTGTCCCTAATTTGCTGGGAAGTGGCGGTGCGGTAACCTACGGCACTGCGTAGGATCCTACGGTTTTGGCGTGCATCCGTGCGTCGCTGCGGTCCGGTCCCAGGTCGACGGGCACGTGCACCTTCCGCCGACCACTGGCGACAACATCGATGTACTGTGGAGACCTCACGTCCCACGTGTTGAGCAATTCGGCGGTACGTCCACCCGAACTCCCGCATGCCCACTATACGCCCTCGCTCAAAGTCCGTCAACTGCACATACGGTTCACGTCCACGCTGTCGCGGCATGCTACCAGTGTTAAAGACTGCGATGGAGCTCCGTATGCCACGGCAAACTGGCTGACACTGACGGCGGCGGTGCACAAATGCTGCGCAGCTAGCGCCATTCGACGGCCAACACCGCGGTTCCTGGTGTGTCCGCTGTGCCGTGCGTGTGACACACCGGTGTCAATGTGTTCTTTTTTCCATTTCCAAGGAGTGTATATGTAAGGAAAACTTGTATATTATCGTACGACCTGAGACTGGTTTGATGCAGCTCTCCATGCTACTATATCCTGTGCAAGCTTCTTCATCTCCCAGTACCTACTGCAACCTACATCCTTCTGAATCTGCTTAGTGTATTCATCTCTTGGTCTCCCTGTACGATTTTTACCCCCCCCCCCCCCCTCACACTGCACTCCAATAATAATGTTGTGATCCCTTGATGCCTAAGAACATGTCCTGTCAACCGATCCCTTCTTCTGGTCAAGTTGTGCCACAAACTTCTCTTCTCCCCAATCCGATTCAATACTTCCTCATTAGTTATGTGATCTACCCATCCAATCTTCAGCATTCTTCTGTAGCACCACATTTCGAAAGCTTCTATTCTCTTCTTGTCCAAACTATTTATCGTCCATGTTTCACTTCCATACATGGCTACACTCCATACAAATACTTTCAGAAACGACTTCCCGACACTTAAATCTATACTCAATGTTAACAAATTTTTCTTCTTCAGAAACACTTTCCTTGCCATTACCAGTCTACATTTTATATCCTCTCTACTTCGACCATCAACAGTTATTTTGCTCCCCAAATAGCAAAACTCCTTTACTACTTTAGGTGGCTAATTTCCTAATCTAATTCCCTCAGCATCACCCGACATAATTCGACTACATTCCATTATCCTCGTTTTGCTTTTGTTGTTGTTCATCTTATATACTCCTCTCAAGACACTGTCCATTCCATTTAACTGCTTCTCCAAGTCCTTTGCTGTCTCTGACAGAATTACAATGTCATCAGCAAACATCAAAGTTTTGATTTCTTCTCCATGGATTTTAATACCTACTCCTAATTTTTCTTTTGTTTCCTTTACTGCTTGCTCAATATACAGATTGAATAACATCGGTGAGAGGCTACGACCCTGTCTTACTCCCTTCCCAAACACTGCTTCCCTTTCATGTCCCTCGACTCTAATAACTGCCATCTGGTTTCTGTACAAATTGTAAATTGCCTTTAGCTCCCTGTATTTTACCCCTGCCACCTTTAGAATTTGAAAGAGTGTATTCCAGTCAACATTGTCAAAAGCCTTCTCTATGTCTGCAAATGCTAGAAATGTATGTTTGCCTTTTCTTAATCATTCTTCTAAGATAAGTCGTAGGGCCAGTATTGCCTCACGTGTTCCAGTATTTCTACGGAATCCAAACTGATCTTCCCCGAGGTCGGCTTCTACTAGTTTTTCCATTCGTCTGTAAAGAATTCATGGTAGTATTTTGCAGCTGTGGCTTAATAAACTGATTGTTCGGTAATTTTCACATCTGTCAACACCTGCTTTCTTTGGGATTGGAATTATTATATTCTTCTTGAAGTCTGAGGGTATTTCGCCCGTTTCATACATCTTGCTCATCAGATGGTAGAGTTTTGTCAGAACTGGCTCTCCCAAGGCCGTCATTAGTTCCAATGGAATGTTGTCTACTCCGGGGGCCTTGTTTCGACTCAGGTTTTTCAGTGCTCTGTCAAACTCTTCACGCAGTATGGTATCTCCCATTTCATCTTCATCTACATCCTCTTCCATTTCCATAATTTTGTCCTCAAGTACATCGCCCTTGTATAGACCCTCTATATACTCCTCTTCTACCTTTTTGCTTTCCCTTCTTTGCTTAGATCTGGGTTTCCATCTGAACTCTTGATGTTCATACAAGTGGTTCTCTTATCTCCAAAAGTCTCTTTAATTTTCCTGTAGGCACTATCTATCTTATCCCTAGTGAGATAAGCCTCTACGTCCTTACATTTGTCCTCCAGCCATCCCTGCTTAGCCATTTTGCATTTCCTGTAGATCACATTTTTGAGACGTTTGTATTCCTTTTTGATAAGTATTATAAATAAGAATTTAAATGTGAGAACTACCAGCGATGACTGTTTACTTCCGTGCTGTTCCCTGAGTACAGTTCCTTCTGATCATTGTATCATGATGGCAGGTGGCTGTCACAAGTATGAGAACATTTCTTCCTTTATACTGACCATTAGATTGAACTACGTTCTACGCATAAAGCAACCAAGGCAACTGAGACTGTTGGTATATGCTCTAATGCCAGAAACGTAGAGTTTCTGAAAACAATTTCCCAAAATCTTCAATTGAAATTACGAGGGTGTCATGGGTAATTATATGACAGAAAAGTAAACCTTGATACATTTTAATAAAACAGAACCAAAATACCAGCATACGTTGATCAACATGAAGCTATACTGAATATTTGATAACTCTTTCATGGCCAGGAGAAGATAAGAATCTTTTCTAAAATTCCCTCCATACTGTGAAAGGGTAGGAAGCATATTGTACCGTACATTCTGAAGATTGCGTAGAACCTAGCAATATTAAAAAGGTACAATTGTAGAGTCGGAAAAATAACGCAAACGCAGTTTACCATTTTGAAGGGAGTTACGTTGTGGCCATTAAACGAGAAAAACACTTAGAAACTTAAATCTGCAGATCGAAGTTTCACTCACCGTAGCTGTGTGGCTTTCCTCTTCTCACTGCAGACGTCTCTGCAGTAGCTCCTCAAAAAACTCGTCAAGCGTAAACTGACGCTTCTGTTGGAAAATAACATATTACTTTTCTGGTATCCAACATGTGGAGTAATAAAGAACATGTGCTAGGTTCTAACATGGCCGCTTTTTACGAAGTGCTACATTTATCAATAATTTTGCTAGCTACACTTATTGATAATATTTATACAATGATCGATTTTAATATTCAAGTATTATCACTATTCAGTCCATGTCTGACCAGCTAATAATACTACACAAATACTGAAGTCCCATGATGTACAAGATTTTTTTTTTGCGCGATTGGTTATTGAAGTACTTCTGGGAGTTATGCCGAGTTTGCCGGCCGCGGTGGCTAAGCGGTTCTAGGCGCTCCAGTCCGGAACCGCGCTGCTGCTACGGTCGCAGGGGCGCATCCTGCCTCGGGCATGGATGTGGGTGATGTCCTTAGCTTTAAGTAGTTCTATGTCTAGGGGACTGATGACATCAGATGTTGAGTCCCATAGTGCTCACAGCCATTTTTTATGCCGAGTTGTCCTGTTATACGCAGAATATTCCAACGACCGACCGTGCCGTGTCCTTCAGGTCGTATGACATTCCCTGACTAGATGGAGTCCAGGGATCGAGTGTACATAACGGCAAAGTTCGCTGTACTCCAGTCATGGTCATCGAAACATTGTGCACAAATCCAAACAACTCGGCAAAACACCCTGAAGCAGGCCACTAACTACTGTCACCTTCGTAAGAGAGTATTGATCTGAACATAAAACGAATAGTATACGTTGAAACCTAATGCCATTATTCCCTATACATAAGAAATTTACACTCACCGGAGCAACACGAATTTCTTCTTCTTACTGCAGCCGTTTCTGCAGCAGCACGAGAAAGAACACGTCAAGTGTAAACTGACGCTCCTGTTGGAAAAGAACATATTAGTTTTATCATAAAGAATAATTTTATAATTCAGATATAGCGATACTTCTTAATAGGTACAGGTGTTACGAAGTGTAACACTTATTAAGAATGTATAGGCCTGTAGATAGTGATAGTGAGTATACATTGTTTGGCTATAAAAACTACTGTTATGCTAAGGGCAAACTTTAAGCAGGAACGACAGGGGGCTACAGAGGAATTATTCAAGTTACAGCGTCGCCATTCGCCTTTTTATTCTCTGTTGTGGTGTGTTCTTTCTCTGGAAAGGAATTAAGTGGGACTGTGACACTTTATACTGACAGTTTCCGTATCTCTATTCTCTGACTCCTCCGAAAATAACATTAGCCTTCGACGTCTGAAATTCAGGAATACATTTCCTCTTGTCATCAGGTATTAATCCCAGTTAGCAGGTAACTGGTAGAGTAACCAGATGGTTTGCAATGTTGTCTACACCCAGTCACTTGTCTTGGATGCATATTATGTGAGGCTCTGCTCTTACAAGAAATTCTACATCTACATCTACATGACTACTGAGCAATTCACATTTAAGTGCTTGGCAGAGGGTTCATCGAACCACAATCATACTATCTCTCTACTATTCCACTCCCGAACAGCGAGCGGGAAAAACGAACACCTAAACCTTTCTGTTCGAGCTCTGATTTCTCTTATTTTATTTTGATGATCATTCCTACCTATGTAGGTTGGGCTCAACAAAATATTTTCGCATTCGGAAGAGAAAGTTGGTGACTGAAATTTCGTAAAAAGGTCTCGCCGCGACGAAAAACGTCTATGCTGTAATGACTTCCATCCCAACTCGTGTATTATATCTGCCACACTCTCTCCCCTATAACGCGATAATACAAAACGAGCTGCCCTTTTTTGCACCCTTTCGATGTCCTCCGTCAATCCCACCTGGTAAGGATCTCACACTGCGCAGCAATATTCTAACAGAGGACGAACGAGTGTAGTGTAAGCTGTCTCTTTAGTGGACTTGTTGCATCTTCTAAGGGTCCTGCCAATGAAACGCAACCTTTGGCTCGCCTTCCCGACAATATTATCTATGTGGTCCTTCCAACTGAAGTTGTTCGTAATTTTAACACCCAGGTACTTAGTTGAATTGACAGCCTTGAGAATTGTACTATTTATCGAGTAATCGAATTCCAACGGATTTCTTTTGGAACTCATGTGGATCATCTCACACTTTTCGTTATTTAGCGTCAACTGCCACCTGACACACTATACAGCAATCTTTTCTAAATCGCTTTGCAGCTGATACTGCTCTTCGGATGACCTTACTAGACGGTAAATTACAGCATCATCTGCGAACAGTCTAAGAGAACTGCTCAGATTGTCACCCAGGTCATTTATATAGATCAGGAACAGTAGAGGTCCCAGCATAATTCTCCACAATTTATTAGGGTCTTTTCCATTCTCAAGCACCTCCGTATCAGCATCATAGTCCAGACATTCTTGACTAATGGCTGACACATCTTACCGGTTGGTCGGGGTTGGGACACTTGTGAGGAGCGACAGCTGCGAGGAGCGACAGTTGTGAGGAGCGACATTTGTGAGGAGACCCGGCCGAACAGGTAGCGGGCAGTCTACAGGGACACCAAACAAGTAGCGCACCGCAGTTCAGTACTGTTTCTGTTGTAAATATGGAATTCACCACGACAACGAAAGGGAAGCCTCTAGTGATTTATAACGGTTACCAGTATATAGTGGAATATACCAACAATGAAGGTAAAACTTAGTGGCCGTGCGTAAACGTTAACAAGACCATCCACCAGAAACAGTTTTAGGCGAAGGCAGCCATACATGTATTCCGGGCGTCACGGCTAACGAAGTGCGGAAACACGTGGCAAACGCAAAACCGCGTGCAAAAGAAACGGACACATCAATTTCTTCTGTTTACGCCGAAGAAGTACGGCCACTGTTGAATGAAGGATACGACATCGTCACATCACTGCTGTCACACAGGAGTGCAAAACGATCGCTGCAACGCATCAGGCAAAAAATCATGGTATCAACACAAGATCCGACCGATACTGCAGGAATATTTCTGCAAGAACATCATTTTGTAATGAGTGATGGGAGCAAATTTTTACTTGCAGATGACAACAGAAGACCAAATGGTAGGATATTTGTGTTCGCCAGAGAAAGGGGAAAATCCTGTTTGAAAGACTGTAATTCATTCTTCGTCGATAGAATGTTCAAAAGCTCCAGCAAGCAGTTTGGACTGTTATTTATTGTTCATGCCGATATTTCCGGTTCTGAGGAAATAAACACCGTTCCAACCGTGTACGCCTTACTACCCAATGAAAAGCGAGAAACATACGATCGCTTTTTCACAGCTGTTAAGAGCAACGTACGTGGATTTAATCCTACGGCTTTTATGATGGGTATTGAAGCTGCAATCATCCAATCAGTAACACATTTGTTTCCTGATGCAAAGATAAATGGCTGCAACTACCATGCTTGTGGAGGACAGTGCAGAATTGTGGCCTTGTTGTTGCCTACAAGGAAAAGGAAGAAATTCGTTTTCAATTAAGACTGTGTTCCCCTTTGATTCACATTCCCCTGGGCATGTTAGATGATGGATGGCTATGTGCTCAGGAGAGCACGCCAGATAATGAAAAACTGCAGGATTTTTACGACTGTTTTGCTGAAAAATGGCTGGATAAAGAAGACATGCCACGGGATATACGGAACTGCCCAGGAAGGCGTCACCGCACAAACAGTGTTTCAGAAGGATGGAATCGGAGGATAAATACATTAATTTCGAAGGTTCATCCAAATTTTTACTCCTTAGTAAAAATTCTCAGAAAGGGCGCAGAATATCATGGGGACCAATTTGGCCGACTAGTTTTAAATCTAGGTGGGAAATGAAGAAAGAAGTCAACAATTAAGACAGATGAGGTAGTTGACAGCAATATAAAATGATTTCTTAATTGTGTGGCCCTTGCACAGAAATTACAATGAAAAGAAATGGCTGAAGCTACAGCAACGCTTGTAAATTTTTGAAAGAAATTCAGTTCACGCCGATCGCCCTACTGTAAAAATTCCAAATAAATAATCATCCTGTAAATATTGTGAATAAATGTAATGGGGGACGAAGAGTGTCTACCTCCTCGTGGTGTTGCATGGAAACGACACAAAGTCGGCGAAATGTCTCTTGCAAATTGTAATAGATTCACTAATGAAGTCTGAAAAGTCATAGCTCTTCTAACAATCACGATCAGCATTTTTGTGTAGTGAATTTTAGAAACAATGTCTGTTTGAGTGGACGATGAATACATCTTGTTTAATTACATAAATTGCATTCCTTAACGCTAACTGCTACCAGGACTCATATTAGACCTCAGTAAAATTCCCTGCGTGGAACGGGAAAATTAAGGTTTATTTCGAAATAATTAAAGAAAAAAGTTTCTAATGAGAACCAAATTCTTTAGTTCGCTCCTCTTAATATATGGGAAAAGGTTGCAACTCCTTTCATATCAAATTCTGAGTGAGCGTAAATATTCATATACGCCATATTTTCTGTGCACATTATGTTTCGATCAGAAGGCAGAAGTGAATTTAAGAGGTGACCAGTCATTTATTTTACTTGAAGTCGAGATATGGTAAATTTTAAAAATTTTGTGTATCTCTGGAAACGAGATTGAAGGCTTTGGTGTGTTGCTGAGTGACCAACAAATTTTCTTTCCCTCAAGTAATGAAGAAATCCATCTATTCGCCAGTGACTTTCATCTGTGGCTCTATTTTAGATACGGTCTCGATAACTGACAATGATCCTTCCATATCTGCAACCGGTGAAGCCTATCTGTTGAGTGTGACGTAGCGCGCGATCAGTACCGTTGGGCCTTCAGAGGCTCGTTCTGACGTAATAAGTTTCTTAGTTGGTTCTTTAGATCATTTTACTAAACTAGTGAAACGCAACCACTTTTACTATCAGCTATCGAAATGGTATTAAATATAATTGTTGTAATTATGTGTGTGTGTGTGTGTGTGTGTGTGTGTGTGTGTGTGTGTGTGTGTGTGTGTGCGTGTGTGTGTAGTCGCATGTGCTTGTGTGTTGCATGTGTGAACGTGTGAAAGTAAGGTTTTTAGACATATTTTACATATTAATACTTTATTCAATTTTTACTGTTTTAGCACATTGAACCTCACTCTTCCCATAAAGGTTCTGCTTTCTAGCACGGAAACCAACACACAATTGTCATAGTCAATAGTCTAGTAGAGATTCCTGGCTTGCATTTATTATTTGTAATGATTATTGTCACATGGAATGTTTTCCCAAAATGGTTCTGCTTTCTAGCACGGAAACCAACACACAATCGTCATAGTCAATAGTCTAATAGAGATTCCTGTCTTGCATTTATTATTTATAATGATTATTGCCACATTGAATGTTTATAGCGAACAGCAGATTCATTTACAGGAAATCGTGACAGTCTGTAATACCTGTTGACCACCCTATGCTTTGCTTATTATGACATCAGTTATGCAAAGCTACCTCAAAGCGACTCTTGTCCAGTCGCAGACCTTCGTCTTTCTCCCCTCCCACACACCGGCAGAAAAACGCCTTGATGCTCCGGAAGATTGCTGAAACGATAACGGTCAGCACGTTATATACGTCCATACCGCGTCCACGAGTAAATCTTATTTTGATGTCTCACAAGTATATCGCAAAGAAAAACTTGAGGCCGTGATGTCATGTCTTTAAATTTAACTTCTGTAATAATGAGAGCTGTCTGTAACATTGAGATCGATTAAATATCATCGATTTACTTGAATAAAATTATCCATTTACGACTGGTGAGGAATTCATTATCTTAATTCCCTTTTACTAATTCCTAACAGATGAATTAAAATAACACTAGTTCTTCGGTGACATCCAAAGGTGTGTTCCTTACGAGGTACATTTATTCTGCAATGAATAATTTTGTTTCGATAGCAGTTATTTAAGGCTATCACTATTAGACAGACAGACAGTACTATTCGCAAGACAGTGCATCGCTACACTAGTCTCAGATATACACCAAGTATCGTTATTTCAACTACGGAATTGGACAGGCATTAGACCGCAATTTGGTTACTACCATCCCTTCGTTCAATGTGGCACCTTGAGGTAGGATCGGTAATTTAATTAGTGAGTACTTAAGGGAACATCTTGTTAGTAATATGATGTTACTGGTAAATAATCTGTGCAACAGTATGCTGGTTTAAATACCAAATCTCTCCGCAGTGTCTGAGGAGATTACGATTTTTACAAATACCCGTTGTCTGAGTCAGTGTATTTTTACCGGCCTGCGCCTTTACTTCTTTTTGGCAGAGTCATCAACAACCTGACTTCAGCACTAAAGCTAGAATGACTCCTCAGCGCCATGCGAAATACTCAACAACGCGTACGACGTAACAACCATACTTACTACTGAAATTTAATCAGCGACATTTCAATTAAGAAAACGACAGTACATCCCAACGGAATTAACATTTAACGATGCTGAAAGGTATTAATTTAATTTCTTTGAGTAACAGAAAGAGAAAATACTTTTGATATGGTGCCATGTCAACTCATTAGGACTGCACGCAGCTGGAACTTGTTTACGTATTGGCTTCTTCTTCACAGAAGGTAGAATATAACAGATTTGGTGACAGAGATACGTGACGCCGCTCTCATAGTGAAATTAAGTAGTAAGTTAAAGAATCGACCATTCCAACAACTAAAATTGTGATTACCTTAGCAAAGAGATCTGTCTTTATAAGTTACGCTCTCTCGTAACCTATGTAGCTGTATGACGTATTGAAACAATGTACTGGAATATGAATGGAACGTTTTTTTTCCATTTTACACACCGCGAAATCACATCACACTACGTCGAAACGTTTCAGTGTTCCAGTACTTCACTGCTACAGATCCACTCATGTATTATGTTATACGATATCGAAGCTACATCTGATTCTATACGGTAAGTAAACAGAAGACACTTAAATCAGTAGTTAATACCTCTCCTGGATACATTGCACCTCGCTTCTGAAGCTGGAAGTTCGCTCTGTTCAAAGCTTCTAGAAGTCTTCAACAACTTTAAAATGATTCGTTATTTGAGCTCGAAACACAAAGTGTAACAATGCGATATATAAATAAAAGCCGAAGCCTTTTTAATTCAGTAACTCACATGACAAAGCTTATCGTTCTTTCAAGTGCTGGGGTGAATAAGCAAGTAATAGCTAGACAAAGGTTCTCTACGGTTTAGATAACATAGCGTCGGTGTTAGCATATCCTGTGAACAACATCAAACAGCAACGCCATTAGCTGCAGAGCTCTACACTGTTGAGCAACGTCGATAGGAATGGGTCAATTTTAAATAAATCATTGTATGTGCCACAAAATAATGGTATTTTGAGACTGGGAGGTATCCAGCAGTATCTGATGAAAAATCTGAATAGCTAATCAACTCCCAATGGATTTAACTGCTAACTACATTCCAAAATGTTACTCTACACAGCTGCCTTCAGTTACCAAAGCGTCTTCTTCTTCACAGACGAAAGAAAGTTCCAGCGGCACGACCGTGCAATGATCACAGCCAACATGTATCTGCAATTGAGAAGCAAGGAGGTTCGGACACTTATCATTGTGAAACTAAGTGATTAATCTGTGGAGGTATGACAAACGTAAGTGAACTTCGTCAGAAACTCAGTAAAGTAGTTCGTCTCTACAAGTCAGGCACCTAACTTATGAACCTGTGTTAAAAATTAAGACAAAGTGATCTTTCACATGTTACACTGTACTAATTACATATTCCGAAATCATAACACAGTCCGTCGTAAAACTTCAACTTGCCAGTGCTTCTCCACTAAATTCTCAGTCATTTAAATGCTTGCGCGTTATTCTAACTGCAGACGGCTTTCTATAGTAAATAAGTAGGTGACATTTTAGTGAGTGGCTCATACCTCTTGCGGGTACAGTGCACCTCGCCTTTGAAAGTCGGCGTTTGCTTACTTCAAAGCTTCTAAAGCTCCGCAAGAACTTTAAAAGTTTCATTAGTTGTTCTTGAAACACGAACTTCGACGCTACAACATTTGAATCAAAGCTGAAGCTTCTTTTACTGAATAACTCACAGAACGAATTCGTATAGGCACTTCTAGTACCCAAGAGAATACGGAAGTAATTGCTTTGCAACGGTCCTCGACGGTTTAGGTGACATAGCATTGTTGTTAGCGTACTGTGTGATCAACACAATACAGCAACGACATTAATAGCAATCCCAGCAAATACAGTGCACATTATTTTATAGGAACGACGATATAAATAGGTAAATAAGCATTGCACTAAAATTTTTAGTAATTAAAGTATATGTCAGACGAAATAATCATGCCTTGCTATTGAAAGATATACAGCAGGGTCTAAGGGGTGAAAAAGCCCGAATAACTAATAAATTCACAACGAAGTTACCAATTAAAAGTACTCCAAGCTCTTAATTCAATTTTTTTTAACCAATAAGAGAATTATACTCCTTTGTTACGGTGGTAGGTCAGCCCAGTATGACACTAAACAGTTGGCATCAGTTTCCAAAATGTGTTCGTTTCCACAGACAGAAGAAAATTCCAGCAGCATGACGATGACGAATACACGCTTCCAATGTGCGTTCACCGTGATGTCGCCAAACACGAATGCGAACATCATGATGCTGTAAGCAGAACCTGGATTCATCCGAAAAAATGACGTTTTGCCATTCGTGTACCCAGGTTCGTCGTTGAGTAAACTATCGCAGACGCTCCTGTCTGTGACGCAGCGTGAAGGGTAACCGCAGAAATGGTCTCAGAGCTGATAGCCTATGCTGCTGCAAACGTCGTCGAACTGTTCGTGCAGATGGTTGTTGTCTTGCAAACGTCCCAATCTGTTGACTCAGGGACCGAGACGTGGCTGCACGATCCGTTACAGCCATGAGGAGAAAATGCCTGTCATCTCGACTGCTAGTGATACGAGGCCGTTGGGATCCAGCACGGCCGTTCCTTATTACCCTCCTGAACCCACCGATTACATATTCTGCTAACAGTCATTGGATCTCGACCAACGTGAGCAGCAATGTCGCGATATGACAAACTGCAATCGCGGTAGGCCACAGTCGGAAACGTGATCGTACGCATTTCTCCTCCTTACACGAGTCATCACAACAACGTTTCACCAGGCAACGCCAGTCAACTGCTGTTTGTGAATGAGAAATCGGTTGGAAACTTTCCTCATGTCAGCACGTTGTAGGTGTCGCCACCGGCGCCAACCTCGTGTGAAAACTCCGAAAAGCTAATCATGTACATATCACAGCATCGTTTTCCTGTCGGTTAAATTTAACGTCTGTAACACGTCATCTTCGTGGTGTAGCAATTTTAATGGCCAAGAGTGTATGTGCAATCGTCAAGCGAGAAAGATCGCTAACGGCGTTGTCGTTGTGAATCTCAGCAACAGACAGGAATACAGCATGCTACAATTCAATCTGTCTTCTCTGACCCACGACTTATATTTGGAGTAAAGTGCATAGTTTACACCGGTTACTATGACAACCACAGATATTATTTCATAAGAGCCCGATGACATTCTTCAAGACGGCGACAGCAATATAGACCATTACAATCAAAAACAAACATAAAATATTTTGTGTAGGTTTTGCTTTACAGCATTAATAAATGTTAAGAACTTCTATATGCAGCACACAGCTGTAACGGCATATTTTACTACAGACGATCGATATCGATCTAGAACCAGAAAATCAGCAGGTCCAAAAACCATCTCTCTTATGTGTTCGTTTAATTGGAACAGCAGTTAGAAGATGTGCGAAGCTCCATCATTGATATTATCTATACATATGGAATATTGGGAGAAAAAGTTGTCAAGGTTAAATGGGCGTAATGTTATGAATGTACAGCTAGTATCAATGACGGAACAACGTACATCTGAACCTGCGATTCCATTTACTCAGACGGATAGCTGACGCGTTTTTTGGTCCGATGATGGTCTGGTCCTAAGACCGAAATCGATAGTTTCTGTCAAAATATACCGCTGTGTATTGTATAACGCACTTCTTAACAAACAAAAAGCCATGGGAACTACCATATTTGAATCACCATATGAAATGAGATTATCGAGACAATCTCAGGTATTGGAGAGAACATTTAAGAACTTTTCTAGAATAAACCGAACGAAAATTTGTAGTGAACACAAAATTGCATTCGAATAATTTGCTTGACTAATACAGATGAAATGAAAGCAGTGGTACTAGACACCTCCACAAAACAACATAACAGGAAAATAGCACACACACCCATTCTTCCAGATTGATGCAAACGATAACATAAAAAAACAAGCCTAATCGCAGCTACGCTGTACCTATATACCTTTAACAGACAGCGATAACAGATCCCCTACAAATGTCTCTAACATAAACAGAAAAAACTGTTAAAATGGCAGAACTGGAATCGAATTATTCTCTTGACCTGAAGCTCAAAGGAAGACAGCGATATCGCACACAGTCCACAGAACAACATCACCGAAAAAATGGCATAGGAACGTTTCCGTGATAAACCTAAAAATATCAAAAAATTGACACACAAATGGTATCGCAGTATATACAAACAAGATCTCCCCCCCTCAAACACATAAACACACGAACACAGACACACATACACACATACACACACACACACACACACACACACACACACACACACACACACACACACACACGAATCTCATTATGCAAGGATAACGCACCTGAATTTCTTCAGAATAAAGCGAACAAAAAAGAAAGATGACAGTTGTTATCAGATTTCGTGTGAACTCTATTCCCAATCTGAGGACAGAGATACAAAACAACAACCACGTAACATCAACTTAATCGAAAAATTGTATACGCAAATTCCTTTAGAACAAACCGAAAGAAAAGAAGTACAAAAAACTGGAATCACATATCCAAACGGAAATAAATAGCTCAAAAACAGAAAACAAATAATTAACCAATAAATACCAAAACCTCAGTCCAATTCAGCTTAACGAATGCTACAAACCACTAAAATAAAACAAAAAATTATGCAGCGCGATAGTGAACTACCGGTAAAAACAAATTGAGTCCCTTAGGAACAGTGGATTTCATAAGCGCAGCGTCACAAAGGCTCACATTCTAAAAAAGGCCAAATACTTGTAAATTAAAAAAATTATGTATAACATTACCACCAGCTATGCAATTTCGTTAGGGCTAACCTCAGTCTCGACGTACTTCCCACATTAAAAAACAGCTAAACAACTATAAGAATTAAATGATAATCATAATCACTAATCGTTTCACTCACAAAAATTTATCTTATGCTCCGAAGGTTTTGCTCATCCTTACCCTGGTACATCATGCGATATGCAAAAAGCACCAGACAAATATTTGTCAGAAAACAGAATAAAAATATAATCATTACTGGTTTCCCCACGGCAGTTTAATCTGTGGTCTCAGGTTCCATCCAAACCAAACCGTCGTATGTCGCGACGTATTTGGAATAAAAGCATAGTTTACAGGCATCACACATTACACTGGTAAGTAACACAACCACAGGATAACTTTTAATAACAGTCCACTTACATCCGATTGAACATAAAGTCATGACGTTACATGAGATGTCATGGGTCAAAGGAAACGGGTGGAAAAGGCCAATGTGCTTGCCACGTTTGCCATTGAGCAACTAATGCATTAGTTTGAGAACACAAAATGAAAGTGCATGAACTACGCCTTATAGGACGTATAGAATTCTATATTAAAAAAGCAAGCATTTAATATTTGAACCTCCATGAAAATTTAAAAAAATGATGTTTCACGTAATATTTTTTTAGTAACATCCCGTTATGTAATCACATCACACTCTACCACATGCTTCAACGTGCTAGTATTTCTCCACTAATTACACAGACAATTAAAAGCTTCTAAAATATTCAAACTACAGACAGATACTTTTAGTACTCGAGTGCATACGAAAGTAATTTTTACGCAACGGTGTTCGGCAGTTTAGATGACATAGCTTTGTTGTTAGCATAGCCTATCACTATCATAGAGGCAACTGAGCACAAAATTTTATAGGAACGACGACAGGAACGGTTAATTGGTCACTGACATAAAACTTTGAATAAGTTAAACATATGTTGCTCCTTTTTAGGTTATAACATCGCTCCGAAGCGACGTCGCACGCTCGTGTCCTCCATCCCGCATTCATGTAATATATTTAAATGTTTTCACACGCTCAAAAATTAATTCTCTCAGCGCAGTTAACAGTCACCATTTTTCTATATCCGTTTGTGTAATACCACAAACACATTTTCTGTTGTATTAACTTCCTATATCTTTCGCTGAGACTATCCGTCATGAAAATGAAAGATTTGTCACTGACATGTATCACATAAGCAATAAGTAATTTTATTCCGCATACACTGACGGAAAAAAGCTGAAACAACCCAGTAGCGTCACTATGAGAATGCAAATCACGTTTGCTTTAAATACACACTGAAAATTACGTGAGCGATAGTTACCTTTGAGATCGAACGAGGTGAGTTGATGTTAGTCAAGAGACATTTATCAGCTCTACAACAAGTAAGAATGAGACATTGCAGTAGGGGTACGAAAAGCTGGATGTCCCTTCTGCGATCTGGAGTGCGATTTCGTAAGAGAGAACGAACACTCTTCTGGTCACCCATGAACCTTGAGTGCAGAACTGTGCGCCACTCATGAACAGCATTATGGCCTGTGTTATCCAACGCGCTAACGCTCTGCCACATACTGCTGTTGTAACGCAATGTGCTCTACAAAATGTCGACATGTTGCTCTGGCCTGCTCGATCACCAGATCTGTCTGCAGTCAATCAGTATGGGACATAATTGGGCGACAATTCCAGCCTCATTCCACAACTAGGATTAACCGTCTGTGTATCGGCCGACCAATAGAAACCAATACCAATAGCAACAGCAACCGCCAAAGACTGAGAGATGTTACAAATATACTTTTAGGAAAGATTAGTCATTTAAAATGGTGAGTCGTGTCGTGACAGTTTTCCGTCCCTTGTAGTAACTCATTTGACTATCTACTACGAACACGGGGAACCAATTGCCAATACGACCGTCCGTCGGCGCCTGGCAAGGGGAGAAGAATAAGATGAGAGAGGTGTCGACACGCAGTTAAGATAATTTGTCCTTCTCTTTCAGCTTATGTAACGCAGAACCACTGCCAGAGCATTACTAAACGCTTTCCAACTGCAATGAGACGCCGGGCAAGTATAACAAAGCAATCTTGAAAAGCCTACGAAAAAAAGGAATGTCTTTTCATCTGAAACACTCTGTAGAGAGATTACTAACTCCAAAGCAAATTCAGTTAAGTAAGGAAAAGTGGAAATAGCTTAATGTAAGGCCACTTTCTAGAGAACATCTAAAACGAGAATAGTCGATCATTAGTCGCATTCACCCAACCTCAGTAGAATTACTGCTTCATCACGTAACGACGAATTTTGAACCTTTCAAACTAATTAAATCAGTAGTTGCCTACACAGCTGAAGTAAATCGTAACTGTAATTGGATAATAACAGAAAAAGATACGTGACTACCACAGTGGTATATAGCAAAACGTTACGGCTTGTAAAGCCCAAATGCTCCAGCTCCCTCACCATTGCGACCCAAAGCTTATTGTGCTATCTCCAGCTTATCCTTTCAAGGTAGACGTTCTGCTATCCACTGTCTGCAGTGAAGTGTTTCTGTCTCGTCATAAAATACCTTAAATATTTCATTTTCTAAAGTTCACATGAGTTTCTAACTTTATTAATGTGCGACGGTATGTGTCAATACCTAATGAAATTGTAAATATTATGATTTCCAATTTGCTGGGCGGTACAATGGGTAAGTGTCAGATTACAAATCAAGACGGTCCAAGTACCAATCCGGGATTGGTCCAAAGACTTTTTTTGGTCGTAACTGTTTTTTCACGTTCGACATTGATTTGTTAATGTTAGTAATCCGAAGTCGAATTATGTTTTCAGTGTTAAACTGCAGGGCCGCTCACAACAGGCTGGATAAATGAGTTGAGAAATCACAGAAAGCAACGGGACCTCGGTTAAAATATTACTGTGGAGTCCAAACCACTATTCAGGTTGATGACAGCTTTATCGTTATATGTGTACATGGCACTGATTTCCTTTGTATCCTTGGGTAACATTATTAAATACTTTTGAGTGATAAACGAAATACATACTGCCACCAACCAATCCTTGCCCCTCAAAGCAAATAAATAAAATTACACTGAATTAATATCCTTATTTTCCGAAAGTACTGATAAAATAATATAACTGGGTTGCGCATTACATAATACCCCAGATATATATATGAAAACTTAACTGCGTGTCCTCAGGTTTGTATAACACTTACCCACTTTTCCACTTGTTGAATTGTTAATAATATTAGAGACAGATTAACGTTAACAAATAATAACAATAAACTCATTACTGGTGCAGAATAGAATATTATTTGCACCAATACATTACAATGAGGAGGAAAGATGAACAGGAAAGCGACAAGTGAAGGATGTCAGTGAAACCACGGATATTAATTTGACAAATATGATCGTTTTTCACTATATTTCGCTACATTTTAAATGGTATCATTTTTATGAATTTACATTTCAAAGCGAGATAACATATTTCATGTTACATCTTTCCCAAATAGAAATAAATTTCATTTACTCAAAAAAGTAAATAAAAAATACTGGTGTGCTTCTATATGTACCACACTACACATGCATATATTTATGAGAGGGGAATTGTTATCCCTAAAGGACAGAGCAGTCACTTTAAGACTCAAAGTTTATTATCGTGAAGCATCAACATATGTTTCACTGAGATAAGCAAGTCAACATTTAATGAAGAAATGAAGGACTGTATTCTTTAAATCTATCTTTGTGTCAGGTGAGTGAGCACAGTAAATGTATAATCACGAGAATAAGTCGTGGATACTGCAAGAATGGAATGTGGTTAAAAGGAAGAGAGTGGAAAAGTAAGAACGAACATCAGCAGAATCATTTAAGAGCGTGACACAAGCAACTTTATGTATAAATGTTAAACTTGTGCAGTTTGGCCCTTATGGATGTTAACTACAATCAACTTGGTGATTCTAATGAAAGCTCATTCTTACCACTCTCATACAGCATGAATGCAGTAGGCAGCGGTGGTAGCAGTTGAGTCTGGCTTGACCTCTGCGCTCGGAACTACAATGGAAACATCCATACGGGTGCAAGTGTTATCTGGAAGCAGGTATTTTCTTCCCAGTCCCCTGTCCACAAGTATTTATTCTTCATTTTGCTAGCAATAAATGTGATCTACTTTAACCACCTGTAACTTGCCTGTTTGTACAACAGTAGGAAAATCGCTGGCAAATTGCAGCGGAAGCTGCGAGTTCTGCTCTGCTCTGCTTTGTACGTAAGTTAAACACATCCGTACTCCTCCATATTTTATTATCAGTGATCAATAACTCCAAGGTGTGGGGAGGAAGACAGAAAACTTCTCCCAGCCCATGACAGGATTCTGAAGCTGACGAATTGATAGACATACACGTAAGTACACG
Source organism: Schistocerca gregaria (assembly GCF_023897955.1). Lineage (NCBI taxonomy): Eukaryota > Metazoa > Arthropoda > Insecta > Orthoptera > Acrididae > Schistocerca > Schistocerca gregaria. The sequence continues at coordinate 301,047,858 of NC_064924.1, forward strand.
TAAAAAAGAACGTGCTCTTCAGTCAGAAAATTGGTTACAAGTGTTTTAAACTAACATTACTGCTTAGGACGTCCGCTCAGACAAACGGTTGTACTGACGGTCTACCTTCTCTGGAAGCTGGAGCTGGCTTAGGTTTCAATCATTCCTAAAAGTATTCCTCCCAGTGCCTCAAACAAGACTGTGTTTTAAGGAGATAGCCACCCCTCAGTCGCCCGTCGAGTGGAGTTGGGACCAAGCGAATTTTGCAATCTTTACCTGCTTTGAAGCGTAGTTTTCAGCACTGAACGAATTTATTACTCTGCTTGATACTTCACATAATCTCCCTTATTGTGAGCCACCTACAAAAAGCTCTCCATTAATGCAGAAAATGACAACCTTAACTGTTATAAAAGGAATGTAATAGACGAGTTAAATTAGCTGTGCAGTCACTGGCGATACTAAATATCATCTGCAGTTATTAGGCAGCATTAAAGGGTCGACTACATTGGCCATGAGGATGTGCGAATGATATTAAACGCTTCGTAAGAGTTTAGGGATAAACTGCTGTGTGACGTCACCTTCTCATTGTGAATAAAATGGATGCTGATGAAATTGTGCTGTTGATTTTTATGTCTGGTTTGAGGGGCAATCACATGAGCGGTCATCAGCGCCCTTACAAAGTCCCAATTCTTTCACAGTCCAATTTCTACACAATACAAGCAAGCCGCTGTCGCGAATGATGATGGTGACGATGGAATGATGAGGACAACACAAACACCCTGTCCACAGGCAGAGAAAATCCCCAATCCGGCCGGGAATCGAATCTGGTACCCGTGATCCAGAGGCAGCAAAGCTAACCACCGTATCATGAGCTGCGAAAATATTGTGCTAAACTCCACCTTTAGCTCAATTTCGTCAAGGACATTTTAACTGGGACATGGGTATCATCTTTGCTTTCCGTTTCACGTACTCATTGTCTGGTGAATATCATGCCTTAGATTATAAGGGTAAAGCTGGTTCCAAAGTAAACTACTAGAAAATATGTACTGGTGTACCGATAAATTTATTTAGGATACATATAATAATAAGAAGAACACAAGGCGCACAATATTACACAGAATATGAACGTTCTGAGAATAGTCATAAATGAAGGCAGTGCGTTGATGGCTTCACACACATGGGTGGTTTGTTGTCACAATCCACAGATACTGAAATCCATCAATTACGGAGTGAAATAGAGTGTGTCCCGACATGTCAGGCCAATAGATGTTCAATGTGGTGGCCATCATTTGCTGCACACAATTGTAATCTCTGGCGTAATGAATGTCGTACATGCCGCAGTACATCTGGTGTAATGTCGCCGCAGGCTGCGACAATACGTTGTTTCATATCCTCTGGGGTTGTAGGCACATCATGGTACACACGGTACATGATGGCCACCACATTGAACATCTATTGGCCTGACATGTCGGGACACACTCTATTCCACTCCGTAAACGGAAACCACGTGTGTACGTGTACCTCACCCCTCATGGTAATGTACATGCGCGTCAGTGAAAAAGACCAATAAAAAGGTGTTAGCATGTGGACGTAATGTGCTGTTCCTGTCTCTTCTGTACCTAAGGTCCATCACCGTTCCCTTTGGATCCCTACGTAATTCGGTGCTCTCCGATACACACGATCGAACTGCGGAGGAGTGGTACTCAAGCGTCAACTTTAGGTTACAATATCTCCGGGTGCAATTAACATTTTACAATGCAACAAACGGCACTGATTACGTATTTGTTTATATGTTCAGATGTGCTAACAAAAATAACGGGGTTCCATTTAAAAAAACGTATGTTTGTGTTAAAAAACATACTTCCGTGCATTTTTTATGGTTTGTATTAACCAATTGCACTAGCCCCTCTCCTCATGTTCGATCTGTGGAATCGGTTCGTCAGTATTTGATGTGGTTTACGAAATATATCCAGCGGTAACGTTAGGTGAGCGTGTGTGTGTGTGTGTGTGTGTGTGTGTGTGTGTGTGTGTTTGTGTGTGTTTTTCTGTTCAGAACATCTGCCCCATATTTGCGTGCAGGTCGTGTTCCTCATATTACTTGTAAAACCCAGAAGCAGCAGTACTTGAGAACATTTGACAAATAAAATTTACGTAAAACCATTATATGCCATTATCTTGTTTAATGCGACTACCAAATACGGCCGTTGGGCCTCATAGTCAAAAATAAGAATAATGAAGTGTCCATTACTTTACAAACGTACTGGAATTCAGGGCCTTTAAAATTGAAACATCTAGCCATAGTCTTCTGGGCCTCCTAAAAAAATGAAAGAAAACATTTAACGAGCCAAATATAATACTGGCTCTATATTAATTAAACTATTATAACTCTTACCGATTAGATTCACTGGAAGAAAGATGACAAATTAGGGGAGCTTTCTGAGATATCCACGGGTACTATACGGAATTTCGTGGACGTATTTTAAGCATTCAAAATATATAAATTACTGGCGCGCCATACAGCTACGCACTGATTTAGTACTTTGCATTTGCATACTACCTGTTTCTCATGATGGGCCTTCCTCTTTCTATCTCTCCTTCTCTCTCTCTCTCCCTCCCTCACTCTCTCTCTCTCTCTCTCTCTCTCTCTCTCTCTCTCTCTCTCTGTCTTCTGATGCTTTCTTTTGTTTATTGTCTTTGAGTAAAAGTACTTAAATCGGCGTCTCGTGCCAGTTTTCTGAAACACACAAGGGCACATGTGCAGAACGTTGATACTACAAAAATGCATAAGGCTTTCTCGTGATATTCATTACAACTGCAAAATAGTTCCTTATAATAGTTACTGTACCTGTATTGGTGAGCTCAAGGTTCCTCCATTTTTCACATTACAGTGTTCCTCGCCAAACCATTGCATCCAAGAGTGGTACTCGTATTGCTGTAAACCTCTTTTAACATCACAAAGGTGGGCTTCCATCGGATGACAGTTGCATCCAATGTGAATAGTAGATACGAAATAGTGAAACAAGTTTTGCGTCTCCAGTTTATTGATCTTACGTACCTTTACCTGAGGTGGCAAATTGTTACACAGCAGATTGGTGTTCGTACTACCGTTGTATCTTGCACTAACAATCCACATTGGTTCAGCGCTCAGTGAATCTCACTACTGGCACCAAATATTAACTACAACAGGCAAATTGTCCTTGTAAGGCAAACTCGTCCTAAGTCTCAGCCAATACACTCATCGTCTTTCAATACTGCCTCAAATGTTGAAAATCGCGCACAATTACTAAACATACATTCGTCTCCTTCTTCTTCCTTCCGCACTAGCCCAGAATTATAAAAGTGGCTAACATCCATTAAACGAATCTCTTTAAGGTGTTTCATGTGTAGTCGACTTTTCGATCTGCGACTCCTGAGGGTCGCACTCTCATAACGTTATTATGATAAATTTTCCTCACTCTGCATGCACTACAGTGTATGTAATGAATTTTTATCTTACAAATTAGCATCAGGTATGTCATTTTAATTTATTATGTCTTTGGTATCGGCTATTTGCAACACATTTATCAGATAGTATCCATATATATACTACTGAATGTACAGTCGTGCTCAAAACTATCCGAACGACTTGAATTGCATTTCTCCTGATTTGCATGCAACCAACATAACGCAGCTGTCTAGCAGGTCCTCTAATCGCTTGTCGGTACAGTCGTTAGACTATTGAAAATGGTTTCAACAAGTCACTACTAGGAAACTCTGCTCTGTATCGCAATAACTCAAGAAGTAAAGTAATACCACGATATTGCCGGCCGGTGTGGCAGGGCGGTTCTAGGCGCTACAGTCTGGAACCGCGCGACCGCTACAGTCGCAGGTTCAAATCCTGTCACAGGCATGGATGTGTGTGATGTCCTTAGGATAGTTAGGTTTAAGTAGTTCTACGTTCTATGGGACTGATGACCTCAGCAGTTAAGTCCCATAGTCCTCAGAGCCATTTTTGAACCACGATACTACACATAGCAGGGAACAGTGGCTCTGAGCACTATGGGACTTAACATCTATGGTCATCAGCGCCTAGAACTTAGAACTACTTAAACCTAACTGACCTAAAGACATCACACAACACCCAGCCATTACGAGGCAGAGAAAATCCCTGACCCCGCCGGGAATCAAACCCGGGAACCCGGGCGTGGGAAGCGACAACGCTACCGCATCAGGGAACACCTTATCACATATAAGACTGTCCTTACGGCTTGTAACCTCATATTTATTACAATAAATGACATACCTGAAGTGTTACTACTCTCATTATTACGTCAGATAGATAATGCGCCTAATATGTTCGTCACATCATGATATCCTCTTCAAAGTAACATGCCGTAATTATTATTTAACACAAAATGACATTAACAACATAAGTTATTCTATTCACGAGCAGCTGGTTCAGAATATGTATGAACTTCAAATGACACAACGAACCGTCCCGTTCTACATATGGATTTAAACCCAGGTCATGCAGACTAAGCAACGATTTCGTGACTAACGGAAATTAATAGTCGTTCCTGACTAGGCATACAGAGAGTGATATGCCTCGATTTTAGACAGTATCAGTTAGCAAATATCAACTTTAAATTACATAACGAAAACATTTTTAACAGACGAGAATTCCTACCCAGCATCTACAAGAGATGTTAAATATTGCTTCTTAACAAGTAACTAACTTCAAATTCCGTGAGGTAAAGCTTTGTGTTGGACAGGTATTCGAACCCAGAACCTATTCGGATTGTTATCGAAGCACAATCAACTGTGACATATTGTATTTTCTCGGCAGTAGCTGGATGTTTTAACTGAAATGACGAGACGAAACATTAATTTTTCCTTCCCAGTTCTCCCACCCGTCACCTATCGCTGTTACATTCTAGAGAAAACGAACGTTAAATACGGGTTTGCTAGACCAGCAGCGACATGTGAGCATGTTTGAACTAAAAATAATATGACGCAAAGATCAGTTCTGACTGAGAATCGAATTCCACTCATATCGTTGTTGACTACACACAAAGAGACCTCAGCTACCGATTTTTCCTCCACCAGCAGCTCGGAATAACATAATTGAACTTACAGTGATCTTGCAAATAGCTGTCGCTAAAAGTAAAAAAAATGCATCTGATGTCGTTAGTGTTGACAACGAATTAAAATACATTAAAAATCAAAATTAGTATCCACCAGCAGATAGGAGTTCTCGTGCTAGAGCTTGATCATACGCAATGAAAACTTTAGTGCTGGGTCAGGATTCGAACATATTCACGCGCAGTGTGTGGAGATGTTGAGGAATCTGCAGTTTTGAGCAAACAACAAACCTTAATGGAACTGTATTGTCACGAAGGGATCAAACTCCGCCTTAAGGGCGGTCTGAGTTGCAATCCCAGTTCAGAACCGGTTTTATCGACATACAGAGGCCCAAATAAAAGATGTAATAATTGTCCTGTGACCCTACATACCGATTGTTTCGTCACTATTAAGAAATAACTAGTATAAGAAACGTTAATGGTGATAGAGTTTCTACTTGTCGCCTCTCCTGACTTTATTGTGGTGCAACCAAAGTCTACGTGGTAGAGAAGGAATATCACATTTAATGTAAATTTCAGACCACAATGCCATTATACCTTCTTCACTTGGCGTAGCCACAAGAGAAAAGAATCTGTCTTTCCCTATCAAAAATCATGAGAAGGTGCTGGAGACTAGCGCACACCATAAGTATAAGAAGCTTTCATCAATCCAACAGACCGCCAAATCGTCTTCTGTGAGACTCATTTTTCTACCATAACGCCTTTGTGCCACGCTGGGTGAGACTTCTGACACACGCGCTCGATCAGTGGTTTGCAGCATGTTCTGTACATTCATTTACTTGGTTGACCGAATCGCCACGAAGTAGCTTCCTCGGCTACCCAGTGCATACATTTTTAATTCATTTTGTAATGCCCGAAATAAAATTCCTCAGCTGCCACCTACACGGAACTGCCAACAGTGTAGGATGCAGAAATATAAATAGGAAGTGTTCCTCTCCATTTGATGTACACTATTGCGCTATCTGTTTGTGAAAACGTCGTGCAGTGCTAAAGAAAAGCTGTAACTGTCTGTCTCTCAGGAGTCTAGATCCAGTCATATGCATTGTCTCACAGCACTGATGACTCAGGAAGTTCTGGAGGAATTGTTGTTGACTTCTGGAGGTGCTGTAGCTGCGTGTCAGCTACTAGTGTAACGGTAAGCGTCGCGTCCTGTGGATAAGACGTCGCGCGGTTGTGTACATTCACTGCTACATTTTGTTTTAAAACGCAGTTCTGCTCTCTGCTGAAGTTATCAATCTATTGGAACTTTGAACATAATTCCCTCCACGTCTCAACCCAAAATAGTCGCATGTGGAAAAAGCGATATCTTCTGCGACATTATGTTCTTTTCAGATTTAATAGATGGCCAGGAAGCAGATGCTTCTCGTAACTTTTGTATTATGTATGGGGAGAGCCCATCGTACCAAAATACGTTATAAAAGTATTTTCTACATTAGTTGTCGTATGGTAGTGTTCTTTTTTTCCTGATTTGTAATCATTTTAAAAAAATGACCTTCCAGAGGGAGACACTTCGCCCCCTTTTCCTTCTGTGAATTTTGTCAGTAAGGTTTCTCCCTTCCAACCAGCGTAAATCGGCAGAGTACGGCCGTTAAACGATTCAAAAGCACGATTTAGTGCCGTTAAGATGATTTCCTTAAACATTTACATAGCTGAAGGAATCTAGTTTCTTCTTAAATCGTCTTATGCAGTAACGTTCACAGATATATCAAATAGAAAGAGCTCTTTATCCACGTATGAAGGTTGTAAAACAAACATTCCACAGTTTGTGTCAGGTTGATCGTTTCTTCTGATAGCACAGCGTAAGTATTTTGTCTTAGTAGTGTTCCTGTAACTGTGGGAATCATTAGTTGAATACGAGTTTAACACCAATGAGCACAGTACTGCTAAATATTCAAAATCTTTATCTACCTAAGTCTGAGTTCATCCACAAACTCAGGCGTATTTATAATATTGAAGCTAGACTGTGTATCCTTCTCTTCCTTGAGTGGCCACTGAAAGGAGCTTACACCCACGTATACAATACTATGAATATTTGGAACGCTATAGCTAACGTTGCACTCATAAACAAATTTAGTTTTTCTGATTCTTCTGGTTCTTTAGCGTGCAATACGAGTTGTAGATACAGTCTTGACCGCCGAGTCGTTCACGTAAGGTGGACATTACAGCTGTGCTCCCCTCAGAATTCTATTTCCGGAAATATGCTCGATCTGGCCACATTGTAGACTGCAGCACTTCCCGGAGGTAGTCTTGACTCCAGTCTGAGTACATTACTCTTGACTACGACCGTAGTCTTTGAGTCAAAACGCGAAACTAGCCAATACGACGTCTGGCGAACGAAAGCACACGTCCCCAATATTTTTATCGCCCCTTTCCTCACGGTGTTGAAGCTATGATCGTAATTCAAGCGAATTTACAGTATATTTTGCTTTCTGTCACATTGGTAATAACAGGTGAATTCAACAATATTTTAGCGGGAGATTTCCTGTCCGATCGTCTGCCTCTGAACACCACACGCACCTGAGTTCTCTGGGGCCTGTTTTCTGCCTACCGGCCGGGGCTGAGCACTGCGCTGCCTCGAGTTCTGTGGACAATGTCTGCTCCACACCCTACTCTCGATGGCGTAAAATGCTTTAATGTTGTTGAGTGGTGGCTCATAAAATCTGTTACGATTCGTTTCACACTCTATAGCAATGGTGGCACATTTTTTTATTGGATGAGTATTTTAATGCACTAGTGTGCAATACATCAATGTGGCACAGAATTAATTTCGTTGTTTCTTATGCAGTGCCCTATAATTAAAGCGTCACTTCCTGTTCTCTTTCCTTTCACAAGAGATTCTTCACATAATTTATTTTGTATTTACGAACACACTGCTGCGAGCACGCCACTCTCATCGTGGTATTGGTCTCTCAGCCTCATAATGCATCGTGTAAGAAATAAAAGTCGTAACTTATGTGAAGAATAGCATTTCTTTAGACAAAAAGTTGAGTTTTCTGTCTCAGTGTCTTAGATTACATGAGGATTATATAGCAAGAGTCATTCAAATGGAAAGGGAATATCAAGTGAATTTAGCGAGTCAATTCACTACCATACGCGGAAGTGATTGCACTGTGACAGTGTTGCCAATGTTTGTGACGATGCTGCCAATTCTCAGCTGCGCCAGGAACAGCTCTGTAGCAGTATATGAGGAGAATCCCAGGCTCGTATTATAGGAGAATACGTAGAGGAGGTGCGGGATTTGCTTAACATGCATCGCTTTCTCCTACCAGTTCTGTCAAACATTCAGGTGTATAATCTTCCGTCACGTTTATAGGTTCCATCGAATTTTATGTGAATAGAACACTTACCTTGTGACTTTGTGACAAAAGTTTATTTCAATACAATTAAAAGTCTTTGGAAATAACTTTGCCCACTTGTCTTGAAAAGTAAGATAACGAACACTTTGCACCTCAAAATCCATTGCATCTAGGTGCAGTCTTCTGATCACACAAGTAGAATTTCATTAATTGCATGAGAATTTAGATAATGTTAGTGAGAATGGAAGCTGTAAGAAACACAGTTCACTAATTATTCTGTGCCACGTAATAATCAATTCACTTGAAAATTCAGAAGAGTGGAAACCAAAAATTATGCCCATTAAGGCAGAAACTAAAGTGCTGATGTGGGCACTGTGCAGACCTGTGATTTTTCGTCTTCGGATGTATACAAATAATGTATACTAAGCAGCATATTCATTGCTTTCATAATGTTTCCCTCTTGTTTAGTCTTCTAATTATGAACTAGATCCACATCCAAGAGGCCCCCAGGGGCTTAGCATTCATTTGCTGGGTACGGGCTTGGCGACCCCGGGGTTCCTGAGCTGGGAACTGGTAAGCGCCGCCAGTCCCCTGTCACCGTAAGCTCTGGGCATACCTCAACGACCACCGTACGGCTCGGCGGTGGAATGTTGTGTGTCTCAGGGAGTGGGGATCTTGGCTTGACCGCCCGGATCGCGAGGATGGAATAAACCTCTGTAAACAACCCCTCAATCTCAAGGTGTACTGTTCGCTAATGCGATGCAATGCTGTTGAGGTGGAACAGTCGTTAGCGGGCAACCTCTGGGGTACCTGCCGTGCCTCAGTTGTATAAGGCTTACCTAGGCATGTGGGGCTCTGTCTAGGTGGATTTCTAGTTCCCGAATTGCTCGTGGGACCGAGTTGGAACCCTCGAACTTTTATTCTTCTCCTCCCAGTGGAGAGGTTGGACCGCTGGTGGGTTCTTACACCCAATCCAACAAGAGGGCTCGCCTAGCCAGTATTACTGATTCAGGTGCTAGTAACAGAATGCCAACTGTTTCGCAGAATGTGTTTCTCATAATTAAAGGAAAGGAGGCGAGTTTCGATAAAGTTTCACCATTTTATATACAGAAAGGCTTAGAAGTCATTGCTGGCACCTTAAAATCTGTCAAGTGCTTGCGAAATGGAACCTTGTTGGTTGAAACATCTAGCTTCCAGGAAGTCCAGAAACTTCAGAAAGCACAAATTCTTGAGGAGTTTGCGACAGAGACTGAATTTCACACCTTGAACTACAGCAAGGGTGTTGTGACTTCCACATATCTCCTAGACATTCCCCAAGACAAACTGAAGGCTGAATGGTCCCGCGAAGGAATTGTCTATGTGCAACATGTTATGAAACTGGTGGATGGTGCTCTCATGACGTCTGACTCATTTATCCTTACGTTTAACGCCACCAAACTGCCATACCATGTGAAGGCAGGTTTCCTACATCTCAGGGTATGGCCTTATTACCCCACCCCATGCTTATGTTTTAAATGCGAACACTTAGGACACACTACTCTTGTCTGTAGAGGGGAAGCCATTTGCGGTAAATGTGGTGAAGCCGCCCATGAGGGAGTTGGTTGCTCCTCTCCTCCCAAGTGTGTCAACTGCTCTGGGGATCACCCTGAGTGGAGTAGGGAATGCAGAGTTTTCCTTGCGGAACGTAAGGTCCAGGAACTTAAAACCACAAAACGCATACCGTATGGTGAGACAAAGAAAATATATATGCCCATGCAGACGCTCACGTACACTGCTTCCTTTTCTTCCGTTCTGAAACAGTCGGTCTTGAAAACCGATGCCGCTACACAAACGGAGGTTGCTACTGTCAGCACCAGCACCTGCGTTTCTCAATGTACGTGTGCTGCTTCCGTTGCTGTGAAGCTTGTTGCTCAAAAATGGTTCAAATGGCTCTGAGCACTATGGGACTTAACATCTATGGTTATCAGTCCCCTAGAACTTAGAACTACTTAAACCTAACTAACCTAAGGATAGCACACAACACCCAACCATCACGAGGCAGAGAAAATCCCTGACCCTGCCGGGAATCGAACCCGGGAAACCGCGCGTGGGAAGCGAGAACGCTACTGCACGACCACGAGATGCGGGCGAAGCTTGTTGCTCCCTCATGGCCTTCTGACCAGGCTGTGGTAACTGACATCATGGACCTTCCTGCCCCTTCCAGGGTCCAGTCTTGTGCACTACTCAGCGCTGCTACACCCTCTACTGCTTCTGAGGTTTCGGCTCCAATCTCACCTCAGGCTAAAACATCTAAGCCAAAGCCAAAGGTAAAGACTCTCCCGCTGAAGGTGACTGAAGTTGTACAGTCTGCTGATATTGATGTCATTCTCTCTGACGTCTCTCTCGACACCGTTTCAGAGGCGATGGAGGTTGATGTCAGACTGGGACAATCATCTCACCCCAAAACTGTTGTGGGCTCTCCTCCCCAACAGAAAGTGAGGATGAAGGTACTCCCACTCTGATAGATGGCACCCATTATACAGTGGAACATTAATGGATTCCGGGCACATGTGGAGGAACTGAACCTCCTAGCACTGCAACGCCCCCTGTGCTTGTGTTTACTGGAAACGCATTTAAAACCACCTGATGCTCCTGTACTAAGGTGCTATACGTTATATCGCAAGAATGACCTGACTGGGGAAAGGGCCAAAGGTGGAGTCACCGTGTTTGTCATTAATGATCACCACTCCTCTGCTCTCCCCCTGGATACTGACCTGCAAGCAGTTGCAATTGAAATTCATTCAAGTCGGAGGCTTACCGTTTGCTCCCTTTATATACTTCCTCTGGATGAAGTGAACTTAGAGGCACTCATAGATCTTATCGCAATACTCCCCCCCACCCCCCACCCATTTCTCCTCCTGGACGACTTCAATGCCCATCATGTCCTGTGGGGCTCCACTTCTCTTTGTGCTCGAGGTCGAGTTTTGGAGAGCCTCCTAACATCTCAAGTGTTGTGCATCCTCAACACTGGTACTCCGACTCATTTCTCTGCTGCTACTGGGTCATTCTCAGCCATTGACCTATCTTTCTGCTCTCCAACCCTTACTGACTCTGTTCACTGGGAGGTCATTGACGACCTTCATTCCAGCGATCACTTCCCCATCGGCATTCATCTCCTGCATGGTGTATTGCTGGAGCAGAGGCCGCCATCATGGATGATTGGCAGGGCTAGCTGGCCACTGTTCAGTCGGTTGGCTGTCTTTTAATGCCACCACAGCGTACAGGAATGGGTGGATCAAATCACACTTGTGATACATCATGCTGCTGACCTGTCCATACCAAAGTCTTCTGGACCTCTTAAGCGGCGCCTTGTGCCTTGTTGGACAGAAGAGTGCCATTCAGCCATCCGGGACAGGCATGCGGCTCTTCGACGATTTAAATGCCGCCCAATAGCGGTCAATCTTACCGCCTTTCGAGTCACGAGAACCAGGGCACGCCATGTCATTAAGGAGAGCAAGAAAAGGTCATGGCAGGAGTTCCTGGACTCCATCAATCGTTCCACTTGTTCCACAAAAGTATGGGAAGCCATCCGGAGGATTTCGGGTAAATGCAGCCATTTACCAATAGCTGCAGTCCTGAACCAGGGATGCCTCTAAACGACACCCAGAGCCATTGCTCAGACGCTGTCGGAGCATTTTGCACAAAGTACTGCCACTGCAAACCAGGATACAGCGTTTCCTCGCTACCGTGCGACTGTCGAAAGAGCAATCTTGGAATTTCGGTCGAACAGTTCTGAGGCCTACAACTCCCCTTTCTCCAAGTGGGAACTTGAATCGGCACTTTTTGAGACTTCTGACACTGCACCAGGTCACGACCGCATCTGGCACTTCATGCTTCGACATCTGCCAGCGGCGTCAAAGGAAATCCTCCTCGAATGTTTTAATCTCATATGGCAGACAGGAGTGTTCCCCATCTCGTGGAGGGAGGCAATCCTCATCCCTCTCCTCAAACCAGAAAAGGACCGCACATGTCCCGGTAGTTATCGTAGTATCGCCTTGACAAGCTGTGTCGGAAAGACCCTGGAACAGATGGTTAACCGTCGTCTGGTCTGGCTGTTAAGAGACCAGACAGCTCCTTAGCCGCTCTCAGTGTGGATTCCGAAAATTTCGGTCCACAGTCGACAACCTGACCCTCCTAGAGGCGGCTATTGATTAGGCTTTCCTCCGTCAGCATCACTGTATTGGTATCTTCTTTGATATTAGTAAGGCATATGATACTACTTGGAGACACTGTATTCTTGCACAACTGCATCAATGGGGCTTTCGTGGCCGCCTCCACATTTTCATTCAGTCTTCCCTGGCTCAGCGGTTTTTTCGGACCCGCGTTGGTAACACATTGTCTGATCGCTTTGAGCAAGAGAACGGTGTCCCCCAGGGCAGTGTTTTAAGCGTTACCCTCTTTGCCATAGCCATCAACAGTATAACGTCTATAGTGAGGAGTCCAGTACAGTGCTCCTTATTTGTGGACGACTTTGCTGTTTTCTGTTCCTCCTCCAATGTTGCAACCGTGAACCGTCAGTTGCAGCTAACAGTGCGGCGGTTAGAGGACTGGGCTGCAAAGACGGGTTTTTGGTTTTCTGCGATAAATGTGTTTGTGTTCATTTTAATCATTCTCGTCGTCTTTTTACTTTGCCTGCCTTGCATATAGGAGACACTGTCCTACATTTTAGAGACACAGTGCGGTTTCTTGGCCTAATTTTTGCCTCCAGGTTGCCATGGCTACCACACCTACGCGACTTGGAAGCCAGAACCCTGAAGGAACTGAACATCCTCAAGTGCCTCAGCCACAGGTCTTGGGGAGCGAACAGGGCGCGTATCCTTTTGTGCGTTCATGGCTGGACTATGGATGCACAGCGCTGCCGTCTTATTTGCAGATCCTTGACGCTGTCCACCATGCTGGGATTCGACTGGCCATGGGTGCTTATTGGACCAGTCCCATACCCAGCTTCTGTGCTGAGGCTGAGGAACCGCCACTTACCATCCGGCGGCAGCTCCTGCTGGTTCGCCAGGCTTGTAAGTTTCTTGTAGCTCCCACCTCGCCTGCTCGCCATCTTGTTGCTCATCCACCTCTGGACCGCCCTTTCTCCCACCGTCCCCGGGCTACGTTGCCGTTTGGGATCCTTGTGCAACGTTTGCTAGAGTCTCTCGGTCTGGAGTCTGTACAACCCCAAATCCTGTGGTTTAACCGCCTGCCACCCTGGTTACTGAAGAGGCCCGGTGTGATTTTAGATTTATTGCAGTACAAGAGAGATTTCACTCCTGCCACCGTTTTTAATGTAGCATTTTCTGCTATTTTATCTGAGCACCACGACTATGTAGCTGTTTTTGCGGATGGGTCGAAACAAGGGGATTCCGTTGGTTGCTCTATTGTTTTTCCGGATCGTGTCCTCAAGGTCCGACCGCCTCAGACTATTACTGTCTTTGATGCAGAATTGTCTGCGATCTTGCGGGCACTGGAGCAGATGAGACATTCTTCCTGTCCCAAATTTCTTGTCTGTTCCGATTAACTACGTGCCCTTCACTCTTTGCAACGTTTGTATCAAGCAGATAAAATGGTCCAGACCATCCAGGATGACTTTCTCCACAGCGATTGGGGAAGGTGGTGGCTTGCTGCTGGGTTCCGGAGCATGTCGTCATTGCTGGGAATGAAAGGGCAGATCTCGCAGCCAACGAGGCGTGTCTCGACCCACAAGTATCTCAGTGTGCCATTCCTCCGCACGCACTCACCTAGCTCTTGAGCTCACGAGTCATGCGTCGGTGGGAGGATGAGTGGCTGGAAGTGACTGACAATAAGCTCTGTATAGTCAAGCCCACAATGCGTGTGTGGTGTACTTCCTTTCAGCCCTGTCGACGGGACGAGGCTCTTCTCACACGGCTCCGGATAAGCCACAGTCCTATGACGCATGGCTTCCTGCTCCGGCGGGAGGACCCTCCAATGTGTGGTGCTTGTGGCGTCCAGGTCACTGTGCGCCACGTTTTACTGGATTGTGTTTTATTTTCTCACCAGTGGGCCACTGCTGACTTGGCAGCGGACCTGCCATCTCTTTTAGACAACACTCGGACGAATGTGGTTAAAGTTTTAAAGTTCTGTGCCATGTCAAATGTTTTTAGAAAGATTTTAGGGAGAGGATCTTAATTTGCTCACTGTGTGACAAGCTCACCCATATTTTATGTAAGTGGCCAGCTAATGACAATTTCCTGTGGCATTCGTGTTGCTACGTTTTCCCTTTCCTTACTTTCTACTTTCTTATGTAGCATTTTCCTTCTTTTTCAGCTTTCTTTGCGTGTGTGTTTCAGTTTTATTATGTCTGTCCACATTCGTTCCCTTTAATGTGTGTCAGGGCGCTGATGACCTTGACGTTGAGCGCGCATAAGCCCCAACACACACACACACACACACACACACACACACATGACTCTGATTGTTTCTTTGTATCCTTACATCTACTATCTTTGTGTGCTATTGCTCGGTGTTCAAAAACCAAAATATTATACATGCTCACTCGAGGTATTAGAACGAGGTCGCAAGACGGCTAACGAATTGTAATGAAAATACACTGAGACGCCAATTTGTCTGTGATCATGGTGTTAAGTCGACAGAAATAGATAGGTATTATTACCTGCATCACTGGCATCGTGTAGTCGTCTTCTCTTACTGAGATTTTCATATTACCCTGAACACATGACGATGAGATAAATGTGTATATTCTCAGTGACGAAACATCCCACATTCCATTCATCCTGATCCATTTGTTGTGTGCATCGGCAGCAATGAGTGATAGGAAAGCTGTTGTGAGGTGCTTAATAACAATAACAATGACAGTGATAACTAAACAGTAATCAAGGATATTTACTGCATTACAGACAATTTTTAATGATTAACAAACTAACCAGAAAGCCTGAGTGCATTGGTCTTCTTACCTCTTTGTTACTGAATTGTGTTCTGGTTGTTTGCAGAGAGAAAAGAAAGAATCCTATAGCCAAACGTATCGCTAGTACAACGAGATATTACTTATCAACTATCCTTGCTTTACATCATGAGACGAACATGGCGTCACGGAGCTGACATTTGAAGTACATTTCTGTCTTCTCTCTCCGTCTCTCTCTCTCTCTCTCTCTCTCTCTCTCTCTCTCTCTCTCTCTCTCTCTCTCTCTTTATTTTTACTTTTATTTTTTAGGAAAGCATAGAGAAGCGTGAGTAATAAGCATGTAGTGATATAATCTATTTACAGTGATTTCCATCGGGATACATAATGCAAAAATACACCTTTTACGAGTATTACTGAGTAATTTAAATTATTGACATTCTATTCGTGAGCTTGCTTGCATTCAGTGGGGTGAAACCTATCATAGAAGCAAGCAAAACACAAATATTTATTTCATCACGAGCAACACATAAACGAAATCTCGCTGCACTGGCGTGTTGTCCTATACACTGCTAAGAAAACATATCTGATTCATGTTGGTTAATACATCTCTATCGGATATGGATTTGGATCCGTACCAAGTGTAGAAAAGTATATCTTGAAATACACAGAAAGGCACATGGAGGTATTCGACTGAAACATAGCCATGACCAAGATTGTAATTTAGGGCGACAGCATCGTGGTCTGCCACCTTGATAACTCGAATGGTGACAGTACTTGGTCGGTTACTTACGCTTACTGATATCAAAAGTACAGCATGAAAACACAAAAATGTTAATAACTCGAAGATCGTTGGTTTCATCACCACTGTGCTTTAGTATGTACGTCTTATTGGAGGTGGTATGCCGTTGCTTTCCTCCGACCTTTGAGTTGACTTACCTAGCCAGTTAATAGGGGAACCTACAGTTTAATGTGGCTTTCTGACCACGGTGCAACTCGGCATTTTTCATATCAAAAAACCCCCTTCGAGGCGAAATTAATGTAAAAGGGCACGTAGAATTCGTGGGACTGAGCAGGGATCGAATCCGAGAACTTTATATTCATAGTCTTGCTTTTTACCACTTTGCCACCACGTAACGATTGGAACCCATAACTTGCTAATAAAATGTTTTATTTGTAGACGCTCTTTCGGTGTACGCCATTGAAAATACGACTGTCAGTCCTCAAATTTGGCCTCGACTTTTTCAAAAGCTAGGGAGTGTCTAGCAGAAAGCTAGAACGTCCATGCAATATTTGATCAAAATTGGTAGCGCACATGTCAGACCCTCTCCTTGTGAGTCTTATTTACAAATCTGAAGTTTTTGGGGACTGTTTCTCCCTGCTTCCCACACCGCCGGAGTAATAGTTACGACTAAAACATGTTTCTGTTTAACCTGAATTGTGTTAAACATATATAAATTGTCATCTAACACAGCTCCTTAAAAATAGTTCCATCAGGGTTCGAGCTCTTGTTTTTTGACCGTTCCCCAATCCATACAGCCAATCGTGTAAGACACTGGTTTCAGATGAACGGAGACACTGAGCTGGTGGACTGGCTTTCAAAAGCTGCTGACCTCAACCCCATAGAGTACGTGACGGCAGAGATGGAAAAAAATTATTAGGAGCAAAAGACCTGCACCAACATCCAAGGCAGAGTTGTCGGAAGCAGTTCACGCTGCGTGGGAAGAGATGTCGCAGAGTGACAGATTCATCAGAAAGCTTGTTGCCTCTGTTCCCAGGCGATTAAATGCAGTTGTAGAAGAGGACGGAACTGGACGCGGTACTGAGTCTCCTGTGTTAATAGGTAGAAGACTTTGTTTAAAGCGCATATTGCTTAATTTTAGCTTAACTTCTCTTCAGCGATTGAGATACCGAAAACAAAAGGAAAATTTCCCCAACTTCAATTTTGTTGGTATAATTTTAATGTAAAACACATCGCAAATATTTGCATAAGAAGATGATGTTTATTTTAAAGAAGAGTAAGTTTTTTCCCATAAACGAATAATGGCACTGAAGATTGAGGCATCAAAGAGAGACCATTTACGTTCTTTCATTTTTGTCCTTTTCTGTTTATGCCAATATGTAGCCACTACATACATTTCAGTCCTGTTTACTTTGGTGCAGGAACACGGAAGTGGCAACGCAGGCACAAACGACAGATCGTTAAGTTTAATGTCAAGCAGAAGCCTCAGTGGTGGCTACGTGATGGTAAAGTGGTAAACGGCCAGACTACGTATATAGAAGTCTTGGGTTCGATCCCTGGTCAGTTCCACGATTTCTATGTGCTATTATACACTAATTTCGACTCGGACAGGGTTTGTTAGTGTGAAAAATGCCGAGTTTCACTGTGCCAGAAAGGCACGTTGAACTGTAGGTTCCCCTATTAACTGGCTAGGTAAGTCAACTCAAAGATCGGAGGAAAGGACCGGCATACCACCTCCAATAAGACCGTGCCTATGAAAGCACTGTGCTGTTCAAATTAATCTTCTGACTAATGAGGGCATTACTTTACTATGGGTTCCAAAGTTAACGATCTTAGGCTTATTAACATTTTTGTGTTTTCATGCTGTACCTTTGATATCAGTAAACGTAGGTAACCGGCCGAGCAATGTCTCCATTCGATTTGTCCAGGTGGTAGACGACGATACTGTCGACCTCAGTTACAATCTTGGTCATGGCTATGTTTCAGTCGAATAAATCTACGTGCCTTACTGTGTACTCCAAGATATACTTTTAAATACTGGGTATGCATCTAAATTTATATGTGATAGAGCAAAAATGAAGGAAGTGTAGCAGGCAAAAAGGAATACAAAAGTCTCAAAAATGAGATCGACAGGAAGTGCAAAATGGCTAAGCAGGGATGGCTAGAGGACAATTGTAAGAATGTAGAGGCTTATCTCACTAGGGGTAAGATAGATACTGCCTACAGGAAAATTAAAGAGACCTTTGGAGAAAAGAGAACCACTTGCATGAATATCAAGAGCTCAGATGGAAACTCAGTTCTAAGCAAAGAAGGGAAAGCAGAAAGGTGGAAGGAGCATATAGAGGATCTATACAAGGGCAATGTACTTGAGGACAATATTATATAAAAATAAGAGAATGTAGATGAAGATGAAATGGGAGATACGATACTGCGTGAAGACTTTGACAGAGCACTGAAAGACCTGAACCGAAACAAGGCTCCGGGAGTAGACAACATTCCATTAGAACTACTCACGGCCTTGCGAGAGCCAGTCCTGACAAAACTCTAGCATCTGCTGAGCAAGATGTGTGAGACAGGCGAAGTACCCTCAGACTTCAAGAAGAATATAATAATCCCAATCCCAAAGAAAGCAGGTGCTGACAGATGTGAAAATTACCGAACTATCAGTTTAATAAGTCACAGCTGCAAAATACTAACGCAAATTCTTTACAGACGAGTTGAAAAAGTGGTAGAAGACGACCTAGGGCAAGATCAGTTTGGATTCCGTAGAAATGTTGAAACACGTGAGGCAATACTGAGCCAACGACTTATCTTAGAAGAAAGATTAAGGAAAGGCAAACCTACGTTTCTAGCATTTGTAGACTTGGAGAAAGCTTTTGACAATGTTGACTGGAATATTCTCTTTCAAATTCTGAAGGTGGCAGGGGTAAAATACAGGGATCAAAATTCTATTTACAATTTGTACAGAAATCAGATGGCAGTTATAAGAGTCGGGGGTCATGAAAGGGACACAGTGGTTGAGAAGGGAGTGAGACAGTGTTGTAGCCTCTCTCCGATGCTATTCAATCTGTATATTGAGCAAGCAGTAAAGGAAACAAAAGAAAAGTTCAGAGTAGGTATTAAAATCCATGGATAAGAAATAATAACATTTAGGTTCGCCGATGACATCGTAATTCTGTCAGAGACAGCAAAGGACTTGGAAGAGCAGTTGAACGGAATGGACAGTGTCTTGAAGTGTCTTGAAAGGAGGGTACAAGATGAACCTCAACAAAAGCAAAACGAAGAAGATGGAATGTTGTCGAATTAAGTCTGCTGATGCTGAGGGAATGAGATTAGGAAATGAGACACTTAAAGTAGTAAAGGAGTTTTGCTATTTGGGGAGCAAAATAACTGATGATGGTCGAAGTAGACAGGACATAAAATGTAGACTGGCAATGGCAAGTAAAGTGTTTCTGAAGAAGAGAAATTTGTTAACATTGAGTATAGATTTAAGTGTTGGGAAGTCGTTTCTGAAAGTAGTTGTATGGAGTGTAGCCATGTATTGAAGAGAAACATGGACGATAAATAGTTTACACAAGACGAGAATAGAAGCTTTCGAAATGTGGTGCTACAGAAGAATGCTGAAGATTAAGTGGATGGATCACATAACTAATGATGAGATATTGATTAGAATTCGGAAGAAGAGGAGTTTGTGGTACAACGTGACTAGAAGAAGGGACCGGTTGGTAGGACATGTTCTGAGCAATCAAGGGATCACCAATTTAGTAATGGAAGGCAGCGTGGAGGGTAAAAATTTTAGAGGGAGACCAAGAGATGGATACGCTAAGCAGATTCAGAAGGATGTAGGCAGCAGTAGGTACTGGGAGATGAAGAATCTTGCACAGAATAGAGTAGCATGGAGAGCTGCATCAAACCAGTATCAGGACTGAAGACCACAACAGCAACATAGAGCTGTATTTACCAACATGAATCAGATATTTTTTCCAAGCAATATATTGGAGTACACGTCAGTGCCGCGAGATTTCGTTTGTGCGTTGCGCGTGGTGCAAGAAACATTTGTGTTTTGCTTGCTTCTATGAAAGGTTTCACCCCACTGAATGCGAACCAGCTCACGAATAGAATGTAAATAATTGGAATTACTCAATAATACACTTAAAAGGTGTATTTTTGCATGAAGTATAATGATGAAAATAACGGTAAATAGATTATATGAGTACTGGCTTATTACTCGGTGCTTTCCTCAGAAATAAAAATAAAGAGAGAGAGAGAGGGAGTTATAGTGAGAGAAAACAGATGTGTTTTTCAAATATCACCTCAGTGACGCTATGTTTATCTTGTGATGTAAAGCAAGGATGTGATTCTTCAATATATATGGCGCCGTCCCACCTCCGGTCAGTACTTCAGCGCACCTGATGATGGCAACGTGGTCGATTGCCGAAACATTGTGTCCTATGCACACTCATACCAGGCTGTTCACCCGAGATTTATTTCGTCATAAAGGAAGGATAGTTTATAGGTAATATCTTGTTGTACTGTCGATATGTATGGCTACAGGATTCTTTCTTATGTCTCTACAAACAACCAGAACAGAATTCAATAACAAAGTGATAAGAACATCTATGCAGTGCGTCAATAAAAGACTCAGCCTTTCTTGGTTACTTTGTTAATCGTTAACAATTGTCAGTAATGTAGGAAATATCCTTGATTACTGATCTGTTATTACTACCATTGTCATTGTTATTAGTCACCTCACAACAGCTTTCCTGTCACTCAATGCTGCCGATGCACGTAACAAATGGATCAGGATGAATGGAATGTGAGATGTTTTGTCACGGAGAATATACACATTTATTTCATCGTCATGTGTTCAGGGTAATATGAAAATCTCAGTACGAGAAGACGACTACACGATGCTAGTGATGCAGGTAATAATACCCAACTATTTCTGTCGACTTACCACCATGACGACAGACAAGTTGGCATCTCAGTGTATTTTGATTATAATTCGTTAGCCTTCTTGCGACCTCGTTCTAATACTTCTTGTGAACAAGCATAATATTTTGCTTTTTGAACACCGAGCAATACCACACAAGGATAGTAGATGGAAGGATACAGAGAAACAATCAGACTCGTGGGTGTGGGTCTAGTTCATCATTAAAAGACTAAACAAGAGGGAAACATTATGAAAGCAATGAGTATGCTGGTTAGTAAGCATTATTTGTGCAGATCTGAAGATGAAAAAGCGCAGACCTGCACAGTGCATACATCTGCACTTTACTTTCTGTCTTAATAGGCATAATTTTCAGCTTCCTCTCTTCTGAATTTTCAAATGAATTGATTATTACGTGGCACAGAATAATTAGTTAACTGTGTTTCTTACAGCTTCCATTCGCACTAACATTTTTCTACATTCTTGTACAAATCATGAAATTCTACTTGTATGATCACAAGACTGCACATAGATGCAATCGATTTCGAGGTGCAAAATGTTTGTCATCTTAATTTCCGAAGACTTTTTATTGTACTTTTTTTACAAAGCAACAAGGTAAGTGTTCTATTCATATACATACTGTGGGAAACTGTAATCGTGATGGAAGATTATACACCTGAATGTTTGGCACAACTGGTAAGAGAAAACGCTGCATATTAACGAAATCCCGCACCTCCTCTCAATATCCTCCTATGACACGAGGACAGGATTATCCTTCCATACTGCTACAGAGCTGTTCCTAGCGCAGCTGAGAACTGGCAACATTCTTACAAACATTGGCAACACTGTGACAGTGCAATGAATTCCGCATGTGGTACTGAATAGACTCGCTAAATTCACTTGATATTCCCTTTCCATTTGAATGACTCTTGCTATATAATCCTCATGTAAACTAAGACACTGAGACAGAAAATTTAAATTTCTGACTAAAGAATGCTATTCCTTACATAAGTGACAATTTTTTTATCTTTCACAATGCGTTATGAGGCTGAGCGACAGATACCATGAGGAGAGTGGCGTGCTGCGGCAGTGTGTCCGTATTCCTACGGTACCGCCTGTGTCTCGGGTCGCAATGGCTCAGTGAGTCATCAGTTCTAACCGTGTTAGGGGCCAGCATGTGTGAGATTTTTTTCTGATTTATTTTATGAAGCTGCGAATTTCCAGAAAAAATTCTGTAACGGAATCGGAAGAAAACCTTTACACATAAACTCCTCTTGGTAACTCGATTCAGTAAGTTGTGTTAATGGTTATAGATCTCAGCTTTCGGACTGCCAAGCTGCTTCACAGTATAAGAGTCTGTGATGAAATCGACTCGACTGTCAACGGTACGAATTTCGATATAGTTCTTCACTTAAAACTCATATGGCAGGGTGATAAACATGAAGGAAATGAACATTTTGATTAATGTATGACTTCTATGTTAAATTTCCACAGTAGCAATTAGGAACTCTCTGCAGACATTTGATAACAGTGGCTCTAGCAACTTACTTTTTCTCTGGGTAACTTAAAATATGGGCTATTTTTTGCCTTAAATCCAACTGAATATTTTAAAGATCACTTTTGAACAGCGTTCACTTCTCCATTAAATACTGTATGGACCACAAAACAAGCAGTTTGCCGGAGTAGCTATAGAGCAAGATCTGAAAGGTATTGACACAATGTTTTGTATCCATTTACCATAGGGAATCAAGAAAAGAAACCAAACACATTACATTGCATTTACTCTCTGTGCCTTGACTAACAAATATGAATCCATGACAAAAATAAAGTATATGAACAATCTCCTGTGAAAGGAAAAAGAACAGGATGTGACACTAATTTTAGTGTACTGGATCAGAAACAATGAAATTAATTCTGTGTCAAATATGTGTATTGCATACTAGTGTAATAAAATACTAATGAAATGAAAACGGTTTTGTGCCTCCATCGCTATAGAGTGTGAAACACAATTATTAGACGACCTTACCTAGTCATCATACAGTTGATGATACTATATGGATGTCCCACATAAGGGATATCTGCCAAATCACATATTGTGCTCTTTCCTACTTCAAAACAAGTGTCTAAGGCTCGTGGTCACCGCTTCGTGATGGGCACTAACTCGAGATTTACGTCAGGAACTCAATATGTAGAACAACAGATCGAAGACCGTACGGAAAAACAGGTGAACAAAATTAACTCTTCGAGGCCACAGCCTAGGCAATTAAAAAAAAATAAAGGAGAGTCACCTAGAAGCATGCCACCGAATAATATTGCCACTACCCCTTTTTTTGGTCTGCAGTCTTCTGACTGACTTGATGTGGCCCTCCTCTCCAGACTCTCCTATTATTTGATGGATGTTTTCCTGTACCCGGCCATTGACCTTCTTCTCTGCGGATACACACGCTTTGCCCGAATTCTTACGGGACTCGTCAGTTTAATCTGGCACGAGTAATTAGGAGTACTACCAATGTAGGTTGTGGACAGTTGGGAATGTGGGTCTCAAGGGAGGCGAGAAAGGGATAAGTCCCTGCAGTCGCACTATCCTCTGTGTCCTCGGTGTCTCACATGGATAGAGCGTCTGCTATGTAAGCAGGAGATCACGGGCTCGGGTCCCAGTCGCGGCACCCATTTTGAGCTGTCCCCATTGATGTACATCAACAACACCTGTCGGCAGCTAGGGGTTTCGATTTAAGTATCATTTCAATGTAAAATTTGATGTTGTTCTATTAGAATAGAGTTAACTGAGAATTTTTTTCACGTCTGCTATAGTGAAATGAAACTCGGTACGTATGCAAAACTTGCTGAGTCAGTAACAGATCGCGTTTAAGCTCTCATACGACACGAGGTGGACAATGAAAACATTTATTGTGATGCAACACTTCTGCACGACTTAATTTCAATAATACAAAATAGAATTTCAGTAAAGCACTGAAATATAGCTTCATTGTTGTTGTTTGGGCTCACATTAAGTAAAATTTATCTGTGGGGATAATATTTAGGATCGTACTGTATTCTCATGGGTGAAACGAAGTGAGGAGTAATACGACGTACCAATAGTGGTGTGTGCCGAAGTGCAACATCCGGTGTAGACGATTTGTTCGTTAAATTACGCATTATTAATGTAGACGTTCCTTCCTAAAGTAGTGCCCGTGACCCAATCCGTGAATACTACTCCGTACTACGCTCGCTACAAGTGTTGTTTCATGAAGCATGCCCACCATAATACGGCACACATAGCATGCTAGTGTAAAATATAATATTCTTGGTTAAGTACTGACCACGTGACAAATAACATAAACAATAGCAGGTATTTGTGCGATTCCTTAGGAAAGCCAGTGGCCAAAATATGTACAGAGATATTTACATATATTTACCGGACGTCAGAATACAGTGTTGATCACATGGTTAGAAAGTTATTTGCTTATCAAAAAGTGGCACATTACACGTCACTTATGCCAGCACAGAAAGTATATTACCCCCTCAATGAATAAGTTGCTTGGATCATCCACGAAACTGTTCCTTAGCTCTGTCCAATAATCTTGTTTTGGGACAATATTGTACTCCCTGTTTCAGAGATCTATGTCAGTTTCACTTTTCATATCACGCTCTTGAGTAAATTAATAAAAATGATTGTAGAGAGCATCAACATACCACTGAAAATTTACCACTCAAGAATACACAATATGTCTACTAAAAACACAATTTGTTGATAACTACCATCGAGATCTCCCCAATTTCAAAAGCTCTCCTAATACTCTGTACTAATGACAATGATGTTCATAGTTACGACACCAGAAGGAAATATTACATTCATCACTCGGCGTTAAGGTTGTCTTTAGGAAAAAAAGGGATGTACAATAGTACAACAAAAGTTTTTAACAATTTATCTAGTGATACATAATGTCTGACAGATAGAAAAGTAAATTAAAAAAACAAGACTGAAAAAGTTTCTCCTTCACAACTCCTTCTATTCAATAGAATTTCTATTACTGTAATGCATAAAATGTGGATGATAGGAATTATAAACACACATGCATACTAAAAAAAATCTGATGTTCAGAATATAGCAGTATTTACAAAATAATTTGTGATGTGAGTGTACAATGACTTGTTACACGTCATTAAGATTTATGATGCAAAATGATCCTGGAACATGCAACTAAGTAACTAATCCACCTTCTAGTTAGCCTGTCGTTAAAATATTTTATTGTCTCTTGAAGTCTATCCTTAGCTGTCAGCTTCCTGGGACCATTACTGTAATCGCATCATTGTTTTCTACGAAACGAAGTAAAATGGTTACCGCATGTCGCAATTATACCAGATACAAGAACTTCGTTGCACAATAAGATATTAGAGGTCACCTGCGTCTGAAAACACAACTACCGTTTGCGTACAGTTCTACAAAGCAAATGGTTAAAAGAAGTGGCAAACGCCATTGATTGCCAAAAGGACGTAATAGTAGTAGCTTTATTGATCAATCGGACTATTCTACAAGGATAATCGACCTGTCATGACATTCGAAGTTTAAGAATTAGCGAATAAAACATAATTCATCTACAAAGACTTTACCACACTTACAGGTGATTTTGACAAGAATAAGGAGGCTGTCGGCTGTGGCCTTACAGTAGGATCTACCCTGATATATGCCCGAAATAATTGAAAAAAGACTACGGGATACCCTTCCGAATGCACATGCCAGTCTCTTTGAAACAGTTTTATCCTTAGTGTACAATATTATTTTGCATATAAGATTTTTAACACTGTAAAAGGCTAGAGCTTCATTGTCCATTTATTTTCACTACCAATCGATGCACAGACTATTTACACCACACACACTATATTTCAGAATTAGTCACTAGACACCCAATGAGCTGGCGTCTAGACAATAACCACGCTCTTTTATGGTTATTTATTACAGTTTTTCGTTTTCTTGTCAGTACTTCTTCATATACAGATGGCGGCAGTATCTCGTATAAAAAGTGTGGTGGAACTGTCATTTGTATCCTGGTGACTCACGTGTAAAGGTCTGCAACGTGATTGTGGCCACACACAGGTATTAACAGATTTTGAGTGCGGAATGGTAGTTGGAGCTAGACGCATGGGACAGTCCATTCCGGAAATCGTTAGGGAATCCAGTATACCGCTATCAACAGTGTCAAGAGTGTGCCGAGGTTACCACATTTCAGGCATTACTACTCGTCACGGACCACGAGTGGCCAACAGCCTTCACTTAACCATCGAGAGCAGCGCCATTTGCATGGTTTTCAGCATCGTCAGTGCGTTTTATTGTCTTTCTGTGAAACAGATAAAATATTTTTTACTACTTATAAATATACAAACCTGAGTTTTTAAGACACAATTGCCGGCCGGAGTGGCCGTGCGGTTCTGGGTGCTACAGTCTGGAGCCGAGCGACCGCTACGGTCGCAGGTTCGAATCCTGCCTCTGTCATGGATGTGTGTGTTGTCCTTAGGTTAGTTAGGTTTAATTATTTCTAAGTTCTAGGCGACTGATGACCTTAGAAGTTAAAACACACACACACACACACACACACACACACACACACACACACACACAGATTCAAAACTCTCGCCCAGAAAACATTCAACTGGTCAGCAGTTCGCCATCTTGTTTCCATACTTCGTACATACTGATAGTGAAGTTACGTAATGCAGATCTTTGTAGCTAAGGTAACAGGGAACCAGAAAAAGGAAATGAAATGTATAACAAACACACACACACACACACACACACACACACACACACACACACACAGAGAGAGAGAGAGAGAGAGAGAGAGACTTTTCCACATACTATATTTGAGTTAATGGGAGACATAACCTTAACATGAACAGTGGTCAAATTTCGAAGTAAATAACTCATCCACATTAATTCTACATGGTTGCTGATGACAAACTGTGAAACAAAATCAATACATTAAATAACATAAGAATGATGGAAATTCACAGTATGTTGTAATAAGCTATATTTACAAAACTTTGTCTTTTTTTAAATACGCAAATACTGTCTAAAAAAATCTAATTTATGCGTAGTAGAAAACATTTTCCTGTTTTATAGAAAGACAATAAACAACCACTGATGGTACAGAAACTACAGCGAAACATGTTCCGGAAATAAAAAGAAAAACAAAAATTGTATTTTGTTCAAGGCACGCACTCCCCAAAAACAAATCTACGCTAATGACAACCTGCCTGCAAGTGTCTTTGAAATGTCGTCGATTATTCACTTGTGTTTACAGCACATCCGCGCCCAGTCCTATTGTCCATTCCCTGTAACCCACTCATGAAGCACATCGTCGTTTTCTATTGAAATTCCCAACCGCTAATCGTTGCTGTTAGAGTGCCATGATTCGAGCTCTGATCTGGAGACACACTAAAGCGGCCATTGATTACGCCGGAGCTGAGGGCATAGCGCTTATGACGGCTGCTTCCCTGGCTGATTTCTATGCCCCTCTCGAACTTGCAGATGGAAATTTAAACGAACCATGATTGCCTCTGGCAGGTTCGCCTAATAACACGAGCAGCTTTCCGCCCGCAGAATGTTCCGGCCGGCAAGGCCTCTGATTTCTCTCTCTCTCTGTCTAATTCTCTCTGTCTCCCTCACTCTTTCTCCCTGTCTCTATCCCTCGCCACTAACACCAAACAAATGACCTCTCCGAATGAAAGTGAGGCTGGCGAGCAGATTGTTTTCTGGGCAGACGAAAACTAATTCTGCCGAAGTGCGGCGTGCAGTTTCTTCGCATCAGCACTTCGGACGGCTATAAAATTTAAATTAGCTCGCTGTACCCCCGCAGCTATCTCAGCGTCTGCTTGCAGTACTGCTCTCCTAAAACACTGCGCAAGAGCACTTCCTTACTTTCCCGTTTAATGAAAGG
Organism: Schistocerca gregaria; assembly: GCF_023897955.1. Classification (NCBI taxonomy): domain Eukaryota; kingdom Metazoa; phylum Arthropoda; class Insecta; order Orthoptera; family Acrididae; genus Schistocerca; species Schistocerca gregaria. The sequence continues at coordinate 301,075,764 of NC_064924.1, forward strand.
GGTTCTATCTAAATTAATATCTTTGGGAAACCTTTACTTTACGACCCTGGAACTTATGTTAAATTTCGAAGAGATTCTTTGAGCAGAATAAACAAAGACACACTAAAATGTTACGCTCAGGAAACTTTAGGAGGGACTGACAGCCTCAAATGTCCTGTCAATTCAACGAAGCATCGGGCAAAACCAAAGAAAGGAATTCATGTAATAGGCCTGTTGACAGTATCATCGTACTCTTATTTGTGCCCGTTGATGATTCATGCTTCTGTAGTTTAATAATTGCTCATTTTTCTGTAGATGTGTTACTCGGCGAATTTCTTGATAGACTGTAACTATTAAAGTAGTCGTTGAGCGCGGTCGGATGCTTGGCCTCCGGGTGAATTTGGCATCTCAAACCCTCAGTATGTCACCATTTTATTCGTAGGATTTAAAAAAAAAAAGAGAGAGAGAGAGAGAGAGAGAGAGAGGAAGAAGAAAAAAAGGAAAGAACAGAAAAAAATCAAACTCCATGAAAGGAATATCGATATAAGAATGATAAAAAACTATCCTGGTAGCATCTGGATAATGAGTGAGAGTGTTATTTGTCTACTATTTATCGCGTCAGGAGTAAATTGATAGATCCCTAACACAATACGTCAACGGAAGTGAAGAAAAGAAAAAATTACATTTTTTGTTTTACAGGCAAAAACTGGGGTGCATTTTGAGGGAAATTAGTGATGATGTGATAGGGTCCTTCCTTACGCCTATTTCAGAACATAAACTATGAGGTTATTTTTTCTAGTTAGTACCGCTTTCAGAAAGCTGTAATGCTACCATTAGATCCGTGTGTGCATGTCATGTAATTGTGTAGCAGAAGCCATTCATGGTCGCCTTCGTCCACATTCGCGTTTGTTTGCGCTTATTTAAAATATCTTGGTTAATATTGACCATGTTCGCTGACATACTTTCTCAGTTGCTTCTTCCCTTATATTTATCATGTAGGCGAGAACAACAGTGAACGTCTCAAACACTATTACGTCCTTTCCTAGAACATAATAACAGACAATCGTGTTGCATGTCCCTTTGCTTACTGCCGAACACCTGCTTCATTAGGTAGCAAAGATGCAAATTATTTAGGTTTTCTTTTCCTTGCTGGTTATTTTACTTCTTATTGTTGCACGTCCAGTATCCATATATTGGTAACCCACTAACGAGTAAAACTGCTACCATGACTACTACTACAACAACGACGAAATTTTGTAGCACGAAGAAAGTAACGCATAGTTTCAGTGCAGTTAGAAAAGCTAAGAAGTCAAAACTAAAATCAGTAGTACATTGAAAGAACAATCTACTTCTTGTTTAAAGTAATTAACACTACAGTGATATATGGCCTACAAAACTGTTGGTCATCTCTTTCAGATAACAATTATTTCATAGTAACGTTAGGCTCGTAACGTAACCACTCATACTAAAAGACATTTGTGTTTATGCTGATAAGTGTCAGTCTCACATCGGATGCTGTAACATATGTTCTTTGATTTTCTTTAAGATTGCTGTATGTTTGTTTGTTGTATGTTGTTGTTTGTTTGCATATTTTTTATTTGTCATCTTTTAGTGCTTGAATGTAAAATTCTTAAGAACTAAAAACGTGTAACACAGATCGTAACGTTCTTAGCTGTATCATCCCATACTGAAAGTGTAAGTTGTTGCCCAAACGTTGTAAGTAGTCATGTAGACAATGTGAGTAACTTCGTGAGGGGGCCGTGCTTATCATGACGCTAGCGCGCGCGTAGCGAGCCTTTCCGAGCAAGCGGCGTTTGTGGTCTGAAGAGCCGTGTCAGCTGATACACACGAGGTGAGTAGCAGCTTTTTAACAACAGAAATTGATGTCACTACCGCTAAGAATCATTAACTATGGCCCTGAATTAATAATAAGTACAATCTTTCGGTACTGATTGCCAGAGTCAAGAACAATGTGATACTGATACCCCTACGATTTAAGCTTGCACAACACAACATACACTGAGAGTCGAAGAAATTGATACACCTGTCTAATATCGTGTAGGGCAGCTGCGAGCACGCAGAAGTGCCGCAAGAGGACGTGACATGGAGTCGGCTAATGACTGAAGTAGTGCTGCAGGGAAATGACATTATGAAAACTGCAGGGCTGTACATCAATTCATACAAGTACGAGGGGATGGAAATGTCTTCTGGACAGCACATTGCAAGGCATCCGAGATATGCTCAATAATGTTCACGTCTGGGAAGTTTCGTGGACAGCAGAAGTGTTTAAACTCAGAAGAGTGCTCCTGGTGCCATTCTGTAGAAATTCTGGGAGCTTAGGGTGTCACATTGTCGTATTGGAATTCTCCAAACCCAGCGGAATGCACCGTGAACATGAATGGATGCAGGTGATCAGACAGGATACTTACGTATATGCCACCTGCCAGAGAGGTATCAGGGGTCCCACATCATTCCAACTGCACACGGCCCACACCATTACAGAGCCTCCACCAGGTTGAACAGTTTGTCTCCACCTTCGTATACGTCCATCCGCTCGATATAATATCAAACGGCACTCGTCCGACCAGCAACATGTTTCCAGTCATCAACAGTCCAATATCGCTCTTGACGGGACTAGCCTCGGCGTAAAGCTTTGTGCCATGCCGTCATCAAGGGTATAAGAAAGGGCCTTCGGTTCCGAAAGCCCATATCGATGATGTTTCGTTGAACAGTTTGCACGCTGACACTTGTTGATGGCGCAGCAGTGAAATCTGCAGCAATTTGCGGAAGGGTTGCACTTCTGTCACGTTGAATGATTCTCTTCAGTCGTCGTTGGTCACGTACTTGCAGGATCTTCACCAGGCGCAGCGATGTCGGACATTTAATGTTTTACCTGGTTCCTGATATTCGCTGTACGCTCGTGACATTATTGCACTGAAACATCCCCACTTCATCGCTACCAGAGAGATGCTGTGTCCCATCCCTCGTACGCCGACTGTAACACCAATTTAAAACTCACTTAAATCTTGATAACGTGCCATTTTAACAGACACTTGTCTCATATAGGCGTTGCCGAAAATGGTTCAAATGGCTCTGAGCACTATGGGACTTAACATCGGTGGTCATCAGTCCCCTAGAACTTAGAACTACTTAAACCTAACTAACCTAAGGACAGCAAACACATCCATACCCGAGGCAGGATTCGAACCTGCGACCGTAGCGGTCACGCGGTTCCAGACTGTAGAGCCTAGAACCGCACGGCCACACCGGCCGGCGGCGTTGCCGACCGCAGCGCCTTTTCCGCCCCTTTGCATATTTCCGATTTGAATACGCATGCCTGTACCAAGTTTCTTCTGCGCTTGAGTGTAACACGAGACAACTGGAGTTGTTTCTTCGACAGCACAATCACAGAGCAGTTGTCTAGGTTTGGCCTAGTTTGTATCAACGTGTATTTCGAGTCTAATACGTGAACTCATATGAGCCTGTCTTTTTCATGAATTTTACTCACAACATTTTATATGCTGTTAAGTGCAAAGGAGAAAAGTGTTTACTTGTAAAGAGTAGTAAAGTTAAATACATGTACTACTTCTTCACAGCACTGAATGAGAAAACGATCGTAAAGACACTTCATTTCGTAAAACTGTGATCACTTAGGGGCTCCTGAGATGCTAAACAGTTTTTAATGGTTTGAAATTTGCTCTTTCCTCAATGTACATATTCAGCCATTGCAAAATAGTATCAGAGAGCGAAGTGTATTGATTTTGCGTCTTAGAGGTTTAATCTGAGTCTCTATCCTGTAAATTCAATGTTTTATAACGTTTTGATCGCTATCTCACGTCCTTGAAGTGTTTACTGTTCGATCCGAGAACAATTTGGCTGTATTCGAATTAAAAGTACGTTAAGACCTATTTTAAATATGGAGTGTGCGAGAGTTCATGGCACCCTGACAGCCACTAAAACGGTATCTGTCTGTGAAGACTTGCATCTGATATCTGATGCTCAACTGACAAGATGCCATGATGGCAAGACTCAAAACGCAAATAAAAGTTTTCACAGTGTCATCTGGTCGAAGCGTCAAAAAATAAATAAATAAATAAATAAATAGAAAATAGGTTCTTTTGGGTTTTGCGGAAGCTGTTTCTCAGTTTAACACAGGATGTTTGAAGAGTGAAGAATAAAGGAGTCCCCGCACTCCTTTATCACCGTCCCAGAAGAAGAACGCCTTGTCTAGAAATCGGCGACGGATCAAACAGTCCATACAATGTTGCATGTAGAATAAGAAATTCAAGGAAAAGCCTACACTGGTCTTAAAATTACAAGAAGATAAAAATTCTTACAGGAGCTGGAACGGAAGCATATGGTGCTGCTGAATTTTAAAGGCTGCCTTTTTCTAGCATTCTTTTTGTACTACATTTTTAAAATCTACACCCCGTGACTTTGTTGATCTAATTTTAGTGCCAAAATTTTTATTCTAAATATTAACCAGTCGCAATGCAATTTCTGCATGAAGTAATCTTCAGGTATCTACATACATCTAGTTTGTCTACTTTGTCATCATATCCACGTACTGATAATTAAAGAAAACTTAGACACGTAAAAAACATACTGAATGTAAATTAATAACATTTTCCATAAAATGAATGCATAGGACTGCAGAACTGTCTTCTGAATGTTCCAAAAAAACTGGAATGTCCAAACTGAGGTATGAGTACCAAAGTGGGTTTTCTAAAATACCACTAAAATCATTTTAAAACTTCAAAACTCAAAATCTCTTGAAGTTATGTACCTCAAAGCTTGCGTACTGCTGCATTTTTATGTGATAAACGATATTAAAATTTGTTTGAAATTAAGAAATTATAAAAACAGGTAGAGTTTTGGTCGGAATCTCCGCTTAAACGTGACCCCCTTTTCAGTTAAGATTAATGGAGTTCTTACAAAACAAAGAATGAACGAAGTGCGAAGTTTTAAAATAATATTTCCTAACGATAGTTATTACAGGCGTAAATTATAACGATGAGAACAGGCTTCGCTCTCGACACCTGCACGTGCTGCACTGCAATGAAGCAATAAAATGTTTGGAGAAACAAGCATGCAGGTAAGAAGTGACTTAAGATAAACCGTTTCTATATCGGTCAATAATTCCATGTGTCGCATGGCTTTGTAAAATGATAGCCTTCCCGTTAGTCTTTATCAGATTGTTCTAGGCAACGGTTATGACGCACTGAACATTGTGGCAGCACGAATTGGTTTGTGAATGTTATCGTATACATTATTTCTCAATGGTGTTTTTATGCGACAAACTGCATAACCGTAAATCGTAATCAAAAATAATGATTGATATATAATTTTAAAGATTTTGTTCACCATTAATGATGAAAAGTACACAGTTAGTTTAAAGTTATTGTTTTCGTTGAAAAACATTATTTGGGAACATTTTTGTAAAACCATTTTAAAAGGTTCCATCTACTAACAGTTTAATAACTTGAGTACAAAGTACTAACGTTCCACAGTAATTTATTAGTTCGTTATTAATGGAGGAGAAGAAAGACGTCTATGGGATGTGGGTGTGGAACAGTTACAGACTTCTTTCTTCCCCTCCCTTTCGCAGTGTACTGTTCACCAGTTTTTCCATATGACGTAGTAGACTGTGCCAAGACAGTGTCATTAGCCGCTCATAGAACATTTTAGTTTTATACACTCTAGCAGTTTTAATGATTTAATGTGCTGTAGTGTAAGATCTATTTGTTCAGAGTCTCTTTAGGTATTACCCTGTGCTCGTGTTTTATGAAGTTATTGTCATAAAATGTCGTTTATTTTTACACGACATTCTTTGTACACCTATGAATTCTCGTTGAAGTTGTGTGGACTACCTGTTTATCAATAAGTTATCTAACAGTGACCGAAGAAACCGAAAGCCAGATGGTAACGAACTAATATATTATTGTATAACAGTAATAACTTCTATTAAAGTTATTGATATGTCTACATTCCACCAAGAACAGGCGGAATATTCCGTAAATATATTGACAATTTGTTTAACTGACGTGTACGACAGCTGTTTTTGTGGCCTACATTTATGCGATTTCGGTCATGAAGGAAGCCACCATTTATAGACACTGTAATTTTACTGTTAGGCACAACAGCGGAAGGAGTTGCTTACTTTCTTTGAGAAAGCGTTATGTACTGCAGAAATAAACTATATTACGTCAACGTTAATCATCACAGGTAGGTACAGTTCATAACTTAAATATTTAATTTTTAATTCATCATTACTTTACAGCGTTTGCAACGTTATGCCACACTTCTCCTAATCTCAATAAGGTTAAACAGCAACAAAATTCCTGAATATCGTTAGTGTCATTACGAGAGTTTTATTACCACTATATTCAATGCCACAGAAATCAATAAACAAAACGTTTCGCATTTCTCTTATACGATGACTCTACAACAGTTACTGAATGCGCCATTTCTATTCTGTTGCCTGGAGATGCAATGGTTTATCTCAGTTCCGAACCTGTCAAAATTGAAGAAATAAATAATGTTCAATAGTACCCCACAAATTTTTGAACTTTTTAAATCCGTCTGCTTTATCACTCACCAATTGCTTTAAAAATGATATTATTACATTTATTTGAAACCTTAACACTAATCTAGCTTTAATTAATGTTCTAAGATTAGTGCTGACTCGCATAGGTGAGACCATCATCACTGCTAATTTCACTGACTACGATAAAAACTGCTCATACCCCACATTAACTTCACGCCTTGTTTGAAATGACAAGACAAAAATTCCGAATAAAAGTAGCCTTTGCTACGACCATTAACTCAGCATAAGGTTCAAACGCTTCAAATGACAGGACTGTACTGAGCAGAACCTGTTTTATCGCACGGGCCGTTATACGTGTCTTCTTCACAAGTTTACTCATCAAATGATATTTATGTTTGTTCAAATAGCTCTGAGCACTATGGGTCTTAAAATCTGAGGTCATCAGTCCCCTAGAACTTCGAACTACTCAAATCTAACAAATCTAAGGACATCACACACACCCATGCCCAAGGCAGGATTTGAGCCTGCGGCCATAGCAACAGCACGGTTCCCGACTGAAGCGCCTAGAATCGCTCGGCCACAGCGGGCGGCTATTTATGTTTTTACTAAAGACACATGCAGCCACAAAGTTAACGACGATCATATTATAAGAGCTAACATTCTTTTCAAATAAGTTTAGTAGATTAAAGAAGTTTAATAAAATAAAATTCATCTGACAAAGAAAATATCTGTTTTTTATATTTTCTACAGTGAGACTAACACTTATTGCCACTGTTCAGAATATAACACATTTTATTAATAATTAGCCACTTGCGTTTACTTATTTCTCCCATACTATATTACTTACCGGTGACTAATCAGGATACAGGGAGAATTATTTGCTCGGTTCATCTAGTATTAATTGAAATCAGTTTAGCTTCAGGCTGTGGTTAAAGAGAACTTTAATACATTTGTATTCAGTATTCCAGTAAAGTAAAATGAAAAGAGCCGTTAGAGGCTCCCTTGATGCAGGAAGCGAAGTGCGGGTTTTGCTGCTTTCTCAGACTACACGCAGTAATCTCGACAGGGCGGTGGGCGGGTGGGCTTTTACGGCACAACTCTCGACCACAGGCAGCTCCTGCCGTGGCAGCCTTTCAGTTTTTTTACTTTTGTATCCTTCCCCTCAGAGAAAGCGATCCGCTTTTACTGATCCGAATCTCTCGCCCCAAGGAACAATTTGCAATGGAAAGGGTATCTCGGAAATTCCACTGATTTCGTTTCACCCTTCCTTAAAGACATCTGCCGAGCGATTTAAATATACAATCTCCTGGGGACGACGCTGAAAGCTAAATCTTAAAGTGCGTAAGAGATGAGAGAATAATTTCTTTGATTGCTCTATCTAGACATCGTTAGCAGCACTGAATAATTCTCCAGATTTTAAAAGTAATCCTTTCAAGCACGTATTGCTTGCCTTAATCTCAGAACTACCTGGATGTCGAAAAAGTCACAAGGAATGTGGAGATCGGTAAAGGAAAAATGATACGATTTACCTATATAACTGTACAGAAGAGAAAGTTCCTGGCAGATTAAAACTGTGTGCCCGACAGAGACTCGAACTCGGGACCTTTGCCTTTCGCGGGCAAGTGCTCTACCATCTGAGCTACCGAAGCACGACTCACGCGCGGTACTTACAGCTCTACTTGTGCCAGTACCTCGTCTCCTACCTTCCAAACTTTACAGAAGCTCTCCTGCGAATCTTGCAGAACTAGCACTCCTGAAAGAAAGGATATTGCGGAGACATGGCTTAGCCACAGCCTGGGGGATGATTCCAGAATGAGATTTTCACTCTGCAGCGGAGTGTGCGCTGATATGAAGTACAGAAGTGAGAATTCTGCTAGAATATTTCAAAATCATGTATATGTCCGGGGCTACGGAATATGTACACTTCTTCGCACCGTACGTGCAACTGGCTCACAAACGCTTTTACTTTAAGACAGAATACAACATAAAGTGGAAAAACTGAGCAAATTTTCATGTAAGAAATAATCCAGTATTATGTAGTACATTACAATTTCCCACTTCAGCCTTCTATCCACGGATTTTTGACAAGTAAAATATTTTTCTGTACATCATGCTCTTATTTTATGCACGACGTGCCGTTTGCTGTGGCCGAGCGGTTATAGGCGCTTCAATCTGGAACCGCGCAACCGCTACGGTAGCAGGTTCCAATCCTGCCTCGGGAATGGATGTGTGTACCTCCTTCCTGGTGGAATGAAGAACTGATCGGCTTTAGGACCCCTCCATCTAATAGGCGATGCTCATGCATAGTTGTTTACATCTTTCGGCGGGTTTAGTGACTCTCTGAACAGTCAATGGGACTGTGTCCGTGATACAAAATCCACAGTCAGCGTCTATCTTCAGGAGTTCTGGGAGCTGGGGTGATGCAAAATTTTTTGATGAGTGTATTAATAATAATAGTTTAACATAATTTCAAAAACATTCTAGCCTTATTATGAAATATCTCCATTTGCTACCAGAGACATGACTGCTACTCTTATTCACTGTGTCAGTGAGGCATAATGGTTATCGCATCTACCTAATGAGCAGGAGACCTAGGTTCGAATTCCATCTTTGGTACAAACATTTGAAACGTAGCAATGTGCTGTGCAGGAATGACCATGCTTCAGATAAGCAATAGTGTTAAGTCTTTTTAATTGAGCTAACTTCGATTAGAATGCAGCGGGATGGCAGACGGACGGACGGCCAGAGCAAAGGTAGCATGCCGAAGGGTTACGATAAGAGCCGAGTCGGGCATGAAGGGCTTGCACGGTGACTTGCAAGAACCTTGAAGGAGGAAGGACACAGAAAAGCCAGGGGTAGTTTAGAAATACACTCCTGGAAATTGAAATAAGAACACCGTGAATTCATTGTCCCAGGAAGGGGAAACTTTATTGACACACTCCTGGGGTCAGATACATCACATGATCACACTGACAGAACCACAGGCACATAGACACAGGCAACAGAGCATGCACAATGTCGGCACTAGTACAGTGTATATCCACCTTTCGCAGCAATGCAGGCTGCTATTCTCCCATGGAGACGATCGTAGAGATGCTGGATGTAGTCCTGTGGAACGGCTTGCCATGCCATTTCCACATGGCGCCTCAGTTGGACCAGCGTTCGTGCTGGACGTGCAGACCGCGTGAGACGACGCTTCATCCAGTCCTAAACATGCTCAATGGGGGACAGATCCGGAGATCTTGTTGGCCAGGGTAGTTGACTTACACCTTCTAGAGCACGTTGGGTGGCACGGGATACATGCGGACGTGCATTGTCCTGTTGGAACAGCAAGTTCCCTTGCCGGTCTAGGAATGGTAGAACGATGGGTTCGATGACGGTTTGGATGTACCGTGCACTATTCAGTGTCCCCTCGACGATCACCAGAGGTGTACGGCCAGTGTAGGAGATCGCTCCCCACACCATGATGCCGGGTGTTGGCCCTGTGTGCCTCGGTCGTATGCAGTCCTGATTGTGGCGCTCACCTGCACGGCGCCAAACACGCATACGACCATCATTGGCACCAAGGCAGAAGCGACTCTCATCGCTGAAGACGAAACGTCTCCATTCGTCCCTCCATTCACGCACGTCGCGACACCACTGGAGGCGGGCTGCACGATCTTGGGCCGTGAGCGGAAGACGGCCTAACGGTGTGCGGGACCGTAGCCCAGCTTCATGGAGGCGGTTGCAAATGGTCCTCGCCGATACTCCAGGAGCAACAGTGTCCCTGATTTGCTGGGAAGTGGCGGTGCGGTCCCCTACGGCACTGTGTAGGATCCTACGGTCTTGGCGTGCATTCGTGCGTCACCGCGGTCCGGTCACAGGTCGACGGGCACGTGCACCTTCCGCCGACCACTGGCGACAACATCGATGTACTGTGGAGACCTCACGCCCCACGTGTTGAGCAATTCGGCGGTACGTCCACCCGGCCTCCCGCATGCCCACTATACGCCCTCGCTCAAAGTCCGTCAACTGCACATACGGTTCACGTCCACGCTGTCGCGGCATGCTACCGGTGTTAAAGACTGCGATGGAGCTCCGTATGCCACGGCAAACTGGCTGACACTGACGGCGGCGGTGCACAAATGCTGCGCAGCTAGCGCCATTCGACGGCCAACACCGCGGTTCCTGGTGTGTCCGCTTTGCCGTGCGTGTGATCATTGCTTGTACAGCCCTCTCGCAGTGTCCGGAGCAAGTATGGTGGGTCTGACACACCGGTGTCAATGTGTTCTTTTTTCCATTTCCAGGAGTGTACGATGCAGCATCCACAGGCGGGCACTCCTTGGATGGAGAAGGTGGACTGGTCTGACCAGAGGCTGTCGAAGGGTGAGAAGGTAGTTCGTTTGAAAGGACTTTAAATTAGAGCGGAGGGACAGAGTAAACGTGTATAGTATAAAGTAAAATGTGTCTGTTTTAAGAGCAGAAATGGTGGCTGACTTCAGAAGCGGTTTAGTGGGGGAGAAGAAGCGCGCAGCTCGCCATTGTTGAGGACTAGCGACTACACCGGGGAGCGGTACGAATGTCCGGCAGTTGCGCCACTGCTAGATTACCAACTAATCTTTGCTTTGTGGCTAAAACTGCATACGACCGCGACAAAGTAAAGTTTGTGTAGGTGGTGAAGTTATTTTGACTGTGAATGAATGTTTATCTTAATATGTTACAATTACTGAGGTACAGATGCAAATACAGGGTGGCGCACGAAATGTGTTACCAATTGTTTCTTTCACAATTTACGACGCACTCTAGATATCCCGCTGGGATCTCTACAGCAGTACCAGCAGAGCCTGAAAAAACAAACCAGTTACAAAATGACGTGTAATTCACGATACTGCCGCTAGGAGACTAGTAAGGAGCAATGGCTGACAATGGAAGAGTGACGACACAGCAACGATCGGCAGTTGTGTTACACTTTCATGAAACGAAAAGCCTTGTTGTGACTCAGAGGCGTTTTCGACAACACGATGGGTCCCTTGCAGGACGACCATCCACAGGTTGTGCGACAAATTTGTACAGGAAGGAACAGTATTGGAAGCGAATCGACCTCGGCCGAAGCCTGTTTCTTCGCCAGAGAATATTGAAGCGGTACGAGTTGCTGTACAGAGAAGTCCTGGGAAATCGTGTAGAAAGGCAGCAGTGCAACTGGGAATATGCAGACGCTCCGTTCAACGCATTCTTAACAGTGACCTGCTGCATATGTACCCATACAAGATGACCTGTGCACAGAATCTCACTAAAGAACACAAGCAGCAGAGACTACAGTTTGCTCAGTGGGCAGAGGATAGGGAAGAAACTCTCAACAACGTTTGATTTTCAGACGAAGCGCATTTTCATTTAGACGGTGTGGTTAACAAACAAAATGTACGCTTTTGGGCCACTGAATACCCACAAGTGCTTCATGAACGACAACATTATGCTCCGAGGATTGCAGCTTGGGCAGCAATTTCCAGTCACGGACTTATTGGACCCTTTTTCTTTGAAGAAACTCTAAACAGCGAGTGTTATTTTAGCATGCTTCGCAATAGCTTCATTCCACAGCTTCTTACTACTGCCTTGCCCTTCAACATGCAGTGGTTCATGCTCGATGGAGCAAGACCACATACTGCAAACACTGTCTTGGAGTTTTTACACGAGCATTTCGACATGCCGATCATTTCACTTAGGTTTCCAGGTCGCTTCAATGACGGACAAAAATGCCCCCCCCCCAATAGTCCAGACCTCGATCCATGTGACTTTTTTCTTTGGGGATACCTATAGGAAAATTTTTCCCGAAACGTCCACGTGATTTAATGGAGCTCAGAAGACTTATTCTTCACGTTTGCAGTGAAAGTACGGAAGACATGTGCCGTAGGGTAACCACTAACTTCAATGTTCGTTTCAAGGAAGTTAGGAAACGAAATGGTGGACATATTGAGCATGTGCTGAGTTAGAACAAATCTCCATGGACGACTCTTCATTGTAGTATATGTTCCTTTCAGATTGTATTGACAATAAAGTTTATATTCAAAATCAAAATGGTAACACATTTCGTGCGCCACCCCGTAGGTAATTGAGTAAAACATAGTGCATGCAACAGCACGTCAGTCATTGAACACGGTAAGTTAGCTGCTGTACTCGCTCCTGCTGTTGCGATTCTGTTCTTGTTTTCTGCCAATAATAATTATTACCAATTGATTATGATCATGTTTATTTTTATGTGGAGTGTCATGTGTAAGTCAAGACTGAATTCCGTGTCATCCGTTAATATAAGATCTTGGCCTTGTGCACTAAAAGACCCGCGAGGCAGCTGAGTCTTTTATATTAATACAATCGCAGTTGGGATTAGCCTGTCTGATAATACAACAAAATGCAATCGATATCCGACAGTGGTCTTAAACCCACTTAGAGGGGCATATCCGTCTGACCGTTATCTGGCTGTATTGTAGCGCCCAAACTATGATTTTGCAACTTGTTTGTGAAAAATGGTGTCAGAGGATTTTTATGCTAATATAATTACTTTTGTCAGAGGTGCTTTGCATTATTTAGTAGCACAGGAATTCCTCCCCAAAACTTTAGTTATACGTATTGACAAAGTACAGAACCAACATGGTGCCGAATAACGTACTAGTGGCTGAACTGCAGGTACTGGCAGGTACGATTACAGATTGAGTAAGTGCGGAGGCTGACTAAGCTGCCACCACGCAGGTAAGTTGCAAAGAGGACCTGCCACGCATCCCTGTAAATCTACCGCTTACCGTACCAGACAGACCAAGGGGGTCTAGATCCATTCGTCGTTTCAGTCTGCATACATACGTCATAGATATTTGAGACCTAAGTAGGTCTCTTGAAACATATAGTTTCATAAGACCATTGTAACAACTGCAGTTCTTGTCTTTCACATTTCGCAACTGCACTCCATCGCTTCCTGTCCATACGCATGCTCTGCCAGTTCCTTGAGCGCTGTGGCGGGCGTTGTAGTTACAGCTACCTCTTCCATTGTTCGTTGGCTCCCTGGTCGCAGGAAAGGATTCCTCTAAACCATGACCACAGTTCCTGTAGGCTCAGACTGCATTTTGGCCTGAGCCACTGGAGACTGTGGTCACGTGTGTGTGAGTTGCACTTGGTTGTGTGTGTGTGTGTTTGTGTGTGTGTGTGTGTTTGTGTGTTCATGTTGTCTGTTTTCGGAGAAGGCCTTGCTGGCTGAAAGTTCACTTTCCAATAGCCTTTTTGTTGTGCCCCTCTGCGACTCAGCAATTCTACTATATGTTGAGTAACAATTATCCTCATTATAATGTTTTTTTTCATTTTGATATCAATTCTTTCGTTAATTCTTAAATTTTATTCTTGCGTTTATTGTTTAGGAAGATTTGGTGGATTCTGCTGGATGATGCCGATCGTAGAAACTTTCGGAACATAAAAATGTCGGACACCACGAATATCGTGCGAAGGCAGGTTTGTCACAGTGGCAGTCCTTCTTATGAATCTCACTCGGGAAAGAAACGTCGTTAACAATAGTGAAGGTTTCGCGCGTTGACAACAATTTCACGGAGAACTATCCATAATGGATCATTTTACCGGAAACTCAAGCTTTTAATTGATTATCAATCAAGATACCGTTCAGGTATTTCACCGACACCAATTTCAAATAATTTTCTCACTCGTTTGGGCTTTTCCTTTTCATTCATTATATGTACAATTACTAGAAGAATAAGGACAACACTATTTGAATGCACATTGGTATACATTCGTGTAGTAATCTTCTACGTATGTGTGTAGTTAAATGAAATACAAAAACCAAAAAGTGTAGTAATCGTATTTCGAAATCGGGGTGTAAAAGTTTGAAGCAGCAACGCAACACGCTGTGCCCTGCTTTAGCCGAATTTTTTTCCGCAGTAAAATGCACATAAAATACCTCAAAAACTTTGCCCTTGTGTTCTGAGAAACGAGCTAGTGTCTACGGGTAAGCCGAGATAGTGATAGCTTAATTTGACACCTCTTCCACTGAGGGAAGTTTTTGAGAAATCGGGTTGTGGTACTTGTGGATGTCCTCATCGTGAGTCCGGTACGAGGGGCTATGCGATACACTTACGGGCCGTGGGATTATGAACAGATTTGCCCGCCGTATGGTAAGACCTTCAAGAACTGCGACTGTGTGAGCAAATCAGAGTATAACAGAATAGAAGACGTGCAATGTATTTTGTGGATATAATTTCTCTAGTGTAGTGAATGTAGCAGGATTATAAGTGTTACTGACACATACTGAGGTATGTATAACTATGTAGGCGTACGTTTGTAAAAAATATTGTCTGCAGTTGGAGATTTTATCTGCTAGGTGATTTGTTTGGTAATGTCTCTGACATACCTGGTTCAAATTTGATTGATTATTTGATAGCGCTGAGTGAAGGATGCGTGTGGCACTGGACACTGACTCCATTCGTCACAATCGGTTATTAATCCAGTATCGGTCCCTGTGATTGCTAGCCTCTCCTCTTTTTAGCTTTTCAGTTCGTTATCTTTTTTTTATTTTTTTGACAACTTAAGACCACTATTCAAGAGAAAAGCAGTGGCGCATTAATAACAGACAAGTAATTCCGTAGTAATTTCAACGTACATTCTGTTAGAACGTAATACAATTCTTTCACTTATTACATTTCTCACTTCTGAAATCCTTGTTCACTTAATATATTATCTGTGCCGATTGTGTGGCTAGTTTCATTACACAGACCTTTTTCATTGTTGAGCAGAAGGAATACGTCAGGCGGAACTCAGCGTTCAACCTGTTTCCACAAACTTTCATTTGGCTTTTATTTTTATTTTTTCCCCTCCTTCATTGTTTCAGCACTCATTTTAGACAAATCCGAACATGATTTAATGGAATTTTTCTCATTTTTTGTTATCCATTTCCATTTTCCCCACTATCTTTCTGAATGTGTTAGGTCGCGTTCAGTACGTAAAGGAACCCTTTTTTTCCTTGGTTCCTTGCTGTTAAAAAATTGTGGACTTTGTTGTGGGATATCGCGGACTACTCTAGCTTCAGCCTCTATAGTTTCATGAAATTCCAATAGGTCAGCGCTGTACACAGTCTCCAAAATGGCATATATAACCGAGGTACTTAGCCAAGCAGAGAGCTGTTATTGAGGTGTTTTATTTAACAGCTGTTAACTTCTGTAATGTTGGAACGTGCAGATACTCTCATTCGGTGTGATCCACAGATCACAGTGAAACACCTCGCTGCTTATCTGGACGTCTCAGTTGCCATTGCACACGTCTGTGCACCTGAGAGGAGCGCACAAAAAGTTAATGGACTGTTCTTCCTCATCCACCCTACAGCACGGATATCGCATCTTCCGACAACCATCTGTTTACCCCAACGAAGGATGCACTCCGCTGGAAGCACTACGTGGATGCAGCACGTAGGTGGCTCCGGCGTCGACCAGTACGATGGTATCACGGGGGCATACGGGCCCTCCTAGTAAAGTAACGTACGGTTGTCGCACTGAACGGAGATTATGTTAAAATGTAGACTTTTGTAGGCAAAACAGTTGGGAATGTATGGCATATTGTAGTCCCGAATAAAACCAAGACGCTTTCATAAAAACAGTGTGCTGCGTTACTTATTGAACGCCTCTCGTATTGCACATCACCAGCCTCCATATTTCGCCACTGTCTCTTTCTTTTCCTTTCTTTTAATTCGCCTTTCACTGTCGAAGGCACTCTGTTCTCAAGGAGTGTGGATATTCTGTGAATCTTTGCTCGTTTCCTTTTATTCTTTAAATCTATCGTTAAGTGAATGTAAAGATTGCTATTCTTATATGCTTATGTTTCTCAAACCAAACTGTATTCTCTTTACTAATTACTCAAGTTCCTTTTTGTCGTTTATGTATGGTATTTGCAGTCAGTAATGTTGAGCCACGAGACATAAGCGGTTAAACAAAGTAGCTAACAATTCTGTTATGCAGATTTTTCCCCTTCCTTCTGATATGCGAACCGAACTTAATCGATCCTCCCACAGTAAAAACTTTGGGAGTGATTTCTATGTTATGTTACGACTAAAGTAATCGAAAAGAATTGTGTCTCAGTGTAGTATATATTTTGGTCTGTGCGTGTGTGTGTGTGTGTGTGTGTGTGTGTGTGTGTTCAAAATGTTCAGATGTGTGTGAAATCTTATGGGACTTAACTGCTAAGTTCATCAGTCCCCTAAGCTTACACACAACTTAACCTAAATTATCCTAAGGACAAACACACACACCCATGCCCGAGGGAGGTCTCGAACCTCCGCCGAGACCAGCACAGTCCATGACTGCAGCGCCCGAGACCTTTCGGCTAATGCCACGTGGTGTGTGTGTGTGTGTGAGTGTGTGTTTCAGTGGATTTGCCCGTTGTACAAAATGATCAAAGGATGAGTAAATACGAGGGTCACGCCAAAAGAAATGCACACTATTTTTGTAAAAATACAGTTTGCATTCTGTATGTGTGAAATTTTTACACTGTGTAGATACATCCTTTCCCGCTTGTTTTCAAACTTAGTGCAACTTGTTCCCGTGAGTGGCGCCGTCACAGCATGTCTTCAGGATGGCTGCTACACTTGACGTTCGTCAGAAGCAACGTGCCGTCATAGAATTACTGTGCTGTGAAAACGAGACAGTGGGAAACATCCACATGACGTTGAAAAAGGTGTATGGAGATGCTGCTGTCGATCGCAGTACAGTTAGTCTGCAGGTAAGAATGTTACGTGATGAAAGCGGGCACGGCAATATTGAGGATTGTCCTCGCAGCCATAGACCTCGTACTGCACATACTCCAGACAATATGCAGATGGTTAACGAATTGGTGACTTCTGACAGTCACATCAAAGTGAACGAATTGTCACGCTTCGTTGGGATAGGGGAAAGAAGTGTGTTCAGAATACTGAAAGTGTGTTTGTTAAAAGAGGTTTGTGCCACGTGGGTTCCCAGGATGTTGACAGTGGCTCACAAAGAGACAAGAAAAATGGTATGCAGCGAAGTTTTGGATCAGTACGAGAATGGTGGAGACGAATTTCTTGGAAGAATTGTGACAGGTGTTGAAACACGGCTCCATCATTTTTCACCAGAAACGAAGAGGCAATCAATGGAGTGGCATCATGCAAATTCACCCAAGAAAAAAAATTCAAAACCGCACCTTCTGCTGAAAAAGTTATGGCTACGGAGTTTTTCGATTTCTACTCTTGCTTGTGGACATCATGCCAAGTGGAACCACCACAAATTCTGATGCATATGTGACGACACTGAAGAAACTTCAAGCTCGACTCAGTCGTGTTCGACCACATCGGCAAAAGCAGGATGTTTTGCTGTTGCACGACAATGCACGGCCACATGTCAGTCAAAAAACCATGGAAGCGATCACAGAACTCGGATGGACAACAACGAAACACCCGCCTTACAGTCCTGACCTGGCTCCATGTGACTGACATCTCTTTGGGAATCTGAAAGACTCTCTTCGTGGAACAAGGTTTAAAGATGATGACTCCCTTGTGCAAGCTGCCAAACAGTGGCTCCAACAGGTTGGTCCAGAATTTTACCGTACGGGTATACAGGCGCTGGTTCCAAGATGGCGTAAGGCAGTTGAGAAGGATGGAAATTATTTAGAGAAATGAAAATATTGTTCTTAAAGGATGTATCTACACACTGTAAAACTTTCAAACATGTAGAATAAAAGATGAATTTAAAAAAGTGTGCATTTCTTTTGGAGTGATACTCGTACAATAATTACAACTAATTGCCCAATTTTTTTTTATTGCCTTCTCACGCAGATAATACGACACCACCACAGTCGTAATATAAAATTATTGTGTAAAGCCGTTCTTTATCAAACCTGTGTCTGATTACTGCTAACACAGTCAAACTGAAGGCTAGAGTACCAGCGGTTTGTACCGACGAATTCATCCAGTGCGGCAACGGATCGCCGTGAACGTGTATACGGTTCAAAGAGCACATTTTGCAGTTCATCAAGAGCCTGTGATCCTGTAGGTATCTGCAAGCAGATTATTCCGTGGTTAGTATAAAGGGCCTTCCAGCTCTCGTCCCACGAACCTTGATTTACTAGGTGAACGTGCAAGCGCCACGAAGCAGCATTCCCTTTACGTGCTGGTCACGGCATCGCTTTCACTGAAGAGCCACGGCATTCAAAGGTCTCGCTCAAAGGTCTCGGGCAACGAGCGCCACACATCCCCAAAGCGGAGAGTCTGTACTTTCGCTGAATAATCCGCCTTTCCGCTACAGAACGCCTGCTCAGTGACACTTAGCGTAATTACGCGGTGACACCTCCACAATGCTTTGTGTTGACAGAGTACGGAATAGCTTCTAACGTAGAGATGCCATATCATCACATCGACATAGCGATTAGCTATGCTATCCAACATGTTTATTCTTCGTGCTGTCGTAAGCTCTCACTTTTTCTTCTCCAAATCTTTCAGTTTTTCAGCACACTCTGTAAAACGTCTGAAGCCTTCACCGTTGTGTTCCCACACTCTTCACCTCTACACCCTTCATCTCCTTTCCAAAGGTGGCATCCGTCAACTCCCCCTCCCAGATGATGCCCTCTCTCCCTCCATTTATCCCTCCTATCAACTCTGATCCTCAGCTCCCCCTCCCTTCCTCTGTCCTTTTCCCAGGCTCCCACTCCCCCCCTCCCCCTTCTATCCAATTTTTTCTCCGCCTACCCTCTCTCTGCCTCCCTTCTCTCCCCCGAGTAGTTTTTTATCTCCCCTCCCCTGCCTTTCCAACTTCTCACGTCTACCCAGCTCCCCCTTTTCTGTATCCCCTTCCTCCATTGGCTTCCCCTTTTTTCTTTTTCTCTCTACCCGCCCTTTTCCCTCTCATCAGTCCGGGTTCTCCCATCCTCACCCCCCCCCCCCCCCCCATCTGCCGCTGTGACATATATATAGTGCTGCTTTAGGTGAGTGTTCAGTGTTGTGCATCCCCTGTCTGTGTTGCGAACAGCCTCATACTGTGTTTTTTTATCTCGTGCGAACAGAAACCAGACTGTCATCTTGTTTTTTAATTGTGCCTCTCTACTTATTGTGTGTCTTCATCCA
Organism: Schistocerca gregaria; assembly: GCF_023897955.1. Taxonomy (NCBI): domain Eukaryota; kingdom Metazoa; phylum Arthropoda; class Insecta; order Orthoptera; family Acrididae; genus Schistocerca; species Schistocerca gregaria. The sequence continues at coordinate 301,095,380 of NC_064924.1, forward strand.
AATCGTCACCACAGTGCTTTTATATTTTAAATTCCACAAGTTTCTTCCATTTTACAGCTTTTTTGTAATGTCACCGTTTTATCGCTTTTTTTCGTGTTATTTTCTCATTGTCTTTTTTAACTTTTCTGTAGGCAGTGTAATACACTGCTGATTGGGGGAGGGGGGGAGGAATTGAAATGCAATAAAGGAAAAAAAGCGACTGAATCACTACAGGCCTTGTTTCACATCTTATCGGTGAAGTAACAAATGCACAGTTCAAGTATCACGTTTATTTAAAAACATGACTGTGACAAGAGAACGATAAATACAATGAAATGGACACTGCATCTGTGGTTTGTCGTCATTTCATTTCGTATTAGGAACGATTAGCAAATCTTTCCTTATGTAATATGTTTTGTACTGAATACTAAGACCAAAGCTACTATAATTCGGTAATACTTGGGACGTTGCTTCCAGAGGAGAAACATTACTTTATCTTGGATCAGTGCTGCATCAAATCAGCTTGGAAAAAACAAGACTGAAATTTACTTTACAGATAATTACAGCAATATGGATGGGTTCTAGATTTTTGAGACCCACTTTGTACCCAATGATGAAAGAACACAGTGATGTGATGAGTTTTACATGAATTTATTATGAAAATAATGTATATGGTGCAGCTGGGGATGGTGGGATTTAGGTGCTGGATATTAATACCAACGAGATTAATTTGGTTCTGATTTATTATTTAAAGTTTCAGGCAGAATAGATGAAGCTTATGAAACTTTCGACGATGACTGTCACATTATGACCACTTCTTGCTCTGGATGTGTAAAGGCGTCTGAATCATCCTGGTCGCGGTATATATGACACTGCATAATGTCCAACGGATTGTCCCAGGAAAGCCTGAAACTATCACCATAAAACACTACAATAGTCTTAGTGACAGCTTAGTACAGATCTAGATGCCCGTCACAACAATTTAAAAAGTCCACTAATAGTAATTTCATTTGCCATTGAACGTTATCGTCTATTGAGAGTTCAGCATATTTAATAAAACAGTTTCTACGTGCGCATAAAGAGAACAGAGGAACTCGACTGAAATCTAATAATTTCTGTACTTGACAGTACCATTGAAACACGAGCCCCAAAATAAGCGATGCAAGGAGAAATCATAATCCCGTAATAAGTTTAATAAAAGCTATCCAAGAAATTTAGAGCTCAAATAAAGATTTTAAATGCTAAATTTTAAAAAGAGTTATTAAATAACCTTAAAAGTAACCGAAGCTGCCTTGGCAAACTAAGACCAAAGCTTAGAGGAAAGCCCACGTGAAGGCAATAAAATAAGGTCCGGAAAAAAACACTATTCAAATACGATCGCTAGGTCTATTTAAAATATAGCAAAACAGCAAGGTGCCAACGACACCTTGAGAAAGTAACGACATTACGACTGGGTAACACAGAATTTCTCAGTTGACGCTGCCTGTCAGCTCAGTTGCAGCCACACAACAAACCCATGGGCTGCTTAGGATAATAGAGCGGCCTCGCCATCTTGACTAATACATCGCAAAAAAAAAAAAAAAAAAAAAAAAAAAAAAAAAAAAAAAAAAAAAAAAAAAAAAAAACCAGGTTCAAATGGCTCTGACCACTATGGGACTTAACATCTGTGGCCACCAGCCTCCTAGAACTTCACGGCCACACCAGCCGGTACATCGTACAGCAACAAGTTTTCACGTGTACGGTTGCTGGCCACTGTGCGCATCGTTGAATAATCAGACCATCTACGTGGTGTGGGTTAACCATCGTTCAATACAACAGTACCCAGATCAATAAATACGATCAAACCCATTACTTAGATTAAATAGCTAATTACAATGGTACACCGCTACTAAATTAACCAAGGATTAATATAACTGCTTCTTAGCAACGGCCTTGCCACAATGGTAAACCTGTTACCATCAGATCTTCGAAGTTGGGCGCTGTCTGGCTTGGCTAGTACCTGGTTGGGTGACCGTCCGAGTGTGTCGATCGCTGTTGGCAGGCGGGGTCGACCCAGCCATTTTGAGGCCAACTAAGAGGCTACTTGATTAAGAAGTACCGGCTGCGGTCACGAAAACTGACAACGGCTGGGAGAGCTGTGTGCTAACCTCATGCCGCTCCGTATCCCATCCAGTGAAGCCTATCGCCGGCCAAAGTGGTCGAGCGGTTCTAGGCGCTACAGTCTGGAACTGCGCGACCACTACGGTCGCAGGTTTGAATCCTGCCTCGGGCATGGATGTGTGTGATGTCCTTAGGTTAGTTAGGTTTAAGTAGTTCTAAGTTCTAGGGGACTGATGAACTCAGAAGTTAAGTCCCATAGTGCTCAGAGCCATTTAGCGTATCGGTTGAGGATGATGCGGCGGTCGGTGGGTACCGTTGGGCCTTTTGAGGCCTTTTCCGGTGGAGAGGAGTACAACTACTTATGGATAAGGTACCACACAGTACAATCGTCACAGAGGACGGAACAGCGCTATACGATACCAGATCCTTAAGACAATCAGCAGGGCGGATGTCACTCAGTCACGACGAAAACGAAATCATTTGAAGACACGATTCCAGTCCCAGGATAATCTGACCATCCAACAACATAATCAACAACAGTAGTAATCCTTCGACACTATAAGGTATGGTGGTCATTATCATACTGAGATGAAGTCGAAGCTCTGCAAGCCTTGCTCAAATAATTAGTTTGAGAAGAAAACTAGATCGAAGAAGACAAAAGTATAAACTCCTTGGGGGCTAAAAAAAAAAAAAAAAAAAAAAAAAAAGAGAGAGAGAGAGAGAGAGAGAGAGAGAGAAAACGAAGTGGAGCCCTCAGTTATGGACCCACAGACTCAAGAGTTCAAATATTAAAATATTTGGTGGGTTTCGTTGTCTAGCGCCTGGAATACGCAGTTACCGCATTACATGCCAAATACTGCTATGTCTACAGTATACAATATGATTATACACATGAATCGAATGCCCGAAGGTTACTATCACTCGGCAATTGCGAATTTTCAATGTATCATAGAAATTAATAAATCAATGATTGCAATGAAATAAAATCTGCAGGTACTACCTTAACAGCTTTAAATGATGAGTACGATACCAGACCATAATTACCTTTATGAATGCCATTTATTACTGCAAAACACTTATTGGTGTTGCTGGTCCAGCAATTAAATAAAATATAAGTTGAATAACAAGGAATCAATAGATTCCTACTTCACATAATTAGTTATGGACAACAACATAGCTCGTGAGATATTCACTTAAAAACACAGACTACGACTTCACTGCAGAAGCTACGGAAATCTCAAAAGTGGGCACTACGAAATATTTCTACCTCCCGCGAACATACGGAAACTGCTCAACACTCTCCCAGTATTTCCTGTGACCGTCCATCGCGCCTTCCCATCCAGCACTCCCGTGTGTCCTCTGTGAGCCGATGCTTCTTCCCCACTTGTATACAGTCTCTCCATGGACTTCGGTAGTCGCCTACCATAGTAACGAGTACTGTGATTGGCTAGAGCGCTCCCGCCGTGTCTCCAAGGCAACACACACTCACAAACATGTTGAAACACATATTAAATACGGGATTTACATTTAAATAGCCGGCCAGAGTGGCCGTGCAGTTCTAGGCGCTACAGTCTGGAACCGAGCGACCGTTACGGTCGGAGGTTCGAATCCTGCCTCGGGCATGGATGTGTGTGTTGTCCTTAGGTTAGTTAGGTTTAATTAGTTCTAGGCGACTGATGACCTCAGAAGCTAAGTCGCATAATGCTCAAAGCCATTTTTTACAATTAAATAACTTGAAATTAAATAAATATTCCTACGACTGGACCATAAACACAGTCTAATTCAAATTATTAAATACATAAACAAATCAAATAAACGTATATCAAAGGAATAGAAACGTAAATAGGCCAGTAGGCTAATGTCTTTGTGCTTTCTAAAACACAGTAAATATTTGACCAATTTCTTCATGAATAGTCGACATATGATACAAACAAAGACATAGACGAATAAATATATTTATAAGCATACTGCTACCGTTTCTTTTCCTGTAATTGAGGAGTAATTATGGCCTGACGCGATCAATAACAATCGGCCACTTTGACCTCCAACAACTCATGTACTATTCAAGCTACATGCCTGTAATTCATACCAATTTAGGTTTAAACTAATAGCTTTTTAAAGACATGTCGATCGACAAAATCGGAAGAAACGTTTAGATTTTGGAAATTCGTTGCTGGGTGTTACTTGTATAATATACAGTCAAATACTAAACTTCAAACTAATAAAGATGTTGAAAATCTGATTACATTATCAGAATCGTCGTGCAAATAATGGTAATGTACATGTTTCCTTTTAAGGTATCATGATTCCTCTGTCTAATATTAATTTCTACAGGAACTTGAAACGTCTGCCATTATGGTTTTACAAAGTCCGCCATCTTTGGCACTCCCGGCATACAAATCTCCTTCATCGACACAAAGCACAATCCTCGACACAGCGTCAACATGGAATTCCGAGCCATGCGGTTGGCCTAGACAATGCGCTGGTGTTACCCCTCTTGCCCTGGCTAATGTTCGGCACCACGGGGTTGCTGGCCCTGTAAGGCCACGCCAACGCCAAACTTAGAATATTTTCAGTGTGTCACAACTCGTCCATTACCTCATAGCCTATAGATGATCAAAAACGAAATAACACTCGGATCCGATGCTCATCTACGTGATCTAAGCGTTAATCAACATTTTGTGGCAATCGAAACCAATCTGATACCAACTAACATTGTTACAGTCCGTCCTTACTGCAATACAGAGTGCATCCTAAAGCAGGGTTATCCTCCATGGCGATGTGCCATTCGGGGCTTATCTTCATGTAAATGGATGTGAACGGCGTGAGTCGTAACACAGGAAATTAAAGCACCACTACCAACATTGCCGACAATGGTGTAACGAGCTGCAAACACACCGCCGAACACTTGAAACAACGGCAAAACTCAAGGATGGATTGCGCTAGCCTGTGCCTCCACTGATGCCAAGCAGCTAAACATATTAAGCAGCGGCGGTTAAGCAATGCAAAGAACGAAGTCTTTTACGAACTCGAGGCTACCCAATTATCCTGTGCAATCAGACAGACTGCCAGGACTACAGAAAACGTCAAAACTTACATCGTCATAGTACAGATCCTAGACAACCTTGTTGTTATAATCACCAACGACATGCCACAAAGAGTCTCCCAGGCAACAGCCTATGCCTCGTGGCCATTCCAGGCCAGCGCCACTCGATAACGGCGCGTGGGTCGCCATTTACGCACGGGCGGCAAAACAGAAAGAGGATCTGCTTATCGGTGGCTACGGCGCGAATTTAAAGGTACCGGAAAGAAAAAAGAACTGACATAGTTTATATTAAAACAATTGTGTTTTAAAAACATTTCATCATCACGGTCACAGTATTGAGAAGCTTCTACCAGAATGCTAAGAAAGGACCTCTCCCCTAATCTGTTCAGTTAGTACTCACACAGCAATTGAATGTAATGCTCAAAATGAAAACGTATTTAGAAGAAGGGAAGAAAATAACGAAATCTGAACATTCTGATTAGAATTACTATAAGATGTTATACACTGAGGCATTCATTTATAATTTTTAACTGATCGTTGGAATCGAGAGCACACAGGAAAATTTTCAGGATCTGGCGAAGACAATACGTCAGAAACAGTACATAGGTATAGAGGAATGAAAATAGTGAACACACAATGAGGAAGAGCGAAGTTTATTGACCTAGAGAAAAGAGATCTGATTTAAAAATAAAGATGAGTGGAGACGTTATTTATGTGATGGAAAGATAGGACACCAATGAATGCCAATTAAAATACATGATTTCGGAGCCCATCATGCTCCAAACATTAGTTTAACTGTAGTGTAGGTTCACCATTTACCGTAGGCGAGAAATGCAATAACTAATAACGCAAAGCAGGTATACAGTTGTAAATTGTACAGGAAACAATAACATGCCAAGACAATGTTGCGACCGATTCAGTAGTACATCTCAAATATTCTGAACACAGTGTGACAAACGATCAAAGTAAGAAACAAATCTGGCATATTTTCAATAATACTCCGCAAGCTATGATGTATGCCGACGCCCACTAGGAAGACAGGCTGTGGTGGTGTAGGGAAGCAGCCTACTAACGCCGTATAAAATTCATATCAGTCTTTCCATTGTGTGCCAGCCAGTTCGCTGTAACTCTGACGTCATAAATGTTGCGCAATACTTTAAAATGAAGTAAATAACCGGAAACGTTTCTAGCATGTCAGGAGTAATACTAAATCAATATGTATTGAATATCAGTGCAATAGTTTTAACCACTTTCGAAATTTAGACGTTTTTATGTAAAAATCATTGGCGCAACTGAAAAGAGCTAGAAACTTAAAAATTCATATTTAGATTTCGTTTGCATAATAATTTAGTAGAAACAGTGTTCTGGATCCCACAAATTAAAATTTTAGTTGAAATTCATAATTTTCTGGTTTTTGTCTTAAAAATTAAGGCAGCAAGATAGATTAACTAGGTGCATGAATAAAGCTAGGATGTTTAAATTTAAATAGAAGGGAGATACGCTACAATTATAAAGATGTGAGAAGTTTCAACTGAATAACTATAAAACTATAGCGATAGCGTATCTCCAAAGGGCAAGTTCAGAGCTCGTCTACTGCGTGTAGTGTAATTAAATTAATTCTCTTGCCCAAAATATTGGACTTAGCCACGTCAGACTTTTACTATGATTACTTACCTGTGTGCTGATTGCACATTTAAATTGAGAGCTTCATTGGCCATCAGCAAAGGAAACAATGATTTATTTGATAACTTAAAGTGGTGCATTACTAGCCCAGCGGCTAGTCGGGACAGCGAATTTAATCAAGCGTTCCCTTAGCCGTCCGCACCGCGGCTTTATATATAAAAACGCTGCGCAAGGATAATAAACCCCAGTTCTCTCCAGACGCTGAGCAGCGCACCATCTGTGTCGGGGGTCGCGTCGCGTCGGTATCATTGCTATAAACAGCCTCGGATGCCGTAATAAGTTACTCGGGATACGCGTAACCATGAAATCGTTTTCGAGTGAAGTGTTAATTCTGGGATGACTTTAATGATCTATCTTCAGGTTGCGTATGTTGTATTTTCACGTGCCGCCGCGGGACAGACATTCTGCCATTATTTAGCGTGGCGTTTGATGAACATTATCATCAAATTATGGCGAGCATTTACTTAAGCATTTAATTTGAACAGTTATAGTTGCATCAGTGCATTAGACTCTGAACTGCTCTGGTAGTTGGATTGTGTGGATTCTTTTGGTCTGTGACTTTCAGAATGTAGTGAACATTTTTGAAAGAATCGTTTTTTGATTATGAATCCCAGACAGTCTCCTAATTTCTCAGAGCTATAAGCTGTGGCTATAAGTGTATTTCTCAGTTGAAGTGGGCACTAGGAATTCTAATTACAGGCTTCACGTTTTGTTCATCACTTTCTGGTTGCCAATATTGTAGTTAGAGAGCCAGTGTTGAGAACGGCAAACAACAGCATTAAATAAATCATGGGACCTTTCATTAACAATTACTTCCATACACCGCCCCACAGTGGGTACGTCACAGCACGTGACACTTCAGGTCTGCTTGGTGCCGGCAGCTGGCTCCTGGAGGGAGCGAGTAACTGTTTCAAACGAGTTCGATAATTGTTACCTGTGCGTTTAAATGCATTCATGTTCTCGAAAGCACACTACAAAGTTTAGGCCTTTAGTGGATACCTTTTCGTTGACACATTGATGTCCCATGGGCCTTGCCCTGAGACAAGCGTTCACGAATTATGGCGGCCCAGGCCTCTAGTGTGACGTCGCAAGTTCGTCGAGTGCCCGTATTTCTGATGTATCCGGGTGTGTGCAGTGTGGCATTACTGACTGGCTTGTTGCCCGACTCTAGGTCATACTCGACTACTAGCAATCATTTTGTATTTAACATTTAGCATTTCTGGATTTTCATAATTTCTTATGTCTGTAACGGTCGTATATTCTGGAATATTTGATGTCTGTATTAACAGCAGTACCTTCTGTCCACGAGATCAGTTCTGTTGTGGCTGTACGTTGGTGTGCAAAATGGACTTGTTTTCAGCGCTAGGCGTTATGTTTTGTTGACGACACTGCTTTCGGATCTGGACTTGAGTGTGTTTACGGTGTGACACCAATTCGAAGAAAAAAACTTCAAACGGAAAGAAAACCATGAACAAGTTTCATAAAACAATTAAATAGATTTCCGTTTCCGAACACTTTTATAGCTCCGAAACTGGATACAAATCCAGAAAACGACTGAAGTGGATTTTTTCAAGGTATTGATGCCACTTGGCCTCTTAGAAAATAACAGACAACGTGAAGAACTGATGAAGGACAAAATATGATGCTACAGACAACGATAACAGATACTAAGCGTGATAGATGGGTCTATTATGTTTTAGATTTTCTGTACCAACTGTATAGAAAGGGAAACGATGGACGGCAGCAAGAAAGAATGTTCGAGCAATGATGCTGTAAAAAAAACGTCCTCTGTAGATGTGATTGTCTTGTGTGGTGGGGTAGTGGTGGTCAATGGCGTCACCTCCCCAACCGCCAGGACGGTGATTGATTAAATACAAGCGGGACACGTTGAAAGGAACTTCGCAACAGGTAACTAACTGCAGCCAATTGGCAATCCTAATCTTCACCCACTAGCAGACATGGGACTTTACTTAAAAACTGTGAGCATGCCTTGGCTAAATTTCTCGCAGAAGGAAAGGGAGCCCATGGGTAGCATGTTCTAGACACTAGTCATAATTATACATACATATTTAAGAAAATACTAGTATATACTTCACTCAATGGAATTTTTAAACTTGAAATAGGGAACACTGCGAAATACAATATTGTACACTGTAGAAAAAGGTACTGCATTCTGCTAAAGCACGGGATCCATATACTAAAAACAAAATAACCAAAGATATAAATTACGGTATGATCTTACAGCAAGCCACGTAATCGGTTATACAACCATTATTACTGACCATAGCTAATCTAAGAAATTAAAACGAAAAACCAACTTGAACACACCGGATAACTTCCCAAAGGCAGAAACATCTTGATGTTTCTGGAACAGCAAGGGTAAGCCTAATCACAATGAGACTTTGTGTAGAGAAGGAATGTTACATGGCCTGGACGCGGAGTCCAGAACGCAGTCAGCATTATCCTACAAGCTGCGGTGCCCTCATCGGCGGCGCCTCGTGGTTTTGTCAAACAGTTCGCCTAAGAAACAGAACACTGTCCCCCTACACCTACCGCATCTATTCATTCAGCAACACACTGGACCGAACAGAAACTATTGTAGCCGCCTCCGGTTGGCTCCTACTGTGAGCAAAGAAAGGAAGTCGCAGAGAAGTAGCAGCGCCCAAATGAACAACAGTTCTTTCTAATTATCCACCATATTGTGAATTTGAACTAATTAATTGACTGGATGGCAAATATGTACAGCAACTACTTGGGATGTTATTGACTATTACCTTCTAACGATTAAATTCATGAAGTTTTATTACATCTAACTTGCACAAAGGTCACAACAGTCTTGGGATAGAGATTCACACATATGCACATGGCGGTAGTATCACGCACACAACGTATAAAAAGAGTCGTGATTGTCAGAGCTGTCATTCGTACTCAGGTGATTCATGGGAAAGGGTTTCCGACTCGATTATGGCTACACGACGGGAATTAACAGACTTTGAACGCGGGGTGGTATTTGGAGCTAGACGTGTGAGAAACAGTAAGGGAATTCAGTGTTCCGAGGTCCACAGTATTAAGAGTGGGCGGAGAATACCAAATTTCAGTAACTAACACTTATCATGGACAACGCAGTGCCCGACGGCCTTCACTTAACGACCGAGAGTAGCAGTGTTCACGTAGAGCAGTCTGTGATAACAGAAGAAATCAATATGAGACGTAAGACGAGCGTATACGTTTGGACAGCGAGGTGAAATTTGGTAATATGACAAAAGTCGATCGGACGTAGTGCCTTTGCTAAAAGCACGACGTCATCTGCAAGCCCTCTCCATATCGGTTGGATGCAGACGCGATTGGTCAATGGCGTTGTGCTTCGTGGCTAATTGAATGTAGGACTTCGTTTCTCACAGACTGTGACTTCACCGGTACACGATAGAAGATCTGATATTTTGCTACTCCGTAACTGTATCATGCCAAACGCAGACGGGCTCTACGTCAGCCCTTTTGCATTTCTTTCACGAATACCTGCCGACAAAAATGGCGAAAGACGAAGGCGAAAAGACGATACGAAAGAGCAAGAAATCTCATCGTTTGCCATAGAAAAAACATGAAAGCTGCGCCTTCCTTTATTATAACAGAAATAAATACAACTAATTAACTTTTGTGGACCCTCTGGTCCATACATTCCACATATAATAAACATGAAGAACGAAAACTTTTCTTTGGAGATTACATTTGCCCCGTTGAGTGGCTAGAGTATAGTCTGTCACGAAAGAAGTCATTCAGCTTCTAAATACATCAGAATTAGAGGATTGCTATATACAAGATAAAACAATATAAGCAGATTCACAAGTCACTTTCAGTCACTGTCACGGGAGTTATTTGCACAAGATGTGTTAATTTAACGTCTGAGAACTATCATTGTACTATGGAGAGGAGGATAATTGAGTTCAGTGACGTATTTGCATACGGGAACTGGTGCAGTATGTCAGTCCACTGCTGTAGTAGCTTCTGTGGAGTCAACCTGTCGGTAACGGCCGACTGAGAGGGAACTCTGTTGGCACGCTTCGCAGTGCGCATACACAGCCTCGATTACTTTCATCCCACCTCGGTGTCTGCTCTCATATGCTCACCAGTGCCAACATTAGAGGATTCATGGAACAATAGTACAATAATATTAGCTTTTGGGAAAAACGGTAGTTTATATTTTTCTCCTGTACACTACAAAATTTTTACTCATTTTAGTTTGACTTAGGCTAAATTATGACTTGGGCTATGTCCGGTGAGTGAGTGTAGTTTTAAATTGAGTCTTGCTACTCAGACGTTTCTGCACGAACTGTTGGAAACAGGTTGTTAACAGTGGGACTACGAGCATGCACAACTCTAGCCCATCTCCCAGTCACGCGACATCATCAACGTGCACGGGTCGATTGGTACCGTCAGAGTATCACTGGAAGATGGAAGGGAATGACTTGGTCTTCAGTGGTGAAAGAAGATTCTGCCTGCATGCAAGTGACGATCATATGAGCATATGATGTAGATCCGGTGCGTGCTGCCCCGTAGAGTGCATTCCTTCAAGATACACTCATTCCACCCTAGGCCTACAACCCTACTTCACCTTTCGTGTTTCTGGAGGGGACGCTAACCAGCACTCGGTACGTGCAGAAAGACCCGTTCTTTTGTAACAGGAAGATGATGTGTTGTTCCAATAGGATAATGCTCACCCATCAACTGTCCGTGAAACCAACGAGCTCTGCAAGAAGTGCAGCAACATCCCTGGTCAGCACATGTGGGATATGGAAAGATACTCGTGCGGCTGTTCACCAACAACTCCTATAGAATTATGTGAACAAGTGCCTCAGACGTGCAATAATGCATTCCAGGAAAATATTCGCCATCTGTTTGATCGATTGGATGTCACGATCAGCGCCTCCAGTGCCACATGTGGAGGCTACAAGTTATAATTTAAGTGTTTCAGCAAGGGTCGATATTTGGTACCAGAGAACTGCTCCTCTCTCGTTTTGTAGATGTACTCATTTCATGCGTTCCAGCGTATCAGCTGCAAAGCGATTTAGAAAAGATTGCTGTATGGTGTGTCAGGTGGCAGTTGACGCTAAATAACGAAAAGTGTGACATGATCCACGTGAGTTCCAAAAGAAGTCCGTTGGAATTCGATTACTCGATATTAGTACAATTCTCAAGGCTGTCAATTCAACTAAGTACCTGGGTGTTAAAATTACGAACAACTTCAGTTGGAAGGACCACATAGATAATATTGACGGGAAGGCGAGCCAAAGGTTGCGTTTCATTGGCAGGACACTTAGAAGATGCAACAAGTCCACTAAAGAGACAGCTTACGCTACACTCGTTCGTCCTCTGTTAGAATATTGCTGCGCGGTGTGGGATCCTTACCAGGTGGGATTGACGGAGGATATCGAAAGGGTGCAAAAAAGGGCAGCTCGTTTTGTATTATCGCGTTATAGGGGAGAGAGTGTGGCAGATATGATACACGAGTTGGGATGGAAGTCATTACAGCATAGACGTTTTTCGTCGCGGCGAGACCTTTTTACGAAATTTCAGTCACCAACTTTCTCTTCCGAATGCGAAAATATTTTGTTGAGCCCAACCTACATAGGTAGGAATGATCATCAAAATAAAATAAGAGAAATCAGAGCTCGAACAGAAAGGTTTAGGTGTTCGTTTTTTCCGCTCGCTGTTCGGGAGTGGAATAGTAGAGAGATAGTATGATTGTGGTTCGATGAACCCTCTGCCAAGCACTTAAATGTGAATTGCAGAGTAGTCATGTAGATGTAGATGTAGATGTAGATATGCACTGTTGCAACAATAAATCGTGCGTTAACTTGAAGACTCTAAAATTGTGTACTAATATCTGTTCTGGCCGTGTGTTTCTCAACACAGCAAAAAATTACAATGACAATAAGTTGGTACTATTGCACTTCTTCCTTAAGCATTTATACATATACGTATACTGAAGTTTCAACTGATAGAGACTGATATAGGCGTGTATATTCAAATACAGAGATATGTAAACAGGCTGAAGACGGCGCTGCTGTCGGCAACGCCTGCATAAGACAACAGCTATCTGGGGCAGTTATTAGATCGGCTACTGCTCCTGAAATGACAGGTTACCAAGACTGAAGTGAGTTTGAACATGCTGTTATAGTTAGCGCACGAGCGATGGGACACGGCGTCGCCAAGGTAGCGATGAAGTAGGGACTTTTCCGTACAACCATTTCACGAATGTACCGTAAATATCAGCAGTCCGGTAAAACATCGAATCTCCGACATCGCTGCGGCCTAAAAAGATGCTGCAAGCACGGGATCAACGACGACGGAAGAGAATCGTTCAACGTGACAGAAGTGCAACTCTTCGGCAAATTGCTGGAGATTTCAGTGCTGGGCCATCAACAAGTGTCAGCGTGCGAACCATTCAACGAAACATTATCTATATGGGCCTTCGACTCCGAAGGCCCACTCGTGTACAGTTGATGACTGCACGTCGAGCCTGGGCCCGTCAGCACCAACATAGGACTGCTGACGACAGTAAATATGTTGCCTAATCGGACGAGTCTCGTTTCATATTGTATCGAGCGGATAAACATTTACGGGTATGCAGACAACCTCATGAATTCATGGACCCTGCATATCAGCAGCGGACTGTTCAAGCTGTGGAGGATCTGTAACGGTGTGGGGCGTATGCAATTGGATTGGTATGGAACCCCTAATACGTTTATATACGACTCTGACAGGTAACACGTACGTAAGCATCCTGTCTGATCACCTGCATCCATTCATGTCCATTGTGGGTTCCGTTGGTCTTACGGACTTCGGCACTTCCAGCAGAACAGCGCAAAACAGAATTGCTACAGAGTTACTCCAGGAACACTCTTCTGAATTTAAACACTTTCGCTGGCCGTCAAACTTCCCAGACATAACATTATTGAGTAAATCTCGGATGCCTCGCAACGTGCTGTTCAGAGACCTCCACCTCCTCGTACTTTTACAGATTTCACGGTGTCAGTTTCCTCCAGTACCACTTCAGGCATTACTCGAGTCCATTCCACGTCGTGTTGAGGCACTTCTGCGTATTGGCGGGGGCCCTACAGATATTAGGCAGGCGTGCCAATTTCTTTGGCTTCTCAGTGTGTATAGAAACAAGTTCAGCGTAATGGCTTTTATGTCCATGACACTTGTGACTGTTGTGAGTGAAGTGTTCACTACAAAGCAAAGCTAATTCATGTGACACTTGGAGTTAAGTATTAATTAGACATAATTCACGAATCTGCAGTTTCACTGATTAGTGCTGTAATTTAAGTACGTCCAAACGCGTTTCATGTGTCTTTTCTCTTATTCGGAGTTCAGCGGGTCGCGTACTGTCGTGGATTACACTTGCCTTTCATATCATTCATTTTCGGGGTTTTGTGTAAGTTGAAATTTCTTTAAATCATTATGTGGATAGAAACTTTGGTTTTTTGTAATTCTACGGTTAATGAGTAGATAACAACCAGCATGTGCAATGTGTAATTATGTATGGTTGTTCATAAAGTAATGCCTACTTCCTATACTTGCGTTTGTCCTGCGAGGATATTCGTTCATTTTCCTATTCTTGAGATTGACCTACGAAAATTTTCGGTGAGTTCTCAGTAAAACACGGTTTCCCACCTCATAATTTCGTTTACATTTAAGATTTTTGCCGTTCTGTAGTTTCATAAGGTGTGCGTGACGAGTGAGTATGACTAACAAGTTCTTACTTTCTCTTCTGCATTTGGTGGATTTTTTTGAAAGGATGCACCCACTTATCGATTTCACTAACGTTCAGCATCAGGCCTGCAGGATTGTTTCGTGTATCATAGATGGGAATGTGATCCACTACATGCTCAAATAAGCTAAGATATTCCACCCAGCGAATGTGTTGATAAAGTGTATATCAGAAATGTCCTTCGGAATGGATATTCGTACGGGTTTTCCTACGGTGCAGTTACTTGAGATTCTGTTGATAATTACAGTAGCTGTAGCTGACGTAGCGACATACAGCTTTACGAATTTGGCAAAAATGTCACACCGAGCGATGATACATTTTACGCCTACTTGGGCAGTAGGATATGCTGCTGCAACTTCAAGAGTAGTAATTTCCATTGGTTTATTTGGAAAGATAGGATGCAATTCAGTCTCATCGTTTTGTTTATCGGTTTTTCTTTTTGACATATGGCGCGAGTGGTGACAAAGGCGAAAGAAAGATACAGAATGTAAAGAATATAGTTGTAATCACCTACCACACCCCGAGTCAACTATGTAACATTAACTGAAATTAGGCGAGCAGTGCTTGTTTTTGATTGCTGTTGTGATTTCCTATTACTGCAGACTGGCGTTGGAAAGAAACGCAAAGTTACAAAAATGGTCCAGCGTAATTTTGAAAAGGCGAGTGCATAATGCGATTGCTCAATCGTGTTAAGCTGTATTGTCAATTGAATATCGGACTTTGTTTCTGAGAGACCGCACATTCATTGATGTACGATAAAAATAACTGGATAATTAGTATGTATATCACAACCAATCTGGCGGACGAGTTCCACGTCAGCACTTTCGCATTTGTTACATGAACAGCTTCAAACAAAGATCGCCAAAGCTGAAGAACAAGACACGATACAAAACAGCAAATCATCTCCTTGCTGGCGGCAGCAAAAGTATGAAGGTTGCGCCCTTCGTTTATTGTCATAGAAAGCATTACAAGTACTTCTTAACACTTTGGTCCATACATTTCATATTTCGCAAACATGAAGAAGAAACAATTTTCTTGGGGCCTTACAAAACGCAAGCAGTGCGAAATTACTGGAAATTTGTTGTTTAAACAACAAGAGTTTCATATATGTAAGTACTGTCTGGCAAATGACCAGAGTCAGGAGTGAATAGGTCACAAGGCAGATTTCAGTACAACGTATGAGTACTATTGCACAGACCTATTAGCACCAATGATATGATCCAGTTAATACGTGTAGCGTTTCTAAACTAATAGCAATACTTCATTACGTTAGATACAAATTGGCAAGCACTGACATTAGACTGATGGTGGCTGAAAAATTATGCTGGTACAGATAATAATAGAGAACTTTAATTGAGCTACTTATTCTCCACACAGTTAGAGTGACATGTGATTACTTGCATGTGTTGTCAAATTTCAGCTTCAGACGATAGATACACGACGGAAATGTGAATTTAACAGGATAATTGGCCCTTTGAATTATTTGTAGTTAAATACTGATTTGCATCTTGTAGAACTGAAGGAGATAAACCTTTCGTCATGGTCACTTCATGCCTCTTCATCGTGTTCAGTTTTAGCTTCTTACACCCGGGAATTCTAGCTGCGAGGATGATCGTGTAACACTCTTCCCAGGAAATTAGAAAAATATTGTTGGTATTTCGGGGTGCACACAATCGCCGTTTGTGGTTCATGCAGGCGACTTCAGAGGTCTAGCACATTTTTCCTGTCATCACGAAGCAGACAATGCACCGCTTGGGCTCGTAGCTGTGTCAAGGCGTTGGTCTTGTCACGTGGGCAGTACGTTCTGCCCAGAAGAAGAACAATAGTAGGGTCAATGACGTGTTGTCCGACGCTTAGAAGGCAGGAAATCACCCTCGGCACCAGATGCCACATTTCCCAAAAGGGCCGCACGTAAGTCGGTGTGCGTCATCATCTCGAACCTGACACACCTGCCATAATGGGGACTTCAGCATATTGATGGCGTGAGACAGGATCTGGTGATCTGTTTACCGTTAACTAGCGGGTATCACGTTGTTAGTGTCCTGTGTCAAGAGTGTTATGGTGAATTGACTGCCACATCACCGGCCATTGCATTGTGGGGTACCGCGAGTCCACAGGGTTAGTGGGGCGCTTGCTTTTGAGTATTCGACAGATGTCGCTTGCTGTCGGCGGTCTGTTGGCCATAGGTCTGTCACAATGTACTTATATGCAACACAAAAGTCCCTGATATGATGAAATTATTGAAAAAAGTTCTTTACAATCACCAGTGAATTCATTAGCTGGTGCCAGTTGGTCTGTCAAGAGTCCCGATAGAGTCACCTGTTGTCTGTCCACCATTTTCAGAATCACAATCAGATAAAGCTCCACGATGCGATCGTGAACGTTCACGAGCCTGAGGTCCCTCGGGCTGACGGAGTAGCCAAACGCCGTCGTAGGCGTCGAACAATACTCTACGTCATCGGAAAAATCTGTGCGCAGTGGAGGGACACGTGACAGCAAGTACATATTCGTGTAGGCGATCCGTTGAATAATGTCTTACGTGAACAAGCCGTTCGCGCAGACACTATTCCGGACGGCTTGCAGCAGCCTCTTGGAGTTGACCCCCGGCGTGCGTCGTACGTCATTTGTGAACATGTTCCACAGATACTTTATACTGTCGAGTATCTGGAAGGGTGCAACGTAGTCAGTAGATGTCTAGTCCCAATATTCAGGGCGACCGATTTGCCTGCGTTTATACGTCTACCCGTAGCGGCACCATGTCTATTGACCCATTCCAACGCCGCATTTGTTTCGTTGGCAGTACGCACTACCAATAATAGGGCGTACGCATACGCCTTGCACTGAAAAGTGTATTCCCGTATGGTAAGTTCAGTCAAGTGTTGGCGAAGGCCCCTGAGAAGCGGGAGAAGTGGTTCGAGGGACAATGCATATACGATCGTGGATAAGGTACATCCTTCGGATTGATATAATATTAGTAAGGACCCCATAAATCGGCCATTAAGAAGCACTTCAGAGGTGGCTTGGAGTAGTAACCACATCGGTGTGGCAATTTAGGACTGCGGGAACTTCATTTGCGTCAGCATTTCCCTAATGTAGGTATGGCTGACACTGTCAAAGTCTCGATCTAAGTCTATGGATATCAGAGCTCCGTGTAGTCGACATGCTTTCGCCAGTGCGATCGAACTGCGGTATTCGCCGAGTGCCCTCTGGATGTTTCTGTCGCCGGCCGCTGTGGCCGAGCTATTCTAGGCGCTTCAGTCCGGAACCGCGCTGCTGCTATGGTTGCAGGTTCGAATCCTGCCTCTGGCATGGATGTGTGTGATGTCCTCAGGTTAGTTAGGTTTATGTAGTTCTAAGTGTAGGGGACTGATGACCTCAGATGTTAAGTCCCATAGTGCTTAAAGACGTCTGAACCATTTTAGAGCCATTTGTTATTGTCACCGCCTAGGGATATTTGGTCAAGTAACCCAGGCGATGCAGTATTCTTGCACGCTGTGCTGTCATCCATCAGGTAAAAATCTTAAAATCACAGCTGATTAGTGTTAGTGGGCATTGGTCCCTAAGTCGTGCGCCGCCTGAAGGTTTAGGTGCTGGGACGATATCACGGTATAAGTGTATATTTTTATTTTTAATAATTATACATTTTATGATTTTGGTTGGGGTGACATTAAATATTGTGGGCTAGCATGAGATTTTTAATTTACTTATACCGCGATGACACTAGTAGGACATCGGCTGCCCCGAAGTACGTACGATATAATATTTTTTAAACACAACGCGCGACTCACCGCCTTCTAATGAATAGTTTGCGTGAGCGCTGCTATTTAGAAAAGAAAATACGCGTATACTTACGCAAACTGTAATTATTAATATGGGTCGCAGGGACTACTGGTTATTTAATTAAATAAAGATTAACTGAGATATTGCGGAACGTAATTATTTTCTATATTTCCGGTTCACATTATTTGCAAGGCAAAACTAGAGAGAATCTCTTCTGCCGTTAGGAGGCCAAAATGGAACGTATTGTACTCATTCAGTGCTGTGAATTTTGGTAACTGAAATTAATTTTAATTTCTAAATTAATGAAAGATCAAAACTGAGAACTCTCTCGCATTTACATTTAAGATTACGACTTGAAATTTTAATGAAATAATACAATCAACGTAATGCCCGACTAAATCCTGCTAGGGGAGATAACTCCCTGCACTACGAAGTTCTGTAAAAAAAAAAAATTTAATTGTAATTAATGGTTGAAATCATGAGAGGTGATAACAAAGTCTATAATGCACACTTTCTTATAACTATTTCTATTATATTTGCTAAAAATACAGATAAAACTTACGTTAATTTTCAGACAGCACTACAATGGCTGCCTACCGCTAAATGAAACAAAACAGGAGAGAGAGTTCAATCAAAGCATTGTCTCTGATCTTCATGGCCTATGTTACACAGAGATTATACCAAAAATAACTGATTTATTAATTACATCGATATTTGTGTTTTGATAATAATAACTTACCTTCTTTACTATTTGTTATACATCGCGCACACGTACACAGTCTGGGAATAATTTATAATTCACATGTCTCATAACAAAAATTTCCTTTCCCTTTCTCCAAATGTCCATTTATGTGACGTACCGGCAAAACTATCAGACTCTCTACAAAGGCAGGCCAGATACATTAGTTCACGGCTGATTTCAGTCCAACAGGCAGGCATCAAGTACCGAAAGGCGCGGCAAAACTCCTAGGGTATTCCGCTCGGCCCCGGTGACATACTGGGCGCCCCCTTGCTCCCTGCCGCTGTTAGATAAGCAGCTGCAACGGCATGTCGTATACTCCTAGCTCACTCATTTGTTACATAGTTTAATTCTTAATTTCTGTTCGTGTTTTTGGTACTTGCATTGTTTAATTCATAAATTTCGGGCTTATTATAGTATTTGAGAGTTGTAGCTTTGCGTTTTAGTACCTGAATAGTGTAAAATCGCGTAGTCTCCTTCCGCCGCCAAGCAGTGTGTCAGCAGTGCGCAAGTAGGAGCATTACAGCATTTACTAAGCAATCTTGTATTTTAATAACGGTTTAAATTTTGTGTCGATTTGTTTGCACTCTCTGTAGATTAGTTCAGACGTTCTTTGCACAACAGTTTTTAGCATGGATAGGGACTGCAAGTGCTGTGTTCGGATGCAGGCTGAGTTGGCATCCCTTCGCTCCCAGCTTCAGGCAGTGTTGGCTTCAGTCACACAGCTTGAGGCTGTTGCCAGTGGGCATCACTGTGGGGGTCCGGATGGGGGTTTGTCGGGGACGGCCAGCTCGCCCCACGCATACCCTGATCGGACAACGACTTTGGTTGCCCGGGATACTGCCCGCATTGAGGCTGATCCCTCACCTGTGGAAGAGTGGGAGATCGTCTCAAGGTGTGGCAGGGGGCGAAAGACATTCCGGAGGGCTGAACGGAAGGCCTCTCCAGTTTGTCTGACGAACCAGTTTCAGGCTCTGTCTCAGGATGATTCTGATCTTCGGCCTGACATGGCTGCTTGTCCTGTTCCAGATGTTGCCCCTCAGTCTGCAAGATCCGGGCGGTCGCAGAGGGTGGGCTTACTGGTAGTTGGGAGCTCCAACGTCAGGCGCGTAATGGAGCCCCTTATGGATATGGCAGCAAGAGAGGGGATGAAAACCAATGTGTACTCCGTGTGCATACCGGGGGGAGTCATTCCAGATGTGGAAAGGGTCCTTCCGGGTGCCATAAAGGGTACAGGGTGCACCCATCTGCAGGTGGTCGCTCATGTCGGCACCAATGATGTGTGTCGCTATGGATTGGAGGAAATCCTCTCTGGCTTCCGACGGCTATCTGATTTGGTGAAGACTGCCAGTCTCGCTAGTGGGATGAAAGCAGAGCTCACCATCTGCAGCATCGTCGACAGGACTGACAGCAGACTTTTTGTACAGAGCCGAGTGGAGGGTCTGAATCAGAGGCTGAGACGGTTCTGCAACCGTGTGGGCTGCAGATTCCTCGACTTGCGCCATAGGGTGGTGGGGTTTCGGGTTCCGCTGGATAGGTCAGGAGTCCACAACACGCAACAAGCGGCTACACGGGTATCAGGGGTTGTGTGGCGTAGGCTGGGCGGTTTCGTAGGTTAGATGGCCTCGGGCTGTTGAGCCTCAAAGTGTGCGGGGCAAAGTCAGGACATGTGGAGACCAAGCAGCAATCGGTATTGTAATTGTAAACTGTCGAAGCTGCATTGGTAAAGTACTGGAGCTTCAAGCGCTGATAGAAAGCACCGAAGCTGAAATCGTTATAGGTACAGAAAGCTGGCTGAAGCCAGAGATAAATTCTGCCGAATTTTTTACATAGGTAAAGACGGTGTTTAGAAAGGATAGATTGCATGCAACCGGTGGTGGAGTGTTCGTCGCTGTTAGTAGCAGTTCATCCTGTAGTGAAGTAGAAGGGGATAGTTCCTGTGAATTATTATGGGTGGAGGTTACACTCAACAACCGAGCTAGGTTAATAATTGGCTCGTTTTACCGACCTCCCGACTCAGCAGCATTAGTGGCAGAACAACTGAGAGAAAATTTGGAATACATTTCACATAAATTTTCTCAGCATGTTGTAGTCTTAGGTGGAGATTTCAATTTACCAGATATAGACTGGGACACTCAGATGTTTAGTACAGGTGGTAGGGACAGAGCATCGAATGACATTATACTGAGTGCACTATCCGAATATTACCTCGAGCAATTAAACAAATAACCGACTCGTGGAGATAACATCTTGGACCTACTGATAACAAACAGACCAGAACTTTTCGACTCTGTATATGCAGAACAGGGAATCAGTGATCATAAGGCCTTTGCAGCATCCCTGAATATGGAAGTTAATAGGAATATAAAAAAAGGAAGGAAGGTTTATCTGTTTAGCAAGAGTAATAGATGGCAGATTTCAGACTATCTAACAGGTCAAAACGAAAATTTCTGTTCCGACACTGACAATGTTGAGTGCTTATGGAAAAAGTTCAAGGCAATCGTAAAATGCGTTTGAGACAGGTACGTGCCGAGTAAAACTGTGAGGGACAGGAAAAACCCACCGTGGTTCAACAACAAAGAAAGGAAACTACTGCGAAAGCAAAGAGAGCTTCACTCCAAGTTTAAACGAAGCCAAAACCTCTCAGACAAACAGAAGCTAAACGATGTTGAAGTTAGCGTAAGGAGGGCTATGCGAGAAACGTCCAGTGAATAAGCAAGTAAAATTCTATGTACCGACTTGACAGAAAATCCTAGGAAGTTCTGGTCTTACGTTAAATCAGTAACTGGCTCGAAACAACATATCCAGACACTCCGGGATGATGATGGCATTGAAACAGAGGATGACACGAGTAAAGCTGAAATAGTAAACACCTTTTTCCAAAGCTGTTTCATAGAGGAAGACCGCACTGCAGTTCCTTCTCTAAATCGTCTCACAAACGAAAAAATGGCTGACATTGAAATAAGTGTCCAAGGAATAGAAAAGCAACTGGAATCATTCAACCGAGGAAAGTCCACTGGACCTGACGGGATACCAATTCGATTCTACACAGAGTACGCGAAAGAACTTGCCCCCCTTCTAACAGCCGTGTACCGCAAGTCTCTAGAGGAACGGTAAGTTCCAAATGATTCGAAAAGAGCACAGGTAGTCCCAGTCTTCAAGAAGGGTCGTCGAGCAGATGCGCAAAACTATAGACCTATATCTCTGACGTCGATCTGTTGTAGAATTATAGAACATGTTTTTTGCTCGAGTATCATGTCGTTTTCGAAACCCAGAATCTACTCTGTAGGAATCAACATGGATTCCGGAAACAGCGATCGTGTGAGACCCAACTCGCTTTATTTGTTCATGAGACTCAGAAAATATTAGATACAGGCTCCCAGGTAGATGCTATTTTTCTTGACTTCCGGAAGGCGTTCGATACAGTTCCGCACTGTCGCCTGATAAACAAAGTACCCACGGAATATCAGGCGGGTTTCAAGAGTTTTTAGCAAACAGAACACAGCATATTGTTATCAATGGAGAGCCGTCTACAGACGTTAAAGTAACCTCTGGCGTGCCACAGGGGAGTGTTAGGGGACCATTGCTTTTCACAATTTATAGTAATGACCTAGTAGATAGTGTCGGCTTTTCGCGGATGATGCCATTGTATACAGAGAAGTTGGAGCATTAGAAAATTGTAGCGAAATGCAGGAAGATCTGCAGCGGATAGGGATTTGGTGCAGGGAGTGACAAATGACCCTTAACATAGACAAATGTAATGTATTGCGAATAAATAGAAAGAAGGATCCTTCATTGTATGATTATATATCTGGGAGTATGCATGCGGAACGATTTGAAGTGGAATGATCATATAAAATTAATTGTTGGTAAGGCGGGTACCAGGTTGAGATTCATTGGGAGAGTCCTTAAAAAATGAAGTCCATCAACAAAAGAGGTGGCTTACAAAACACTCGTTCGACCTATACTTGAGTGTTGCTCATCAGTGTGGGATCCGTACCAGGTCGGGTTGACGGAGGAGATAGAGAAGCGCGTTTCGTCACAAGGTTATTTGGTAACCGTGATAGTGTTACGGAGATGTTTAACAAACTCAAGTGGCAGACTCTGCAAATGAGGCGTTCTGCATCGCGGTGTAGCTTGCTCGCCAGGTTTCGAGAGGGTGCGTTTCTGGATGAGGTATCGAATATATTGCTTCCCCCTACTTATACCTCCTGAGGAGATCACGAATGTAAAATTAGAGAGATTAGAGCGCGCACGGAGGCTTTCAGACAATCGTTCTTCCCGCGAACCATACGCGACTGGAACAGGAAAGTGAGGTAATGACAGTGACACGTAAAGTGCCCTCCTACACACACCGTTGGGTGGCTTGCGGAGTATAAATGTAGATCTAGATGTAGATGTATAGCTTCTACCACTTCGTCCTCCTTACTTTCCTCCAGTAGTAAGGCCTCCACCTCTTGATCGAGCGTCCCAAGAGTGTTTGAATAACGCCCTGTAGCGGTGTTCTGTCATGTTCTTCTTCAGTGTATGGTCGGGTATAACAGTCAACTAAAGCACATGATATGTCACTTTATGTCGGCAGATGTACGCGATCCTCTCTGACAATGTTATGTTTTAGGACTCTGCGGTACTGCTTATGTGACTCGATCTATTTTTCTGGATGACCGCTTTTCCCTCCAAATGAGGATGCATAGTAGGAACGATTTTTGAATTGGCTCGCTGTACCACCACCTCCCGTTCAAGAGATGTCGTCTGGTTGGTACATTCTCGTAATACGTCCCAACGCAATCAAGGCACATTTGGTACATACCAACCACCAACGCAAAGTCGTCCATCACAAGATTTCGAAATTTCTTCAATAACGTGGTGACTCTCTGGAGCTTTAAGGTGGGCCACATTCATTTTCCATAGGCTACGGCTTCACCACACCAGCTGTCCTCAGAGGGCGATCGTGCCGATACATACCATATCGTTGGTGAAGGCCGCTGACCATAATTCTGGGTAATGGTTATCAGATTTAAGGAGGCGCATGATGTAGACGCCATCGATAGGGGAGACAGAGTGGCTAGCTACACACTCTATGTGATCAAAAATAACCGGACACATGTCTGACAATTACTTACAAGTTCGTGGATCACTCCATCGGTAATGCTGGAATTGAATATGGTGTTGGGCCGCCCTTAGCCTTGATGACAGCTTCCACCCTCGCAGGCATACGTTCAGTCAGGTGCTGGAAGGTTTCTTGCGGAAAAGCAGCCCATCCTTCACGGAGTGCTGCACTGAGGAGAGGTACCGATATCGGTTGGTGAGGCCCGGCGCGAAGTCGGCTTTCCAAAGCATCCCACAGGTCCTCTATAGGATTCAGGTCAGGAGTCTATGCAGGCCAGCCCATTACAGGGATGTTATTCTCGTGTAACGACTCCGCCACAGGCCGTGCATTGTGAGCAAGTGCTCGATCGTGTTGAAAGATGAAATCACCGTCCCCGAATTGCTGTTCAACAGTGGGAACCAAGAAGGTGCATAAAACATCAATGTAGGCCTGTGCTGTTACAGTGCCAGGCAAAACAACAAGGGGTGGAAGCCCCTCCATGAAAAACACGACAACAGCAAACACCACCGCCTCCGAATTTTACTGTTCGCACTACACACATTGGCAAATGATGTTCACCGGGCATTCGCCATTCCCGCACCCTGCCATCGGATCGCCACATTGTGTACCGTGACTCGTCACAACACACAACGTTTTTCCACTGCTCAATGGTCCAATGTTCACGCTCCTTACACCAAGCGAGGCGTCGTTTGGCATTTACCGGCATTGGTTCAAATGGCTCTGAGCACTATGGGACTCAACTGCTGTGGTCATTGGTCCCCTAGAACTTAGAACTACTTAAACCTAACTAACCTACGGACATCACATACATCCATGCCCGAGGCAGGATTCGAACCTGCGACCATAGCAGTCGCATGGTTGCGGACTGCGCGCCTAGAACCGCGAGACCACCGCGGCCGGCTTCACCGGCGTGATCTGTGGCTTATGAGCAGCCGCTCGACCATGAATTCCAAGTTTTCTCACCTCCCGCCTAACTGTCATAGTACTTGCACTGGGTCCTTATGAAGTTTGGAGTTCCTGTGTGATGCCCTAGATAGATGTCTTCCTATTACACATTACGACCCTCTTTAACCGTCGGCAGTCTCTGTCAGTTGACAGACGACGTCGGCCTGTACGCTTCTGTGCTGTACCTGTCCCTTCACGTTTCACATCGGAAACAGTGGATCTAGGGAGGTTTAGGAGTGTGGAAATCTCGCGTACAGACGTATGACACAAGTGACACCCAATCACCTGACCAATCGTCCGTGGAGCACCCGCTTCTGCTATCTCACGATATCTAATGACTGCTGAGGTCGCTAATATGGAGTACCTTGTAGTAGATGGCTGTGTAATGCTCCTAATGTGAAGAACGTATGCTTTTTGGGGTGCCCGGATACTTTTGATTACATACGTCCTGTTTGGTCTCCATGGGCATGTTCCCACGAATCTACGAACTGTGGGTCTCGTAGCAGTGTTCTCCATTCTAGATATGGGTTATTAGGTGGGAAATGATCCTTCAGCGCCGGCACGCAATTGAGTTCATCGCCGAGGTTGTAATGAGCGTGTCGCCCTATGAAGAGAGAGGCTACTTTTTTCGTGAAGAAACGCGTAATCGTTCTCCTCGTTTGCTGTGCCTGACAAGGCGCAGATGTTGATAATCCGCGCTCGAAGTACTGACACAGTCATTCGGCATGTTGTTGGTAGGTAGGTGACGTCCTCCTCTACAAGGTCTTCCTTCAGAAGCATCTCTATGCCACTACCGTTTTCTGAAGCTGATGACATCAAGTTGTTGTAACCATAGAGGGAGGGAAATTAGTTGGCGGATATTTTTGTTAAAGAGCAATGTGTATATCTGCCGCATGCAGCAAACCTTTGAGTAAAGTCGTCTATATCCGTGATCGTGTGGTATTAGTCTTCATGAATACGTTGAGGAACGCCTGTTGACGTCGTACTTGTAGTGCTGTGTGCATGCTAGGCGCTCAGTGTCCTTTTCGGTGTGCCCTCCG
The DNA here is from genome assembly GCF_023897955.1 of Schistocerca gregaria. Taxonomy (NCBI): domain Eukaryota; kingdom Metazoa; phylum Arthropoda; class Insecta; order Orthoptera; family Acrididae; genus Schistocerca; species Schistocerca gregaria. The sequence goes on from NC_064924.1 coordinate 301,121,573, forward strand.
TCGGAGGCGTGAGTGAGTCGGCCATCGTCAGTTATAAAGAGAGCTCTGCGGGGAATGACGTCACAACCGTGATACTGTCACTGGCCCAGTTGTGCCAAGAGAAATTCTGTGGCCGGACCTTCTCAGCCTCAGCTGTTATGGCCACGTCTTCCTCCACTGCCGACTTCTGGAACTTCTTGGGGGTTTGCCTTAAAGGTTTCGTTGATGTAGAGAAGGGCCATCGCATTCATATGATGTCTGTATTCGTCGGAGACCACAGTCTGTCCTCTCACCTAAGGAGAATGAAATCATCCGAAGGTGTGCGACGTCTTTACTTTCACCGTTTGGTGACCTCTCTTTTCGCTGTCGTACATCCATCTCCATATCCGAATGCTATCTGAAAGCCCCGTCGACTTAAAAGTCGAAGACAAAAGCGGCCCCCAGTACCTCAGCCGGCCGATTTCTATATTCATCTCCTTTCCCGCTATTTCGGAATTCTGTTGCAGCTGCTCAGCGGGACGTTCCTCGCCTGACATCTTGGACGCTTTGTCATCCACATGTGTTGATTGCGCCGTGGGATCGTCCGTCTGTTCATGCTGAGGAAAGTGCAAGAGGGCCCGGAAGGCGGCAGCCTGCGTGAGGCATGGATGCTGTCATGGGTGGGAGTACTTCAGTTACTTTGCTTTGGACGCACTCTGAGCGTACATGGTCCTCCTTGCCACAACCCGAGCAGATCTGGGACTGCCCGTCGTAAATAATTCTCGCTCTACAGCCACCAACAATAAAATAATACGGTGCGTACCTTGCAAGCTCGATTTGAACTAGCCTCATCCAGTTAAGAATGAGGTATTCGTAAAAGTTGTCTATTTCATCGTGACTTGGCTGAGTTCGCGTCATCGTGGTTATAAAGCACTGGCGATGACGTCTAAGATAACCTCGAAGGGAAGTTCAAAACTCTAACAGTGCGGAGTCCGAGTCTCGCGTGATCGATTGACACGGTCACTACAATCCCGTTAGAATGTGTGAATTATTGTCCACTTTCTTATGGCCACGTAAAATTTTATCACATACTGCGTCGTTCATCAATTTAAGATAAACAACATTAATCGTAATACGGAGATGGGTTGGATGTCTATCAGGTCCTGTGCTCGATTTCAAAGCGTTCGATTTCGAATACTTTGGGTCGTGCGAATATAGCCGCGAAGCTGATGGGTGACATTCTATATGTGTGAGCCATGATGTGTGTATAGCACATTTACTCGAGAGAAACACAAGAGGTAAACATCAAGCGTGGACGTAAACAGGTATTCAAGTCGCTCCGCCGTTGGAGGCGTACTGTGTCTCGGCTATCCGAGCACATCACCCGTTCCGACTCAATTCAATATGTGCCGAACGTTATAGAGTAGCATCCCCTATACTCCACTCCACTTGCCCGCGGCCTAAGTGTATTCTCACAAGGGATCGCATACTGTTTCGTAGCCGCAATGAAATATCTTAACGCAGTTTGGCTTATATAGAGGGTCTAACGAGTACAAAAGCAGGCATTTTTCTGTATGGTACCTTAATATACATACATGCAACAAACTTGACGATCTGGCGTTTGCTGCGTAGCCGTATGCTGGGCTGTGTCTGTGAGTATAGACAAATCATTTTGCATCCGTGCATCCGCACTTCAACACTTACTGCTGCCCAGGAGAAAATCAGCATTGCCAAATGTTATTGGAGGTACTAAACAACCAAAAAACTTACGATTTGTAATAGCTATAACTATGAATCTGCAAATGACGTTATGTTGTTTAAGAGGCCATCCTCAGTCGCCAGTAAAAATATCTGCTGTCATACCCATTACTCCTTCTATGTAATATAGCGATCGTGTCTGTTCTTTCGGACAGACAGTACAATTATGTATTACATACAAGCCAGATGGCGTTACAATAGTTAAGTGCAGAATACACAACAGTGTGCACATCCATCATTCGAGCAAGTGGATTACTTGATAGGGGAAGCTACTCAGTAACGTGCGGCAAGTGGAGATTCGAGTCTGGCGGGGAATGTGCTCGGATGGCCGAGGTAGTTTAGACGGCCGTTCGCGGAAAGCGGGATATCCGGGATCGACTCCTTGTTTGCACAGAGTTTCATTGGTCGCCTTTGATTTCTGTTAATGCACCACTGCAACTAAATGTCGGATACTTCTTTCGCCATGTGTTGAATACAGCTAGTGAGTCAGTGGTGTTTGTTCTTTCGGAAGAGCACCTCAACATAAATTCTAGATACATCACTTCTCTTCGGCGATACAACGAGGAAAACCTCTCACCAAAGTCTCTGAAAGCGGCCAATACTGATAGTTAGTTCCTCTTTACTGCCCAGCATGAGAGAGAAGACCCTCTCTCCAGCTACTGCAAGCACCCATCATGAAACCAGCAGCCAGAGAGCGTCATTTTGACTGAGAGCAACGGGAGGTTTAAAAATCCACGCAAGTCGTGGCCGCTACACAACTTTCAATATGAGGACACTCTGCGGTACGGCGAGCTGAAGCTGATTTGCATTGTTCAAGGTGTCTAGTCGATGTTGGGGTATGAGGGTTCAGGAGGGTAATACGGAACGCCATGCTGCATCCCAACGGCCTCGTATCACTAGGAGTCGAGACGACAGGCATCTTATCCGCATGGCTGTAACGGATCATGCAGCCACGTTTCGATCCCTGAGTCAACAGATGGGGACGTTTGCAAGACAAGAACCATCTGCACGAGCTGTTCGGCGGCGTTCGCAGCAGCATGGACTATCAGCTCGGAGACCGTGGCTGGGGTTACCCTTGACGCTGCATCACGGACAGGAGCGGATGAATCCAGGTTCTGTCTACAGCATCATGATGGTCGCATCCGTTTTTGGCTGACATCGCGGGTAGCGACCACTGGAAACGTAATGGCGTATCACCCTGCGTGATGGTATGGGGATTGGTTACACGTCTCGGTCACCTCTTGTTCGCATTGACGGCACTTTGAACAGTGGACGTTAAATTTCAGATGTGTTACGACCTCGTATGTGCAGTATGTTCTTAGACCCTTTCTTTTGTAACTTTCTCAAGAGGAATATGATGTGTTGTTCCAATAGGATAATGCTCGCCCACGCACTGTCCGTGAAACCCAACGAGCTTTGCAAGAAGTGCAGCAACATCCCTGGTCAACACATTTGGGATATGATGACACGAAAAGATACTCGTGCGGCTGTTCATCAAAAACTCTTGCAGAACTATGTGAACAAGTGCATTAGGTGTGGAATAATGTATTCCAAACAGATGACGGCGCTGCTACACCTATGTAAGAAAACGGGTATCTGGGGCATTTATTAGATCGGCTATTGGTGCTGCAGTCGCAGGTTATCAAGATTTAAGTGAGTTTGTACATGGTGTTGTAGTTGGCTGACGAGCGATGGGACACGGCATCTCCAAGGTAGCGAAGAAGTGGGGATTTTTCCGTGCAACCATTTCACGAGTGTACCGTGAATATCAGCAGTCCGATAAAATCATCGAATCCGCGACATCGCTGCTGCCTAAAAGGATCCTGTAAGAACATGACCAACGACGACGGAAGAGACTCGTTCAACGTGACAAAGTGCAACCCTTCCGCAAAGTGCTACAGATTTCAGTGTTGGGCCATTAAAAAGAGTCAGCGTGCGAAGCATTGAACGAAACATCATCGATAGGGGCCTTCGGAGTCGAAAGCCTGCTCGTGTACCCTTGATGACTGCACCACACAAGGCTTTACGTCTCGCCGCGGCCCGTCAACACAGACACTGGACTGCTGACGACTGTAAACATGTTGCCTAGTGGGACGAGTGTCGTTTAATATTGTATCGAGTGGGTGGACATTTACGGGTATGCAGATAACCTCGTGAACCCATGGACCCTGCACATCAGCTGCGGATTGTTCAAGCTGTGGGTGATCTGTAATGGTGCGAGGCGTGTGCAACTGAAGTGGTAAGGAACCCTTGATACGTCTAGATAGGACTCTGACATGTGACACGTACTTAAGCATCCTGTCTGATCATCTGCATCCATTCCTGTCCATTGAGAATTCCGACGGACTTACGGACTTGGGCACTTTCAGCAGAACAGTGCGACACAGAATTGGTACAGAGTGGTTCTAGGAACACTCTTCTGAATTTAAACGCTTTCGCTGGCCATCAAACTGCGCAGACATAACATTATTAAGCAAATCTGGGACTCCTATCAACGTGCTTTTCAGAAGAGGTGTCCGCCTCCTCGTACTCTTACCGATCTATGGACAGTCGTGCAAGATTCACGGTGTCAGTCCCTCCAGCACTACTTCAGACATGAGTCGAGTCCATGCCAGTGTTGAGGCACTTCTGCGTGCTCGCGGGGATCCTACTCGATATTAGGCAGGTGTTCCAATTTATTTGGCTCTTCAGTGCGTATAGAAACAACTTTAGCGTAATTTTATGACCATGACACTTGCGCATGTTGTGAGTTAAGTGTTCGCTCCAAAGCAAAGCTATGTCATCTGACACTTGGGCTTAAGTATTCACTAGACATAATTCACGAATCTGCAGTTTCACTGATTAGTGCGGTAATTTAAGTACGTGCAAGCGCGTTTTATGTGCCTTCTCTTATTTGGAGTTCAGCGTTTCGCGCACTGTCGTGAATCATACTTGCCGTTCATGTTATTCATTTTCGGTGTTTTGTGTAAGTTGAAATTTCTTTAAATCATTATGCGGATAGAAAGTTTGATTTTTTGTGATTCTAGGAATCATGACTAGATAACAACCAGTATGTTCAACGCGTGATTATGTGTGGTCATTCATAATGTATTGCCTATTTCCTATACTTGCGATTGTCCTGCGAAGATATTCGTCCAGTTTCCTATTCCTTCGATTGATCTAAGAAGATTTTTGGCGAGTTTTCAGAGATCTTTGGTGTGACGTCATAAGCGAGTGACACTGTGTGAGATCGCTCTCTAAGTTTTTATATATTTTCAGGTTCCACATACATATTTTAACGGTTTTTGTGATAATATTTACTGTATAAGTGACTTATTAGTGGTTTCTTCATTCACCTCTGCCTTTCTTGTGTTGTGACCTGATATTTGTGAGTGTTTCGTATCGAGCAACGTTTACATTCCGCGCTGATCAGTTGCAGCTGTAGCGGCGCATCGAAACCTAAGTACTAATGAATTGTTGGTGTATAGTGGTTTATTAAGGAACTTAAGTAGTCTTCAACCGGTGTTTTTTGTGTTTTCTGGTGAAATAATTTCAGAAGAACCTTTTGGGAACCGTTTTCAGCTTTCTTACTGTGCCATTAGACTTTTGATTCTCTTTCTCTATTAGTCTTTTGTTATATTCACATTTTTTGTTTATTAATACTGTTAATAATAGTAGTTACTCCCTTGTAGAGTAAATTTGTGATTATTGTAGTCAGGTTTTTAACATCTTCTTGTTGTAGTAGCGGAACTTAGAAAAAGTAAAATCTTACCATGAGTGAGAAGTGTGGGCTTTGCCGTAGGTTAGTGAGTAGTGGATTCCGGTATGAGACTTGTTCGAAGTATTTTCACTGGGGGGAATGCAGTGGGGAAGCCAGTGGGCATTCTGGTCAGATCCTCTCCTGGAACTGCAGGTTATGTAGCAAGAGTAAGTTGATAGAGGAGCAGGAGTGTAAGACCCGTGCCCTTCAGGTGCAGTTGAAAAACGCACAGGAGGAGCTAGATAGGATGAGGAGGGAGAAGGGGAATGGGGAATGGGAGCTGGCTGTTGGCAAGAGATCTGCTAGGAGAAGAAGATTTTCAGATAGTTTTACTATTGGTGATTACAATAGATATAGCCAATTGTCAGAGTCTAGTGAAGAGGAATCTCTAGTAGCTGTAGACGTAGGAAGTATGCAGCAGACCTCAGTAGTTACGGTGGCTAGAACAGTTGCAAAGTTGAAGAGGAAGAAGAAGGTTCTGCTGTTAGGTAGTTCTCTTGGCAGGGGTGTAGGCCAGCAGTTGCAGGAAGTTCTGGGGAGTGAGTACCAAGTCAACAGCACTGTGAAGCCTAATGCAGGTTTGGCTCAGGTGTCAGTTAACATAGGGGGGTATGTGGGGATTTTACTAAAGAGGATCAGGTAGTGATTGTGGGTGGGGCTGGTAATAGTATTGATAGGGATGGGGAGTATGACATAGATGGTGACCTGGAAAAGATAGACACTCAGACTGGCAACACGAATGTGCATTTTCTGGAACTGTTTCAGCGTTACGATCGGCCTCATCTTAATACAGCCGTCAGACGTAATAACATGACACTTTGAGGTGCGCTGATGACAGAAAGCATGAGTCACATTTCAGTGGTGTCGGTGGAGTCTATGAGCAGGACGGGTTTCACTAGACATGGCCTACACCCCCAAAGGTATGGGAATGGGAGGTTGGCCAAGCTTATAGGTGACAGCATAGGTGGGGTTGGTGGGATCACTTATAGGAAAATTCCTGCTGTAGTGGGTGTTAGAGCTGCACCTTTTCTAGATAGAAGTCAGCTGATAGGTATTCCTGCTTAAGGGAAGTCTCTCTAACAAAGGAACCACTTTTGATAAAGCTTAGGTATCCGAGTATTGAGGGAATTAGTATATTTCATCAAAATATACAAGGTATTAGAGATAAAGTTAGTGAACTTAAATAAGGAGATAATTCAGAGGCTTCCTTTACCAGGATACAGGTTGGCTGGCAGCTTTTCGAGGAGCTCTTTGCGGTGTGGGGGATTAGCCATGTATGTGAAAAACGGCATCCCATTTGAGTCAATTGATGTTTCATAGTACTGCACTGAAAAGGTGTTTGAATGTTGTGCAGGTGTGGTTAAATTTAATGGAGCTAAACTTCTATCTGTTGTTATTTATAGATCCCCAGACTCCGATTTCACAACATTTTTGCTAAAGCTAGAGGAGGTTCTTTGTTCACTTTATAGGAAATACAAAATGTTAGTTATATGTGGTCACTTCAATATTAATTGTATAAGTGATTGTGCAAGGAAAAGGATGCTGGTAGACCTCCATAATGCATATAAACTGATGCAAACCGTATTCTTTCCAACGAGAGTGCAAGGGAGCAGTAGAACAACCATAGACAACATTTTTGTTCATTCCTCATTACTAGAAGGGCATTCTGTGACTAAAAAGGTGAATGGCCTTTCAGATCATGATGCACAAATTTTAACTCTAAAAGATTTTTGTGCTGCAACACGTGTTAAATACACTCATCAGCTGTTTAGGAAAGCTGATCCAGTTGCTGTAGAGGCCTTTGTAAGAATTATCAAGGAACAAGAGTGGCAAGATGTTTATAGCGCTGATACAGTAGACGATAAATATAATGCTTTTCTCAAGACTTTTCTCGTGCTCTTTGAAAATCTTGTAGAACAAAGTGGCAATTATATCAAAACGTTAGAAACAGTCAGAATCTAAATGCGGCAGCCAATTACAAACACTATTGTAAGGTGCTTAAAAATGTTATTAGGAAGGCAAAAAGATGTGGTGTGCAGATACAATAGCTAAGTCTCAGGATAAAATTAAACCCATATGGTCAGTCGCAAAGGAAGTGGCTGGTCTGCAGAGACAGGTTGAGGATATGGAATCAGTGCGTAGTGGGAATGTCCGTGTTACTGATAAGTCGCATATATGTACAGTATTTAATAATCACTTTCTGAATATAGCAGGTGAACTACATAGAAACCTATTCCCAACAGGGAATCAAATAGCGCTCTTAGAAAAAAGTGTTCCGAGACTGTTACCTGAAATGCTCCTCCATGATACTGACAAGAGGGAGATTGAGTTAATAATTAAATCACTAAAGACCAAGAACTCTCATGGATATGATGGGGTATCTAGCAGAATACTGAAGTATTTTTCTATGTATGTTAGCCCAGTACTTAGACATATCTGTAACTTTTCCTTTAGGAGTGGTCAATTTTCTGACCGATTAAAGTACTCGGTAGTGAAGCCACTTTATAAAAAGGGAGACATTGATAATGTTGACAATTTTAGACCTATTTCTATACCATCGCTGTTTGCTAAAGTTATCGAGAAGATTTTATATACAAGGTTACTGGAGCATTTAAATTCACGTAATTTGCTGTCAAATGTTCAGTTCGGTTTTAGAAATAGTTTAAGAGTGAAAATGCTATATTCTCTTTTCTCTGTGAGGTTTTGGAGGATTAAATAAAAGGGTGTGAACGCTGGATGTTTTCTTTATTTAACGAAGGCTTTTGACTGTGTTGACCGCAAAATATTACTGCAGAAGTTGGACCATTATGGAGTAAGGGGAGTAGCTTACAATTGGTTCGCCTCTTACTTTAAGAACAGAAAGCAGAAAGTATTTCTCCGCAATATTGAGAGTGGTGGTGATGTTCAGTCCCAATGGGGCACTGTTAAGTGGGGCGTTCCCCAAGGGTCGGTGCTGGGTCCACTGGTGTTTCTTATTTATATAAATGATATGCCTTCTAGTATTATGAATGATTCACAAATATTTCTGTTTGCTGATGACACCACTCTGGTTGTGAAGGATCTTGTGTGTAATACTGAAACAGTATCAAATAATGTAGTTCATGAAATAAGTACGTGGCTTGTGGAAAATAATTTGATGCTAAATCACAGTAAGACTCAGTTTTTTCAGTTTCTAACTCACAACTCAACAAGAACTGATATTTTGATCAGACAGAATGGGCATATTATAAGCGAGACGGAACAGTTCAAGTTCCTAGGCGTTCGGATAGATAGTAAGCTGTTGTGGAAAGCACATGTCCAGGATCTTGTTCAGAATCTAAATGCTGCTTTATTTACCATTAGAACAGTATCTGAAATAAGTGACACTTCAACACGAAAAGTAGTCTACTTCGCATATTTTCTTACGCTTATGTCGTATGGTATTATTTTTTGGGTAATTCTTCTGATTCAAACAGGGTATGTTTGGCTCAAAAACGGGCTGTTCGAGCAATATGTGGTGTAAGTTCGAGAACTTCTTGTCGACCCCTATTCAATAGTCTGGGACTTCTGGCATTGCCCTCACAGTACATATTTTCTTTAATGTCGTTTGTTGTTAGCAATATTAGCTTATTCCCAAGACTTAGCAGCTTTCACTCAGTTAATACTAGGCAGAAATCAAATCTCAGCTTTCACTCAGTTAATACTAGGCAGAAATCAAATCTGCATGTGGAATGCAGTTCCTTGACTCTTGTGCAGAAAGGAATGCAGTATTCTGCTGCATCCGTTTTCAATAACATACCACAAGAACTCAAAAATCTTAGCAGTAGCCTAAACTCTAAAGAGTTTCCTCATGGCTCACTCCTTCTATTCTGTCGAGGAGCTCCTGGAAGAGCTAAAAAATTAAGCATATTCCAGTGTTACATTGTTGATTTTCTTTATTTAAACTTACGACTTGTCACCTGAATATGTTTTTTATATTTGATTTTATCTGTTTCTAATGTCGTGTTATAATTTCATATATTGACTCGTTCCATGACCATGGAGACTTCTCCTTAATTTGGTCCCCCGGAACAATAAATAAATAAATAAAACATGCTTTCCCACCTCATAATTTCGTGTATATTTAAGATTTTTGCCATTCTGTAATTTCATAAGGTGTGCGTGACCAGTGAGTACGTCTAACAGGTCATTACTTTCTCTTCTGCATTTCCTGGAAATTTCAGTCTCATCGGTTTTGCTCATCGGTTTTACTTTTTGACAATGGCGCAAATGGTAACAAAGGTGAAAGAAAGATAGAGAATGTAAAGAATATAGTTGTAATCACCTACCACTCCGCGACTCAACTCAGTAATAGTAACTGAAACTAGGCTAACAGTGCCTGTTGTTGATCGCTGTTGTGATTTCCTTTTATTGCCCACTAGCTTTGGAGAGAAACGCAAAGTTAAAAATTTGGCCCAGCGTAATTTTGAAAAGGCGAGTGCACAATGCGATCGCTCAATCGCGTTAAGCTCTATTGTTAATCAAATATCGGACTTTGTTTCTGAGTGACCTCAGATCCATTGATGTGCGATAAAAAAATCTGATAACTGGATAGTTAGTATCTGGATCACACCAACCTGGCCTACGAGCCCCACGTCAGCACTTTCGCATTTCTTACATGAACAGCTTCAGACAAAGATAGCGAAAGCTGAAGAACAAGAGACAATACAAAACAGGAAAGCATCTCCTTGCTAGCCGCAGAAAAGGTTGCGCCTTCGTTTATTGTCATAGAAAGCATTACAAGTACTTCTTAAACCATTACAAGTACTTGTTAACTCTCTGATCCATACATTTCATATTTCACAAACATGAAGAAGAAAGAATTTTCTTGGAGCCTTACAAAACGCCAGAAGTGCGATATTAGTGGAAATGTATTGTTTAAACAACAAAAGTTTCATGTAAGTAAGTACTGTCTGGTAAATGACCAGAGTCAGGAGTGAATAGGGGGCACGGCAGGTACAGTACGACGTATGAGTAATACTGCACAGACCTATAAGCACCAATGATATTATCCAGTTAATACGTGTAGCGTTTCTAAACTAATAACAATACTTCATTACGCTAGATACAAATGGGCAAGAACTGACATCAGCCTGATGGTGGCTGAAAAATTATGCTGGTACAGATAATAAAAGATTAATTTAATCGAGCTACTTGTTGTGCACACAGATAGAATGACATGTGCCTGCTTGCACGTGTTGTGAAATTTTAGCTTCAGGCGATAGATACACGATAGAAACGTGAATTTAACAGGATAATTGGCGCATTGAATGATTACTAGTTATATAGCGATTTGCATCTTGTAGAACTGAATGAGATAACCCTTTCGCCATGGTTACTTCATGCCTCTTCCTCGTGTGCAATTTTAGCTTCTTACACCCGGAACTATCCAGCTGCGAGGAGGATCTCGTAACGCTCTCCCCAGGAAAGTAGAAAATGGGTGCACACATTCGCCGTATGTGGTTTATGCAGGTGATTCCAGAGGTGCAGCACATTTTTCGGGTCGTCAAGAATCCGACAATGCACCGCTTTGGCTCGTAGTCATATCAACGCGTTGGTCTTGTCTCGTGGGCAGTACGTTCTGTCCAGAAGAAGAACAATCGTAGGGTCAATGAAGTGTTGTCCTACGCTGAGAAGGCAGGAAATCACCCTCGGCATTAGAGGCCATATTTCCACAAAAGGGCCGCACGTAAGTCGGTGTGTGTCATTACCTCGAACCTTACACACCTGGCACAATGGGAACCTCAGCATATTGATGGCTCGAGGCAGGATGCGGTGACTTGTTTACCGTTAACTATCGAGTACACGTTGTTCGTGTTTCTGTGTCACGAGCGGTATAGTGATTATACTTCCACATCGCCAGCCAATGGATTGTGGGATACCGCGCTTTGACCAAAGGGTATCACATTGGTCGTGTTTCTGTGTCAAGAGTGGCATGGTGAATTAACTGCCACATCACCGTCCAGTGGATTGTGGGGTACCGCCCTTCCACAGGGGTGGTGGGGCGCTTGCTTTTGAGTATTCGATAGACTTTGCTTGCTGTCGACGGTCTGTCGGCCAATAGATCTGTCACAGCATACTTATATTCAAGATAAAAAAGTCCCTGGTATGATGAAATGGTTGAAGAATGTTCTTTACAGTCAGCTGTGCAATTCGAGGAGCTGAGCCAGTTGGTCTATCAAGAGTCGCGACAGACTCGCCTGTTGTCTGTCCACCCTTTGCAATATCACACTGAGATAAAGCGCCACCGTGCGATCGTGAAAGTACATGAGACCGAGGCCTCTCGGGCTGACGGAGTATCCAAATGCTGCCATATGCGTCGAGCAATAGTCTCCGGCATCGGAAAAGTCTTTGCGTGGTGGAGGGAGACGTGACAGCAAGTGCATATTTATGTAGGTGATCCGTTGAATCATGTCTTACGTGCTGAAGCCTTTCGCGCTGATACCATTCCGGACAGCTTGCAGCAACCTATTGGAGTTGATCCCCGGCGTGCGTCGTGCATCATTTGTGAACTCCTTCCAAAGACACTTTATACTGTCGAGTATCTGGAAGGGTGCAACGTAGTCAGTAGATGTCTAGTACCAATATTCGGGGCGACCGAACCCGTAGCGGCACCGTGTCTATTGACCCATTCCAACGCCGCATTTGTTTCGTTGCCAGTACGCACCACCAATAATAGGGCGTACGCATACGCCTTGCACTGAAAAGTGTATTCCCGTATGGTAAGTTCAGTCAAGTGTTGGCGAAGGTCGCTGAGAAGCGGGAGAAGTGGTTCAAGGGACAATGCATACATGATCGTGGATAAGGTACATTCTTCGGATTGATATAATATTAGTAAGGACCCCATAAATCGGCTGTTAAGAAGCACTTCAGAGGTGACTTGGAGTAGTAACCACATCGGTGTGGCAATTTAGGACTGCGGGAACTTCATTTGTATCAGCATTTCCCTAATGTAGGTATGGCTGACACTGTCACAGTCTCGATCTAAATCTATGGATATCAGAGCTCCGCGTAGTCGACATGCTTTCGCCAGTGCGATCGAACTGCGGTATTTGCCGAGTGCCCTCTGGATGTTTCTGTCGCCGGCCACTGTGGCCGAGCTATTCTAGGCGCTTCAGTCCGGAACCGCGCTGCTGCTATGTTTGCATGTTCGAATCCTGCCTCTGGCATGGATGTGTGTGATGTCCTCAGGTTAGTTAGGTTTAAGTAGTTCTAAGTGTAGGGGACTGATGACCTCAGATGTTAAGTCCCATAGTGTTTAGAGGCATTTGAACCATCCGCTCAGTCCCGGTCACATACTGGGCGCCCCCTTTCTTATAGCTTCCACCACTTCGTCCTCGTTACTTTCCTCCAGTAGTAAGGCCTCCACCTCTTGATCGAGCGTACCACGAGTGTTTGAAGCGGTGTTTGTATCGGTGTCCTGACATGTTCTTCTTCAGTGTATAATCGGGTATAATGGTGGACTAAAGCACATGATATATCATTTTGTGTCGACAGATGTACGCGATCTTCTCTGACAATGTTATGTTTTAGGGCTCTGCAGTACTGCTTATGTGACTCGATCTAGTTCTCGGGAAGACTGCTGCTCCCTCCAAATGATGATGCGTAGTAGGAATGATTTTTGAATTGGCTCGCTGTACCACCACCTCCCGTTCAAGAGATGTCGTCTGGTTGGTACATTCTCGTAATACCGTGAAACAGACGTTTAAAGTCTACCGTCTCCACTCTGAGTGTTCGCGTCCCAACGCAATCAAGGCACATTTGGTAATTACCAACCACCAACGCAAAGTCGTCCATCACAAGATTTCGAAATTTCTTCAATAACTTGGTGACTCTCTGGAGCTTTAAGGTGAGCCACATTCATTTTCAATATGCTACGGCTTCACCACACCAGCTGTCCTCAGAGGGCAATCGTGCAGATATATACCATATCGTTGGTGAAGGCCGCTGACGATAATTCTGCGTAATGGTTATCATATTGAAGGCGGCCCATAAAGTAGACGCTATCGATAAGGGAGACAGAGTGGCTAGCTACACACACTATGTGATCAGAAGTAACCGGACACATGTCTGACAATGACTTACAAGTTCATGGCGCCCTCCATCGGTAATTCTGGAATTCATGATGGTGTTGGGCCGCCCTTAGCCATGATGACAGCTTCCACCCTCGCAGGCATACGTTCAGTCAGGTGCTGGAAGGTTTCTTGCGGAAAAGCAGCCCATTCTTCACGGAGTGCTGCACTGAGGAGAGGTATCGATGTCGGTCGGTGAGGCCCAGCACGAAGTCGGCGTTCCAAAGCATCCCAAAGGTCCTCTATAGGATTCAGGTCAGGAGTCTATGCAGGCCAGCACATTACAGGGATGTTATTGTCGTGTAACCACTCCGCCACAAGCCGTGCATTGTGAGCAAGTGCTCGATCGTGCTGAAAAATGAAATCGGTATCCCCGAATTGCTCTTCAACAGTGGGAAGTAAGAAGGTGCTTAAAACATCAATGTAAGCCTGTGCTGTGATAGTGCCACGCAAAACAACAAGGGGTGCAAGCCCTCCATGAAAAATACGACCACAGCAAAACACCACCGCCTCCGAATTTTACTGTTCGCGCTACACACATTGGCAAATGACGTTCACCGGGCATTCGCCATACCCACCCACTGCCATCGGATCGCCACATTGTGTACCGTGACTCGTCACTCCACACAACGTATTTTCATTGTTCAATGGTCCAATGTTTACACTACTTACACCAAGCGAGGCGTCGTTTGGCATTTACCGGCGTGATGTGTGGCTTATGAGCAGCCCCTCGACCATGAAATCCAGGTTTTCTCACCTCCCGCTTAACTGTCATAGTACCTGCAGTGGATCCTGGTACAGTTTGGAATTCCTGTGTGATGGTTTGGAGAGAGGTGAGCCTATTACACATTACGGCCCTCTTGAACCGTCGGAGGTCCCTGTCAGTCAAGAGTCGTGGGCGGCCTGTACGCTTTTGCGCTGTACATGTCCCTTCACGTTTCCACTTCACTGTCACACGGTGGACCTAGAGATGTTTAGAAGTGTGGAAACCTCGCGCAGAGACGTATGACACAAGCGACACCCAATCACCTGACCACGTTCGAAGTCCTCGAGTTCCTCGGAGCGCCCCATTCTACTCTCTCACGATATCTGATGAAGTCGCTAATATGGGGTACGTCGTAGCAGGTGGCAGCACAATGCACCTAATACGAAACACGTATCCTTTCGGGGGTGTCGGGATACTTTTGATCACGTAGTGCATGTAGTATGTACGTCCAGTTCGGTGTCCATGGACTTGTTCTCACGAATCTACGAACTGTGGGTCTCGTAGCTGTGTTCTCCTTTCTCGACATGGGTTATAAGGTGGGAACAGATCATTCAGCTCTGGCACACAACTGAGGCCACCGCCGAGGCTGTAATGAGCGTGTCGCCCTATAAAGAGCGAGGCTACTTTTTTCGCGAAGAAGCGCGTAATCGTTCTCATCGTGCTGTGCCTGACAAGGCGCAGATGTTGATGAGCCGCACTCCAAGTACTGTCACAGTCATTCCGCATGTTGTTGGTAGGTAGGTGAGGTCTTCCGCTACAAGGTCTTGCTTAAGGAGCATCTCTATGCCACTACTGTTTTCTGAAGCTCATGGCATCAAGCTGTTGTAACGATAGAGGGACAGGAATTAGAAGACGGATATTTTTGTTAAAGAACCATGTCTATATCTGCTGCATGCAGTGTATCTTTGAGTCAGGTCGTCTTTATCCGTGATCGTGTGGTATTAGTAGTAATAAACGAGTTGTGGGACGCCAGTAGATATCGTACTTGTTGTGGAGTGTGCATGTTAGGCGCTCAGTGTCCTTTTGGTTGCGCCCTCCATCGGTGGCGTGAGTGTCGGCCAGCATCAGCTATAAAGTGAGCTCTGTGGGGAATTACACCTCAGCCCTGAAATTGTCATTGGCCCAGTTCCGCCAAGACTAATTCTGTGGCTGGATCTTCTCAGCCTCAGCTGTTATGGCCGTTGCGGCCGCAGTGGCCGAGCGGTTCTAGGCGCTTCAGTCTGGAACCCCGCAACCTCTAAGGTCAGTTCGAATCTTGCCTCGGCCATGGATGTGTGTGATGTCCCTAGGTTAGTTAGGTTTAACTAGTTCTAAGCTCTAGGGAACTGATGACCTCAGATGTTAAGTTCAATAGTGCTCAGAGCCATTTGAACCATTTTTGTTATGGCCATGTCCTCCTCTACTGCAGACTTCTGGAACTTCCTGGGGGTCTGCCTTATACGTTTCACTGCTGTATGAGGAGGACTATCGCAGTCGTATAATGTCTGTAGACGTCGGAGACCCCAGCCTGTTCGCGTACGTCCTCTTCCCTCAAGGAGAAAGCAGACATTCGATGGTGTGCAACGTCTTTTCTTTCGCCGTTTTGATGACTTCTCTTTGCGCTGTAGTACATCTATCTCCATATCCTAATGCTATCTGAAAGCCCCGTCGTCTTAGAAGTCGGAGGCGAAAGCGGCTGTCAGTACCACAGCCAGCCAGCTATTTGGGAATTCTGTAGCAGAAGCTCAGCGGGACGTTCCTCGAACGACATCTTGGACGCTTTGTCATCCAGCTGTGTTACTGTGCCGTGGGACCGTCCGTCAGTAGATGCTGAGGAAACTGCAAGAGGGCCACGTTCTGGAAAGTGGCAGCATGCGTAAGAGTCATGGATGCCGTCGTGGTTGTGAGTACACTACTGGCCATAAAATGTAGATGATAAACGGGTATTCATTGGACAAATACATTGTACTCGAACTGACATATGGTTACATTTTCACGCAAATTTGGGTGCATAGATCCTGAGAAATCAGTACCCAGAGCAACCACCTCTGGCCGTAATAACGGCCTTGATACGTCTGGGCATTGAGTCAAACAGAGCTTGTATGGTGTGTACAGGTACAGCTGCCCAAGCATCTTCAACACGATACCACACTTCATCAAGAGCAGTGGCCGAGATCCAATTACTGTTAGCAGGATATGGAATCAGTGATTTCAGGAGGGTACTACGGAACGCCGTGCTGCATCCAAACGGCCTCGACGAGCCAGTTGCTCGGCCACCATTGACCAGACGTTTTCAGTTGGTGATAGATCTGCTGAATGTGCTGATCAGGGCAGCAGCCGAACATTTTCTGTATCCAGAAAGGCCCGTACAGGACCTGCAACATGCGGTCGGGCATTATACTGCTGAAATGTAGGGTTTCACAGGGATCAAATGAAGGGTAGAGCCACGGGTCGCAACACATCTGAAATGTAAAGTCCACTGTTCAAAGTGTCGTCATTGCGAACAAGAGATGTGTGACCAATGGCACCCCATACCATCACACCGTGTGATACACCAGTATGGCGATGACGAATACATGCTTCCAATGTGCGTTCACCGCGATATCGCCAAACACGGATGCGACCATCATGATGCTGTAAACAGAACCTGGATTCATCCGAAAAAATGACGTTTTGCCATTCGTGCACCCAGGTTCGTCTTTGAGTACACCATCGCTGGCGCTCCTGTCTGTGACGCAGTGTCAAGGGTAGCCGCAGCCATGGGCTCCAAGCTGATAGTCCACGCTGCTGCAAACGTCGTCGAACTGTTTGTGCAGATAGTTGTTGTCTTGCAAACGTCCCCATCTGTTGACTCAGGGATCGAGACGTGGCTGCACGATCTGTTACAGCCATGCGGATAAGATGCCCGTCATCTCGACAGCTAGTGATAGGAGGCCGTTGGGATGCAGCACGGCGTTCCGTATTACCCTCCTGAAATCACCGATTCCATATCCTGGTAACAGTAATTGGATCTCGACCCACGCGAGCAGCAATGTCGCGATACGATAAACCGCAATCGCGATAGGCTATAATCCGACCTTTATCGAAGTCGGAAACGAGATGCTACGTATTTCTGCTCCTTAAACTAGGCATCACAAAACGTTTCATAGGCAACCCCGGTCAACTGCTGTTTGTGTCTGAGAAATCGGTTATAAACTTTCCTCTTGTCAGCACATTGTAATTGTCAGCACTTGCGCCAACCTTGTGTGAATGCTCTGAAAAGCTAATCATCTACATATCACAGCATCTTCTTCCTAGCGGTTAAATTTCACGTCTATAGCACATCATCTTCGTGGTGTAGCAATTTTAATGCCCAGTATTGTACTTCAGCTGCTTTCCTTTGGACGCACTCTGAGCGTACATGGTCCTCCTTGCCACAACCCGAGCAGATCTTGGGCTGCCCGTCTTAAAAAATTATCGCCCTACAGCCACCAACGATAAAATAATACGGGACGTATGTTGCAAGCTCGATTTGAACTTGCCTCATCCAGTTAAGAACGAGGTTTTCCTAAAAATGCTGCATTTCTTCGTGACTTGGCTGAGTTCACGTCAGCGTGGTTATAAAGCACTGGCGATGACGTTTTCCGTAACCTCGAAGGGAAGTTCAAAGGCCCCGATAGTTCGGAGTCCGACTCTCTCGTGATCGATTGACACGGTCACTAAATTCTTGCCTGAATGCTTGAATTATTGCCCCTTCTCATGGTGACGTACTAATTTTTCACATACTGTGTCTTTGATCAATTTGAGGTAAACAAAACTACTCATAACAGGGAGGTGGGGTGGGTGTCTGTCAGATCCTGTGTTCGACTTCAAAGCGTTCGATTTTGAATCCTTTACGTCGTGCGAATATAGCAGCGAAGCTGATCTTGATGGGTGACATATGAGTGAGCCATGATGTGCCTATAGCACAGTTACTCGCTAAAAACACAAAAGGTAAACATCACGCGTGGACGTAAACAGGCCTCCGAGCCGCTCCGCGTTTGGAGGCGTACTGTGTCTCGGTTATTCGAGCACATGACCAGTTCCGGTTCAACAGTCGATGTGCCGTACGCTACAGAGTATCGTTCACTTTCCCGCGGCCTAAGTGTATTCTCACAAGGGTTCGCATACTATTTCGCAGCCGCAATGAAATATCTTAACGCAGTCTGGCGTGTATAAAAGTTCTATCGGATATAAACGCCGGTATTTTCTGTATGGTACCTTAACATACATATATGCAACAAACTTTACGATCTGAAGTTTTCTGCATGGCCGTAAATGCAACACTAGGTAGACTGTGCCTGCGAGTATATACAAATTACACTCCTGGAAATTGAAATAAGAACACCGTGAATTCATTGTCCCGGGAAGGGGAAACTTTATTGACACATTCCTGGGATCAGATACATCACATGATCACACTGACAGAACCACAGGCACATAGACACACGCAACATAGCATGCACAATGTCGCCACTAGTACAGTGTATATCAACCTTTCGCAGCAATGCAGGCTGCTATTCTCCCATGGAGACGATCGTAGAGATGCTGGATGTAGTCCTGTGGAACGGCTTGCCATGCCATTTCCACCTGGCGCCTCAGTTGGACCAGCGTTCGTGCTGGACGTGCAGACCGCGTGAGACGACGCTTCATCCAGTCCCAAACATGCTCAATGGGGGACAGATCCGGAGATCTTGCTGGCCACCTTCTAGAGCACGTTGGGTGGCACGGGATACATGCGGACGTGCATTGTCCTGTTGGAACAGCAAGTTCCCTTGCCGGTCTAGGAATGGTAGAACGATGGGTTCGATGACGGTTTGGATGTACCGTGCACTATTCAGTGTCCCCTCGACGATCACCAGAGGTGTACGGCCAGTGTAGGAGATCGCTCCCCACACCATGATGCCGGGTGTTGGCCCTGTGTGCCTCGGTCATATGCAGTCCTGATTGTGGCGCTCACCTGCACGGCGCCAAACACGCATACGACCATCATTGGCACCAAGGCAGAAGCGACTCTCATCGCTGAAGACGACACGTCTCCATTCGTCCCTCCATTCACGCCTGTCGCTACACCACTGGAGGCGGGCTGCACGATGTTGGGGCGTGAGCGGAAGACGGCCTAACGGTGTGCCGGACCGTAGCCCAGCTTCATGGAGACGGTTGCGAATGGTCCTCGCCGATACCCCAGGATCAACAGTGTCCCTAATTTGCTGGGAAGTGGCGGTGAGGTCCCCTACGGCACTGCGTAGGATCCTACGGTCTTGGTGTGCATCCGTGCGTCACTGCGGTCCGGTCCCAGGTCGACGGGCACGTGCACCTTCCGCCAACCACTGGCGACAACATCGATGTACGGTGGAGACCTCACGCCCTCGCTCAGAGTCCGTCAACTGCACATACGGTTCACGTCCACGCAGTTGCGGCATGCTACCAGTGTTAAAGACTGCGTTGGAGCTCCGTATGCCACGGCAAACTGGCTGACACTGACGGCGGCGGTGCACAAATGCTGCGCAGCCAGCGCCATTCGACGGCCAACACCGCGGTTCCTGGTGTGTCCGCTGTGCCGTGCGTGTGATCATTGCTTGTACAGCCCTCTCGCAGTGTCCGGAGCAAGTATGGTGGGTCTGACTCACCGGTGTCAATGTGTTCTTTTTTCCATTTCCAGGAGTGTATTTTACATCCATGCATCCGCATTTCAAAACTTTCATGCTGCCCTTGAGAAATTCTGCATTGCCAAATGTTCTTGGAGGTACTACACAACCCACAATATACAATATGTAATAGCTATAATTATTAATCTGCAGATGACGTTATGATATTTAGCACACCATCCTCAGTCGCCAATAGAAATATCTGCTGCCATACCTAGTACACCTTGTTTGTTATATAGCGATGGTGAGTGTTCTTTCGGACATACATATCAGGAAGAACAGACACCACAAGTATGTACTACATACATGCCAGATGGCGTTACAGTAGTTCAGTGCAGATACACAATAGTATCCACATCCACTGGGGAATACAGTTAGGCTGCGAGCAAGTGGATTACTAGATAGGGGGAGCTACTCAGTAGCGTGAGGCAAGTGGAGATTCGGTGCGGACGGGGAATGTGCTCGGATGGCCGAGGTGCTTTAGGCCACCGTTCACGGAAAGCGGGAAATCCGGGCTCAACTCCTACATACATGATTTCACACCTCGGCGAAACAACGAGGGAAACCTCTCACCACAGTAACTGAAAGCGGCCCATACTGCTAGATAGTTCCGCTTTACTGCCCATCACGAGAGAGAAGACCCTCTCTTTAGCTACTGCAAGCACCAAGTCACGAAACCAGCAGCCAGAGAGCGTCACTTTGACTGAGAGGAACGGGATTCTTAGAAATCCACGCAAGTCGTGAGAGCTACACAACTTTCAATATGAGGAAACTCTGCGGTACGGCGAGCTGAAGCTGACTTGTATTGTTAAAGATGTCTCGTTGATGTTGAGGTATGAGTAATTTTGGGAACCGACCGGTCAAAGGGGTAAGTAACTACAACTAACTATTTGTTCGATCCAGCTGAATATAATAAATGTTGTTGGACATTAAAAAGAATAGTGTACGAAGTTACGTATGCAACTGTATATTGCTTCACTGTCTAGTAATTGTCAAGCAGTAGTTAGTGTGTCTTTTTCGCGAAACCTGTGTTATTTGACTAATTACCCTTAAATAATCTGGAAGTTTAAATTTTTGGTGATTTTAAAAGAACAAAAATTGTATTGTTATTTTGTGTACACAAGGTGGTAGCGGACATTATGAGTAATCACTAATGTCACAACACAGGCAGAGGAAGAATTC
Source organism: Schistocerca gregaria (assembly GCF_023897955.1). NCBI lineage: Eukaryota > Metazoa > Arthropoda > Insecta > Orthoptera > Acrididae > Schistocerca > Schistocerca gregaria. The sequence goes on from NC_064924.1 coordinate 301,142,711, forward strand.
ATATTTGTGCCTGCTGAAAAACTTTTTAAAGCCTTGAGGTCGATTTCGATTTTGGCGGTCAATCAAACTTAAAAAGTATATCTATGAAATATTAATGTGAAATATTATTATCGCATATACTGCTAGAGCACAGTATCACTGTTCAGCTAATTTTGTTTCTGCGTGCAGGGCTACTGAATGTCAATAAAATATAATCGTTTCTTTGGATTTCAATCTACCACTAGTTGAGTTCTCTCTCCATAGGTCCTTTTCTCCACATTGTCAAAGGTATACCTCAAGGTAAAGGATAAAATGTGACAATGGACGGGGAAGAGAGAAGGTGCGTCGTTAGTGTAAAAGAAAAGAGTAAAAGTTTATAGAAATAAATATGTCTTGATAAATGGAGTAATAAAAACGAATGTCCTTACATCTATACGTTACGTGTAAGACCTGCACATTGAGGTGACAAAAGTCGTGGGACAGCGGTATGCACATATAAAGTTGGCGGTAGTATCGCTACTCAAGATACAAGGCATTGGAAGAGCAGTCATTTGTCTCAAGTGATTATTGTGTAAATGTATCTGTCATGATTATGGGCACACGAAGGGAATTAACAAACTTTGAAAGCGGAATAGTAACTTGAGCTAGAAGCATAGGAAATTACATGTCGGAAATCGATAGGGAATTCAATACTGCGAGATCCGCAGTGCAAGAGTGTGCTGAGAATACCAAATGTCAGGAATTACGTCTCACCACGCACAACACAGTGGCCGACGACTTTCACTTATCGACCGAGAGCAGCGGCGTTTGAGTAGAGTTGTCAGTGCTAACAGACAAGCAGCGCTGCGTGAAATAAACGCAGAAATCAATGTGGGGCGTACGATAAGCGTATCCTTTAGGACAGTGCGGCGAAATTTGGCGTTAATGGTCTACGGCAACAGGTGGCAGTTCCTTTGCTAACAGCACGACATGGCCTGCAGCACCTCACCTGGGCTCGTGACTATATCGGTTGGATCCTAGGCGACTGGAATACCGTGGCGTAGTCGGATGAGTCCCGATTTCAGTTGGTAAGGGCTGATGGTACGGTTCGACTGTGGCGCAGACTCCACGAAACCATGGACCCAAGTATTCACAAGGCACTGTACAAGCTTGTGCTGGCTGCATAATGATGTTGGCTCTTTTTACGTGGGTGAACCGATCATTGACTGGAAATGATTATGTTCGTGTATTTGGAGGCCAGATTCAGCCATTCATAGACTTCATGTTCCCAAATAACTATACAATTTTTATTGACGACAGTGCGCCGTGTCACAGGGCCGCAGTTGTTTGCCACTGGTTTGAAGAACTTCCTGAAAAGTTAGAGCGAAGCGTCCGACATTAATCGCATCGTAAATTTATAGGACATAATCGGGTGGTCAGTTTGTGCACAAAATTCTGCACCAGTAACACTTTCGCGGTTAGGGACAGCCACAGAGGCTGCATAGCTCGATTCTTCTGCAGGGGACTTCCAACGACTTGCTCAATGCATGCCACTCCGAGTTGCTGCAATATGCCGGGCACGAGAAGGTCCGACCGATATTAGGAGGCACCCCATAAATTATGTCATCTCTGTGTCTATTGCTGTACGACTACTAGGACCCCAGATATCGTATCATGCAGTCTAAACTCGAGTATTCTGGCGAGAGACTCTGTCTCTGCACTAGCAGAGTAGCAGAGGTTCATCGTATTGACTGATGTTCCATTTTGTGCATGTGATTACAGTGATGGGTTTGCCTACCTTTCACGTCCATTTTGTTCGAAAATATGCACGGGATTAAGTGATGTTAGAGACATTATTGTATGAATATTATACAGTGCATTTTACTTATGTGTGAAATATTGCATACATGCCTGTACATATATTTCATTTGTATCTAAATATGCTACGGTGGTCATTCTCGTGTCCTGGTTGGCAGACTGAATAACACGAACAGAAGACATGTATCGCTTCATGCATTTAAAGTAATCCACGTCAATTAGATAGAGGCTTTTATTCGAAAATTTTGGAATGTCAGTCTTTCTAACTCCAACCCACATCCATAGATGCAGTAGAGGTATTTCCATGTGTACCACATTCAAACCACCACGACGGCTATGGCACGTACGGCAGGTGCTCCTTATCCACACAGATCGTCTCTCCAGATGGCGATACGTATACCAAATATGATTGAAATCTATCCAGCGGTTTACAAGGAGAGACAAACAATCAAACATACATACATATACAAAAAAAATTAATTTTACAAACATACGCTCACGGAAAAAGAATAGCAACACCAAAAGATAACGTAGGGTAATGAAGTTTCAGGACTACAATTTTTATACGTATCATAGTAAAGTGATGACCATTGGAAAATCACAGGTTAATGTAAAGGACAGATAAGTCATTGCAAATGTATAATATTAGTTCATTAATAACCAGTGTAACCGCTAGACTGTTGGATGTAAGAGTATGAAAACGTGCATGCTTTGTGTTGCGTAGGTTCCGGATGTCAGTTTGTTGGATGCGATTTCGTGCATGTTGCTCTTGGTCGGTCAATACAGGGACACTTAATGTTGGTTTCGGGTGACACTGGTGTTATCGTCTGATGATGTCCCATATGTTCTCTATTGGAGACAGATCTGGTGATCGAGCAGGCCAAGACAACATGTCGACACTCTGAAGAGCATGTTGTGTTACACCAGGGGTATGTAGGCGAGCGTTATCATGCTGGAAAACAGCCCCTGGAATCCTGTTCACGAATGAGAGCACAACAGGTACAATCATCAGGCTGGGGTATAATTTGCAGTCAAAGTGAGTGGGATAACCACGAGAGTGATCCTTCTGCCATAAGAAATCGCACCCCACACCATAACTCCAGGTGTAGGTCCAGTGTGTTTAGCACGCAGAAGGTTGGTTAAAGGCCCTCAACAGGCCTCCTACTAACCGAAAACAGACATCACTGGCACAGAGGCAGAACTGGCTTTCATCAGGAAGCACAACAGACATCCATCCGGTCGCCCAATGAGCTATCGCTTGACGCCATTGAAGTCGCAAATGGTGATGGTTTGGTGTCAGTGGAACACATGCTACAGGATATGTGGCTCAGAGCTGTCCTTGAAATAATCGATTTGTAACAGTACGTTGTGTCACTGTGGTGCCAACTGCTGCTCAAATTGCTGATGCAGTACTATTTACAAGATACATCTGCCGAACTCGATGGTCTTTCCTCTCGATAGTGCCACGTGATCGTCCGGCGCCTGGTCTTCTTACAAACCTACCTGCTCGTGATCACCGCTCTCAGCAATCATGTACAGTAGCTATACTCCTATCAAGTCTTTCTGCAATATCGCAGAAGCATACAGCTTCCCGTAGGCCTATTACACGACCTCTCTTCAAACTCAGCAAACTTTGCTAATGACGTCTTTGTCACCAGAAATGGATTTCTGGTTGACAGCAACTCACGACGTCGGATCTCAAAGGTGACGGACGCTCACGACCGTCACAGCGTATAATTAAAAGCATACCTTAGTTGTGTCCTCACAGTGAGGCTACTAGCATCACTCGTTTGGGACTGGTGCCAAATGTTAACAGATATCATCTGTTAGATCTGGAAACACGCCTGACAACTGTCGTTTATATTGCACAACTCCTTCTTGGTGTTGCGATTTGTTTCCCGTTAGTGCGTACACATATGGATAGTTAAGATAGCAGCATCCGAGTGCAGAGTTCACAATTATTTTAATACATGCAGGTACTAGGTGCGCCGATCGTAGGAATCGGTGGCGATGAGAAAAAATGTGTGCCGGATCAGGACTCAAAACCAGGATTTCCTGGTTACTAGGCGCCACACGGACCCAGTGCTTTTCGCAGATGCGTGGACCATCTCGGCCCGCTCCCCAGACGACCCATACTCCCACTTAGCACTACTAATCCGCAGTCCCCAGCCACGTCCTACATGCTCACTTATTTTAGATCCCCACTGGAAGTCGAAAGTAAACATGCAGCTGTGATGAAGGTTGTGATTCATTGCCCATCTAGGCAATGTGGGTATCCATATAATTAATTCACTTCGTTGGGCAATGAATCCCCAACCTTCTGGTGACATGCACATATACGTTCGACCTCCAGGGAGAATCAAATAGCGAGCACGTGGGACCTGGATGGGGACTGCAGATAGGTGGTGCTCGGGAGAAATGCTGGTCTGCCTTCAGGAGTGCCGAGATAATCCACGCGTTTCTGGTAAATACTTTGTCTGGGTGGTGCAGTGGGTAATGCAGCCGCTAGTAAGCACGAGATCCCCGATTCGATTCCCAGTTTGGCAGATATTTTCACTCGTGGCCGCTCTTTCCGCACAGAGTCCCGATTGAGCTAGTGTCATCAGTTACTTCCCTTTCCTTTCCTTCGTCACCCCTTTTCCTCTCTCCACTTTCAGTTTGCATAATGATTGCCGAACTTCTGTAATTGGATAATGGGTGATCAAAAGGTTTCGGTTCGAAGGCAGTACACTCCTGAAGCGGTACGACGCTGAGATAAAATCATCGCTAACATTGAGGCAATCATCCCATCGACTCACAAGGTTGTATTTGCTAAAAAATCTTGTCATGATGCGTAGCGAAATCCATAATTATTTGCAACACACTCGAATCTTACAGGAAACGTCGACTTTCTATGCGTTTTTTAAGGGACCTTAGGTGTGATAATAGCATAAGGAGAAATCAGGACTGTAGGGCTCGTGTTCGAGTGTTTTCCACTTGAGATGGAGTAATTATAGTATTATAAAATGTGCAGTCTGGTGACATGCTGTATCATCAAGCTGCAGCGCCCCTCCTCGGTATGTTTTGCCTTATGGCTCCTTACATACGCTCGTAGGAATCGCACTAGGTTGCGTATACACTGCACTCTAATGCAAACTCTTTGGTAACACCTTACGTTGTAAGGAAAAAAACGTTGTTCCTCAGCATTAACGGCACTTGAAACAAAAACTTTCTTAGTGGCATTTAAAACCATTCGGTTCACTGGTACGGCATGTAGACCATTTTTAAAAGGTTTGTAAGTAGGCTGTTTAGGATTTCTTATGGGTAACGCCACGTAGCGCTCTGTATGAAAATCACTGGCTGTGCTGTGTGCAGTCTGTGGCTAGTTTGCATTGTTGTCTGCCATTGTAGTGTCGGGCAGCTAGATGTTAACAGCGCGTAGCGTAGCGCAGTTGGAGGTGAGCCACCAGCAGTAGTGGATGTGGGGAGTGAGATGGCGGAGTTTTGATAGCTGATGATCAGATGATCTCGACAGAGACAGTTAATTTGTAAGACTGGATGTCATGAACTGCTATATATATTATGACCTTTTGAACACTATTAAGGTAAATATATTGTTTGTTCTCCATCAAAATCTTTTATTTGCTAACTATGCCTATCAGTAGTTAGTGCCTTCAGTAGTTTGAATATTTTATTTAGCTGGCAGTAGTGGCGCTCACTGTATTGCAGCAGTTTGAGTAACGAAGATTTTTGTGAGTTAAGTGATTTGTGAAACGTATAATTTAATGTTAGTCAGGGCCATTCTTTTGTAGAGATTATTGAAAGTCAGACTGCACTGCGCTAAAAATATTGTGTGTCTGTTTATTGCTGATCAGAATAAGTAAAGTAAGTCATGTCTGAGAACGCTCAGTTTTGCTCAGCTGTTTGAAAAGAAAATAACGTAAGAGGTTTATCAGCAGAGTAATTCATTAATTTTTCTAAGGGGACGTTTCGTATGGCGACCCTGCCAGGATACATCACGGGAATCTTCTGATTTTTTCTTGTAGTTTGTGTAATCAGTGTAGCTTTTGTTTATTGCTAGTGCATAATTGAATCTCCTTTGTAGTTTCAGTCTTTCATTGTTGTACAGTAAAACAGTTGTGGCATGTATGTAGATTTGCACCAAGTATTTTGCAGCTGCACTTGCAATTAATGAGATATTATTTTGAGTGCTATGTTAATGTGATTTCTTACTTTGCTCTTCAAATTGTGCTTTTCTGTGTTATTGTGTGAATTATTGTGACAATAATGACGTGTGAAAAACGTAATACTAGGCTCCAAAGTAAACTGAGAAATGACATGAAGGCGAAAGCAGTCTGTTGGCGCCACCGAGTAATGATATAACTAATGTTCAAAGTAGTAATTTGGTAATTGTGCATAGGGAAATAGAGCGGGCTGCAAATAATGGTGTAGACAGTAAAACAATTAGTGAACAGGGAAGCATTATCGATCGATCGGTCGCCAACAGCTCGCCTCAGGATTCCGAAATGACAGAACACCATCTTCCAAATACTGTGGATTCGGGTTTTGGGTCCTCACCGTTTTCCCAAATAAGTCAAGACACATTTTCTGCTTTTCAAAATGCGAATATTGCCGGTCAAATGCACTGCCGAATAGCATTGAGGAGCATATTTCAGACACCAGTGCATTGTTATTACAGTTAATGCAACAAATGGGACAAAGGCTACAAAAGTTAGACACAATGCTTGAACAAAATCAGAAACAAATGGGACAACATCTTCAAAAGTTAGACATATTGGAACGAAATCTTCAAACGTTAGACACGATGGAACAAAATCAGAGACAAACACAGCATAAGCTTGAAAAGTTAGACACAATGGACCAAATTCTTCGAAAGTTAGACATCACGCTTGAACAAACACGTGAAGGTTTAACTGCTGACTTACTTAAAACCGAATCGAAATGTCAAAAAGTCTCTAATGACGAAAAAACACAAATTTGTGAGCATTCCCAATCTACTATTTCGCGGCATGAAAATGCATTACAGAATCACGAAGCAGCCATAAAAGAACTGCGAACTATTGTTCATGAAAATCACGACCCCTTGCAAGCTGAAATTGACTCAGTTGCATCTATCGATTCGGAAACGCAAATTGCGAAAACTCAGGAAAACTTAAAGGACACAGTAAATTCGATTTCAACACAAATAGACACTCTGAAACTTGGTTCAGAGGAAATAATTTCACTATCGGATAAAGTGGCCAAACTTTCAGATCAGTTCACTAACTTATCTGCAAAGGTAGATGATGATCTGAATGACACCAGACCTGTAGCCTTCACTGAAACTGAAGAGTATGAACAAATTATAAAATTCAAACAAAATCAAAATCAAATCAATACACAGTACAAAAGAGAAATGCGGGAAGTACAAGATCAGTTGGCACAAGTAATACAAGTACAACATATTCCAGAGGACATTCGCGCTCCAATACGGGAAGAGGGACATAGAAATACGGAACAGCTACGAAATAATAACTCAGGGAACTTCGGAAATTATGGAAATTATGAAAGAAATTGGCAAGGTACACCGAATTTTGACATGGAACCGCCGAAACGACGTAACAATGACTGACATGCGACTCGCCGACATGGTGAATTTGACTATAAGCTGTTTATTACTACACGTAAATTCAAAACATTTAACAATTCCGGCAACGACATTCATCCACAAGCGGGGCTTCATCAATTCTCTCATAGTTTTCCTCCCAACTGGTCATTAGAACATAGATTAGAATTTATGTGTGGCTATTAAGAGAATGAACCAGCTGTAAGAATGCGATTAGTCATTCAAGATTGTCACTGTGAAGGAGAATTTTATCATACCTTCCTCTCAGCATATTGGTCTCAATCTACACAAAACCGAGTAAAACATAGCATCATAATGATGAAACATTTCGAACAATCTGAATTTTCAAGTCTTGTGAAATATTTTGAGGACATGTTGCATAAGAATCAGTATCTGTCAAACCAATGCAGCCCCTGAGAACTCATCCGCATTTGCTTAATCAAATTGCCTGAACATTTACGGCATATTATTTTGGCAGGCCGTTGCAAAGACGACATTGAAGCTTCTCAGGGACTGTTACAAGAATTGGAACCTGACACTGACAGTCGCGGGACGCAAAAACAGGAAAACAACATTGCAGGTCACATCCGTCAACAATTCCGTGACGACAGAAACAATAACTGGACACGACAAGGCTATTTCTACAACGCAAATCGTGACCAAAACAGACACCACCCATATGACAACAACTGGCAGAGTAATAATAATCACAGGGAAAGATCACCTCTCCGTGTTAATAACAATCACAGAGACATTCAGAGAAATAGACAGTATGGGAACCAAAATAATTATTGTCAAGGAAGACAGAACAATTTCAGACGCAACGATCCACCGCGTAGTTACGATTCAGGGAGAAATTCTGCACCACATGACCGAAAAAAAAAAAAAAAAAAAAAAAAAACAAAAAAAAAAAACAATCGAAACTACCGGCATAACGACATACCTGAATTTCATCAGAACTCGCGGGATTCAAACAGGGCACGGCCCTCTCGGCAAGTAGAATTTATAGAAGTTAGGTCTCCTAATCGCAATAACGGTGCGCGCCAACAAAGAGACAGTAGGCGATGTCTCACACCGCTGGCAGCCACAGTACGTACTTATGAAGCTGACGACGTAGTTGCCGTGGCTAGTAATTACGTAAAAATGGAAGACATTAGGGACATCTTACTCCACGAATACGACGTAAAACAGAACAACATTGCATATCCTGTAATGACGTAAAATTTATGGCAGTACTTGACTCTGGATGTCCCATTTCAGTAATTAGTGAAACAGACTTTAGCATATGCAACAAATCGAACGATTGCCCCACACTTCCGTTACATAAGATTAAATTACAAGATGAAATCGTTGGAAAAAGTGTAGATGTACGCCAAAAAACCAACTTAGAATTCTTTTGCCAAAGCCATAGTTTCTTTAGGAACTTCCTTATCGTTCCATTATCGTCAACAGAAATTATATTGGGAGTAGACTTTTTGAACGAATACAAAGCAAACTCAAACTTTCACGATGCTGAAATAAGTTTAGAGAAAGACGATAAGTCAATAACTTTGAAATTTGAAGATTGACTCTCAAACCACGACGAGGAACTTTATCGGCCTTACCATCTAACAGAAGTTCGGAATTTTCGACGGAACTTGACACTAACAATCACTCTGGAAGTATTGACAGGGATGATATCGACAGCGTATTTATACTAATGAGTTAATTCAGAATAAAATTCAAACAATTGAGAATTGTAATGACACTGATAGGCAGCATCTTATTGAGATTTTACAAGCACATTCCACAGTTTTTACTCACAGAACAGGATCAATCAAGGAATTTCAATTCCAATTTAGTGTTCATGAGCATACTAAATTTTGTGTTAGACCATATTTAATTCTGGCACATTATAGGGACTGTGTTAGAACAGAAATACAATCAGTGATTGATGAGGGCATTATTGAGCCTGCAGTAAGCTCATACAACAATCCATTACATGTTGTTGAGAATAAAAATGGATCGATCAGGCTTGTCTTATATTCGAGACAAATCAATACTATTATCATTCCTGAAACAGACAGTAAAAGTGTTGTCTTCCACTGATCTGAGATCCAGCTTTTATCAGATCGAACTTCATTCAGAATGTAGAAAATACACAGCTTTTCTTTGTTTCGGCTGTTGCTACCAATTTCGGAAACTTCCTTTTGGTTTGAATATTTCTTCGGCAGCATTCATTCACGGGCTAAATTCCACGTTACATGAGTTCTTAAAACGTCACATCACCTTATATGTGGACGATATTCTGATAGGAGAAGCCTCATGGGAACAACATAATCGCATCCTCAACAGTGTGTTACGTATTTTGGTAGAATCTGGAATTAGAGTTAACTTGGAAAAGTCTGAATTCGGTAGGAAAAAGGTGAAGTTTTTGGGACACATTATTTATTCTGAAGGCATTCAGCCGGAAGCTCAAAAGTTAGAAGCAATCAGAGCCATTCCAATTCCAGCCACAAAAAATAAATAAATAAATAAAGTTCGCAGTTTTCTAGGTCTCGTAAATTTTTACTGTCGTTCTCTGAATATGCAAATTCTAGTTACACCAAAACTTTGTTCTCTCACTGAAAAAAATACTATTTGGAACTGGGACGAATTGTTTGAAAGAATCGCTACTTAACGCGCCAATATTAGCTCATCCAGATCTATCACAAGATTTCTGCCTTAGCACGGATTCTTCTAAAGTTGGTCTTGGTGCCCATTTATTTCAAGAAGCCATAGCAAATGACAGTAATGTTAAAAAAACATAGCTTTTGATAGCCGAGTGCTCACAAAATCTGAAAAAAATTATTTCGTTACTGAATTAGAAGCTTTAGCTATCGTTTAGGTATTTAACAAATTCCGTATCTGTCTTTCTGTTAAGCACATAAAAGTATACAGTGATCATCGTGCATTACAATTTCTTATGTCTTCATAATCAAATCATGACAGGCTAAAACGTTGGGCATTGTTTCTACAAGAATTCCACTTCACAATAGTCTACATTCCCGGCAAGGAGAAAATTGTTGTGGACGCACTTTCACGCGCACCGGCTGGGCTTGAGAAAAGTAACACTGAAGGCGGCAACCTCAAAAAAATTTCAGTATTCTTTACATTCAGAAAGTCGCCGTTGAAAAACTTCATCACCACATCTTTAAAGGACATTGCTCATGAACAACATACTGATCCAATTTGGAAAGACATCAAAAGTAAATGGCATGAAAAGACACACACTCAGATTCGGCATTATTATCTGGTTAGAAACAACATACTCTTCAAACGCTGCACTGTTGATGACAAGCAATGGGTACTTTGCATTCCTGACAATTTTGATAATAAGCGCATTTGGTACATTCATTTCAGATATGCACATTTTGGTCCACGAAAATGTAATCATATTCTTCCGACGACTTGTTATTTTAACAATATAGAAAAGAGAATTCGAAGAGTCTTGTCTATTTGTAAACTTTGTCAAAAGACTAAAGCATCTCACATCGCTCTCAGTTGTTTCCTATCATTCCTTCTAAATTAAAAGAATTTGCTGCTGTTGATCTTTTGGGTCCCCTTGTCAGAACATCGAATGGATTTTCGTACGTTCTAGTCGCTGTTGAACTTACTTCAAAATTTGTTTCTTTCACACTATTACGTAACGCCACTGGACGGTCTGTATCCAACGAATTTGCTAAAAATTTCTTGCGTGAAGTTCGACATGTTAGTAAAGTCAGTTCAGCTAAAGGACCGAAATTCAGATCTGCTGTTTGATCACGCATGATTCAGAATCATAAAACCAAACCAGCTTTTATTTCATTGTACTCACCACATTGTAACCCGTCTGACGGATTATGAAAGAAATCAATAAGCTTTGCAGTCTTTATTGTCACAGAAAGCAGGTATAGGTAGGACTTTTTGGGAATAATGATGGACGAAGGGAGATCTCCAAGAAGTAAAGAAAGCTTAGTTTGCAAAAAAGTGTAGTAAAACATACCCTGTCCTTTCTTTTTGTGTTATTCCGCTATGTGTTTGTGTACCCTTGTGTATGTGTGTTTTTCCTGTCTTTATGAGTTTAGCTAAAAGTGTTTATGTTGTGCAATTTTTTTGATACTAAGCTACATTCACTTTGATGAGGAATACTGCTATCCTAAAAAATAATTTGCATTAATAATATGTTACTTGCTTGGCAAAGATGTTTAGACATTATTTTTGAAAGCTATTTTGATCTTTTATGTATTTACTTATGTCATAATTCCTGTAACACTGATGTATATGTTTATTTCTATTCTTTTGTAAAGCCTGTATTACTACAAATGTTATCTGTACTATTATGTTCTTTAATGATGTATTTTGTACCTTTGTAATTGTATTCTTATGTTGTAGATTTATATTTGTATAGACACCAGTTCTCCAAATCAAGTCACATTCCACTGCATATGTTTTTATTGGTCATAGTATATGCACAATATGTGAGAAGCTGGGACTGTTACTGTTTGCATGTGTGTTAATAATTCAGCAAGGGACTGGTTAAGAGCATTGCTGGTTCTAAAGACAATTGCAAAAAATTTGTGAGTGCACAAGTGGTGGTTTATGGACTTGCTATATTGTCGGCAAGACTCTTCGATGGTGATTGTGCACCTGCAAAGTCGCAACAGATGGCTGCTGGCCGTCTCTGCAAGGACTGCAGTGGGTCTGCACCTTTGATGGCCCACCAATTCTCAAGGACTATAGTGGGTCTGCACGTTTGATGGCTCACGAATACCATTATTTCTACAAGGATGCAGTGGGTCTGCAACTCTGGTGGCCCACCAATACAATAATTTCTACCAGGACTACAGTGGATCTGTTCTGTGATGACCTACTTACCAATATTCTTCAAAACTTCGACTGACTCTGTTGTGGGTTTGCTCTGTTGTGGCAAATTACCTGTCTGCATGTCAAGAGTCTGCACTGTCTTTCTGTTGGAAGGACAACACTACTACTTCAAGACTGCATGGAGCCGGCCACAGTGGCCGAGCGGTTCTAGGCGCTACAGTCTGGAACCTCGCGACCGCTACGGTCGCAGGTTCGAATCCTGCCTCGGGCATGGATGTGTGTGATGTCCTTAGGTTAGTTAGGTTTAAGTAGTTCTAAGTTCTTGGGGAATGACGACCTCAGAAGTTATGTCCCATAGTGCCCAGAGCCATTTGAACCATTTTGAACTGCATGGAAATCCACTAGCATTTTCTTCTACTGCTCAGACTTTGAGAAAAAAAAGAAAACTCTAATTACTTTTGTGATGAATCATCAGGACTGTTTCTGAGAACATTTTTTGCTTTTGACCAGCGTGGCATCAATAAGTGTGTGCGTTTGATTTCTTTGTTATTGTAATTATGAAAAAATTTATCAAATAATTATTGGCCACTGCCCAAACCAATTTGTAAAATTTTTTGTGGGGAGCATGTGGGCTATGTAAGTAGGCAGTTTAGGTTTTAATGTTGGTAACACCACGAAGCGCTCTGTATAAAACTCACTGACTGTGCTGTGTGCAGTCTGTGGCTGGTTAGCTTTGTTGGAATATTCGCTATTGTAGTGTTGGGCAGTTGGATGTGAACAGCGCGTAGCATTGCGCAGTTGGAGGTGAGCCGCCAGCAGTGCAGGATGTGGGGAGAGAGATGGCTGAATTTTAAGAGCGAACGATCTGGGCGTGTGTCCGTCAGAAAGAATACATTTGTAATACTGGATATTAGGACTTTTGAACATTATTAAGGTAAACACATTGTTTGTTCTCTACCAAAATCTTTCATTTGCCAACTATGCCTATCAGTAGTTAGTGCCTTCAGTAGTTGGAATCCTTTATTCATCTGGCAGTATTGGCGCACGCTGTTTTGCAGTGGTTTCAGTAACGAAGATTTTAGTCAGGTAAGTGATTCATAAAAAGTATAGATTATTGTTAGTTAGGGCTATTCTTTTGTAGTGATTTTTGAAAGTCAGATTGCGTTGCGATAAGAATATTGTGTGTCAGTTTAGTGTTGATCAGAATAAGTAAAGACTGTAATGTCTGAGCACGTTCAGTTTTGCTCAGCTGTTTGAAAATCAAATAACGTAAGAGGTTTATCAGCACAGTAATTCAGTAACTTTTCTAAGGGGAAGATTCACAAAGTCTTGGAATTAATGGAGTTATAAAACCAAGAGGATGCCTTGAGAGAACGGAAATAAAAGTCACGGCCGTTTTATTCCATCAGAAAGTGTGGCTATTCGAAATTTACAAGTTTTTTTAATTATTACCTTTTACGAACATTGGACTCTTCTAGCTCCTCTGGCCACATAGAAAGTCTTACATTGAAAGAGCGATACAAAGAGACTAGCTCTTAGAAGTAGATGCGGGAGGGCTCACGTTAACAGATTGGCACATTTTGAGAAATACGTTTGTGTACACTCTGATGTGGCAGAAAAGACCCTTCAGACTGTATTAGGTAGTCTAGAAGTGTATCATTCAGTCAGATCTCGATATCCATGTGATAAAGCACGTATAAACAATAATTGATTCTAATCGATGCAACGTGAAGTTCCAGATGAACCAGAAAAACAAAGTAGGTCACGTAGGTAGCACGAGAGAAGAATTAGCATCGACGTAATTGAATTAAAAATGCATTACTTGAAGAGGAAAATGAAATTTGACATATTCATTTTAGCCATCTCCTCAACGACAAGCCGAAAATGACGTATGGTTGTGGATGGACACTGGGTAAGTAGCACTGTGCTGCCACAACTTAAGTGTCTGGAATGTACATGTCTGCTTGAGGCAACGCCTCCGAAAATACTCTCTTTGAGGAGGACGTAGAAACTGTTTTTATTCACTGGAAACGTGAAATCGCCTAAGGAGCCAGACGAAGCGAATCATCTTCCAAAGCACACGCCGGAAAGGTCAGTCAGAGACATTTCCATCAAAACTACCACTGCAGACTCTACTAAATCAGGGATGCCGCCGGCGAAAAACTATCATAAGTTAAATATTTTACAGGAGACGGGGTCTGAAAAATGACCAAAGGTAACTCCCAATACAAACACTTTGTCGTTGGATCTAACATGATTGATGTCTCAAAGAGACTTATTTGTACTAAGTGCATGACTGGTGTGCTATACACACACATTTCCTGTGACACAGGACTAATATGCTTTGGTTTCTGGTGAACCTGAGTTCTCGTTGATTGATTATAGGCAAAAAGACTTTCGTCAGCTTTTATGTAGGATTCTCTTTGGTATGTCAAACCAGAAACCGTTCCTGTTTATGTGGTTAATCATTTTACGCTTGTCTGGTAGACCAGAAACCAATCTACTCAACAAATTACAGGAAATAAATGCCATCCTGTTTCTTCAGTTGCTCTAGTAAGTGAATGTTAAGGAATATTTTAATATTCATTATATACATACAGCTAAGTGTGCTGAGAACTAACCTAGAGGAGTCGCACTCTTAGCATTAAAACGCCACGACTACATTTCTGAGTTTCGTACGATTACACCTTTCGTAGAAACTAGTCTCCCGCCGCTCTGTAACATTTCAAATAAATGTCGTTACACATAATGAGAGTGTTAATTTTTTTTCCAAGTATGAAATCGTTTTCAAAGAACAGACGGAAGAAATTTGTATTTGCTCATCGTTACAGTGTGAAGTAGAAATGGAGATAATCAAATGAATCAGCTAACAACTTATTAGGTTTAGTCCTTGCAAAAATAGGAGTTTTTAAAAATAGATGGGTTAATGAAGTATTCTAGCAATAAATCCCTTTCAACGAGTATTCGTTGTAAGCATTTGCAAAGAAAATGGTCAGTTAGCATAAAATAGCACGAATTATGTACTGGATAATTTCAGATGGAAAATACATTCGCATGTAACATTTGTTTAATGTACTTCATTAGCATTCTACATGAGCATCTGAAATGAAGCTGCGGCTTTTCCAGGTGGAATCACTATTTATCGGATATGGAGAACATTAAGTAGTAAGGAAATACTGCTCGGTAAAGATATATTACGTGATTATTCTCTGTATTTAGCTTCTAATCTTAACTGGTCCAATTATTACTCATTTATTCCTCGTACAGCGAATGTTTGCTGTATAATCAGCCAATTTGTGGCTGACACTAATCGAGAACTGTATATTCTCGCCAGAATACGCAGCACGTGTCTAGCTGCTGACGCGGTGCGCGACAGTAGGGTTTTACTCGGCGTTATGGACTTCAGTTAGGAATGATGAAGTGTGTGGACGTGGATGTGCCCTAATGGTGGAAGAGGATATTGGGGATAACAATAAATCAAGATAATAATCGTAAGTTTGGGACTTCATCGCATTAATGAACCTACATCATTGCCCTGAGCCTTACATTTAAAACAATCTAAAACGTTAAATTGAATAGCAACATCTCTGCTTTAAACGATTCGTTTTATTTCCCAGGTTTTGTATTTTCTTCAAACTAAAATGTTAAATATTTGAACTTATACTCCAGTCACAAATCTGTTTTCATGATGTGTATTTCCCCTCATCCTAAATACGACCTCTGACTTAATGATGGGATATAATTTATTCTCGACTGTCAAAATAAAGGTTTTCGCAACAAACTCTTTGGGACTAGCTTGGAGTTCTATCGAACATAAACAAATACAGTAATATTCAGTAAATACAGTAATATTCATATTCTATTAAACGACTATTTTGAAAAGTAAGATTCGGTAGATACTTAAAGACAGAAGATCATGGATTTACTCATACAACTGTAATTCAAAGCAGTAGTTGAATTAATACAGGGTTTAAATGAACGAATATCGGGGTTGTAATGCTTTATAACATTTATTACATTAAACGTGCAGTTATAAATGATATGTCAAATGAAAGAGCAACTCAAACAGCTGTGTTTGGCACCAGTGCGCAGCGCGCAATATTCCCACCGCAGTCCCCTCGACAACGGTAGTAGCGAAGATGGCGGCTAGTGAACAGAAAGCGTTTTCTGTTTTGCAGTTTACAAGGACCGAATCTGTAGTTACTGTGCAAAGTGCGTTCCGGCTGAAGTTCGGTTGTGATCCTCCAAGTGATAATAACATTCGTAGATGGTATCATCAATTTGAAGAAATCAGTCCGGAGGGCTAGTCGTGAATTACAAGTTCCCGTGTCGACTGTTTGTAAAGTTTTAAGAAAATGCGTGCAACTACGTTTTCTTACCGTTTACAGTTATTACAAGCTCTAAAGCCGGCAGTACATGGATTACGTGCCAAGTTCGCAAACGAAATGTTGTTTCATGATGATGAAGATTTTCTGGATCATGTTGTTTTCAGTGATGAATCGACCTTTGCCCTTAGTGGACATGTTCCCGCTCACAATGTGCGCATCTGGGGCTCATAAAATCCTCACAAGGTGGTACAAATGCAACAGGATTCCCATAAAGTGACTGTTTTTAGTGCCGTATCTCGGAGGAAAGTTTATGAGCCTTTGTTTTTTGGCGAACCTACTGTAACTGGCACTTCTTACCTTGATGCACTAGAGCAATGGCTCTTCCCTCAGTTGGAATAAGATGAGACAGAGAACTTCATTTTCCAGTAAGATGGTGCGCCACTTCACTGGCATAGCGAAGTACGCGATTGGTTGAACTTCACTGTACCCAAGCGCTGGATAGGTCGCAAGGGGCCCAATGACAGGGCTTGCTTCGCGTGGCCTCCACGTTCACCCGACCTAACGCCATGCGATTTTTTCCTTTGGGGCTTCATCAAGGATCGTATGTACGTGCCTCCGCTATCAGCAGACCTCCCTGAATTAAGAAACCGGATTGACGCAGCTGTTGACACTAAAGACACACTTAATGTTTGGGAAGAAGTCGGCTATAGACTTGATGTGTGCCGTGTGACAAATAGTGCTCACACTGAACATTTATAAGGTTCTTGGTAAAACTGTTTGAGGTGCTCTTTCGTTTTACGTATCATTTATAACTGTAAATTTACTATAATAAATATTAGTAAGCGTTAAATCTTCGATATTCATTTATGAATACCCTGTATTACTTAAATATGATTCGTAATGTTAAATTCTGCATAACTTGGAAATTACTGCCTACCAGGAAAATCTAAGAGTAATTTTGGAATCAGCACGAAAGCTGCTTTTAAGATGAGACACTATACATAAATTCTCTGTCCTTTAAATTTCGTAAGATTATTACTTATTTTATTGTGTTAAGATGGTGCACAGGTTGCAGGACTTGCTACGGGGTCAGGTATGGTTTCTATGTTGATATACATCCAGATGGATGTCCTTTGTATATATGAAACAAGAAACCGCTTGCCTGCAGGCAGCGTATTTCTGTTATAACTTACATTTTTATACTTTCGTTTCCAGGCACCATATCCCTTAAACTAGTGAGCAGACTGGTGTATAAACACGTTTTATGTATACGTAAAAGCGAATTAATGTTGTGGTAGATCAAATACACTTACAAAGCTTTCGTATTTGTGAAACCATGCACATGCATAAATATGTCGGACGATAGTAATGTGCGATTTCGATCAGTTGTTTAGAAAATAAATGGTGAACACTTAATTTAAATGCACAAGAATAAAAAAACTGACGTACGTTTATTATATTATCATAAGGGCGTGAGTACAGAAGTCTTGTTGTGCAGATTTCATTAATGTTGTTGTTGCGTACTAATTGCAGTCTCCTGCAGATCCAAAATGTTCACAATGCTAGTGTGGCCACTGGCTTTATGAGACTTTTGATAAGTAATATGTATAAGTGCGTCATCGACTTTGGCTCGTTGGTAACACCGGTTCCCGTCAGATCAACGAAATTAAGCGTTATTGGGTTTAGCTAGCACTTGCTTGGATGACCATCGGGGTCTGCCGAACGCTGTTGGCAAGCGGGTTGCACTCAGCCCTTGTGAGGCCAATTTAAGAGCTACATTATTTAGAAGTAGAAGTTTCGGTCACGAAAACTGTAAGCGGCCGAGAAAGCAGTGTGATGCCCACACCCCCTGCATATTGACATTCTCTGACGCCTCTCGGCTTAGAATGGCACAGCGGTCCTTCAGTTCCGTTGGGCCTTTCGATGTCTGTTCAGACGAAGTTTACTCTTAACGTTTAACTACAATATATACTGGTATGATCAATTCAACATTACATTCTATATTTCTGAGTTACCGAGGACTAGGTGACCTTGATCTTCACGAAAAGTAATGAAGCCGCAAGATACTATTCTTGCGAAGTTAACAGAAATCAGTTCACTGGCGTCGGGTGCTTGTACACAGAAAAGCGGCCATGCATTTTTGCCCAGTCAAGACACATTTGGACATGGCTCTACAGTCAAGATTTTGGGAGACATCATTAAATATCTCGGTTTAAAAGCTGCGTCACTTCAAGCAGCGTCATCATGCTCATAAATCTTTTGCTACCTAAAGAACATTTATCCTTTAGATTTAATAAACTGACATGTTACTCGCATTTGTGTTTGATAAACTGCTCGTGTGGTGACTGAGTAACGGTTCACAGCACAGGTGGCTGTTACTTCTTTACTTCTAAATCAAAAAATTTGCACAGAACTCATCTTGGATCTACATCCACACGATTACTCTGTAACAGACATTTAAGTATGAGGCAGAGGGTTCATCGAACAATCTTCGAGCTATTTCCCTACCGTCCCACTCTCAAATAGCGCGGGAAAAATGAAGGATTTATTCTTTCCAAGTGATCTATCATTTCTCTTATTCTGTTATGGTATCCATTTAGCCCCATGTAGTTGGACGCCATAGAAATATTATCGCATTGGAGGGATGTTGGTGACTAAAATTTCATGAGAAGATCCTGTCGCTGCGAAAAACACCTTTGTTTTAATGCTTGTCACTCCGGTTCGCATATCATATCCGTGGAACTGTCTCCTCTATTTCGCGATAATGCAATACGAGCTGCTCTTGTTTCAACTTTTTCGATTTCCTCCATCATTTCTATCTCATACGGATCCCACACAGTGCATCAACACTCCGAAAGAGGGCGGACAAGTATAGTGGAGGCAGTGTCTTCAGTAGACCTGTTGCATTTTCTATTTGTGATAAATCGCATTTTTTGGTTCGCTTTACCCATAACATTTTACATGTGACCGCTGCGTTTAAGTTTATTCGGAAACACAGCCTTTACATTTGTGTGATTTATCGATTTTAGCGAATTTCTTTTAGTACTCGTGTGGATGGCTTTTCGCTATTTAGCGTCATCCACCACTTTTCGCGCAGTACAGATATCTTCTCTAAATCATTTTTGCAATCGGATACAACTATGTATCGATCACATATTGACATTTGAACTAGTTTCTTGTTACTCAGTAGCTTTATCATCACTCACATTGCTTTTGTTTCGTTCACATTTCATTAGGAATTGGTGGAATTCGACTGGTTTGATTCAAGTTGCTAGCCTCTCCTAATAAAGACGGATTAATTTCCTTGTGTGAGTTTTTCTCAGTGGCAGTTTAGACACTGAAATTCAAGAACAGAATGTATCGGTTGTCATAACGTCCTTCCCACTTATGATGTTTACTAATGCACAGACTGAAATTGAGAATCCACTAAATAAGGCACGATTTGTATATATGCTCTCACTCGAATATTTATTAATGTGGCTTCACGTCCTGTTGATGAATTACTGTGCTGGTAAACCACTTACGTTATTTGATTTTCAAACTGAACGTACTCAGACATTCCTCTCTTTACTTATTCTGATCAACACTAAACTGACAAACAGTATTTTTAGCGCGACGCAATCTGACTTTAAAAAATCCCTACCAAAGAATGGCCCTGACTAACAATAACCTATACCTTTCATGAATCACTTACCTCACTAAAATCTTCGTTACTCGACTTACTGCAACACAGCGAGCGCCAAAACTGCCAGCTAAATAAAAGATTCTAACTACTGAAGGCACTAACTACTGATAGGCATAGTTAGCAAATGAAAGCTTTTGATAGAGAGCAAACAATGTATTTACCTTAATAGTGTTCAAAAATATATATATATATATATATATATATATATATATATATATATATATATATATATATATCAGTTCATGACATCCAGTCTTACAAATTTACTGTCTCTGATGAACACACGTCCAGATCATCCCCTCTCAAAACTCCGCCATCTCTCTCACCACATCCACCACTACTGGCGGCTCACCTCCAACTGCGCAATGCTACGCGCTGTTCACATCCAACGGACCAACACTACAATAGCGAATGTTCCAACAATGCTAACCAGCCACAGACTGCACACAGCACAGCCAGTGATTTTCATATAGAGCGCAACGTGGCGTTACCAGCATAAAAACCGAAACAGCCTACTTACAGTTGGCTATACGGGAATGAAACGTCAGTTTCATTTTTAACTTTTACTGCACAATTAAGTAAAGGTTACTACGAAGTATTTGTTTTTTTGGTGTACTGTGGCATGTAATTGTGTTCATTCCATAGGGGTATCACTTTCTTCCGTAAACACGTTTCTCATATAAATTTTACTAGACACAGAAAAACTGTTGTTTCGCTTTTCGCGAATAAAATGGTTCAAATGGCTCTGAGCACTATGGAACTTAACATTTGAGGTCATCAGTCCCCTAGAACTTAGTAAACCTAACTAACCTAAGGACATCACACACATCCATGCCCGAGGCACGATTCGAACCTGCGACCGTAGTAGTCGGACTCAAGCGCCTAGAACCGCTTTGCCACCGCGCCCGGCTTTGGCGAATATTTGATCTACGTACATTCTGAGTTAAATGTGAGAGTTAACTGACTATTACATTGGATTTCACGGCTATCTGTAGACTGAAATTCACCCGCTTGTGGAGAGTTGAAGAACGCGAGGCAGAAAGTACCCAGCCGGGGAATTGTATACGAGCAATTTCCCGTTGGCCGGGCAGAGAGATACGAGTCCATCTGGCCGTCTGCGCCATGTGGGCTGCGTGACAAACGGGGGCGATAAAGGCGAAACCAGTAGCCCAGTTCGTATCGCCAGTGGTCGTATGTCGTACACTTTCCGGTGTTCCGTCTCGTATTTTCAACCTGTTTCATTACCTAGTGCCCCTCCCCTAGTATTCCCTGCTTATCTTCTTTAGACATAATACCAATACTTGTTACCCATTTGTTCCTTTCAGTACACTGTTTCTCTGCATGGACTGCAGTTACTTTC
Source organism: Schistocerca gregaria (assembly GCF_023897955.1). NCBI lineage: Eukaryota > Metazoa > Arthropoda > Insecta > Orthoptera > Acrididae > Schistocerca > Schistocerca gregaria. The sequence continues at coordinate 301,164,289 of NC_064924.1, forward strand.
TAAACTATAGGGTGAACATGGAAAAGTGTTTCCGTTGTAGTAAATAGTTTCCACGTTTACTGTTCCTCCTCCAGACTACGTTACGAAGTGAGTTCTAGTTTGCCAATAACACAACATTCCACTTACTATTTTAAATAAAAACGTGGTTTCCGCCATTTGACTATTAATAGTGCTCTTATTTTACACAGTTAAGATTTTTGCTTTGTACCCATTCTCAAGTGTATGCTGAAATGCTAAAATACGTCTGACCTGTCTATGACCTGTCATCGTCGGAAAAAGATATTTCTGATCTTATAGAACAGATACCATATTACAGGATACGAGTACATATCGAGGACACATAATAGGCTTTCCTTTTGCACACTGAAAAAATATTAACACGCAGTATGGTGTATTTCACAGACTGTATATTTCTGTGACCAGCAGTCGTCACTGTTTGTGTGTGTGTGTTTCTGTATGTGTGTGTGTGTGTGTGTGTGTGTGTGTGGGTGGGTGTGTGGCTGGGTCTATGTTCTTGTGATCGAAGACAGAGATAGTTTCCGAATAATATGCTGCACATACCAAAAGGATACCAAACTCCCCATTTGGCCGTCCAGTAATATGTGTTTATGCCATTTTAACTAAATGTTGTTAACGTCTACCTTAAGTCTACCGCCGCAACCATGTTTCTGATATATCATAACAGTGATTTCGAATAGGTACATGGGTCTGACAGAATATACACTACTGTCCATTAAAATTGCTACACCACGAAGATGACGTGCTACAGACACTAAATTTAACCTACAGGAAGAAGAGTCTGTGATTCGCAAATGATTAGGTTTCCAGAACATTCACACAAGGTTGGCGCCGGTGGCGACGTCTAAAACGTGCTGAAATGAGGAAAGTTTCCAACCGATTTCTCGTACACAAACAGCAGTTGATCGGCGTTGCCTGGTGAAACGTTGTTGTGATGCCTCGTGTAAGGAGGAAAAATGCGTATCATCACGTTTCCGACTTTGATAAAGGTCGGATTGTAGCCTATCGCGATTGCGGTTTTTCCTATCGCGAAATTGCTGCTCGCGTTGGACGAGATCCAATGACTGTTAGAAGAATATGGAATCGGTGGGTTCAGGAGGTTAATATGGAACGCCGTGATGGATCCCAACGGCCTCGTATCACTAACAGTCAAGATGACAGGCATCTTATCCGCATGGCTGTAACGGATCGTGCAGCTACGTCTCGATCTCTGAGATAACAGATGGGGACGTTTGCAAGACAACAACCATCTGTACGAACAGTTCGACGACATTTGTAGCACCATAGACTTTTAGCTCGGAGACCATGGCTGCCGTTACCCTTGACGCTACATCACAGACAGGAGCGCCTGTGATGGTGTACTCACTGACGGACCTGGGTGCACGAATGGCAAAACGTTATTTTTTCGGATGAATCCAGGTTCTGTTTACAGCATCATGATGGTTGCATCCGTGTTTGGTGACATCGTGGTGAACGCACATTGGAAGCGTGTATTCGTCATCGTCATACTGGCGTGTCACCCGGCGTGATGGTATGGGGTGCCATTGGTTACACATTTCGGTCACCTCTTGCTCACACTGACGGCACTTTGAACAGTAGACGTTACATTTCAGATGTTTTGCGTTCCGTGGCTCTACCCTTCATTTGATCCCTGCAAAATCCTACATTTCAACAGGACAATGCACGACCGCATGTTGCAGGTCCTGTACGGGCCTTTCTGGATACAGAAAATGTTCCACTGCTACCCTGGCCAGCACATTCTCCAGATCTCTCATGAATTGAAGACGTCTGGTCAATGGTGGCCAAGCAACTGGCTCGTCACAATACTCCAGTCACTACTCTTGGTGAAATGTGGTATCGTGTTGAAGGTGCATGGGCAGCTGTACGTATACACGCCATCCAAGCTCTGATTGACTCAATGCCCATGCGTATAAAGGTCGTTATTCCGGCCGGAGGTGGTTGTTCTGGGAACTGATTTCTCAGGATCTATGCACCCAAATTGCGTGAAAATGTAATTACATGTCAGTTCTAGGATAATATATTTGTCCAATGAATACCTGTTTGTCACCTGCATTTCTTGTTGGTGTAGCAATTGTAATGGCCAGTAGTGTAATAATGCAAGAATGTCTCCCTGAAGACTCTTCCAATAAACTTGAACACAGGTCACTGGTACCCAGAATTTTTAGGATTTAATTACGTAACCGAAAAAGACAGTCTCTTTTAAATCAACAGTTTGGTTGACTGAGTCAGTATCAAGAAAAAACAAATCTTCTTAAACACTTACAGCAAGTAACACTCGACTAGAAAAATCATTCAAATTACTCAAGAACAGACATTTTCAATACAATTCTAGCATTTATAAAATTTCAGCTGCTAATGAAATACATTTTAAGCCCAGTCCAAGAATTTATCAGATGAAAAGTCCCTTTACACCATTCACCAATTTCTTAACAGCGTAAACTGATATAAGTAATTTTAAATTTACGAGGGCTATTCAGAAAGTAAGTCTCGATCTGTCACGAAATGGGAACCGCTGTGAAAAATCCGATGAAGCTTTGCACATGTTTGTTGGTCACGTCGCTCTTTGCACTTCTGAGAGAACGGTGCGAACGTAAGGATGCATAGAAAATATTGTCACCTGTGACGTATGAGGGCCTGGTGGGAGATTTCGCCTGATGCCTTGTAGCCCACATAACATAACTGTCACATGGTTCCATCTTCGTGACAATTCTCGGCAGCATCTCCAGGGGCAATGAAGATGCTCCTGCAGCGTTTTCGATGGACCTGTTTGACCACCCACAATACGGGCTTCCTCTCAGTTTCATCTCTGCTCACATAAACTGCTGGCTTGAAAGACAAGGTTTTGCTGCAGACATCGAGCTGTGGATCAGCATTGAGAATTGGGAGAAAGTATTGGCTATGACGATTGCACTGAACAATTGGCACAACTCTATGACTAATGTCGAAGTTGTAGCGGTAAATATATAGAGTAGTGGCTGGAAGGTGCAGCTAACTGTTGCAAATAAAACATTCATGATTTTAACAGAGGTTCCCATTTCACCCCCGGCCGGAAAATACTTTCCCAATTGCCCTAGTGGGAAACAGAATTAACGCCATGCATTACCTTGTACAGGTTGCATGGAGAACGGGAGCTGTCTGAGAAAGCTTTGTAGACTATTTTTCATACAATGATTCAAGGATACAACAATTGCCTCACGCACTTGAATATTTGAGGTAAGATGATGGTCAGATCTACAATTCTTTTCATCTTTCAGTTACCAGAACTTGAGTATGGTATCACTTAGGATGTTCCTCAGGAACACTAACGCATCAGATCTTTTGTAAAGGTATGTAATGCATTTTTTGTTTTTTCACCTTCTTCACACCCTATATGGCCTCTTTGATATCTGCCTACGGAAGAAACAGTGTATCTAGTCTGGTTCTGATTTAACAAAATTTCTGTTAGATTTCAATGTCTGCTAGGTAAGAGGCCGGTAAACTACAGTTTTAGAGACATTACTGGCTGGAAGTGTAACATGGCAATGACATCACTGGCCGCCCAAAACACGTGAGAATTGTTAGTTTTCGTTGCAACTTCCGTGAGCTCTTATTTATACGTACAATACTAAATCGGACAGTGTAATAGATATCTATTGGACAGTTTCCATAGTGGAAGAGCATCTATAATTCTACATGTTTCATATTGATCATCTATACCCAGGAGGCAGTTAAGAACTGGTGAGATAAAACTTTTTATTAAGTTTTAATGTTTTTGTACGAATACAAACATCGTATTCTAACAGTAATTCATACTGCTATACTGTTAAATCGCTTGAGTAATTCGGTGGCATAATTTTAAATCACGAAATTCTGTGTCCTGGAATTCGCTCAGGCACTGTCCAGGATATTCTACCACATACGAAATCGTAGTGTCTGCAGCACGATGAAGTGCTGTGATGCCAGCAGGACACAAAATATGTAATGATTTCACTAATAACTTTTGAGGACACATAGTTATTGCATTTGATGAATAACTGAAGTGCCCTCATTTCACTATTTTTCTTCTCGGAAGGCCAACTAAGGACAATATGCCAATTTCAAATCCTTATTCACTGTTCATTCCTTTCCTTACTCTATCCTTTCACCTGTTCAATGTAATTTTTCTTCCTGTCCGCAGATCATTGCAGACTAGTGTTTTCAGTCTCCTTTCTTGGCATCAAACCATATTCAATTTTTTTTCCCTTAAATGCTTCTTTGTTTCATGGATTCAACTTGTTGACTTCTTATTGCACAAATAGTTGATCAATGCTTTTATCTACTTTCTTGCGTTCGATATGAATTTAAAAAATACCAGTTTTCTTTTCCTGTTTATTGTTGATATGTATTATGTTTTTCGATAAGTTTCACCCAGACTTCGAAATTTCCAACAATCCACAGTTTTTTGTGGACCTAATATTTTCCTAATGTTTCGCCTTTCTAGTATTTCTAACTCATATGAATTACAGTTTTACGCTAAACATTTGCTACATAAATGTTTTCTTGCTACACTACTATAAAGCATTGCCTGATTTTTAGATTTTTAGATCGATTTTTTTTACTGTAAAGGCTTTAGTTATACCATACGCTCTTCTCATTTATATATCCTTTGCTCTATAGCGGCTTTCCCAGACCTTTTTCTTGTATTATCTCTCCAACAAAACAGTTGAACGGAATGGACAATGTCTTGAAAGGAGGATATAAGGTGAACATCAACAAAAGCAAAACGAGTATAATGGAATGTAGTCGAGTTCAATCGGGTGATGCTGAGGGAATTAGATTAGGAAATGAGACACTTAAAGTAGTAAAGGAGTTTTGCTATTTGGGGAGCAAAATAACTGACGATGGTCGAAGTAGAGAGGATATAAAATGTAGACTGGCAATGGCAAGGAAAGCGTTTCTGAAGAAGAGAAATTTGTTAACCACGAGTATAGATTTAAGTGTCAGGAAGATGTTTTTGAAAGTATTTGTATGGAGTATGGCCATGTATGGAAGTGAAACATGAACGATAAATAGTTTGGACAAGAAGAGAATAGAAGCTTTCGAAATGTGGTGCTACAGAAGAATGCTGAAGATTAGATGGGTGGATCACATAACTGATTAGGAAGTACTGAATTGGATTGGGGAGAAGAGAAGTTTGTGGCACAACTTGACCAGAAGAAGGGATCGGTTGGTAAGACAAGTCCTGAGGCATCAAGGGATCACCAATTTAGCATTGGAGGGCAGCGTGGTGGGTAAAAATCGTAGAGGGAGACCAAGAGATGAATACACTAAGCAGATTAAGAAGGATGTAGGCTGCATTACGTACTGGGAGATGAAGCAGCTTGCACAGGAAAGAGTAGCATGGAGAGCTGCATCAAACCAATCTCAGAACTGACGACTGCAACAACATCGCTCAATTACATCCAAATTTTTGACGCTCTCTACTTAATCAGTATCTGTTTTCTGAAATTTCAGTGCATTTTTAAAGTTAATTTTTTTGACATAATCTTAATTTGGTCCGTGCGGCAATTTCTTTTAAAGGATTAATTGGTGTTAAAATATAAGCCACATGTTCGGAGTGCATAGCAATAGCATCTTTATATGCGAGACATTTGATTCCATTACTTTGGTTTCGTTGGAGCCATTGGGTAGAGAATCCTCAACCGTAAGATGTATCGCAACAACCCTCATAACCTTCAAGAACTGCAGCAGAACATTTCGAACTAGACGGCAGCAATTCCAGTAGTCCATCTTCGATCCACATTCACCAATTTCCTGACCAGAGAAACTTTCAACGTCCGCAGTAATCAGTTTAGTACTGTATTTCCTTTCCTCCGCTGTGTATAACTCCGGCGGGAACGGCCAATGACAACTTCAGTACAGATGCACACCAGGCTCGAATTCTTACAGGAACCGGATAAATCCCGCATATAATGAGGTAACGGACAAGGGCCACTAGATAAGAAGTGTGTGGATAAGTTGAGAATTTGAGTCTGACGGGAGACCGTTCAAGGGAAGTCCGTGCATTTGTGATGGCGACTAGGGCCGGATGGACTTAGTGGTCAGAGCATCTGCATAGTAAGCAGCGGACTCCGGTTCGAGTGCCGGTCCGGGAAGAATTTCCGACTTTTTCCGTTGACTTAACTCAATGTCCACTAGCAGCGAGTGCCTGTAATTCCTGTGTTTTAACATATTTATTTCATTCATATTCCAGAGGCTCTCTCTTGCGGCTAAACTGGATGAACAGTCGAAAAGTGTGGTCGCGATGATTCTATTTCGATTATAGAAAAATTATGTAGGTGCTGTATAATAGTTCTTGGTTCATAGATAACATTTTATTGAACACTGTTAGCAGTTGATGTAACTTCGTCAGAGGTGTGCAAAATATTTAATAACCATTAGATGTCGGTAGATGCAAATTGAATCCAAATTTTTATGATGGGAACAGTTAGAATTTCTACAGTCTGGTGTAAGAAGACATTTATGTATTCTAGATGTACAAAGAGTAAGCAAGAATGGAAATGAATCAGTTATCATCAATTTACTACAGTCATTACTTGGAAAATACGATAAAATTTATCACTGACTACTCTATGAGTTTTTCAGGTTCCACACCGCTGGAAACTGTGCAGCGTAAATACAGCGAGATGCCAAAAAATAAAACGTCGACTGTACTCCAGTGGAACGTTATAGGGCTGTTACACTCACGAAATGTATAACTGATCTAGTGGAAATCGTTTGGAATTCTAAGAAACGATTTCCGTGTGATGATATTGGGTATGGGACAGTCACAACAACAAAAACTGTAGCAAAATACAGGACACTTCGCAAATGGTCAGCATGTGCAACAGAATTTAGTAGTTGACCGTGAACGCTTAAAATGGATAAAGAGGTGGGAAACACCCATTATTTTTTGATTTAAGGAAACGATTAGTCACTGAAATAAGAAGTAACTGTACCATATGCAGGAGTCCGCGTACGAAATGGTCCAAAGCTGAACGATAACATGCATCTATTTGTTGAGAAAGTATTTGACGGACAGATTCAGTAGAAGAATCCGAAGGAAGTATAAGTTCTCCACACAAAAAGAATCTTACAGTACCATCGTTCGACTGATTCTTGAGCGTTGCTATTACAGCACGCTTAACAGGTTTGAGATGCTTATGAGAGGAGATAGAGAAGATAAAAAGAAAATTCAGAATTTTCACTAGTTCGTTTGGTAAGCTCGAGACGTGGGTTCATTATACAGCGTGTTTGAGGAAGAACTGTAGATATTTTTGGAGGTGCTAGTACAGATTTATTACATTCTATGTATTGTGTGTCCGATTTTTATCTGTTATATAAATAATAATTCACTTCGGGTCGTACTGCTAAATTTGCTATGGTCTGATTTACTGACTGTATTTTTTTTTCACGCTCAAGTTGTAAAGCAATGCTTGCGAATACATGACTGAATTTTTCAGTTGCGGTTGGGACTTGTTGAAACGTTTTTCTGTACTGTTTAAACATAGATAAATGTATATGCATTCACAAATTCTCCGTATAATGCGGTACAACATGGTTTTTATAATAGAAACACTTGTTGCTTGTAGCGAAGAGGAAGCACTGTAACGCATGTGTCTCATAAGGCCACACAGAGAAGCTTGGTGCTCTGTCCCCATTTGAGGTATTAGCATTGAGTGAAAGGTTTTTGATTTATGCCGCAGCTGCGGTCGTTTCTATAGCCATTCGAACAGTTGTCTTACTATACCTATTTTACAGGATACTAAGCAACATTTGAATGACGAACCGGAGCTGGTTCACAGACAAATTGTGCGAATCGATAAAGTACTTTGGCAATACATGTTAACTGGGTCGAAATTAATGCACAGCTAATGGCACCATTTCTACGCGAACCATTTGCAAATACGTGCAAAAATTCCGTTTACCCGGGAAATTTTTAAAGCGCGTGACTTTTTTACTTTAACTTTGCACGGATTAGTTCAAACTCTGTAGCAAGATAACTAAAGGGAAAAACTAAAACCAAATTTTCTTCGTCTAATAAACTTTATCCGTTGGCAGGTCACGATGTTTGAAAGTTGACCTAAACGAAGCACATAAAATTCACTCTTCTGTGAATTGAATGCGCGGAAATGGTTTAAAGTGATTCAGATAAGCAAAGAATGAATTATTAAATAAAAATTGAGAACTATCTTTCAAAAATCCAGCTTCATTCGCATTTTACGTGCAAAAAACACTTTCTTGTGAGTTTCTCTGTGCATACCATTTACATGTTTCAAAATTGTGCGAACCGGTTCAAAGTTTGTAACGAGTTACACATATAAATGTAATTAATGGTCGTCCTGTTGTTTTGTGAAAACTATACCCATTTCACGACATAAGCCACATAGTTTGAAAGACAATAAAACGGCCTTTAACTCATCAGTCGTCGACCGAGCAAACAAAACTCTACATAGGTTGCCAAGCGATGGTGGTCTAATGTCAAAACTGTGGTAGAGTAACAGTTGGCAATCAGAATGCAAAAGACTCCTGTTATAGCACAAAACAGGCTCCTGTTATAGCACGAAAAAGGCATATTTTTCCTGGGAAGAGTCAGGGCTGTAAATAAGGAACTGGCTTTTCGACTTATCTTTCACGTTCAAAGACATTTAAATCAAAACATCTTGACATATTCGCTCTTTCTTACAAGTTAACCCTACTCCCCCAGCATAATGCGCTCTGTTAGCTGTTAAGGTACTGGCACACCTGTTTCTTCCAATCTATATGCTATTGTCGCCGACCCAGAAGATTTGCCAGCCATAATAAACAATACGTAATACCGTATGGCTGAAGAACATACATCAAATAGCTAAGTACGTTTTTCTGGGGAGATAAATTTTCTAAGGATGAATTTGCTACTGGTGGGGTGAAATCAGGTATCATGTTACTTAACTTCACTCAATACTTCATATTATATGACATTTTTACAAGTGCTACAAAGTGAAAGAGCCCAAATATGCCACGCTGTTCTGATTTAAAAGTCTTTGATGCCTCCAATTAAGTCAAAAATCTACTTCACTTCTTTTACATTCGTAAATTTGCCCAGGACATATTCCCCTTATTTGCGCTATGGTAGGAGCATTGGTCATTCCAGTGGCTAAAATGCATGAATCTGGTGCTGTTCCCACCAGTCGAATTTAATGAACATGCAATTGAACGGAGTGTAGATGTACTCAAAGACATTATTCAGATGGTAGAACGTAGTCCTTCATCAAGCATATTTCTACATGTATCGCTATTCCATGTTCAAGATTAATGCGCATATTACGTACACAGGCCTCCGTATCTCTTATGGCGAATTTAACACCTTCGGGAAGGAGATGAAGGTAAATGATGGGAATTTTGTTGTTAGCTAATTACAAATCGCCGAGGAATACCACTCTAACTGATTATTGCTGATGCCACTTTCACTCGTGGCGGTATCAACAAGAGACACAAATCACTTATGTCACTTCCTCAAAACTGGAAGAGCTGCAGCAGAATAGTGAAACCTCTGTTGCTGCTATGCCCGAAACGCAGATGCCATGCGTCTATGACAGGTTCATAAATATTGTACGACACTGTGTAAGTGTCACTTACAGTGTCCTATTTAGGCAATACTCTTTTTCATTATAAATGGTAACTTATGTCGTGTTGGTCATACACTTCTCGTATCAGTTTTATTTCATCCACCTTCCCACTGCCTACTTGTCTGCCTGTATTTAATAATACTGAGAAGTTGCGATTGGTTTCTGTGAGACGAAAATAATTCAGGAAGTATCCATCGTTTGTCTTTAAAAAATTGCATATATAGGAGGGGCATTCAATAAGTAATGCAGCATAATTTTTTTTTACCAAAAAAATGTGAAATTTGTTTTGAGCATCGTGGAATATCCCAGTTAGAGCCCTTTTAGTTTCATAAACTCCGATATGTAACGGCCCCATACGTAGCCTTCAAAATGGCGTCTGTAATGGAGGTGCGTTATAGAAGAGAGCTGTCACTGAGTTTCTTTTGGCGGAAAACCTGTACATCGCTGATAGACGTAGGCGTTTGCAGAGTGTCTATGGACAAATGCTAGTGAACAAAAGCACCGAAAGTAGTATGGCGAGGCATCTCTCATCATCGCAACAAGGTTGCGCAAACCTGTCTGGCCGGCCACACACAGCTGTGACTGCAAGGGCTATCCAGAAAGTGACAAACGTTTAGAAATAAATAAATTAACACTATAGAAAAAACAAATTTCATTATATACATTTTAAAGATACACTGTTAAGCTATTTTTTTTACATTATCACCATTCAAAATGAATAAATGATAACTAACTGAAACCCTCGGCTGCCGACAGGTGAAAATGTGTGCCCCGACCGGGACCCGAACCCGGGATCTCCCGGTCGGGGCACACATTTTCAGCTGTCCACATCGAGGTATATCAACAACACCTGTCGGCAGCTGAGGGTTTCAGTTAGTTATCATTTATTCCAGGGAAAAGCTGCACGGTCATCAACAGTATTCTGTTCTTTAGAGAACAGTTACTGTCTTCATATATATATTCAAAATGAGCCACTTGTTACATCGTGGTACAAATTTTTCAGTACCGCCTCTGTAAAATTCTGCCACTTGCGATAGAAACCAATGGTTTATATCGGCGTGCAGTTCGGCGTCAGTATCAAAACGTTGGAGAGACAGGTCTTTATTTCTGGGAAGAGGTGGTAGTTGCTTGGCGCCAAATTCGGGATGTTTGGTGGATGATCGAACAGCTCCCATTCAGAACTCTGTAGGAACTCTCGGGTTTAATTGGCCATGTATGAACGTGCATTGCCGTTTGAAAAGAAAACTTTTGCTCTAAGCTTTCTCCAACGCTTATTATGTATCATACGCCCCCATCATGACCTTTAGAATTCACACGTTGTAGTCAACAGCCGCCAATCCGGTAAGGCAGCAGTTCACTGCATTCTCCACCTGGGCACATCTACCAGAAAGTGCCCTCCCCAATCCTCCGAAGTAAATATCTGAACTTCGTGCAAAGAAGACGGTAAGGAGGAAGGGGTGGAAAGTCCAGTCTACATGTCAATAGAAGCCGGCCGGAGTGGCCGAGCGGTTCTAGGCGCTACAGTCTGGAACCGCGCGACCTCTACGCTCGCAAGTTCGAATCCTGCCTCGGGCATGGATGTGTGTGATGTCCTTAGGTCAGTTACATTTAAGTAGTTCTAAGTTCTAGGGGACTGATGACCACAGCAGTTAAGTCCCATAGTGCTCAGAGCCATATGAACCACTTTTTTGTCAATAAAAACGTATGGGTTGGAAGGTCTCTGCTGAACGTCAAAGGAGATGCAGGAAATAATGGTACATAGTTTTTAGTTAACCAATTTATGCATAATTTTGTTTATTTCCCAATCATAAACAAATCGTAGAGCAGTCAGTGCGTCGGCTGTTGGCTGATGGCAGACGGCGTGAGTGGGAACATGGTGACCGGTAACCAGAGTGAGGCTGGTCAGCCCAGCAGAAGACGGAGGAACTGTACAGGATTATTTGGACGGAAGTGCCGGTTGGAAAGCGGTAGAGGGCGGCTTTGGACCCGTCTGCATGGAGCTGGGAGGAGTTCGCTTTGTCTTTCGGACCACGAGGTGTGTGAAGAGGGCACGCTGCCAGGGGCTTGTGCGGCCAGGCAGCAGTCTGATGTTCAGTGCCCGATGATGGTGCAGGCGGCGGCTGTGTAGTAAGTATAGAGTGTACAGTCACAGATGAGCACCTCAGCCCAGCTGTACTGACGATAAAAGCTTAAGTAGAATTCGTGGCCGTGACTGACACACGCCATACCTCGCAAAATATCTCTGTCGTTACAGTGAACTGCTCGGCTAGCATGAGGTTCTTAAACAGCCACCTCGGCCGAATTTCTCCATGGCGCTAACCGTTTTGACTAGCACAAAAGCTTCCCAATCGGCGTGCAGAGTACAAGGGTACGGGCGTTGTCTAGAGGAAGGACGTTGGCGCACTGAAGGGCCTGACGCCGCTGGGGGTGCTGTTTAGGCAGGTCATGGACTTGTGATTGTCAGTGGTAGCTAACACCCCGGGTGCCGGGGTGTCGAAGTACCTGCTGCTAACGGTTGCTATGTCGGCAAGCGGTTCTTAACTGCGACATTCAGTGACCAGAATTCAACACTGTGCACTAGTCATAGTCTACATCTCTACAATAGGGGGTGAGATCAAACTATTTCCGTCCAAAATTATCTAGCAAACCCCCAGATGGTGCAGCAAGATGAAGGCAAGCAATGTTGTGAAGAGATTCAGTGTCACCAGAATTCATCATACGCTCCCAATTTTGATTCCTCACAGCAGCTCTCTTTTGGTGTCACAGCATCGTTCTGTGTTGATTACAAGGTATTATGGAGTGAAAAGCAACAGACACCTCGAGTACAACTCAAAAAAGGAAAGAAACTGTCGCCTTAAGTTTCAGTGTTGATAGTTACTTTGAATTAGTGTGGATGTGTGGTTGATGAGGAGCGATGACAATCGACATATTGGCTCTGGGCCGCTTGCAGTGACGAGAGACACCCATATATAATCACCAGTACCGCCGTGATCAGGAAAGGCAATTCCGCTAAAGTGCTACCGTCCCAAAGATATCACTGCCAGATCTTTTACACTTTTGTTCACTTAATTGACACCGAAGCAACAGCTTATTAATGTGCCAAACTGATGGCGTTCAGACACAGTTCCATCAAAAAACTAACGGAATAATTGTGTAGGTCATCCAGGACTGCGTGCTTGTCTTGCACAGTTCCATTCTTCCCTTAACTCTTTAAATCATCTGTATTGACAGAAGGTCATCCGTGTTGAGTTTCGTCGTGAAGTTTGTTGGTCTGTTGTTGAATATTTCTTACCACTGTACCACATTTCTTCCGTCAATAACTGTGTCACCATACAGTTTCTTCAAATGACTATATACTTTCGTAAGTTTCAACTTACGAGCAATAAAAATAACATCTACAACTTCAGTGTCGGTATGAATTTATACCACAAGTTCATTTTAAACCAGCACGTACTACACAGTGACGATCTGGTTCGACTCGAACAAGACACAAACAAAACTTCTGGGAAGCGATTGGTCATTGGGTTGAAGTAGGAATAGAGAACAGTTTTTCACTTTCTCGATTAAAGTCGCAACTTTCTTACTAATTTATCAATCGTTGTCAGCATTCGCTTTCGGTAGTAAGCAATTTCATTTCGAACCTAGTAAATACCAGAGTTTTACTTGCACACGTAACTGTCAGAATAACAGCTGCAGCATCTTGTTTGTCGTTTCGAGTGTAGGGGAACAGGCGTGTTACTGGTGGTACACCGTAGTTTCCTCCCACCTCCACCCACCAAGCTTCGGTTATGCTCGAATTCGTTTCATAAAAAAAGGAAGAAACGAAAAGGCAACACAACAACCGTTCGGCCTGCGGGCGTAAACCGAGTCTCGCAGCAGTCGCCCCCTGTGTAATCGCGTGCCCGGGTCCGGCCGCCGGCGGACGCGGCGCCGTGGGCGGTGCTTTCTAACGGTGGCCAGCCCGCCTTATTCCCCATTGCTGCCGTGGCTGCTGCTCTGCTGCCTCCAATTTTCACGCCTGTTAACTTACAGCCCCGCTCTCGGCGCGAATATCCACCCAAAGTGCGAAACACACTCGCCCCATGTCATAGGCGGCAGGTGCGGAGAGAGTTCAGCTTTTCTTTAATGTCCACTGCCGTTTCCTAGCCAAATTAGCCACAATCGAATACTTCTTTTATTTCCGCCTTGTACGTTTTCGACTCTCTCCACAGACCTGTTACATTTGTCCCACTTAAAGCTGTGGCTCAATACGACTTGAGAGAATAAGCAATATCGTGATTTAAACGTTAGTTCAGAGGTCATCTGATGAGAACTATTGTTTCAAACGTAGAAGGTATTATTTAAACGCACATTGTTCTTCGTAAAAAGGATCTGTAGGGTATAAATTGGTGCTCTGAAGCTGGTGCAGTTATATCGTCCCTCTATCCTTTAATTGTCCCGTATGAACGAGTAGCTTTGTTCGTTGGTAGCCATGAAATGCGCTACGTTGGGAAAATCCTACTGAATTAATTCTTCCGCTTCATAGTATCAATACACTCCTATAGTACACCATACTCGTGCCTTGTTAAAGAATCCTATTAAAATTGCGCAGAATAAAACAATGTAACGGAGAGAGAGAATATTAACACCTACGTAGCTGCACTGGTGCATTGTCAATAAAAAATATTCTGTTCTAATCTGATTTGAAGTATTTTATAAAAATTAATTTCATGTTTTCAACGAAGAGATTATCTCAATTTTACGAGCAAAGGAATAGTATTGATTTAGGCTAGAGCTTTTATATTTATGCTCTGTTAAATTTAAATTATAATCGGGCTGCCGACGGAGTGGCCGAGTGGTTCTAGGCGCTGCTGTCTGGAACCGCGTGACCGCTACGGTCGCAGGTTCGTATCCTGCATGGATGTGTGTGATGTCCTAAGGTTAGTTAGGTTTAAGTAGTTGTACGTTCTAGGGAACTGATGACCTCAGATGTTAAGTCCCACAGTGCTCAGACCCATTTGAACCATTTTTTTTATAATCGGACTGTCTATAATGCAATCAATTTCAAATAAATTATAAAACTGGTGGAAACTATTTGATATAATTATACTATCGGTTGATGCTCTTAGATGTTTAATATCTTCAAAAAGAAATGGCTCTGAGCACTATGGGACTTAGCATCTATGGTCATCAGTCCCCTATAACTTAGAACTACTTAAACCTAAGGACATCACATAACACCCAGTCATCACGAGGCACAGAAAATCGCTGACCCCGCCGGGAATCGAACTCGGAAACCCCGGCGTGGGAAGCGAGAACGCTACCGCACGACCACGAGCTGGGGAGTAATACTTTCAACCTTCACATAATAATTGCTTGTGTGCCATTGCAACAAACGAAAGGCAGATGGCCAAAAGAATCTCTTTATCAAATGTCTTATATTGCTAAGTTCTTAATTACTTCACTTGGAGTGATAATAAATAAGCAAACAAACAATTAAATTTAATACGTGTGTTACAAAACAACACCTACATACATTAGCTGCACTGAAAATATGTTTGCAGCTTTTCGCTCCCAGAACTAGTGTGGAAGGCATTCTTCTTTTCATCAAAGGCACGGAATTTTGCAAAAAGATTCTAGGATATGGCTATTATGGACTATCACAATACATAGATAAGACAAAATTACACTTACCTGTCTATAAAGAATATTGCCAACGGCCTTGCCTTCAGATCACCGAAGTTAAGCACTATTGGGCTTGTCTAGAAATAGGGTGGGTCACCATCAGCGTCTGCGAGTGCGGGGTGCACTCAGCCCTTGTGACGCAAACTTAGGAGCTACTTGACTGAGAAGTAGCGGCTCCGGTCTCGAAAACTGAAATACGGCCGGGAGAGTTGCGTGGTGACCACATGCCCCACGCTGTGGCATCTAATGACGCCACAGGGCTGAGGATGACGCGGCAGCCGGTCGGTACCGTTGGGCATTCAGGGCATGTTCTGACGGTGTCTGTGTGTGTGTTTGTGCGTGGGTGTATACACAGTATTAATTAAATTCATCGTCCCTTCGCACCTTAAAGTTCCAAATTTATTTACATCGGTGGCTAATAGTTCTTTAGAGTTTAGCGTGCAGATTTTCTTTCTCTTTCGTTATTGCACTTGTTTCATTGGACACACTGTAAGGTGTCAGGCAAATCCAACACCTTACATGAAAACCCTGACATGATAAGCAAATCCAGTAGTATGTCACATAGCTCCGAATAAATCGTGACATTAAATTAACCAAAGTAATACAAGTAATGAGTGAGCAAAATGGAATACCACAGACTAACACAAGAATGCCTAAATGCATGTCGTACCTTCCCACCGTGAGGCAGACGCAGTTCCGAGAGGAGAAACGAGGACAGAAGCCGAGAGCAGAACCGTGTTAAGCTAGAAGGCCCGACGATAAGGGAAGGTCTGGACACCTACGTCGCCAGCTAGCCAGTAGGGCCACACAACCGGCACGTTTTAGCGTGAGTCTTTTTCGCGTCTCTGTTACGTCAATGACCCCCCCCCCCCCCCGCCCATGTTAAAAGCTAGAGCCCTCCAGAAAAACAGTATAGATCATAACGATAACGCTAAAAGGACCACACCAGCTGCAGGTTTTAGCGTGAGACTTTTTAGCGTCTCTGTTACGTTTCAAACTTTAAAAACATTGCCCCACCACGAAAAGTATAACGTTTCTCATTGGATAGACAGAATTTTTGTAGGCGGAGCTTAAGGTTAACATTGAGACCCTGATTGGCCAGATGAAAACACAGCCAGATAGTTTTTTTAAACCAACTTCGGTAAATTGTAGTAAGGAGAAGTTAGAAGGAGTTAGTTCCGAGACGGCGAGCTGGATGGCTGGTGCGCCGGCCGCTGTCGCCCTGACGCTGCCTAAACACCGACAAGGTAATGAACGCACGCGATGCCGCATTTTTGAGCGCATAAGGCTTCACTCAGAACTGCAGAAGTCTCATCTGCTACACCCCTTTTTTGGGTAATACTAGTAACGATCGCTAATTAAAACTCATGATGTTCACATTTGCCACTTGAAGAAAAGATCTGAAACGCGATGATTTTTCTTTTATATAGTTATTGAGAAGCCACATCAGCCACTGTAAATTACGACAAGTTAAATGAGTAATAATTGATGGGCACTGTAGACCATTTTGATAGTTTTCTCTTTTGTGAAACTTAAATTAAACCTAGATTATAGATGTGATATGGCATAGGTCATCCTTTGATCGATTGTAGAACTTGGAAACCCATTCAGGAAATATTCGTTCACATTTTTGTTGGACGCTGTTGGTTTTTACCATCCTGTATTAAAACACCTCCTTTTATCAATAGTGCAATTTATAAACAATGTTTTGTGAGTAGAATAAAATTTCCAATGGTAAACTTAACTGATTTTTCGACGTTATTTTACCAGCTAACTAAAAATAGGAAAGCCTTGAACCCTTTCCACTAAATTTAGTTAGTATTAAGATCCTTTTACAGGGAGTGCAGTGGAGCTGACGCTGAGATCATTAAATATTTGGTTATATCATCGCTAGTCTCACTGAACTCTTCTGAATTCTACATGTCATGTGTGGTCTGGCGTCTCCTTACCAGCAACGGGACCCAGGTTCAAACTAGTTAATTCCCTAAAAAACACGCTCAGAGTGTCGTTGCGCGAAAGTGGTAGGGAGACACGATATAGAACAAACAGACACCACCATGAATGTTTAGAAAACGGTAATAGAATTTTTACAGGTGACGGTAAACAACGACTGTACGAGATATATGAAAAATAGTTTTTTTAAGAATTTTGTTTATTTGTCTACACCAATGTTCGCCTCCTCAAAATGGCGTCCCCTAGATATTACACTATACTGCTAGTGCTTTTCAAACCTCTGAAAAATTTCTGAAACTCAGTCGTTGGGACAGCTTATTCATGGGGCCATATCTGACGAATATGGAGCTGCGACATCAGCACAATTCTGTTTTTGGCCAGAAACTTGCGAACAACGAACTAACTGCGGCCAGCTGCGTTACAGAGGATCAAAAGGAATGGACTGTTTCGCACTAGATCCGGAATTTTTCTGATCACTCCACGCAATTAGCGTTGACTTTGTAGATATTAAGGCTTGTTTATCGACCCTTGGCCAGAAGTCATCGTGCACTTTGCTGTTAAAATCGGAGGACACAGTGAGCACAAAATTCACTTTTGACCTCACCTGTCTAGTTTTCTTTTTTTCGGCCACGGCGATCCACAGCGTTCCCACTACGACAACAAAGCCTTTGTTTCGACGTCAAATCCGTAAAAACATCTTTAATTAGCTGTTATGATACGTTACAGTAGCTCGACGTTGTTCGTGACTTGATCTAGCGCCTTCTGAAGACCAATTCGCGTATGTTTTGGTTCGAAATTCAACAGTTTGGGAAGAATTTCTGCTTTTGCGGGTTTTATTCACATATCCTTGGAAAAATGTAAGAAATGAAGCATCTGATATGTCGAGATCGTCATCGAATTCTCGGGTTGTCTTCCCCTATTGTTCCTTCTCATTGCCTTCACTTTTTCCTCTGTTTCATCGTGGTACTGGATCATCGAGAGCGATCGTCGTCTTCACTCTTTTCTTCGAAACCCTTATGCGACTCGTAACGCCTTATTTTACTCACAAAAGACTGACTAAAAACGATATTTAGCACTTCTGAAATTGAAGAGGACCTTATTTCGTTCTTGTAATAAAATTTAATAGAAACGGTTTGAGCCATTTTTATACAAAGGAGATGGTCGCCGATACTGCTAAAAGGCGTGTAACCATTTTAACAGCTGGCATCAGATCAAATATCCGATGTGGTTATCACCGTAAATACACATTTCACGCATTTTTACCCGCACAGTGGTAATCATATGAATATGCAAGTAGCAAATTACAAAATTATCATTACATTTGAACAAACTTCATCAGGCAGTGAACATTTTGCCCCCTTAACGTTGACTTACCAATTTTCTCTGAATAATAGAGATAACACTGAACTATTACTACTACTGGACCTACGGCATTCATACCGAGCGGGGGTCGTCAGAAAAAACTGGAATCGAATTCACGAGGACAGCCGTTGAATCTCAGTCAAGCCATCCAGATTTAACTCCGTCTGAACAGGCTTTGGACTGCTCAACGGTACCGCCCGGCCGCCGTGTCATCCTCAACCCACAGGCGTCACTGGGTGCGGATATGGAGGGGCATGTGGTCAGCACACCGCTCTCCTTGCCGTATGTCAGTTTACGACATCGGAGCTGCTACTTCCCAGTCAAGTAGCTCCTCAGTTTGCCTCACAAGAGCTGAGTGCACCCCTCTTGCCAAAAGCGCTGGGCAGAACGGATGGGCACCTATTCAAGTGCTAACTCAGCCGGACAGCGCTTAACTTCGGTGATCTGACGAGGACCGTTGTTACCACTGAGGCAAGGCCGTTGGGCGTCCAGATTTCTGTTTGCCGTTATTTACTAACGGTGAATGCCACGACGGTTAGTTTGAAGAATATGGTCGATTATGTCCTTTATTATTGCCCCATGAGAAGACCGTCTCGCGAGTGGCACGACTTCGAACCTTTACTTTCTTCCGTCTTCCTCATTTTCCTTCATGATTTCAGTGAATTAAATAGGAGTCTTTCGATGGATATCTTCTTCATCAAGTAATTTTTTTAAAGTTTAAGCTGTAGCGGGAAGTATATGTTAGGTTCTGTTCGTGATTTCCCAAAGTGAAATTGTGTGCTTTGAGTCGAACAGCTTTCTATAATTCCCTTCATTTTTATGGACTTCCTTATATTAAAAAAAACTTCGTGTCAGATTAAACACATGTAAAAGGCGGGAACTGGAATTAGGGAGCTTTGCCTTTCACGAACAAGTCCTTATGGAGCTACCCGAGTGTAACTCACCCTGCCCTCATAGATTCACTTTCGTCAGTGGCTCACTTCCTATCTTCCTACCAGGGAAGACGTGTCGCGAATCGCGCAGGAGTAACTCAGCTGCTCACTTTCCTCCCCCCCCCCCCCCCCCCTCCCAGATTTGAGTCCCTGCCCGCACACAGTTTTAATCTGCCAGGATGTTTAATATTAGGGTATTTTTTTATCAATTTATACGCTCTTTGCAAATATTTCTCTTCATTTAAAATGTCCTCAGTATTACGATGAGTGGAAAATGTAAGTATAGCGGTAGATCTCAGATAGTCTGTGCACTCCTTTTGGTAAACAAAGAAAGTTCCAGAGCAATGTAGACTTAGCAACACTGTTAAACTGCCCAATATAGGAAATCTAACCGAATTTACAAACTGGACAGGTATCACACTTCCCTTTATGCAAGGCAAAGTCTTTTTCAGTTCGCTCTGGGAAGCAGCAAGTACAACAATATGGCCGTGCTAAGGTGTAAACACTTCCTCCCCGGCTAGTGCTCGAGGAATGTATGTAGTGATAATTTGCTCTACTTCCATAACCTCTGACGGGTCATTACAATTTTTATTACTCTGAAACCACCATCATGGGCAGAGGCCATTTCAGCACCTTGCTCTACAAAGTTTGCAAAATCAGCCGCGCAGCGTCTTAATGATTACCATAGAACTTCTTGCACCCGTCAGTGCAATGATTAGCGACGCAATCATCGCGTCGCACAGAACAGGCCCACACCAATATGTTCCACCTGTGGATGGAACTGCAGCAAGAGAGCTGCCGCCTTCCCAAAAATGCCACTAGGAACGCACGGAGGAGAAAATAGACTGTGAAGCGCCAGGTAAACAAACAAAATGGTTATGTCGTTATGAAAAGACACTTACATTGTCTGTGATGCTTTACATCTACCTTTGCCGTTTACAAAAGACTGAAAACTATTTTTGCAGTCAGCCAAATAACGATGGAGAACATACTGACCCTAAATTCCAGTGTGCTAACCCAAACTATATTGGTGCTCACTGACAGAAAATGTTCCTAACGGCTATTTATTGAGCGGGATAGGGAAGTATGACTATAAATAAAAGTTTAGAGTTTTAACCGATTAACATAGTCTGTAAAAGTTCACATGAACAAAATACACTACTGGTCATTAAAATACCTTTACACACAGCTGGCTGGAATCGCACATAACAGACAGACTGCAAAAGGTTGTGCTGAATCATTCAAAAAACGTCTGATGAGTAGAGAATTTTACTGACTATTTAGATATCAAAAGTTGTGGTGGCTCTTTTTTAAGTATTGGTTTTTAAATGTTATGAATAGTTGGAGTTAGTACACGTCTGGCCATTAAAATTGCTACACCAAGATTAAATCCAGATGTTAAACGGGTATTCATTGGACAAATATATTATACTAGAAGTAATATGTGATTACATTTTCACGCAATTTGGATGCATAGATCCTGAGAAATCAGTACCCAGAACAACCACCTCTGGCCGTAATAACAGCCTTCATACGCCTGGGCATTGAGTCAAACAGAGCTTGGATGGCGTGTACAGGTACAGCCGCCCATGAAGCTTCAACACGATAACACATTTAATCCAGAGAAGTGACTGGCGTATTGTGACGAGCCAGTTGCTCGGCCACCATTGACCAGACGTTTTAATTGGTGAGAGATCTGGAGTCTGTGCTGGCCAGGGCAGCAGTCGAACATTTTCTGCATCCAGAAAGGCCCGTACAGGACGTACAACATGCGGTCGTGCATTATCCTGCGGAAATGTAGGGTTTCGCAGGGATCGAATGAAGGGTAGAGCCACGGGTTGTAACACATCTGAAATGTAACGTCCAGTATTCAAAGTGCCATCAGTGCCAACAAGAGGTGATTGAGACGTGTAACCAATGGCACCCCATACTATCACGTTGGGTGATACGCCAGTATGGCGATGAAGAATACACGGTTCCAATGTCCGTTCACCGCGATGACGCTAAACAGGGATGAGACCATCATCATGCTGTAAACAGAATCTGGATTCATCGGAAAAAATGACGTTTCGCCATTCGAGCCGCAAAATGATTCAAATGGCTCTGAACACTATGGGACTTAACAACTGAGGTCATCAGTCCCCTACAACTTAGAACTACTTAAACCCAACTAACCTAAGGACATCACACACATCCATGCCCGAGAGGGTCCGAACCTGCGAGCGTAGCAGTCGCATGGTTCCGGACTGAAGGGCCTAGAACCGCTCGGCCACTGCGGTCGGCGCCATTCGACCTTCCAGATTCGTCGTTGAGTACACCATCGCAGGCGCTCCTGTCTGTGATGCAGCGTCAGGAGTAACCGCAGCATGGTCTCCGATCAAAGATAGTACATGCTGCTCCAAACGTCATCGAACTATTTGTGTAGATGGTTGTTGTCTTGCAAACGTCCCCATCTGTTGACTCAGGGATCGAGACGTGGCTGCACGATCCGCTACAGCCATGTGGATAAGATGCCTGTCATCTCGACTGCAGAACCCACCGATACCATATTGTGCTAACAGTCATTGGATTACGACCAACGCGAGCAGCAGTGTCGCGATACGACAACGGCAATCGCGATAGGCTACAATCCGACCTTTATCAAAGTCGGAAACGTGATGGTATGCATTTCTCCTCCTTACACGTGGTATCACAGCAACGTTTTACCAGGTAACGCCGGTCAACTGCTGTTTGTGTATGAGAAATCGGTTGGAAACTTTCCTTATGTCAGCACGTTGTAGGTGTTGCCACCGGCACCAACCTTTTGCGAATGATCTGAAAAGCTGATCATTTGCATATCAAAGCATCTTCTGCCTGTCTCTTAAATTTCACGTCTGTAACACAATTAATAGTTCACTTGAAAACTCTACAGGAAGTTCCAGTAAAATGGTCTACCACCCTGACATCTGATCACCAAAAGCTAGTTACTCACCTTACAAGTGTAAAAAACTCTCTTCACTTGCTATTCGATTTTGTCAGCCTTACGGCACACAAACAGTTACTTCCGTGAAATCTCAGGGATCCAGGATGGTGTACAGTCCTCGTGTGTTCAGTTCCTAGATTTGCCGAAAGCTATTTTGGTAGCTGCCCGGTTCTGACGTCATACGAGGCACAGCGCACACAGGCATTTGACTGATCGGACAGGTTGATGTTTCGGTGCGAAGTGTCTCTTCCCCACTGCCTCTCCGGCCGTATGGGCGCAGCGGACCGCCAGACGGAACATCTGGTGTCGACCACCGTAAGCACTGGTAATAGTATCTAAATAAACCCTTTCTCAGACATGTGTTACTTAATATCTCTATCGTTTAACAATTAACAATCCTCCTAATTTTTAGATACGCAGATTTAAAAGTGCTTAACTTACTGACAAAAATTTAGCTCGACTGCATTAAAACTTTTCTGCCTAGAATTTTTAGGACGGAAACGATAGCACAAGATGACCTCTGAACTGTCCATTTTAAGATTCCTCTTATTTCTAGTTCTTTACAATACATTCTTGAAAATAAGTGCAGCTGTATTGTAGCACTATTGTATTCGAGTGCTGAAATGGGAACTTTCTAGTACAATTACAAACGATACTTAATGTGTCATGAACAAGGACATTTTCTTTCCAAATTTGGTTTGTAGTAAATAACTTGAAAACTAACCGAGGTAGCTTACTGATAACACATAGTTCATGTTTTTATACCAAACTGAGGCTGCATATGAATTTTCATCTTTCTGTGTCTAACATTTGGCGCCTTCAGGTTTTCATAAAAACGCCGAGTTTGACCGATATAATGCTCTGACCAAGTTCCATACATTTGCATAATCTGAACAGCTTTATAGTTTTATTATTTAGACCCAATTATTTTTTCTTAAGATCGTATTTTTTGCCTAATATATTCAGTTCATCTGTCTGAGGCTTTAAAATGTTAACATTTATTTACTTATGATACATTGACGAAGATTGGGAAAGCTGTTTGTCAATCACAGGCGCATTTTGATGACGTGGCGCTGGTAGCAGTATACTGGGATAAGCGTCCAGCACACCTGCTCGCCTCTGTACCTCTTACACTGATACAGCGCTTGTTTCGCCTCAAGACGACGCCCAGCGAGACTAAATGGAGAATGTGCCGTTGCCATCCAAGAAGGTACAATGTAAACATGTACGTAGCATTTCTAATTTATATGGTATCACCAACAAAAGGCATTTCCTATCATTTATTGAAAGTAGACACAGAAACATAGGCAGGCTCCACCGTATAGCAGAAGGCGAGCTCGTTAGGCGGGACTGCAAGTAATTACTGAAGCAAATAATCAATATTACGACAGCAGGGAAAACCGTGTGAAAACTGAGACTAGGTGAGGATTAACTGAAAGCGTTAGTTCAATGCTCTTTCTTAGAGAAAACAATTTTGCAGTCCGACATTACAAAATACTTCAGCACTATACAAGGCATCATCAATATTGTTGAAAAGATCCCTTACAGGGGACGAATTAGTAATAGAAATGACTGTTGCTGCCAAGTTACTACCATCAGGAGATTTACTGAAATTGTAATTCTGAACGGTCAGAAGGTAACAAAACCGTCTCCAGTTTGTTTGTGACATTTAGATCGCAGCAGCTCCCACGGTTTTTATTCATGGAGTTCAGCTTTCACAGTTTCTTTATTCATGGAGTTCGCTGTCCACTGGGCGTGTATGTACCCTCTGTTTTACAATGGTATAATTATTTGCGATATCGACATGGCAGCAAACAGTGCAGAAAAAACACAAAATTTGCGTACTGTGCAGGGCAACAGAGAAGTGATGTCTGTAAGAGGACCTATCAACGAACCTGTACTCAGTGTACCAATAGTCACAGTGCCTACTCTCGAACCTGCCACATGTATCTTAAACACAAGGAAATTAATAAAATTAGGTCTGTCAATAATATTACCTTCCGAGAAGCAGCAGTTGTGTTTGAAAACAGGCCTTAGGCGAATGCAATTACTTCACCCCAAAACAGGGTACAAAATTCCCGCCCCTACTGGCCCAACAGAGACTCAGTGCAACTAATCAGCACCATCACTTACGATCCGTCATGACGCCAGGACGTCAGGAATGGTGGCTCCCATGGATTCACCAATACCTCCTTTCAACACTGCATGTCCAATTATACCGCCTGAAACGCGTTAATAATGTAGAAAATAGAGGACTCCATCAAAGCATGGATCTGCATGATCAATTGTACCAACCAGAACTCTGCCTTCCTCTTGCTGCAATGGGTCCCAACCCATGCTCACCACAATTTCACTACAGAGTGATGTTGGGAAATACCTCACTAACAACATTTTGCCTGTAATTAAGGCAGTGGTGAATGATGCATCGAGCCATCAGGCTATTAAGGGGCCCTCTCCAGCGCCACAAACATATTCAATCCAGGTGTCAATCCACAATATCTTGATCCCTGTCCTTTAAAATCATCCAGTGGATTTCAATATTGCTCAAAGTAAACAAACAGATCCTTCGACATTTCCGCTCAGAACTCAAGTAGACATTAGTGCAAACCTCGAAACATGATTAATACCAAACGAACCGTTCGCACTCCCAGGCTACACTGTCATTAGAGAACACAGAGATGATGTCTTGAGCAATCCACCGTTGTTGACAAAGCTAGCTACCACTTTTCTGCTGTCAATACTTACACTCGGCATGACCCATTCCAAATGGTGGGTACCCGTATGCGGATCAAGGATATCCAGCTGGATTTGATCTCAGCATAAAAAGGCACTAACGACAGACTTTCCAAACAACATTTAACAACAATCAATGCCTCCCATGGAAAACATCTTCAGCAACTGGCCCTTTAACGGTCACTATGCATTGTGGGGCTGCACAAACGCCAATGTGGAATGGGAAAAGAATGCAAGTGGATGTACTAGATTGGGAGAACATGATAGAACCAAATGATGGCCCACCTGCAAGAATATTTCGACCAAATGAAGCCCGAGCGGCCGTGGACTTGGGCATAGCATTCCATGCACTATGTATCGAAACAACATGGAAAGTTATACAGGATACTTTAGTTTCGGATCACTTGCCGTTTCAAATTATAATAAACGCATAACCTAGAGAAACTGTGAACTAATCAATCAGTCGGAAATGGAACACAAACAAAGCCAATTAGAACCTATAAGGAACACTACTGGAGGATGAACTGGAATCGATCATCGAAACTGGGAATTCCGAAAAAGATTATGAGGTCTTGCTATCGCTTATCAGTGAAGCAATGGAAGTGTCAATACCTCAAAAATCTCTCTGATGATACAAACATTGTTGGTCTGAAGGAAGCCTAGGCTGCAGCCAGGAAAATATTCAAGCTTCAAAAAAGAAAATGGTAGCACTGTTTCTGCCCTGCACTCTGAAAATAAATTCAATTACCAGGATCTTAGGAATGGGTACACCACCTGGTCCGGATTATAATGGCTACCCAATAGTACCACACATCCCACACAAAGAGAAACTGCTGCTACTCAGAATTTACAGTAATGTATGGACACAAAAATCTGGTTAAAAACATTTCGTGTCTTGCCCATCCACAAATCGGGAAAAAAGATGCTAAGAACCCTAGTCGTACCGGCCTATCACCTTACCACCATTTTCGGTGAAGGTAAAGGAAATGATTATCAAGCAATGCTTCGACTGGCGGCGTTGAAACAAGAAACTATTACCAGAGAAACAACTTGGATTTCGAAAAGGAAAACGGAAAACTGAAGCCCTTTTACAAGTCGCTACTGACATATAGCTATATTTCTCTCAGAATAGTTATATGATTGTAGTGCTTATAGACTTGACTAATTCATACAACGTCTTATTGACAATCTAAGGGAAACAAAACTGAAGAAACTCCAGTTTCAAAAACCACTCGTACATAACGTTGGGGGATTTCTGAGCAATAGGGAGATACTAATTTTGCAACACGGAACTGTACTGGAACCACGAGCACGCAGGGATCTGTCTGGGTTATTATTCAGTGTCGATATTGCAGAACTTCATGACATCTTAGCCAGTGAGATTCAGATATTACAGTACGCAGACGATGCATGCATATATTCCGAAGCCAGTACTCTTCACTCCTGGCGTCCAAAAATGCACGCAGTGATAGGTGTCATGTATAATTTTGGTATATGAATTTTTGTTTCTTAAACGAGTGTGAGTGAGCAGCGATATTGTAAGCTATATCACACAAGTTAAGTAAGTATTTCTGAGATGCGGGAGAGCGCAGTGAAGTGATCAATTGATAGCTTTGGTAGAGAGTGATGTCGCAGTTCAACTGCGTTAGAGTTAGGCTGACAATGAAAAACAGTGTTAGAGTGAGGAAACTATGGCAATGTTATGATTCAAATTTAATGTTTAAATTTATCATTTTGTTCATTCAACTTAATTATGAAAATGATTTGTGAAGGTGGAAATCTAATGCAATGTCAGGTATATACAATAATGGTGTTACTTCTTTTTCACTATTGCTGCGCCATCGAACTATCTTGGCTATTGTACTGAAAGTTGTTAGATTTGAGAGCTAAGAAAGATGTTGCGAAGTTCATTAAATTTAAAAACTGTCACGAACACTTTTCTCAGTATACAAAAAAAATAGTGTTGTCATTTATGCGCATATTCCATTTTCTTACCAACCTTTCTCTTGCAATTCTTTTTAATGAATCATCCAACCAAGTATGTTCGATAGACTGTTAGATTTGCAATTAACAGAGACTTCACTAGACCTCTCGAGTGTCTCTGTGTAGATACAGTAATTTGTAGCTTTACCATAGCGGCGCGGAAGACAGTGCAGTACTGCAACGTGTTGTCCAGATTTGCGCAGAATAGAGGTAAGGAGAAAATATTATGATTATTTTTTTATTTATTCAATCAGTTCCAACTTATGTTATTCAGACACAGTTTTGTGATGAAATTTGCAAAGCCAATTACTCTAGGTTTGATGTACAAGTTAATTATTCAGGCAGTTTGTACTGTTCAAATTTATTGCAGTCAGAGTGCTAACTTTTACAGTATGAAATTCTTCCCAGTTCATCTTTGCCTTCACAATACAACAGTTCATTTATTATTATATCCCAGAACTCACAATCAGAAACAGTATACTTCAGGTTGATATTTTTATTTATTCAGATAACTTTCAACAGCTTTCATACGTCTGCATGAGTGGTTTAAAGAAAGCGACCTCGAAATCTCTGACAGCAAATCCACGCTTATGAGCTCTGCTTGCCATAGCATTCCACTTACCCGAACAATGAGTCAGGCTCCTATTGCAGTCTGGTACACACTTCGAAAGGGCAAATTACGGATTCACGTTATTCTGTGTTTTCTTAGTAGTTATTAAACTTCGTGCGTATTATTTTCTCTATTTAATAGGTTTATTCTCATATTCTTGTATCTGCGATATGTTGTAACTGCAATGTATTGTCAGGTAGTCTGTGGCGCAATTTTCATTTCTGCTGAACAGCAAACTTCACGTCTCATAAGGCATCAGCCTCCATTGGTGATAAGTTAGGAGGTTAGCAAGTAGCATATCTAGGTTTCTGCCTGTGCTTCTATAGTCAATTCTTAAGTCAGCTATACTGGGATAGGTAAAGTGTTTGCATGCTCTGTGCGGACACAGGAGGAGGAGTTCCCGAAGAGTTGAATGTACTTTTGGCTTTGCTTAGTCGTCTTCAGGCACTACACGAAGGAAGCAACTACTCGGGCAGAAGAGTACTTGTGGAGTGAACATAGGAGTCTCTTAGGCTAGACGATAGTGTGAGGTTCGCTGATGAACACTACTCAGAAGACTCGTAGATAGCGAAATCAGACCGCGTTCAGAATAGATACACCTCGACTATCAAATTTCTATCAGTAAACTGGGACCGAGGTCTGGCAGAAACCTTTAACAAATAAAAATAATAATATATAATAATAATATATTATAATAATATGTAAAATAATAATTAATGTAGTTTGTTTTTTGGATAACTGATTGAGGTGAATATAATAATATGTAATAATAATAATTATTATTATTGTTTGTTTGTTTGGATAAGTGATTGAGAGATTAAAATTTACGCCGTGAATTACGCTCAAATTATTCTGAGGACCGAGGGCTGGCAGAAACCTTTAACAAATAAAAATAATAATATATTATAATAATATGTAAAATATAATTAATGTTGTTTGTTTTTTGGATAACTGATTGAGGTGAATATAATAATATGTAATAATAATTATTATTATTATTGTTTGTTTGTTTGGATAAGTAATTGAGAGATTAAAATTTACGCCGTGAATTTATCGAGCTTCGCACGTCCGAAGATGTACGGTACATAGCCAGGCCTCATTATGTATTTTTTTGTAGACAAAGTCTCATATCTGACCTCAGCTTCAATCATGACAATGGAGTGACTAAAATTACTAAAACAAAGAAACTCATACGATTAAATAAAACATATATTCATTTTAACATATACATTGCGATGTAAAAGACACTTAAGCAAAATTTTATCTAAATAATTGCAGATAATTCACAAATGAGAGCGACTTATTAATTCTGCGCCTCTTTCCTGCAAAGAAATATCAAATGGCTAACTGAGGAGACACAAAATATTACGTCCTTCTAGGACAACGAATGACATAAGAGCGTTGATGCCTACTGGCTGTGACAAAAGAGCAGTGTTAATTGCTTTATTTTGCATTCTCTTGTCTTAATAAATCGATACATATAATCTGTTGTTGTAGTTGTGGTCTTCAGTCCTGAGACTGGTTTGATGCAGCTCTCCATGCTACTCTATCCTGTGCAAGCTTCTTCATCTCCCAGTACATACTGCAACCTACATCCTTCTGAATCTGCTTAGTGTATTCATCTCTTGGTCTCCCTCTACGATTTTTACCCTCCACACTGCCCTCCAATGCTAAATTTGTGATCCCTTGATGCCTCAAAACATGTCCTACCAACCGGTCCTTTCTTTTTGTCAAGTTGTGCCACAAACTCCTCTTCTCCCCAATTCTATTCAATACCTCCTCATTAGGTATGTGATCTACCCATCTAATCTTCAGCATTCTTCTGTAGCACCACATTTCGAAAGCTTCTATTCTCTTCTTGTCCAAACTATTTATCATCCATGTTTCACTTCCATACATGGCTACACTCCATACAAATACTTTCAGAAACGACTTCCTGACACTTAAATCTATACTCGATGTTAACAAATTTCTCTTCTTCAGAAACGCTTTCCTTGCCATTGCCAGTCTACATTTTATATCCTCTCTACTTCGACCATCATCAGTTATTTTACTCCCTAAATAGCAAAACTCCTTCACTACTTTAAGTTTTGCATTTGTTAATGTTCATCTTATATCCTCCTTTCAAGACACTATCCATTCCATTCAACTGCTCTTCCAAGTCCTTTGCTGTCTCTGACAGAATTACAATGTCATCGGCGAACCTCGAAGTTTTTATTTCTTCTCCATGAATTTTAATACCTACTCCAAATTTTTCTTTTGTTTCCTTTACTGCTTGCTCAATATACAGATTGAATAACATCGGGGAGAGGCTACAACCCTGTCTCACTCCCTTCCCAACCACTGCTTCCCTTTCATGCCCCTCGACTCTTATAACTGCCATCTGGTTTCTGTACAAATTGTAAATATCCTTACGCTCCCTGTATTTTACCCCTGCCACCTTTAGAATTTGAAAGAGAGTATTCCAGTCAACATTGTCAAAAGCTTTCTCTAAGTCTACAAATGCTAGAAACGTAGGTTTGCCTTTTCTTAATCTTCCTTGTAAGATAAGTCGTAAGGTTAGTATTGCCTCACGTGTTCCAACATTTCTGTGGAATCCAACTGATCTTCCCTGAGGTCCGCTTCTACCAGTTTTTCCATTCGTCTGTAAAGAATTCGCGTTAGTATTTTGCAGCTGTGACTTATTAAACAGATAGTTCGGTAATTTTCACATCTGTCAACACTTGCTTTCTTTGGGATTGGAATTATTATATTGTTCTTGAAGTCTGAGGGTATTTCACCTGTCTCATACATCTTGCTCACCAAATGGTAGAGTTATCTCCCATTTCGTCTTCATCTACATCCTCTTCCATTTCCATAATATTGTCCTCAAGTCCATCGCCCCTGTATAAACCCTCTATATACTCCTTCCACCTTTCCGCCTTCCCTTCTTTGCTTAGAACTGGGTTTCCATCTGAGCTCTTGATGTTCATACAAGTAGTTCACTTCTCTCCAAAGGTCTCTTTAATTTTCCTGTAGGCAGTATCTATCTTACCCATAGTGAGATAAGTCTCTACATCCTTACATTTGTCCTCTAGCCACCCCTGCTTAGCCATTTTGCACTTCCTGTCGATCTCATTTTTGAGACGTTTGTATTCCTTCTTGCCTGCTTCATTTACTGCATTTTTATATTTTCTCCTTTCATCAATTAAATTTAATATTTCTTCTGTTACCTAAGGATTTTTACTAGCCCTCGTCTTTTTACCTACTTCATCCTCTGCTGCCTTTACTACTTCATCCCTCAAAGCTACCCATTCTTCTTCTACTGTATTTCTTTCCCCTGTTTCTGTCAATTGTTCCCTTATGCTCTCCCTGAAACTCTGTGCAACCTCTGGTTCTTTCAGTTTATCCAGGTCCCATCTCCTTAAATTAGTACCTTTTTGTAGTTTGTTCAGTTTTAATCTACAGTTCATAACCAGCAGATTGTGGTCAGAGTCCACATCTGCCCCTGGAAATGTCTTACAATTTAAAACCTGATTCCTAAATCTCTGTCTCTTTCATTATATAATCTATCTGATACCTTTTAGTATCTCCAGGATTCTTCCATGTATACAACCTTCTTTTATGATTCTTGAACCAAGTATTAGCTATGATTAAGTTATGCTCTGTGCAAAATTCTACCAGACGGCTTCCTCTTTCATTTCTTACCCCCAATACATATTCACCTACTATGTTTCCTTCTCTCTCTTTTCCTACTGACGAATTCCAGTCACCCATGACTATTAAATTTCCGTCTCCCTTCACTACCTGAATAATTTCTTTTATCTCATCATCTGCAGAGCTAGTTGGCATATAAAGTTGTACTACTGTAGTAGGTGTGGGCTTTGTGTCTATCTTGGCCACAATAATGAGTTCACTATGCTGTTTGTAGTAGCTTACCCGCACTCCTATTTTTTATTCACTATTAAACCTACTCCTGCATTACTCCTATTTGATTTTGTATTTATAACCCTGTATTCACCTGACCAAAAGTCTTGTTCCTCTTGCCACCGAACTTCACTAATTCCCACTATATCTAACATTAACCTATCCATTTCCCTTTTTTAATTTTCTAACCTACCTGCCCGATTTAGGGATCTTACATTCCACGCTCCGATCCGTAGGACGGCAGTTTTCTTTCTCCTGATAACGACGTCCTCTTGAGTAGTCCCCGCCCAGAGATCCGAATGGGGGACTATTTTACCTCCGGAATATTTTACCCAAGAGGACGACATCATCATTTAATCGTACAGTAAAGCTGCATACCCTCGGCAAAAATTACGGCTGTAGTTTCCCCTTGCTTTCAGCCGTTCGCAGTACCAGCACAGCAAGGCCGTTTTGGTTAATGTTGCAAGGCCAGATCAGTCAATCATCCAGACTGTTGCCCCTGCAACTACTGAAAAGGCTGCTGCCCCTCTTCAGGAACCAAACGTTTGTCTGGCCTCTCAACAGATACCCCTCCGTTGTGGTTGCACCTACGGTACGGCCATCTGTATCGCTGAGGCACGCAAGCCTCCCCACCAACGGCAAGGTCCATGGTTCATGGGGGGGGGGGGGGGGCATATAATCTAAGTTAACTAAATTAAATATTGTCTGTGCTCCAGTGCAAATGGTTCCTTAAATACCCGAAGTAGGAAACTCTGCGTGATTTAGCGATTCATGGCACTTATATCGAAAAGACAGATGGGTGTGTTCATTGCAGTTGCCAAAAATTTTCTCTCTGCTGAGATTTTATTTGAGTATGAAAGTGACGTTATAGCATATAACAGGTCTAGGTGAAATAAAATTGTTGCATAATTTTACCGGCCACCCGAGTCCGCTGTGACGGTTTTAGGGACACTGCCAGAAAGTTTGTGGTCATTAGTGTGGAAATGCAAATCATGCAGTATTATTCTGGGATGACTGTAACCGACCGAGAATAGTCTGGGACGTCTATGAATTCATTGTATGGGGTACACGCAGAGTCTTGGGAAGTACGTTTTTCGAAAACTGTCTCGAACAACTATAGTAGTTCAACAACCTAAACGCAATGGAAATATTGTAGACCTTGTAGCTATAAACAGGATATACCTAATATACGATGTCAGTGTAGAGAGAGGGATTAGAGGGCCATAATGTGATCACATCGTCTTTGGTTATGAAAGTTGATAAAGCAGTCGAGAAGACTAGAACAGTCCTTCCGCTAGAAAGAGCTGCTAGACAATTCTTAGCATCCCACTTAGACAGTGAATTGACATCTTTTAGTTTCAATATGATGCACTTAGAGGAATTATGGGCAAAGTTTAAACGGACTGTAAATCATACTATAATGAATTACATGCAAAGTAAGTGGACTAAGGACAGACAAGACCCACCGTGTTTTAACAAAGAAATTCGAAAAATGCTGAAGAAGTAAAGGCTGTTGCACTCTCTGTTCAAGAGAGAACGGATAAATGACGACAGTTAAAAATTAATAGAATTTCGTGAATCTGTAAGAAGAACGATGTGCTAAGCTTACAACAACTACCACTTCAACAACAGATCTTGCAGAGAACAGAAGAAAATTCTTGTCCTACGTAAAATCGCTAACTGTCTTTAATGCTTCTATCCAGTCATTCGTTAACCAATCTGGCGTGGCAATAGAAGATAGCAAAATAAAAGCCAAAGTTAAAAATTTTGCAATTAAGAAATCGTTCTCGCAAGAGAATCGTACAAACTTACAGGCTTCTGACAATCACGCAGACTGCCGTGTGGAGGACGTAATAAAAAGCATCACTGGAGTAGAGAAACAAATGAACGAGTTGAGAACAAACAATGCGTCAGGTCCTGATGGAATAAGAGTTCAGTTTTACAAAGAGTACCCTACAGTACTGGACCCTTTCTTCGCTTTCATTTGTCGGGAATCTCTCGCCGAGGCGAAGTCCCAAGCGAACAGAAAAAAAGCACAGGTGAGTCCTGTATATAAGAACGGTCAAAGAAAGGACTCTTAAAATTACAGAGAAATATTTTTAACATCGGTTTGCTGCAGTATCCTTGAACATATGTCCAGTTAGAATATAATAAATTACCTTGAGAGGGAAAAGCTTCTGTCCATAAATCAGCAAGTTTTCAGAAAGCATCTCGCGTGCGAAACTCAGCTCTCCCTTTTCTCACATTACATCCTGCAAACCATGGATGAAGAGCAACGGGCCGTGTCCGTATTCCTAGATTTCCCTGAGGCATCTAACACGGTGCCACACTGCCAACTGTCAGCGAAGGTACAAGCTTACGGAATAGGCTCCCAGATATATGTGTCTCTCGGAGACTACTTACCTAACAGGAGTCAGTATGTTGTCCGCCACGGCGAGTGTTCGTCAGAGACAAGAGGCCGCCTGAAGTGCCCCCGGGAACTGTGACAGGACCGGCTATTTTCTACATGCCTAAATGATCTGGCTTAAAGAGTAAGCAGCTGTTCGCTTATGTTGCTATGGTGTGTGGGAAGGCGTTGTCGTTCAGTGACGGTTGGATGATACAAGACGACTTAGACAAAACTTCTAATTGGTGTGATGAATGGCAGCTAACTATAAATGTGGAGAAATGTGAGTTCATGCAGATGAGTAGGAAAAACGAACACACAATCTTCGAATATAGTGTTAATATTGTGCAGTTATACAATGTCACGACGATTAAATATCTAGTCATAACGTTGCAAAGCGATATGTAATGCATTGAGAATGTAAGGATTGCAGTAGGAAAGACGAATGGTCGACTTTGGTTTATTGGGAGAATTTTAAGAACGTGTGGTTCATCTGAATGGGACATCGCATATACACTACTCGCCATTAAAATTGCTACACCACGAAGATGACGTGCTACAGACGCGAAATTTAACCAGCAGGAAGAAGCTATGATATGCAAATGATTAGCTTTTCAGAGCATTCACACAAGGTTGGCGCCGGTGGCGACACCTACAACGTGCTGACATGAGGAAAGTTTCCAACCGATTTCTCATACACAAACAGCAGTTGACAGGCGTTGCCTGGTGAAACGTTGTTGTGATGCCTCGTGTAAGTAGGAGAAATGTGTACCATCACGTTTCCGGCTTTGATAAAGGTCGGATTGCAGCCTATGGCGATTGCGGTTTATCGTATCGCGACGCTGCTCCTCGCGTTGGTCGAGATCCAATGACTCTTAGCAGAATATGAAATCGGTGGGTTCACGAGGGTAATACGGAACGCCGTGCTGGATCCCAACGGTCTCGTATCACTATCAGTCGAGATGACAGGCATCTTATCCGCATTGCTGTAACGGATTGTGTAGCCAAGTCTCGATCCCTGAGTCAACAGATGGGGACGTTGGAAAGACAACAACAATCTGCACGAACAGTTCGACGTCGTTTGCAGCAGCATGGAGTATCAGCTCGGAGACCATGACTGAGGTTACCTTTGACGCTGCATCACACACAGGAGCGCCTGCGATGGTGTACTCAACGACGAACCTGGATGCTCGAATGGCAAAACGTCATTTTTTCGGATGAATGCAGGCTCTGTTTACAGCATCATGATGCTCGTATCGGTGTTTGGAGACATCGCGGTGAACGCACATTGGAAGCATGTAGTCGTCATCGCTATACTGGCATAACACCTGGCGTGATGGTATGGGGTGCCATTGGTTACACGATTCGGTCACCTCTTGTTCGCATTGACGATACTGTGAAGAATGGACGTTACATTTAAGATATGTTACGACCCGTTGCTCTACCCTTCATTCGATTCCTGCGAAACCCTACATTTCAGCAGGGTAATGCACGACCGCATGTTGCAGGTCCTGTATGGCCCTTCCTGGATTCAGAAAATGTTCGACTGCTACCCCGGCCAGCACATTCTCCAGATATCTCACCAATTGAAAACGGCTGGTCAATGGCGACCGAGCAATTGGCTCGTTACAATAAGCCAGTCACTACTCTTGATGAATTGTGGTATCGTGTTGAAGCTGTATGGGCAGCTGTACCTGTACACCCCATCCAAGCTCTGTTCGACTTAATGCCCAGGCGTATCAAGGCCGTAATTACGCCCAGAGGTGATTGTTCTGGGTACTTATTTCTCAGGATCTATGCACCCAAATTGTGTAAAAATGTAATCACATGTCAATTCTAGTATAATATATTTGTCCAATGAATAGCTGTTTATCAACTGCATTTCTTCTTGGTGTAGCAATTTTAATGGCCAGTAGCGTATTACAGTAGTACAACCCATTGTTGAGTATTGTTCGAGTATTTGGAATCCACACCAGATCGAATTAAAGGAAGACTTCGAAACAATTCCAAGGCGGGCTGCTAAATTTGTTACCTGTACGTTCGGACAACATGCAACTATTACGGAGGTGTTCCGGAAATTCAAACGGGAGTCGCTGGAGGAAGCCACGTTCTTTTCGAGAAGCACTGTTGAGGAAAAGTAACCCTGCATTTGAGGTTGACTGCAGAACAAGTCTACTGCCACCATCTTGAATTCCACGTGAGGACCAAGGACAGATTAGGGCTCGTACGGAAGCACACAAACACTCGTTTTTCCTTTGCTCTCTTCGCCAGTGAAAGAGAAAAGGAAATGGCTAGTAGTGGTACAGTGTCCTCCCCCATGCCCCATATGGTGGCTTGCGGAGTATGTATTTATATGTAGATGTTGACGAATTCAACTGGGACAACACACTGTTCCAGTTGTGAAAACAACTCAGTATCTGGGAATGGTTATCGGTGATAATATGAGCTCCTCACATCCGACGTATCAGTACCATATGTAAAAAAGCCTGCGAAGTATGGTGGGGATATGATCGACGGACAGCAATTTCTTTGTACTGGTCCTTACTAAGGACACATTTCGATTACGGACACCTTTGCTACGGATTAGCATCAGACAGCCAGCTCCAAAGACTCGACCCAGGGCAGGACAAGCCTTGCGTATAGTTACTGTGGCGTTCATGTCAACCCTTACCAAAGCATTACCGATTGAAGCGAATGAACCACCGTTAGAGTTGCGACGAATAATCCTCTGCAAGAAATTCCGCCTACGACTGTATTTCGACGAATATCAGAACATGAGCCACTTGACGAAAAAAATACTGGAGTTAACATCCTACTCTGCATGCGGAATGTATTGTGTAAATAAGGAACTTCCATCAGTGGCAGCTGAATATGTGGAGATGAGGGCAATAAGGCACTAAGTGTGGAAAGAAGTCTTCTCCCGCATTACAACAGGCCATATGAAACGTCCTCTCTGCAGATTGATGTCAGGACCAGTTTC
This sequence comes from Schistocerca gregaria, assembly GCF_023897955.1. Classification (NCBI taxonomy): domain Eukaryota; kingdom Metazoa; phylum Arthropoda; class Insecta; order Orthoptera; family Acrididae; genus Schistocerca; species Schistocerca gregaria. The sequence goes on from NC_064924.1 coordinate 301,201,404, forward strand.
ACATGACAAAGCCAGGACGCAAGTAATACTATCAAGATGTGTGCGTGGTGTGTACATATTGGTCCAAGCCTAGTGAAGTGGTCGGCAGTGGTTGTTGGGAACACCGAAACGAACAACAAGGGCGATACAAGCTGGGCGCACACTCCGTTATTATGACAGCTAAGCAGACTGCCATCCTGAAGGCCCTACTATTCACAAAGACCTCATCAGCAGACACAATTTTCGTCACGTCTCGCATTATGTCAGCCCTGAAATTGATTAGAAACCATTATAATAGTTGTACCAATGCCATAGTTGCTGTAATTGTCAACGTTTTTCTTTTCGAGTACAGAGTAACTGTCGCAATATCGTGATCGAAGGGATGAAAGGGCAATGTGGGATATCTCGAAATGATTAAGTAGATGCTATAGCGAAGCAGGTATTTTTACATGGAGCTGTTGAATACGATAAACTCTCTTTCGTTGTTCTTGTTGTGGTCTTCAGTACTGATACTGGTTTGATGTAGCTCTCCATGCTACTCGAGCCTGTGCAAGCTTCTTCATCTCCCAGTACCTACTGCAACCTACATCCTTCTGAATCTGCTTACTGTATTCATCTCTTGGTCTCCCTCTACGAATTTTACCCTCCACGCTGCCCTCCAGTGCTAAATTTGAGATCCCTTGATGCCTCAAAACATGTCCTACCAACCGGTCCCTTCTTTTTGTCAAGTTGTTCCACAAACTCCTCTTCTCCCCAATTCTATTCAATACCTCCTCGTTAGATATGTGATCTACCCATCTAATCTTCAGCATTCTTCTGTAGCACCACATTTCTAAAGCTTCTATTCTCTTCTTGTCCAAACTATTTATCGTCCATGTTTCACTTCCATACATAGCTACACTCCATACAAATACTTTCAGAAACGCCTTCCTGACACTTAAATCTATACTCGATGTTAACAAATTTTTCCTCTTCAGAAGCGCTTTCCTTGCCATTGCCAGTCTACATTTTACATCCTCTCTACTTCGACCATCGTCAGTTATTTTGCTCCCCAAATAGCAAAACTCCTTTACTACTTTAAGTGTCTCATTTCCTAGTCTAATTCCCTCAGCATCATCCGATTTAACTCGACTACATTCCACTATCTTCGTTATGCTTTTGTTGATGTTCATCTCATACCCTCATTTAAAGACACTGTCCATTCCGTTCAACTGCTCTTCCAAGTCCTTTGATGTTTCTGACAGAATTACAATGTCATCAGCGAACCTCAAAGTTTTTATTTCTTCTCAATGAATTTTAATACCTGATCCGAACTTTTCTTTTGTTTCCTTTACTGCTTGCTCAATATACAGATTGAATAACATCGGGGAGAGGCTACAATCCTGGCTCACTCCCTTCCCAACCACATCTTCCCTTTCATGTCCCTCGACTCTTATAACTACCATCTGGTTTCTGTACAAATTGTAAATAGCCTTTCGCTCCCAGTATTTTACCCCAGCCACCTTCAGAATTTGCAAGAGAGTATTCGAGTTAACATTGTCAAAAGGTTTCTCTAAGTCTACAAATGCTAGAAACCTATGTTTACCTTTTCTTAATCTTCCTTGTAAGATAAGTCGTAAGGTTAGTATTGCCTCACGTGTTCCAACATTTCTACGGAAACCAAACTGATCTTCCCCGAGATCCGCTTCTACTAGTTTTTCCATTCGTCTGTACAGAATTCGTGTTTGTATTTTGCAGCTGCGACTTATTAAACTGATAGTTCGGTATTTTCACACCTGTCAACACCTTCTTTCTTTGGGATTGGAATTATTATATTCTTCTTGAAGTCTGAGGGTATTTCGCCAGTCTCATACATCTTTCTCACGAAATGGTAGAGTTTTGTCATGACTGGTCCTCCCAAGGCCGTCAGTAGTTCTAATGGAATGTTGTCTGCTCCTGGGGCCTTGTTTCGACTCAGTTCTTTCAGTGCTATGCCAGACTCTTCACGCAGTATCTTATCTCCCATTTCGTCTTCATCTACATCCTCATTTCCATAATATTGTCCTCAAGTACATCGCCCTTGTATAAACCCTCTATATACTCCTTCCACCTTTCTGCCTTCCCTTCTTTGCTTAGAACTGGGTTTCCATCTGAGCTCTTAATGTTCATATAAGTAGTTCTCTTCTCTCCAAAGGTCTCTTTAATTTTCCTGTAGGCAGTATCTATCTTACCCCTAGTGAGATAAGCCTCTACATCCTTACATTTGTCCTCAAGCCATCCCTGCTTAGCCATTTTGCACTTCCTGTCGATCTCATTTTTGAGACGTTTGTATTCCTTCTTGCCTGCTTCATTTACTGCATTTTTATATTTTCTCCTTTCATCAATTAAATTCAATATTTCTTCTGTTACCCAAGGGTTTCTATTAACCCTCGTCTTTTTACCTACTTGATCGTCTGCTGCCTTCACTACTTCATCCCTCAGAGCTACGCATTCTTCTTCTGTTGTATTCCTTTCCCCCATTCCTGTCAATTGTTCCCTTATGCTCTTCCTGAAACTCTTTATAACCTCTGGTTTAGTCAGTGTATCAGTTTAACCAATAGATTGTGGTCAGAGTCCACATCTGCCACTGGAAATGTCTTACAATTTAAAACCTGGTTCCTAAATCTCTGTCTTACCATTATATAATCTATCTGATACTTTTTAGTATCTCCAGGGTTCTTACATGTATACAACCTTCTTTTATGATTCTTGAACCAAGTATTAGCTGTGATTATGTTATGCTCTGTGCAAAATTCTACCAGCTTCCTCTTTCATTTCTTCCCCCTAATCTCTTATCACCTTCTCTCCCTTTTCCTACTCTCGAATTCCAGTCATCCATGACTATAAAATTTTCGTCTCCTTTCAGTACCTGAATAATTTCTTTTATCTCATCATATATTTCATCAATTTCTTCATCATCTGCAGAGCTAGTTGGCATATAAACTTCTACTACTGTAGTAGGCATGGGCTTTGTGTCTATCTTGGCCACAATAATGCGTTCACTATACTGTTTGTAGTAGCTTACCCGTACTGCAGTTTTTTTATTCATTATTAAACCTACTCCTGTATTACCCCTATTTGATTTTGTATTTATAACCCTGTATTCCCCTACCAAAAGTATTGTTCCTCCTACCACCGAACTTCACTAATTCCCACTATATCTAACTTTAACCTATCCATTTCCCTTTTTAAATTTTCTAACCTACCTGCCCGATTGAGGGATCTGACTTTCCACGCTCCGATACATAGAATGCCAGTTATCTTTTTCCTGATAACGACGTCCACCCGGAGATCCGAATGGGGGACTATTTTACCTCCGAAATATTTTATCCAAGAGGACGGCATCATCATTTAATCATACAGTAAAGCTGCATGCCCTCGGGAAAAATTACGGCTGTAATTTCCCCTTGCTTTCAGCCGTTCGCAGTAGCAGCACAGCAAGGCCGTTTTGGTTAATGTTACAAGGCCAGATCAGTCAATCATCCAGACTGTTGCCCCTGCAACTACTGAAAAGGCTGCTGCCCCTCTTCAGGAACCACACGTTTGTCTGGCGTCTCAACAGATACCCATCCGTTTTGGTTGCACCTACGGTACGGCCATCTGTATCGCTGAGGCACGCAAGCCTCCCCACCAACGGCAAGGTCCATGGTTCATGGGGGCAGGACTCTCTCTCACAGATATGAACTCCGAGCTCAGAAAGCAATTGACCTCGGAATGGCTAGAGGAATTGTCGCCGACATCTAAAATCAAAGGCAGTCGCTACGCACAGGTTCATCTGACGATTCCAAGACAACCACGTGTAATAAGACACAAACATCAAAAATCGTCATGAAAATTATAGCATGGCTGAAAATTAGTCATTGGAAGTTCGACCTAAGCGACAACCCTCGTGTGTTTGCGCAGTAGAAGGATGTACAACCCTCGTGTGTTTGCGCAGTAGAAGGATATTCAAACACATACTTCTACAATGTCCTCTGAACATGTATCATATAAATGTCCTTGCAAGCAGTTTTCGGGCCCTTAGTCATCAGTCCCAAAGCAGCTTACAAGTCTTATTAGCATCCAACGTGACAATAACGTATAGGCTGCTGTACTTCGTCAACAGTGCCAACATTAAGATATAGCTCCCTCTCTAAGCTGTCAATCTAATGCTCTGGTAAGTTTTAGAACGCCACGAGAAGACCGACTAACTATGTCCCCACGTGTTACTCGGTAGAATATGGAACGCACAGCTTCTGAATGTATGTCACTGTGTACCTTACACGTGTATGTGTCTGAATACTGGTCAATCTATAAGTGTGGCTGTATCACACAGCTCTGGTTCTTGTAAAATGTTCTCCTGTTCTGTCTGTGTGGTACTTATAGACCTGCGGAAATATTAGTTCTATTCCCAGCTCTTGAAACAATTTTCACTGGACTTAGAAAGAATATATTATTGTTAATTTAGACATATAGTCATTAATGCAGACCAAATTTGGAAAATCCCAAACATGTACTAAAGGCGGTTTATCATTTCTTATTGTGTTAGTGGTAGAACTTTAATAGTATACTAGCACTGAGAATCTTGTGCTCCATTTCCGCCTTGTTTTTCGTTTTAGTATACTCTGATTGTAAATCTTGTTTTATGTCGAATGACTCCTTTGTTGATCCTATGGAACATCGTACCAGGGTACTTGATGAATTGTCAAAACCAATTGTAATACATTTCCTGTGTTTGGATGGCTTTATTGTCACATTCCGTAGGCCAATAAATTTAAAAAAAAGTCTTTTGCTTCGTTCTTCTGAAAAAAATACAAAAAGCAGCAAACTGTCGTCAACGAGAAGAACAGTAGGAAATCTGGTCTCAGCAAATTATACGGACTTCCTGATCATCTCACTGATGTTTTTAGAAACTTGTATATAGATTCGAGTTGCTGTATGAAAACTAAAGATGAGAACATCCATTTTACTAGCGTTCTGACATCTGTCGGAGGAGGATGCATTTGTACAGTGTCTGTGTTTACAATTCACACACATAACGTTCTTTCAGACATGCACCCATGCATGCAAATTTGCATCAGTTGTACTATTTATTACTGACACATGAAAATTTCGGCCAGTCTGGCATCGAACACGGATTTCCTTCTTATAGTGAATGGTCACCTTAAACACTTCGGCTGTCCATGCACTCTTCCCATACCGACCCAAACCCCCCAAATGCACACTTGTCCACATTTCCCAAAGCTCTCATTTTGTGATTCCTGCAATAGAGAGGGACATCAGGTGTGATCGTAGTTTTATCGCGTCGAGGTATGTAATACATTTTATTTTATTGTACAGTGTCTGTGTTTACAGTTCCCATTAAATATAATGTTCCTTCAGGCAATTACTACTGCTCAGACACTGAAAAATACATATATATCAAACATGTTCAATAAGAAATGCAATACATTTTTTTCTCGGCCAATTTCAGTTGAAAAAAAAGCAAAATTTTCTATTGGAGATCATCTAATATACCCACTTCAGTCCCTTAGCCTTAAATATACGTAGCCTTCAAGATGCGGTCTGTAACGAAGGTGCCTTCCGAGGATAGAGCTGTCACTGAGTTCCTTTTTTTTTGGGAAACCAGAGATTCACAGATATTCAGTGACGCTTGCAGAATGTCTACGGATAACCTGAAAGTGAACAAAAGCACAGTGAGTCATCGGGCGAGGCGTCTGTTGTCACTGCAACATCGTTGCGCAAACCTGTCCAGTATCCCATGTGCCTGCCACGTCCACACAGCTGTGCTACCCTCAGGAAAATGAGGAAACAACTTCAGCTTGTTCGTTGGCACGAAAATGCAAACGAACTTCTCCTTCTCCAAGTCAACTTTGGGCCTCACACAAGTCTGTGCACGCGAGAGGAAACTTCAATGGACTGTTCTTCAAAAATGTGTTCAAATGGCTCTGAGCACTATGGGACTTAACTTCTGAGGTCATCAGTCCCATAGGCCTTAGAACTACTTAAACCTAACTTACCTAAGGACATCACACACATCCATGTCCGAGGCAGGATTCGAACCTGAGACCGTAGCGCCTAGAACCGCTCGGCCATTCCGACCGACGACTGTTCTTCCTCATCACCCCTACAGCCCCCATCTCGCACCTTTCGACTTCCATCTGTTTGTCCCAGTGAAGGATACATTTCACTAGACGTACGTAGACTATGGGGAGATTATTGGTGTATCAAGGTGTTCAGCCCGACGTCGACCAATAGAGTGGTAATTTGCTGGCATGCAGGCCTTCCCAGTAAAGTGCTGAAAAATAGATTTTGTAGCCAAACGAGTGGTGAATAATATGGTTTATTGGAATTCCGAATAAAGCCAACTCGTATTCGGAGAATAAGTGTTACATTACTTGTTGAACACCCCTCGTATTACGTGACAAGACAGGTCAAAACGACGACAGTAACACTGTCTATCCTTGTGCGGGAATACACATGAGTGCGAACGCTAAGAGATGTAAACACTGTGTCATATAAGTTTGAATCGGCGCAAGAGTTGTGGACGAATTGCCAAAGTGGTTATGCCACCGCTCGCGTTAAGGACGAAGTAAATATTCCAGAATTCGAAACCAGAACAGCTTTTAGCATGAGTGACATAAAAGTAGATATCTTCGGCGTTGCGAAACAACTCAAATCACTTAAAAAAGACAAGTCTTCTGATCCAGATGGTATACCAGTCAGGTTCCTTTCAGAGTATGCAAACACAATAGCGTCGTTCTTAGCACTCATATACAACAGCTCATTTGACGAAAGGTCTGTTCCTAGAGACTGGAAAGTAGTACAGGTCACACCAATATTCAAGAAAGGAAATAGGGGTAACCCATTGAATTACAGACCCATATCACTGACCTCAGTTTGCAGTAAGATTCTGGAGCATATTCTGTACTCGGACGTTATGAATCACCGTGAAGAAAATGACTTATTCATACATAACCAACTTGCATTCAGAAAATATGGTTCTTATGCAACAAAGCTACCTCTTTATTCCCATGAAGTAATGAGTGCTGTCGATAAGTGATCTCAGATCGATTCCATATTCCTAGATTTGCAGAAAGCTTTTGATACCGTTCCTCACAAGCAACAATTAATCAAATGGCGTGCATATGGAGTATCGTCTCAGTTGTGTGACTGGATTCGTGATTTCCTCTCAGAGAGGTCACAGTTCGTAGTGATAGACGGTAAATCATTGAGTAGAACAGAAGTGATATCTGGCGTCCCGCAAGGTAGTGTCACAGGCCCTCTCCTGTTCCTGATTTACATAAATGATCTAGGTGATAATCTGAGCAGCCCCCTTAGATTGTTTGCAGATGACTCTGTAATTTTCCGTCTAGTAAAATCATCAGACGATCGATTCCTATTATAAAATGATCTAGAGAGAATTTCTGTATGGTGCAAAAAGTGGCAATTGGCACTAAACAGAGAAAAGTGCGAGGTCATCCGCATGGGTACTAAAAGAAATCCGATACATTTTGGGTATGTGATAAATCGGAAAAATCTAAGGGCTGTCAATTCGGCTAAATACCTAGGAATTACAATTACGAGTAATTTAAATTGGAAAGACCACATAGATAATATTGTGGGGAAGGTGAAACAAAGACTGCGCTTTGTTGGCAGAACACTTAGAAGATGTGACAAACACACTAAAGAGACAGCCTACATGACACTTGGTCGTCCTCTACCTTACCAGGTAGGATTAACTGAGGACATCGAAAAAGCGCATGTAACGGCAGCTCATTTCGTGTTATTGCGTAACAGGGGCGAGAGTGTCAGTGATATGAAACGCAAGTTGGGGTGGCAGTCACTGAAACAAAGGCGGTTTTCTTTGCTGCGACATCTATTTACTAAATTTGAATTAACAACTTACTCTTCCGAATGCGTAAATATTTTGTTGACACCCGCCTGTGTAGGGAGAAATGATCATAATAATAAAATAAGAGAAATCAGATCTCGAACGGAAAGATTTAGGTGTTCCTTTTCACCATGCGCCATTCGGGAGTGGATTGGTAGAGAAGTAGTATGAAAATGGTTCGATGAACCCTCTGCAAGGCACTTGAGTGTGAATTGCAGAGTAACCATGTAGATGTAGACTTAGAAGGGGGCAATCTGATTTCGAATCCCAGACCGACACAAGTTTTCATGTATCACTAATAAATTGTACAGCTGACGACTAACAGTATCCGCAATTTGCAAAGAAAAAAAAACAAAAAAAACCATTTCATACGGCTGTTGATCGTCAGCAGTATGCGTTCTTCCAAATAGCATGCACGTCTGAAGACACTGAAAAATACAGAAATTGCGAACTTGTGTTACATGCTACGACAGGCCAAAGAGACGATAGTAACATTGTCTCTCCCTCTGCGAGAATACACATAATAATTTCCAGCTCCAGGGTATGTAGATGTTGTGAGATACAGAGATGTGGATTGGTTTTGGAGGCATGAACCGATACCAGAAGTGGTTAATGCGACCGCTCGCGTTAATCGGGATATCCGGCTTTGATTTCTGTTGATGCACAAATTTTCATGTGTGTCTAATGAATTGCACAGCTGATGGCTAAAGGTAATCGCAAATTGCAAATAGATTTCTTCTCACTGTTGAAATATTGGTAAACCGTAGGCTTTTTATAAAATTATTTCTTTCACTTAATAAGTCTTTAGTTTGCATATGTTTCAAAAACCAATTCTTGTTTATTCTGAATACACACGTGACTTAGTCTATCTCTGGTTCACTTCAACTGCTTAACTTTCCTGTGATCGAAGATGTATGCGAGGAAAAGGCAACTACCTTGTGAAGTATATAGTCGGCGAATGATTCTGGAATCTGTGAATCCGTATTCAGAGTGGTAACTCCTCTTCATTGAATATAACATATCTCGTTGCTAAACTAATTAATGATTGCTGAATCACTGTAATATAGCAATTTATGGGAATCCATCATTTGCAGGACAGTCCATGGTTGAGTGTTCAGGCGAGATGGAGATTCAATGTTCATAGATAACGGTTTTATTCATATGAGAACGCACCGTCAGTTTATACCGAAGCAAACAGTTGGTGTTTTAAAAAAAATGGTTCAAATGGCTCTGAGCACTATGGGACATAACACCTGAGGTCATCAGTCCCCTAGAACTTAGAACTACTTAAACCTAACTAACCTAAGGACATCACACACATCCATGCCCCAGGCAGGATTCGAACCTGCGACCGTAGCGGTCACGCGGTTCCAGACTGAAGCGCCTATAACCGCACGGCCACACCAGCCGGCAGTTGGGGTTTTATTATCAGCTACTATACATTACACGTATGATGACCCCACACTGTCATTATATATATACATACTCCTCCGTCCACAGCACAATGTATGTCAAGCTTTTTCCATATTCGCTCACTTTACGTTATATTACACTCTGATAATTAATTAATAATAGCGCGGGGGGTAGCCGCATGGTCTTGGGCGCCTTGTCACGGCCCGTGCGGTTTCCCCCGTCGGAGGTTCGAGTCCTCCCTGGGCATCTGTGAGTGTGTTGTCCTTCGCGTGAGTTTAAGTTAGATTAAGTAGTGTGCAAGCTTACGGACCGATGACCTCAGCAGTTTGGTCCCACAACATCTTACCACAAATTTCCAAAATTAGTAATGTTCTTTGATATATTAAAGCCGTGGTCAGTACGTGCGAGTGTTTACAAGTGATACCAAATGTAATGCAGCACGTGTAAGACACTAAGACTGTCGAAGGAAATAGAATTTCTTTACATCGATGTGCCTCATCTACATTTCATTCCTTATTTTTCTGCAACTGCTCATAACTCCAACAACGCATTTCTGCATTGCTTAACGAACAACGCTCACTTAGATCAACGGTTGCCATAGTGAAAATCCATGTCATCTTGACATCAAAATTTGGCTACACACTGTGTGGAAGCTTTTCGTTATAAGCATCTTTGTTGTTTAGTTTTGAAAATTCTGTTTAGTTTATGAAAAGCGCTCCTGGCTGTTTTTAATTATGGTAGAGTAGTTGAAAATGACAATGGTATAAAAAATTTATTTTTTCAATGGTACATATTTTCAAAGATGTCGTACCCCTATTATATACAACATTAGACATCACAAAATTTTCTGTTGTGTTGGCGCTACTGACATTTAATCCTTGTCATTACGATTTCCTCCAGTCCTCTACGTGTGAGCAGATGAAGTGGACAGAGCTGGCCTTTCGCTTGAGTGCTAACAATCTCGCCCACCATGCCTCTACCGCACTTAGGCCACAATTACGACGCCCCGTCGCTGCTAACAAGTACTGAGCGGATCTAATTCGCGTCTGTGGCGGCTCATTCGTTACGTCGCTTCCTCCACGAGTGGCTGTAGGTTATGTAACAGCCTATAAATTCTTCAGCTAGGCGGACATCTTGAGAAGCGCAACATCGGATACAAGAGACGACACTGCGACATCACTGGAACACTTAAAAGTTTCCATATACTTTTTCTTTCCGTAATATTCCATTAATTAATGGCTACACAGTTTATCTGTGTAATCTAGTGACAATCTCTCCGTTTAAACTGATCCTCATCTTTTCTTGCACTTTTCTTGAGATACACGATGTCGCAATCATTGGATTACCACGGAAGAACTGCCTTGTGAAGAAATTTGCATGTTTTCAAATTACATTTACTCTTACTGCTATTTTCAAAAGAACATGAATTTCTGGCTGGTCTAAAGCTAGCCGGATTTCGTTTGTTACTCTTCTCTCTTGTTTTCACGGCCAACTTCGTTGATCGCTGGTATTCTCTCGAAATACATGGGATTTCACAATTCCTGTTACTGGCTTGTCGCGGTTGTAGAGGGGTTTTCGTTTCGAAAAAGAAGCTATGTGCTGAAATTTATCGTTTACGTGTAATAAATTATATTTTGAAACTACCCGTTTCGCGGTGCGCACAAACCTGCCTGCTCTACAGGAGCTGCTCCACGTGGCAGTCCTGAGGTTTGTTGCAAGACGTGTGTCTTGGACGTTTGCTATCACGCACACGGTCCACAAACCCACTGCGCGTCCGTTAAGTGCGGTGTGACATTCAACCGTCCTATCTGCTTAGGAACCAGTTTCCTGTAATCGTCGTTGTAGTAGCATAAGATGGTATGTAATGGACTGAGGAGATCTGGTAAAAGCTCTCGAGACAGGTGAAGTGCGGTTTTACCACTAACTACTATACTGTGAAGTGGAACATTTGAAAGTCATAGGGCTGCGCGGGGTTGCCGAACGGTCTTGGGAGCATTGCCACGGTTTGCGCGGCTGGACCCTTCGGAGGTTCGAGCTCTCCTTCGGGCAAGGGTGGGTGTGTTGTCCTTAGCGTAAGTTAATTAAAGTTAGGTTAAGAAGTGTGTGAGTCTAGGGACCGATGACCTCAGCAATTTGGTCCCATAGCACCTTATCACAAATTTCCAAGTTTTCCAAAGTCAATGGAACTTGAGACTTATTTTACATCCGATCGGTACTTTTCCACAAATAGGTTTCTTGTGAAAACATTATCTGTTATGTCTTCTCCACAACGCCTAGAAGCCTGCAACGGGACCTTTAAACATTTTGTACATGCTAGTGAAATATCAGTAGATACAGTTGAGGCTCTAAAATGTTCGAGGAATGAACTGTACATTCAAAATTACTGCAACACAGACAGAGAATGTTGGAGATGTATAATGCCAAAGAATTTTGTTTTTGGATGTTTGTTCCTAACTTGAGAGAAACAGCGAGATGGGGCAGTGGTTAGCTTACTCGACTCGCATTCGGAAGGACGACGGTTCAAACGTGCGTCCGGTCACTCTAATTTAGGTTCTCCGTGATTTCACTAAATCTCTTGAGGCAAATGCCGTAATGGCTCCTTTGAAAGGGCACAGCCGATCTCCTTCCCCGTCTTCCCTGATCCGATGGGACCAATGAAGAAAATGGCTCTGAGCACTATGGGACTTAACATCTGAGGTCGTCAGTCCCCTAGAACTTAGAACTGCTTCAACCTAACTAACCTAAGGACATCACACACATCCATGTCCGAGGCAGGATTCGAACTTGCGACCGTAACGGTCGAGCGGATCCAGACTGTAGCGCCTAGAACCGCTCGGCCACTCCAGCCGGAGGGACCATGACTTCACTGTTTGGTCCCCTCCGTCAGACTAACCAACCAATTTGGCCTTCGCGCATGGAGGTGATTTTGCACAATGACATGTTCTTGGGACAGAGAGTGAAACGAAACCCGTTACGCTCATACTCAACGCAGACAACATTGTGAGACGGAGCTCTTAAGTTCACATGCAGACCAACATTAGACCACTATCACATCTGACTGCCTCATTAATCTGTATGCTGCACGACTCCACCAGCATGCCAGGTGCTGATATCACTGTCCCACACTAATACAGAGTCTCCGTGTTCTTCACAGTGATCACTCAACATCTGTCGGTGCTCAGACCCCTAACAGAAATGCATATTGATGGCCATTACAGCTGTCACATAGAGCTGCAACTTTAGTAATATATGGTACACTTGTGCCGATGGTATGTACGTGAACGAAGTTATATTGACATGTGACCGTGTCTTTTGGGTGTTTCACTTTTTTTTCAGGTTCTGTTCGTTGTCTTTTCCTACTTGCCATACATATCGATCCATGGTCGCAGTATTGTTTTAAATTCTCCTAGTACGACTGAACCGATGCTCACTGATTTCTATTTCGACAACTGTGCCATGTTTCTCTTTCAAATGATCTCTGAAGAACATTAATCTGCCGACCACATTTTATTCAATTATTTCACGTAGCCATGTAGACAGAGTCGGTGCTATTACTAATCAGTACGTCTCATGTGGAGACAGACAGAAAGGCAGAAAGGTACTACCTCAAATTTCGTCATCTACTTCAACTTTGGAAACTCTAAATAGACAATATTCGGCACGTTTGAGGAGAAATGTTTCACTCTAAGAATGCAGAATTCAGTTATTTGCTGTATCTCGTCTCGATAACAATTACAGACCGTATTAAAACCAATCATACCCATTCCTCCCGTGTAGCAGGTCCAGTAAGTAAAGTAATTTCAGACTGGAAATGTGGTCCAAGTAGGCTGTATTCTTCATAGTATCTGTACGATTGGCTGATTACAGCCTTGGGTCATTTTCAAGCACATTTATTAAGATTACAGTTTCAATTTTCATTACAATACACCGCTGTTTGTGTCGACTAATAGACGTAACTATGATCAATAACGTATAGTTTTTGGGACAAATACACACAGAAGTGAGACTTATTCCTATCCACAGGTACCGTCGATGTATTACAATGTAAAATGAAGCTGGAAGCTTAAGGTACGTATCTGAAACTAATCAAAGGTTGATATTGGCGTACCGACAGATAACTGGAAGAATACAGCCTACATGGACGATGTTTTCATTCTAAAAACAAGTTGAGGCTGTGAACTCCCATAAAAACAAAATTTTAGACTGAAGTAATTATCGTTCCTGACTGGTAATTCCATTCCCTCATTGAACTAATTATTTGTTAACTGATAGGTAGTGTAGGGAGAACTCAAGATACTAACGATTTAGTGAAAGCACGAATCATTAGGGAAGTTAATATATATAAAACTTCTACTCCTGGGTGCTACACGGGTGTGCTGGCAATTGTGACTGCGAAACAAAATTCGAAACAAGAAGAAAAATAAATAAATCTAAAAGCACTCGAATCTGACAGTCTTCGGGAAGCAAGGACGTTGTCAACACGAAGGTTAATTGGGCACAGTCAGTGCTTCATAACAGCGATGGTGCTGCTGGGGATGTTACGACTTTGCGTTCCTTCGACCTTTTTATTGATTTACCGAACCAGCTGTAGCGGGATTTCACTTTGACGTGGACCCCGAACCACGGAGCAAATCGGAACTTTCCTCATTAACTAACATCGACAGAGATGAATAAAATAAGTGACTGTGGATCGAAGTACAGATCCTTGGATTCGTTGTCTGGCATTCGTGATGTGATCCTCTGAGCTTTGCGCATGACCATCGACATAAATATTTCAAAAAATCAAAAACACACAAACAATAAACAAATAACTTAGAAAATATTAAACAAAAAATTAGAACTGCGCCAATTAGTTTGGGACTGCGACGTGGTGATACTACAAAAGGACCTTTAGACAAATAGTGGTTAACATATCTTCCAGTGTAAGAAGGATATAGGAGCGGTAACCTTCACTATGGATAAAAAGAATTCTAGGAAGAGATTTAACCACTGCCTAAAGGAACACTAGCATAGCAAAAAAATGAAGACTGATACACAGTAAGTGTGTAGTATCAGGCTGCAGGAAGTATATATATATATATATATATATATATATATATATATATATATATATATATATATATATATATATGTGTGTGTGTGTGTGTGTGTGTGTGTGTGTGTGTGTACGCCATGCACAAAACAATTGTGGTTATGTATGCCGTACAAAATAGTTTCGCGAGCGAATTATTTGATAAACAACTTGATCAGCTAAGACAACGTCAACCCACGTTGAGTACAGAAGCTACTCCTCGCTCTGATCTGCCCAGAGCGGCGTCATGTTACGGTAATTACGTTCAAGTAATCACACAGTCAGTCATGGAAACGGTTGAGTGTAATTAGGAAGTCTTCCGGGATATATCATATGACCGAGAAGATTACAACGAATCTTGTTGCAACAAAATGAAATACACCGTTTAATCCTGGAATCCCTTCACTGGTCGTAACGTTTATTTTAAAAAAAATTCTGTTTGCAGCCTTTAGGTACTCGTTTATCAGCTGCCTTAAGTTTCAAGCAACAGTAGAACTCATATATCGGTTATATTTTTCAGCGTTAATAGGTAATTTTAAGAATTCGCTGAACGTATTATAGAGGAAGAATTTAATTATTCCCATCTTTATTGTGTGCCGACTTTAATTACTTTCTCGCTGGATTAATTAGCTCATATTTTCACCATTCGCTAGAAATGAGGGCATTCCTTCAAGGGAAAATTATGAAGCCTCCTTCTCTGAACAGTAAATAAAAAGACATATGCCAGCCATTGAAGAGTATCTCCATGGTGTAGACAGAAATAGTCACTTAGGAAATGAGAAGTGAAGGCCGAATTGAAGTTTCAGTAGCAAACAAAGCTCTCCCTAATGTCTCAAGAAGTTTATGTCCTCAGTGTCAGGGAGTAAGAGAGGGATTTGTTACCATCACTGACTTGCTTTGGTTTTTGTTACATCCTCTGGATAGCTAAAACTTTTGAACTGTTATGATATTTTAAGCTGTTGACGGAAGCCAAGGTGACAAGTACAGCGTGCAACAGGTATAAGTGCAGATATTTGTATGTTGTACCCTAATACGTACACAGGTCAGTGAGTCGATTGTTTTTTCTCTGTATTGAACTGTCTTCCAACAAAGCCGCGTGCAGTGGCCGCGCGGTTTGAGGCGCCAAGTCACGGACTACGTGCCCCAACCAGAGTTTCGAGTCCACCCTCGGGTGTGGGTGGATGTTGTGTTCTTAGCATAAGTCAGTTTAAGTAGTGTGTAAGCCTAGGTACCTATGCCCTCAGCTGTTTGTCCTCTCAGGAATTCAAACACATTTGAACATTTTCTACCCACAAAATCGTCACAATCTTTACAACCTGTTTTCTGCATGGCTGTACTGCACCGTTAAGTGGACTAGAAATGGAAGTTCTGGTCCTGAATTGATTCAAAGGGTCAGATCCTTCTAAGAAGGGAGTGATAGATGATTCAGAATAAAGGATTGGTAACTTATCTACATCTACATCTACGTGGACACTCTGCAAATCACATTTAAGTGCCTCGCAGAGGGTTCATCGAACCACCTTCACAATTATCTATTATTCCAATCTCGTATAGCACGCAGAAAGAATGAACACCTTAATCTTTCCGTACGAGCTCTGATTTCCCTTATTTTATCTTGGTAATCGTTCTTCCCTATGTAGGTCGGTGTCAACAAAATATTTTTGCATTCGGAGGAGAAAGTTGGTGATTTGAACCTGATACAAAATTTCTCTCTGGTGACAATAATGAGTGTATTGAAGACACACTAAAGCCTTTTCACAGGCTACAAAAAAATGTACTGTATATCATATGCACTTGAGTATTAGCAGTCCTTACTAACGTGTATAGCTTTTTCAGTCATGGTTGGATCAGGACAGTAATGGATATGCTTTTTGAAGTGAAATAAAAATCCCAGGAGAGAAACCGACATTCTTTTCGAGGAACACTGTTGCTAAAATCAAAGAACTGGCATTTGAACGTGATTGCGGAACGATTCTTTTGTCGCCAACTTACATATATCATGAGGACCACAAATGTAAGATAAGAGAAATTTGGGCTGGTACAGAGTCAATAGTTTCCCCCCTGCTCTTTCTGTGAGTGGGGCAATAAAAGAAAAGAATAATAGTGGTATCAGGTCCCCTCCACCACGCACCATATGGTGGATTGCGAAATATTTATGTAGATGCAGAACATAGAAAATGACTAACGATCAGTTCTTCAGCATGCTGCATTAATGCAAAAAACCGTTTGTAGCATCACAGTTCTGCTCTTGATTTGAAAAGAAAATTCCAAAAGTCCGATAAACGTTTACATAGTTCTGAATGAGCAGTTACTTATTATCCTTTGATGTAGCATCACACTCAGAATGTCTTTTCAGCGATCATGTGAGAAGCACAAGCTGCAATCTTCAACCTCCTCTCGCCTGGAGCAGAAGTGACCTGGGATTTATTCCACTCCCTCAGACTCACAAGGGATCAGATGCAAAGTGTCTCAATGGTTCACTGGTCCCCATCACTCTCATGGATCAGTCACAAGCCAGCTCACTGGGTCTCCATTCCCCATCACTCTTGCAGATAACACTGCAAAGTGTCTCAATAGCTCTCCATTCCACACCACTCTCACAGATCAATCCCAAGCTAGCTCACTGGCTCACAACTCCCCACCACTCTTGCACATCTCATCGCAAAGTGAATTACGAGTCATTCCCCTTCCTTTGGGTCACACGAAGCGACTTGAGTCACTCCTTATCTGTGCACTTGGAACATGTGCATTGCGTGATTTTTTCAAAGTTCTCTCGCTCTCTTTCTGTAAACTATTAGACCTAGAGAAAAAATTGCAAAAACTCTAAAGCTGTGACCTCTAGGAGAAATGTGTTGCAGTATGATGTGCACTGACTCTGGGATTCATAAGCGGTTTAGTTCTCCTACTAGAGAAGGTGCAGGTTTTCCTTCAGGTTTCCAGTCTTCGGTGGAGCATATTTATTGTGTACTCAAGTTATGGTATTAGTAACTTAATGGAGTTTGGCTGTTATGTCCAGTAATGGAATGGAATTCTTTCTCCCATACTATTTCTTGTGCCTTTTCTGCAAGTTCAAGCACATTGATACACATTTTTACGTAGTCAGCAGCAGTTTATTCGTTGGATAGTTTAACGAGTACATCGTGAGTATGACTTTCTGGGCTGATATTCTAGGTACAAATTATTCAGTCTGTGTATTTCGAGGCCAATGTATGTATGAGAGGGTAAATGTTGGGTGCATTATGTGTAGGTGCAGGCTGCAGTAGTGTTGCATTTGAAGAGGAGAGCATAAGCTTGACTTTCACAGAAGAGGGTCAGGAATTTTCTCTAAGTGTTATCAGGTTTATTCGTTTGCTCTCCGTCTACTTTCTGAGGTCTGTAGGGGATACAGGTTAGACACTTTTTGTGACAGGGTTTGATATTTACGAACATATATTCAATTTATTTCTCTTTATTACTGTTAGATGTGCGTAGCACGGTCGGAATAAGTCAGAGTGATTGTATGCTGGTACTCCACCTCCTTATCTGTTATTTTTGTGACGGTTTAGGGCAGTGTGGTCTATATTCAAGGGAGTGGACAGTGTCCACGTCCAGTAGATGTATTACATTGATGTCGATATTTGGGAATCTACAGGGTAAAAAGTATTTAAACCGACAAACTCTGGGAGATTGTGGGGGACATCAAAACAAATATTTTCCCCTGATGTCATTTTTTCCTCTGAGGAGTATTTAAACCGGTAGAGGAAGATTTCTCTGGCGGCTAATTAACTAAACCATCAAACACTTTTCCATTTTTTTGTGGTCAAGAGACAACACATTAATACAACCCAATTCAATTCAATCAGGAGTATCCTGAATTGTTCCTGCCGCTGCTACTATCCGGGCAACCAGATCCTCTTCTGATGCAACAGGAGTTGCGGAAACAAGTTTGCGCATCTCTCCCCGCACAAAAAAGCCCAGAGGGGACATATCTGAGGATCGAGCAGGCCAAGGTACAGGACCACCTCTGCCACGTTTCTGGGAACCGTCGGTCCAGTAATCGACGCACACGACGACTGAAATGTTCCGGCGCCCCGTCATGTTGGAACCACATGCGTCGTCTTGTAGAGAGCGGGATGTCTTTCAGCAATTCTGGCAATGCTCTGGCGAGAAAATTGTGTTAGTGACTGCCATTTAATGGCCTAGATCGCAGCTACGGCCCAATTAAACAGTCCCCAACAACACCGACCCACAAATTAACGAAGAACCGCACCTGATGAGCGCTAGTAACTGTGGCATGTGGGCTATCCTCGCTTCAAACACGTGAATTATGCATGTTGAAGACCCCATCACGCCCGAACGTTGCTTCATCGGTAAACAACACAGAAGATGGAAATGCAGGATGCATTTCACACTGTTCCAGGTACCCCTGCGAAAACTGTGCTCTGGGTGGATAATCAACTGGTTCCAGGTTTTGGACACGTTGTGAGTGAAATGGACGTAACAATTGCTCTCGAAGGACTGTTCTTACATTCGACCGATTCATCCCCACGTTAAGTGCAGCTGCACGATTGCTGATTGAAGCATCCCGCTCCACATGCTGCAAGACAGCTTCCTCAAATAGCAGCGTTCTTACCGTGCGCCGGCGTCCCTGTCCAGGTAATCTGCTGAATAACCCGGGTTCACGCAGACGATGGTACACAGCAGCAAAGGTCGTATAATGCGGGATATGACGATTGGGATATTGTTGTTGATAAACCCACTGTGCAGATCGTCCGATGTGGTGTGGTACGTATTATGCACCAACCATATCAGTGTACTCACTCCAGGTGAATCGCTCCATTAGTAAACAAAAAATGGTTCAAATGGCTCTGAGCACTACGGGACTTACGTTCTGAGGTCATCAGTCTCCTTGAACTTAGAACTACTTAAACCTAACTAACCTAAGGACATCACACACGTCCATGCCCGAGGCAGGATTGTAACCTGCGACGTAGCGGTCGCGCTGTTCCAGACTGTAGCGCCTAGAACCAATCGGCCAACCCTGCCGGCCATTTTTAAACAGGGACAATGCACTACTACACTGGTGGACAGCAGTTGCCTACAACTGAGGAGCGTAATACGCCCTCTAACAACTGAAGAGCGTATCACGGCCTCCATCGGTTTAAATAATCCTCATAGGAAAAAATGACATTAGGGAAAAATATGTCTCCTACAAACTCCCAGAGTTTGACTGTTTAAATACTTTTCACCCTGTATGACGGAGTTAGTCAAGATGACTTGAAAGCGACTAAAAATTTACGTGAGCAACATGGAGTATTGTGCGTTTGGGTGTACAAGTCCTGAGGATACAACATCTGGCTGCGGCAGTGGCTATGGGTGGTCTGCCTGCCCGGTAGAAAAAGAACGAGGAATGCGCTGGGAGGACGTGGGTGACGAAACCAATACACATTGGTGCAGACAGGAACGCTAGGAACCTAGTGCAAACCAGGTCAGCTAGTTTTGCAGCAGTAGTGTGACAAGGAAAGTGGAGGCAGGGAAACAAGTCACTCTAACAAGAGGACCCTACGAACTTTTCCTCGCCGATTTGATTCATATTTACAGGTTTGTAGGGCACAACTAGGACATCAAAAGTTGTAAATAGGTAGACGCAACCCTCAACCGTTCTCCAGAAAATCGAGTTTGAACATTATACGTTTACTTGCACGCTTCGTGTGGCCGAAAATAATTGAAGATTCCGCAGTCGAACGACTAGGTGCTTTATTTCATAAGACGTGATTTGTTTGTTCACGTAATTCAGACAACAGTTACGCTTGTTAAGCTGCGAAATTGTGTGGTAACCAGGAACCGTTTATGAACGTAAAACAAGATTCTTTTGCAACAGACATATTGAGAAAACCATGCACATGCAAATATGACTCAGCTCTGTGTGGCAATAATTATTGCTTACCATGTTTCTATGATTAGTGTTATCCTGATTCGTGCAGTACTCCTTAGCATACATATTATACTTGTCCCAGAGTTAGAAATAAATAAAATGACTATACTGATTTGACTCACAGTTCATGTGCATCTTATTTTCAATTCCTTACGAAAATTTCTTTCTCTGTTTTTCAGGTCGTAGATTATAAAAATAATAAAGTAATACTTTAATATGTGTAAATTGCATAATCATAACAAATCTAGTGAATTACATCGGAGTGTAAGAAATAAGCTTCGGCAGGGAGATTGGATTCGAAGACCTCGCGCTTTACAGGAAAAAAGTGACACAGTCAGCTTAAGGCTAGTTGCAGAGAACACTAGTAGGGCTCCAACTCCGAGGCCTGGCCACGATGGTCCCTCCAGCCTGGCACTGTGCTGCTCCCTCACCTGGACAGGGCAATATGTTAGCTTTTATATTTCATTTCTCGTTTCTCATTTTTTATATTTTTCTGTTTTATGAAAGTATAACTTAATATCCATAAATTCCACAATTCCGGTTCTCGAAAGAAAACATTTTTTTTTCTCTCTAGGAAGAACACAATGAGAAAAGGCTTCAGAACAAAGAAAAAGAAAAGAGGAATAGAAACGAAGCTATCAGATTCTTTGACGATTCAGGGCAAGGTGCAACGTATTTTCAAATAAAAGGCGATAACGGGAAATCCCCTGCAACGTTCAATGATCGTTCACCATACATCGGCGAAAGACACGAGCGTCGGAGTTACTGTCAGGCCCCACTACGTAGTGGGCGTAGTGTCCGAAGAGCCATACGATCGAATTAGTCTTCATGAAAGGGAAAACAGAAAAGTCCGGACACAGAAGGCTACTTCAGCTGACGGAGTAAGGAAAGCCAGTTGTCGTTGAAAGCACTGCTAGTATTGTCGTCCGCTAGAGAGGAGCCTGTGTGGTAACGAATCAGGTTGACAGCATGTGTCGCAGGGAATGGAAGACTAAGACGAATGCGATGGAGACATTCGTTGGTCGGGACCAGATTGTGAATGACCCTATACCACAATGAGACGACTTCCTTTGGGAGGATAGGAAGACCAACGTGAAACTACACTATTTTCCAGGCTATCAATGTTGCAGCCATTTCAGCAGGGACGAGGAAAGATTGTACTCCCCAACGAGAAAGGAAAGATCTGTTGGTAAGGTGTGTGAGTGATGAAATTTCGACTTCCAGGAGACTTATTATAATACAAAATTCACTTGTGTGCGGCAGTTTAGAGTTGATCCGGGAAACATCGGAAAGGGGAGTAATATTGGATGGTCGAAAACACGTAAATAAACGAGATGTAATAGAATGAATAGCTCGAGTACATGTTAAAACGTTACATCGCATAAACGATACTGAAGCCTTCACTTTGATGTTGGGAGGTTCCAACCCTCCAACCACTTCATACCGAAGTAGAGAAATATGACTTTTGCAAAAGCAACGACCGGATAATTGCATCAATTTGCGCGCCATCAGCGCGGGAAGCGACAATACTTTGCGCAATAGTAAACTTTGTGGAAATGTAGGAATTTAAGATGTGCACTTTGTGAAGAACACTAAGAGAACGGCGTTCGTGTTCACGAATTGCCCCTTGAATTCGATTCGTCACCTCCCGACAACTAAGTGCAGCCTTTTTCATCGGGCGGCGATCCACAATGCCCAACGATCTGTGGCTAAATCACCATTGCCCATGGAGTGACTACCTGATGAGAACCGCACCATGATAACAGGGTATATTTCCGTTCATTAATGCGGAACACAAATAGAGAAAATGTAGCAATCTACCAATACACAGCTTCACCCGCTTCCGCTCGAACCGAGAGGGTTTCTCTTAATATCTTCCACCCACATAATTGATCAGCAGTACGGAGAAGGAGAGATTCTAAGGGCAAGATAAGAAGCGACATGGAAAGGTGATTCCCCTATGGTAAGCCCTTTCGGATGGTGACCTGGGAAGTAAGTTGTCCATTCACTACAACACATGCTTGAACCAGCAAAAAGACTGGACAATAAATACCTGAAACTCAGTATGATTCAGACCGGTCGCCGTAACTAACTTTATCAAGAAATCGTGATTGGCCCTGTCAGTTTCTTTATTAAAATCAATAAAGAACTAGGTTCAAGAAATGGCTCTGAGCGCTATGGGACTTAACATCTGTGGTCATCAGTCCCCTAGAACTAAGAACTACTTAAACCTAACTAACCTAAGGACACCACAGCCATCCATGCCCGAGGCAGGATTCGAACCTGCGACCGTAGCAGTCGCACGGTTCCGGACTGAGCGCCTAGAACCGCTAGACCACCGCGGCCGGCTAAAGAGCTAGGCCCCAGAGACAGAAGTCTCTGCAGCCACCGACACGACAACCCAACATTCGACTATAGAAGTCATAATCGTGAGCACGAGCACACATCCTTGGTGAACAGCTAGAAATTTCTTTAGCAATATCGACAAACCTGGGTGACAGCTTTGTAATCGGAATTAAGTAGTGTGATCGGGTGGATTTTATCAACATCCGGACGTCCCCCACGGATCACCTCATTCACCAGAGACGCAATGGTGTCAACTACAAGAGGTCAAAAATATTCACAAAATTACTTAGGAATACCGTCGAATTCCAGAGATTTTTGAGATGGTGGGCCAACAGTTAGGCGATATATATTACCTGGAGTAAATTCACTTAGAAATTCATCACTTAATGCGGGAGAAGCCACGCAGTGCAAGACAGGAGTAAATCCATCAGGAAAAAACGTATCAGCAACAAGGACATCATAAAGGTCGGTAAAGTAATTATAGTTCGCTATGGAAATGTCGTGTTGGGACGTCAGTAGGTGACCATAGGTGTGAGTGAGGGACGCATTACATGCTCTTTTTCGACGCGTGAGCAACAGGCTGAGCTGGTATAAGGAGGTCAGTTTATCCTGTAGGAATGAGCGGATTTTATTGCACCCTGAGTCCTTCCATTTGTTGTCTCTTTAACTGAAGAAGCTTCGATTTCACATGGCGGGCATCCATAATCCGTAAGGGAGCTTGTCTGGCACCTTCATGAAGTTGTCGCAAGACGGAATAATAAAATTCATGTGCCCGACGGAGATACATCGCCCTCACACCACCGTAACACATTAACCCTTTTAGGTGCAACGATTTTGGATGCCCTGACTGCCATTCCATAGGAGGGAGGTAACGGTTCCGCGAACGTAAGCTAAAGGCCCAAACCTGTAGAACGATAATCTCGAGGGAAGGATCCTTTAAGAGAGATGTGTTCAACATCCGGTGGAGGGGATACTGTTTTACTGATTCCGGCACATGGTTCAAGGTCACAGTTACGATACAGTGGTCAGCGAAGCAAGTGGGTATCACGTCTATCGCTAACGTTTGTCCACATAAATAATCAGAAAGATAAAAGCGATCGAGTCTGCTGCTAGAGGTAAGTGTAAAATGCCTACACCTGAGGAGAATGGGACGGTGAAAGATCAAAGCATCGCATATTCGTGAAGAGCGCACCAAATCATATAGTTCCTTATGGAAAATAAAATCAGGGGTCTGATCCATAAGACGCAAACTTAATTAAAATCTCCGCCCGACCGAAGGTTCTGGGGAGTTTTACAGATTTAATGAATTATATCCTCTTTATGATTCGCAAGAATCTGTGGGACAGCCAGACCCTGAGAGACATAAAGAAGAACTAAAGTAAGGTCACGAAATGTGCAACCGATTCCTCAACCGTTATCAAGAACCTCGAAATCAGTCAGTGATACTCCCTCTCTCTAAAATGGTGCAGTACCGGAGACCCCTCAAGAGCCACGCGAAGGAAGTGGAAAAGAGGAAAATGGCTCAAATGGCTATGAGCACTATGGGTTCAAAATGGTTCAAATGGCTCTGACTACTATGGGACTTACAATATGTGGTCATAAATCCCCTAGAACTTAGAACTCCTTAAACCTAACTAACCTAAGGACATCACACACATCCATCCATGCCCGAGGCAGGATTGGAACCTGCGACCATAGCGGTTGCGCCGTTCCAGACTGAAGTGCCTAGAACCGCTCGGCCACATCGGCCGGCTGGAAAAGCGGAGAAAAGAACAAATGATCAAATAACACTTCTTGAAAAAATATCACGTCTGCGCTTGACTCGAAGCCTGTTGCAGCGCCGCATTCGAGGAAAGAAAAGAATAGGCCTGCACCTATTTATTACCAAAACTATGCAGTTGACTACTTTCAAGTGACCTTTAAGGACCAGCATCACAGTCAATGGCAGAGTCAGCGAATGAATCTGAATGTAAAGAGGTGGATCCATCTCTTCCACTCTCTGATTTTCTTTGTTCGCGATTCCGCACACTTAGGTTGAAAACCCAGTTTCTTGCGGCTGTGCGGGAAAGCGACTGCCGCAGGGGGCAATGTGTACAGAGGACACCCCTCACTCCTCCACAAGTGGGCGGTACGGCTGCTAGGAACCAATGGAAACGAAAACATACGGTACCTCTTTTAACGTCACCACGTATTCCACTGGCAAACTTTGCCGATCTGTAGAGGTCTACCCCCATTTGGGTCCAAAGAGGCGGTCCATTTCTCGGGAGACACATCGGATAGGATGCTGGAGTTTTCGAATCTTGAACAGCAGCTGACATGTTATCATCCAGTCTGAAATCTAGAACGGAATCTTTTCAGCAGAGCGGAGAAGGGAAGAGGAATCGGCTGACTCCCCAACGTCTTGCGTCCGTCTACGCTTGTTTTGAGGTGGTGGCGGCGCGAAAGCTACAGTGGCAAAATCCCTACGCGCGGTTAACAGTGGAAATGCGCTACGACCATCAGCCAATGGCTCGCGTTGCCCCTCAGAAACTTGGTTAGGCACAACGCCTATAACTTGGGAAATCAGGTCTGCTGAAGTTAGTCTTTTACGGTGCTCACAATTGGAATTTAGGTCCGTGACACGAAGCGGGTAATTTGTGGGGAGGTGTCCATTCTCATTACACGTAAAACAGGCCCCATCTTGTCCTGTGTAAATTATATATACGCATCATCCACACATCTGCAAATGAGAGGAGATATTCCATTTGATCACCATGTCAACGGATCGAATTCCTCTATAAGCGGGCCAGCGTTCCCAACATATATTCCATACGTCCCCAAACGAAAGGACGACCGTCTTGAGGAAACTGTCATCAACTTCAGGTTGAAGGTTAAACGCCCTAACATTCTTACACATCACCTCCGTGTTCTCCAGAATAACCATACTATTGAGGCCATCGCCATCAGTGAAAGAGACTTACATAAAAGACTCGTTGCCCGTGCCGAGAAAGAAGCAGTCGGCCTGAAGCGAGTAAGAAACTTCACAAAAAACACCTTCGGTTCATAATCCAAGTAACCTGCGTGAACCCGTCACATAGTTACCGTGATCGTATCTACATGCCATTCACGAATTTCTAACTAATTTGGCTACATATGCTACGTGGACTTGCCAAAACTAACACGACGATACCTGCGCATAAAATGTACCTGAGAGTCATAGGCGACATCACAGCTCAAGAAAACGCCCCGTCAAAACTGAGTCACAAACACTAGACGCTGAGAGACAAACAACGATGTGACGCACACAACGACTCACAAGGCACTGAGGACAAACAAGAAAGCTCTCGCAGCGCTACAATAAAGGCAGGAACTGACTGTACCCATTCGCATGTCCTGGGAAGCAGGAATGTCACGCTCGGTTCCGGACGATTTGAGCCCTATCTACCCTTCAAAACACATAAGCACGAGTGAAATTTTCGAACTCGATTTTTTCGTAAACGCTTGAGAGTTGAGTTTTCCTGTTTACATGTGTTGAGTCCCATTGGTGTCCTACACATCCTATCAGGGTGCATTATATCAGTGAGGGGAAGTTCGTGCGGTCACCTGCTAAGAACAAAAGTAATCTGTACAAATCAGTAACACCCTGTATAAGCAAATTAAAAAGAATGGTTACAGAGTACTATCAACGGTAGTGGTGCTAATGACACGTAACATGAGTGATGTGACAAACAGTTTGTAAGAAAGTAAGTCTAAATTAAGAAAGTAATGGATAGTCTAAATAAAAAATAGTATTAAGAGAGGTATATTAATAAGTGTGTGAGTAAATTATGGCCAACTATATACTACCATAACATTACAGTCACAGTAATAGAATAGGTGTCTTCTTAAGTTGACAAGTTGTTAGCTCCAAAAATACAGGCTTTAGAGTTCATTTTCGCTGCTAACTGATATTTCCAGCCCTTGCCCGCACCTTTATACTGCAATCACTTGTTGACTCGTTCTGTAGCCTAAATTCGCATATCACGCTCTTAATTTTTTTAATCTTTCAGCAGTGAGATGATCACGTATTATCAGAGCTTTCTTCTCGAGTTTATTCATCATCATGAAGGTTTCTGACCTTTTCCTATGCGCCACAAACTTCTCCATTGTGAGTCTAGGTTTCACAGATCAAACATCGTCCTACATTCCACACTACAACTTCTCGCTATAGAATGTCCTTTATGAACACTGTTCTCACTTGAAGTTCTCACTATTTAAAAATTTTATCGTGGTAGTAATTGTTTTAATTTTTCCGACGTACTTTTCAGTGCTGCAGGGCAATATGCCATTCACATCATCTACGCCTAGAAGAACTGCAGCCGATTTATGATATCATTTTACCAAAATTTTAAAAATTTAAATGTCGTTACTGTCCGCACCCAATTTCTTTGCCTTCTGGCTCCACAAAAAACATAAAAACGCAATCTGTTCATAATACCTCTGGAAAGTTGAGGATCAGAAAACCGATCAAGATCGCCGTCGACAGATGCAGAATTTGCAGAAATCATTTCCCCTGAACTATCCTCACTCACGTCTCATTTCACCTTGGGTGAAGGTACCCTCCCAGGAAGGCAAACTCAGTCTCAAGCCGTATCCAGCCCGTCACTGTCGTCTGGATATCGATGAGGTCCTGATTTATTTTCTCTTGTGCTGCCCTTATCTCCAACTGCTTTTCATTTACAACGATCAACAAGTAAATTGTTTTAATAATATAAGGCCAATATATGGCACTAGATGCACAATGATCACACGCACGGCACAGCAGACACACCAGGAACCGCGTGTTGGCCGTCGAATGGCGCTAGCTGCGCAGCATTTGTGCACCGCCGCCGTCAGTGTCAGCCAGTTTGCCGTGGCATACGGAACTCCATCGCAGTCTTTAACACTGGTAGCATGCCGCGACAGCGTGGACATGAACCGTATGTGCAGTTGACGGACTTTGAGCGAGGGCGTATAGTGGGCATGCGGGAGGCCTGGTGGACGTACCGCCGAATTGCTCAACACGTGGGGCGTGAGGTCTCCACAGTACATCAATGTTGTCGCCAGTGGTCGGCGGAAGGTGCACGTGCCCGTCGACCTGGGACCGGACCGCAGCGACGCACGGATGCACGCCAAGACCGTAGGATCCTACGCAGTGCCGTAGGGGACCGCACCGCCACTTCCCAGCAAATTAGGGACACTGTTGCTCCTGGGGTATCGGCGAGGACCATTCGCAACCGTCTCCATAAAGCTGGGCTACGGTCTCGCACACCGTTAGGCCGTCTTCCGCTCACGCTCCAACATCGTGCAGCCCGCCTCCAGTGGTGTCGCGACAGGCGTGAATGGAGGGACGAATGGAGACGTGTCGTTTTCAGCGATAAGAGTCGCTTCTGCCTTGGTGCTAATGATGGTCGTATGCGTGTTTGGCGCCGTGCAGGTGAGCGCCACAATCAGGACTGCATACGACCGAGGCATACAGGGCCAACACCCGGCATCATGGTGTGGGGAGCGATCTCCTACACTGGCCGTACACCTCTGGTGATCGTCGAGGGGACACTGAATAGTGCACGGTACATCCAAACCGTCATAGAACCCATCGTTCTACCATTCCTAGACCGGCAAGGGAACTTGCTGTTCCAACAGGACAATGCACGTCCGCATGTATCCCGTGCCACCCAACGTGCTCTAGAAGGTGTAAGTCAACTACCCTGGCCAGTAAGATCTCCGGATCTGTCCCCCATTGAGCATGTTTGGGACTGGATGAAGCGTCGTCTCACGCGGTCTGCACGTCCAGCACGAACGCTGGTCCAACTGAGGCGCCAGGTGGAAATGGCATGGCAAGCCGTTCCACAGGACTACATCCAGCATCTCTACGATCGTCTCCATGGGAGAATAGCAGCCTGCATTGCTGCGATAGGTGGATATACACTGTACTAGTGCCGGCATTGTGCATGCTCTGTTGGCTGTGTCTATGTGCCTGTGGTTCTGTCATTGTGATCATGTGATGTATCTGACCCCAGGAATGTGTCAATAAAGTTTCCCCTTCCTGGGACAATGAATTCACGGTGTTCTTATTTCAATTTCCAGGAGTGTACATCACGGACTGGAATATAATATACCAGACTTTACAGATTTTGAAAGTTTCCAAAGCGGTAACTTAACTGTCTTCAGAGAAAACAGTGTGAAAATGAAAAACCTGTCAAGATTAATGGGACGGCAACTAAAATGTTTTAAAGATAAAAATTGAATAATGTCCTCAAGAAATTGATTCATTTGTTAATAATTTTCTAAAAGTGTAATGAGAGCTACAATGTATTATCTCCAGCAACGAACTGATTAGTGGGGTAACTTCGATGGTCCCCAGATTCAAAAGACATGGATTTACAGGTGGCAAATCATTACGGACAGGGCTGATGCACGTAGGTTATTGGAGAAATGAAAGCGTTGGTTGTTCAATAAGAACAAACAATGCTAATTTCTCTAACAGTTAGCACCGCAATGCGTGAGACTTCTTCCATCTGGGAAGAGTACGATGAAACTCAGTCAGCTCCAAGAAAATCACGAACTGTGCGTGATCAACGAGAAAGCGACGCATCAGCACCAAATATAATACAACAGTCACCCCAGGAAGAGAGTAGCTAAGAACACATCGTCAGATGTTAACACACAATAAGATGTCAAATGACATTTGTCAACACAAAATTGCCAAGTATAAACACTTAAGTGTCACGTAGATTCATATCAACTTTGGCTTTATCTCTTTTACGATTGTCTCGCAGTAACTCAGTAGATTAAAATCACCTTTGTTCTATAAAGAACCATTTCGATGCAAGAAATTTACGTAATTTCTCATCTGACGAAGTGTGTTGACATAGGGATTTACATGTAAGACGCTAGTTGTACTACATTATTACTCAGCTGACATTACAGAAGTGAAGTGTGAAGAATGGTTTTTACATAATTGTTGGAGGCAGACTGCTTCCTCGCTTTATTGATACCTACCCACATTCACAAAGACATTTACTGTCTCATCAACGCTTAATCTCAGATATTAGTTTATATTTTATAACTTGTGTGAGTAACGTATAAGTATGTAATCATTTTGTGTATGGTATCTGTGTTTAGTTTGCACAATTCCACCTTGAGTAGCCGAATGATCTGAAGCGCATTGCCACGGTTCGCGCAGCTCCACCCGCCGGAGGTTCGAGTCCTCCCTCGGGCATGGGTGTATGTGTTGTCCTTAGCGTAAGTTAGTTTACGTTAGATTAAGGAGTGTGTAAGCGTAAGAACCGATGAGCTCAGCAGTTCGGTCCCATAAGAACTTACAAAAAAAAAAGAAAAATGAAATGCACAGCCACTGTCAGAATAGCTGACGAAGAGTTGAGAGATTATGGATGTTTGCTTGCTTGTAGTCCCCTGTGGAAAACGACGCATATCTTGGCTACAGCAATATTAACCTTTCATGTAACAGTCTTAACCTGATAGTAAAAGCAACAGGAACCAGTTAAAAGAAAATAGAAAAAGTTACGATCGTTATACATTCGAGGAGTTGTCGAGGGAGTTGACATCAAATCCAGTTCTAATTTTTCTGAACGACGAGAAAGAGTTGATGTTGCCAACAGATATTTCGGTTGGTAGATTAAAATTGTGTGTCGGACTGAGACTCGAACTTGGAACCTTCGCCATTTGCGGGCAAGCACTCTACCAACTTTCTTTTTTCGTTTTTGTGACCTGAGAGAAGGGAAAGATGGCAGGGGTCGTCTTCCGAGGCCTGGCCTCAATGTCCCATTCTTGCCCTCCCAGAGTCAAAGAAGGAAAGTGGTTCAACAGCATCAGGAGAACTATACTGGGTCAAATTCATTTACTTATGACTATATATTACGCACTTATTTATTTTTATATATTTTTTGTTTTGGCTCTTGTTTTTGTTATTTTTAACTGGATCCTACAACCGCCACCAGAATTTTCCAAATCGTCTTCGCGTAATGAATGTAAGGGGGACACCCGCTAAACCGTTTTCTCAATCGTGTTCCGTGAATCTTTTACAAGTGTGCCAACTAGTACACGGAACGCCACAATGGGCAGGTGGATCCTCGAATAATGCGCCTAAATAATTCGATATTCGCGTGCAGTACAACGCATGGTGGCGGAAGGCCTCATGAGCCGTCGTCAAGTGGACCCACGAGTCCAGAGCGCTTCCGGGCTCGGCTTGCAAAATGTGGTACAGCACAATGCCCTTCAGTCAGTTGACGGCGTTCATTCTGGTAGTGGGAAGGTAAACGGTATCTGGGTGCAGGAGTTCGTCCGGCGTGACAGACTCTGGCTGTTGTCGCAACAGGAGCGCCAACATACGTTGGACAAGTCCCAGCAGCTGCGTGTCACAGCTCATACCAGGCGGTGCGCGTCCGAAGTGACGACTGCGCAGTGCGGACACAAAAGGTCTTGGCAACTTGGGGTACAGCACCGCTTTGGCTCCGGCCCCGGACCTGCCTGCTCGGTGACCTTTGTCATTTTCCCAAGGATTGAATCCCTTCACTTGTTTATCGTCGGGCATTTGCTGCTCTGTCTGCACAAATGAAGGAAGCCACATTTATTTACACTGATGTCTCAAAAACATCGTTTGGTGTAGGGAATACCTATATTGTTGGCGACACCCCAAATCGATTTCGGCTTCCCAACCAGTGTTCGGTTTATACTGCGGAGCTTTACGCTGCTCTCCAGGCTGTCCAACACATCCGTCACCATCAGCGGATACAGTATGTTATCTGTTCAGATTCTCTCAGCTCTCTCCTCAGTCTCCAAGCTCTCTACCCTGACCACCCTCTGGTCCACCTGATTCAGGACTTCCTCCACTTGCTCCACCTGGGTGGAGTCTCTGTGGCGTTCCTCTGGATCCCAGGACACGTTGGTATCTGTGGAAATGAGGCGGCCGATATAGCGGCCAAGGCTGCAGTCTCTCTTCTTCAGCCAGCTATTCGTATGATTCCCTTCGCCGACCTACGGCATATTTTATGTCGTCGTTTTGCTCTTTTATGGCACGCTGATTGGTCGACACTTTCCAATAATAAATTGCGGGACGTGAAAGGTATTTCCTGTGCTAGGACCTCTTCCTCCCGTGGCGATCCTCCCCCACTCTGTACCCACTGCTCTCAGCTGTGGACGGTGAGACACCTTTTACTTGAGTGCCCCTATTTCACTCCGATTCGCTCTTGTCTACAGCTGTCGCCTGATATATCTTCCATCTTAGCAGATGACACTCGCTCAGCCGAAAGCGTTCTCGAGTTTATTAGTGCCAGTGAGATGACGTCAGTCATTTGAAGCTCCTCTTGTGGACAACCAATCCTTTTCTATAGTGGCTTTTTAAGCTTTCCTTCTGTTTTTAGTTTCTCCAATTTTTTGAGTTTCGTTCCCATTGCTGCTGGTTTCCAGTTTCGTTTTTTTACCTTTTCCTAGGTCGCTAATGACCGTAGCAGTTTTTGCGCCCCAAAAACATAACAAAAAAAATCACACAAAGGGTCGTCAGTGAGATGGATGGAATGGAGGCGCTGGCGTGTGGCTAATTTGCCGTTCACCACCACATACAACAGAGAACGAGCGTACGTGGGCAGGTATGGGGTGTATACGGCAGGCCACATCCTGGTCTAACACCTGTGGTTGTTCGACGTTGTTACGGGGTTGTCGTGCCTGATAGATGCGGTAGTAATCTCTCGTGCTTGGCGCCGTCGTCGCCGGCAGACGCTCGGTCATGTAGCTCATTTCGACCAGGAAATCGTGGATGTGGCCAAGAAACGGAGCTATGTGGCCCACGGCAACCGGTGGACAAAGATCTCGCGCCGCGACGATCTGTAGCAGCATCCCCGTCAAGCTGTTGTTGGTCGCGGTCCATGCGAGCCGCATCGTCCGTAGGTACAATGCAAGCGCGCGGTTGTGGACGTGAGTCAACCGCACGCCCCCTACCAGGGAGGCCTCTTTAAAGTAGTGCAGCGAACTTGGAATATATGACCTGCACTCACAAATTGTCCTTAAGCCACCTGGAAACCGTAGGCCATGGCCACTGTTAGTGGAATAATGTGAACAAAGTAATTAAGTTTGTAGCCGGCGATATGTGGCTGCCGCAGTTCGGCGAACCATACTGGAAAACTGCACTCCCAAAGCGTTCAGTGAGGGAACCTTGTGGAAAGGGATGGCTGTCTGGTGTAGAAATCCTCTCCCGACATCCATGTATGTCGTCTTGCGCGTGTTGACGATGCTGCCCGATACCGCGCCGTAGCGGCACAACCAATCAAGCGTCACTTGCATTTCGTCGCCCGACCACACCAAGAGCACCACGTTGTCAGCGAAGGCAGCACATCGGAAGGTCACGCCTAGAATGCAGATGCCTTCCAGTCGTTGGCGAAGGCCGTGCAGTGCGAGGGCCGCCGCGAATAACACTCCTGATAAAGGACATCACTGTAGCACCGACCGACCAAGAGAGATGTGTTCAGTCTGGTGACCGTTGACCATAATCCAGGAGCGCGTCCCGTAGATTAAGCGTAAGATCACCCTTGACGACGCCTGTGAGAGGCCCATGCGTTCGAGCACGGAACGATGGAAACTGTGGTCGATACGATCAAAGGCGTGATCAAAATCGACGGCGACAAGGGCGCCTCGGAAGCGGGAGGCATCTGCCAGAGCCGTGACATCGCGCTAGGCGCCTAGTGCCCTGTGGATGTTTTTGTCACCGCCTAAACATGTCTGGTCAGGATGGATCATGTGTCCGATAGTGGTCTGACGTCGTGTGCGGCGGATACGGGCTAAAAGCTAATAAGCCGCGTTCACGAGCGTAAGAGGACGATGAAACCGCTCGGTTTTGGAACTGGTATGATGATGCCTGTGGGGAAAGTAAATCGTCGTGGAGGTCTTGAAACATATGAATCCACTGAGCGCCTATCAGGAGATAGAAGGCGCGGTAGAATTCGTTCGGTAAGCCCTCTGGGCCCGGTGACTCGTTCTGGGCGCCGCGTGCCAAAGCCGCTGTTAAGTTTTCAGCATTTATGGGAGCCAGCAGAGCGTCATCCTGGGTCTCTACACTGTGGTCGGGCAGACTGCACAGGTTGTCTTCGCACTCGCAGACAGTTTGTGAGTCCTCGGCGTAAAATGTCCTGTAACGCTGACCTCAGATGATAAGTCCCTTACACCACCGTTCAGACACGTGCTTCGTCAAACTGTTGAGCTTTGAGACGATTAACCGCTGTCTGCCGTTCATGTGATGGCGGCTGGGTCATTAGTTGTCTCAGGGCAATACAATAAAATTACGACGTCATCCGACTCCAGCACGCTCTGTCTAATTTAATGTGGAAGGATGTGCATGCAAACTCCGGAGGCAGCGGTCCCGCGTAGCAGCGATCTCCCGCCGACATGTTTCTCCATACAAGTAGGAAAAGTTCAGTGTCCGTGGACCACGGCTGCGGTATGTGATCTGTCTGGGGAGTGCGAGAGAGCAGATGTATGCCAAATGGCCGGTGAAGGCCGTCGGCCACAGCTCCGCGTCCCTTGTCGCGGCGCGAAGTCCTCGTGAGACGTATATCCGGTCGAGGCGGCTGGCAGAGTTGTCGGTGAAATATGTATAGCCACGGCCGTCCCCGTGAAGGAGACGCCACGTGTCGTGTAGCGCCAGATCTCGCACGAGTGGCCGCATTGCTGGTCATGTAAAGTAGTGCGGTGTTTGGTCTGCTGGATCCAAGACGCTATTAAAATGCCGCGGCTTATGATGTACTGTTCCGTATTCCCATTCAGGAGCGGAGCAAATTCGGCGGAATAAAAGTGCCCCTTTCTTTGCGACGTGATGACCTGGAGGGCGCGTAAAGATTCACAATGGGGACTGCTCCCACCGTGACGGCAACACTTCCGATACCTGGATGTTGTCGCGTAATAGTAGGGCGGTTCCACCAGTGCCGTCGCTTTATGGGATGCTGTAGGCTGTGTATCCATAAACGTTCAATTGCAGCCTCGACGCGCAAGTCGCCGAAGTGTCGTCAAATCGAAAGACTTGCACCCGGCGAACGGTCTACCCCACGGGAGGCCCTAGTCACAAGACATAAATAAAATTGCAGGTGTGGATGGACTTCTTGAAGGAGGGTAGTATCCAGATCAGCCGCCGGGAGCACATCGTGGAACATGCGCGTTTTGATGACAGAGCGTAGGCCGTTAACGTTGGGATTGGGTAAATGCGGAGAGTGTGGATGCAAATGGCGGCCTCTAGGTGATAATGGGCCCTCTTGGCTACCCATACTTGC
Source organism: Schistocerca gregaria (assembly GCF_023897955.1). Classification (NCBI taxonomy): domain Eukaryota; kingdom Metazoa; phylum Arthropoda; class Insecta; order Orthoptera; family Acrididae; genus Schistocerca; species Schistocerca gregaria. The sequence goes on from NC_064924.1 coordinate 301,236,290, forward strand.
GGCAAGTATCTTTAACGGGGATCTTCTGTGGTTGTTATGTTCTCCCCATATGGGGCGTCGGTCCCTTGTGGCGAAGGAGTGTCAAGGGCGTCTGGTGCTTCAGCCTCCGTTTCAGCAGCCCAGTCACCGAGCGGGGTAGGGGTCGGCGACGGCACGCCGTCATGGGTAGTGGGCTCCATCACTTTGTCCTGAGAGGCTTCAGTCACGGGATCGCCTGGATTGGCTGAGGCCACCGTCCTGTCCATGGTGTCGGATGCCCGCCTTGGGGTGGTGCTGGTAAATTCCGTCAGCAACGACGCATCTGAGACGTCATCGGGAGTGTGCTCCCTGTCTCCGCCCTGTTGGTCGTCTTCCGTCGAGAGGCAGCGTTTCTTATGACGCTTCGTCAACCGTTGTATCCCCCGTCCGTGTGTCCGCTCCCGACGACGGGCTGGGATCAGTACTGTCGGCCATGCAGCCGGCGTCCGGAACAGACGCCTCTGGTACGACGACGGTGGTGGTGGTGGGGGTGGAGTTTGTGGTGGTGGTGGTGGCGGGCGCTGTGTCGGTCAAAGGGCGTCTCTTCGTGCGGCGCCGCAGTCACGGCGTCGTCGGCGCCTCAGTTCGCGGTCACGTGGGACTGCAGCATGGACGCGGCGTCCGCTCACACCGGCCGCACTGCTTCCACGTACGTAGGCGGTGATGCGGTGGGCACAGCTGTCTGTACTGGATCCGCACGTGCCAACTGGACGACGGCGCTGGAGGCAGTTGGATCGCACGTGGCCCTCCTGTTCACACGCGGCACACTCCCGCGGTTTTCCGTCATAAATAATGATGGCTCTGCAACCTCCTACCAACATGTACGACGGCACGTGTTTGCGGAGTTCGATGCGTACCTGTCGGACGCCACAATAAGTTTAAAAGGTCTTCCACTTGTCTTGCATGTAGCTTAGGACCATTCCACATGGCCGCTCTAAGGCGCTGCAGTCATGGACTGTGCGGCTAGTTCCGGCGGAGGTTCGAGTCCTCCCTCGGGCGTGGGTGTGTATGTTTGTCCTTAGGATAATTTAGGTTACGTAGTGTGTAAGCTTAGGGACTGATGACCTTAGCAGTTAAGTCCCATAAGTTCTCACACAAATTTGAACATTTGAACATGGCCGCACCGCGTCAGTAACAAGCGCTGCCGGGACTTCGAACTGCAGTTGGAATATGCGCACCGCGCGCACACCCACACCCGTGTTGCCCACGGTTACGGCGATTACGTTACCGACAGTGTGGCGAAAGCAGTAGCCGTTGATGGAACGTCGGATTAGGTTGTCACATGCCACTTCGTTCTTCATATTGAAATAGACTGTACTGTAAGTGATAGATGTATGGCTATCAGCTAGCGGATCGACATGTATGTCGTCTCTCAGACACCATTCAATTTCATAAGCATTTGGACACGCGTAGCAACAGTCGAACGTGAGTATCAACGTCACCTGGCGGGTGTTTTTTTTTTAAACTATTAAAACTAATGTTTATATTCTCTGTTTTTACTTCTCTGTTGGTTTATTTTGCTGCTGTAAGAGAACGCCATATGTAGTGAGAGCTCTAAATCAGGACAGCGAACGCAGTGCCTCGCGCAGAGAGTAAACAAACACGAGTGGAACGCTGGTCAGCGCGCCGCACGTCCCAGCAGTGTCACGGCTGAATGCCGACTGTTAAACATTTAAAGTGTGTCAGGAGGATTAATGTCAGCTTTCAGTTTATCTTTTATATGATTCTCTCGCAGTAACGCAGCAAATTACAATTACCTATGTGCTATAAATGACCATTTCGATGCAAGAACTTTACATGTGAGACTCTAGTTTTATTACTTTATTACTGCGCTGACATTACAAAAGTGAAGTGTGAAGAATGGTTTTTACAATTCTTTGGAGGCAGACTGCTTCCTCGCTTTATTGATACTTTGGAACACTCCCTACCCACATTCACAAAGACATATATCGTCTGCCGGCCGCGGTGGTCTAGCGGTTCTAGCCGCTCAGTCGGAAACCACGCGACTGCTACGGTCGCACGTTCGAATCCTGCCTCGGGCATGGATGTGTGTGATGTCCTTAGGTTAGTTAGGTTTAAGTAGTTCTAAGTTCGAGGGAACTGATGACCACAGATGTTAAGTCCCACAGTGCTCAGAGCCATTTGAACCATATATCGTCTCATCAACACCTAATCTAAGTTGTTAGTATACACTTTATAACTTGTGTGAATAACTTATAAGTATGTATTCATTTTGTGTATGGTATTTTTGGTATGTTTGCACAATTTTGCCCTGGGTAGTCGCGCGGTCTGAAGCGCAGCTCCCCCCTTCGGAGGGTCGAGTCCTCCCTCGGGCATGGGTGTGTGTGTTGTTCTTAGCGTAAGTTAGTTCAAATGGTTCAAACGGCTCTGAGCACTATGGGACTTAACTTCTCAGGTCATCAGTTCCCTAGAACTTAGAACTACTTAAACCTAACTAACCTAAGGACATCACACACGTCCATGCCCGATGCAGGATTCGAAGCTGAGACCGGAGCGGTCGCGCGGTTCCAGACTGTAGCGCCTAGAACCGCTCGGCCACTCCGACCGGAGTAAGTTAGTTTACCTTAGATTAAGTAGCATGTAATCGTAGGAACCAATGACCTCAGCAGTTTGGTCCCATAGGAACTTACACCACCAGAAAAAATTGAACAACCACCGTCAAAAGAGCTGACGAAGAGTTGAGAAATTACGGATGTTGGCTTGCTTGTAGTCTCCTGTGGAATATGATGCGTAGCTTGGCTACAGCAATATTAACCTTTCATATAACAGTCTTCATCTGATAGTAACAGCAATAGGAACCAGTTAAAGTCAATTAGAAGAAGTTACGAACGTTATGCATTCTAAGAGTTTCGTGAGGATTGACATCAAATCCATTTCTAATTTTTCTGAACGATGAGAAATAGTTGATCTTGTCAACAGATATTTCGGTTGTCAGAATAAAACTGTGTGCCGGACCAAGACTCGAATTCGGGACCTTCGCCGTTCGCTGGCAAGCAGTCTACCAACTGAGCTACCCATGCACGACTCACGACCGCTCCTCACAGCTTTTCTACTGCCCGTATCTCGCCTTCTACCTTCCAAACTTCAAGAGTACTCTCCTGCGAAATGTGCAGAACTAGTATTCCTGGTAGAAAGGATATTGCTGAGATATGGATTCGCCACTGCCTGGGCGATGCTTCCAGAATGAAATTTTCACTGTGCTGCAGAGTGTACGCTGGCAGATTAAAACTGTTTGCCGGACCGAGACTCGAACTCGGTGCTTTTCCCTTTAGCGGGCAAGTGCTCTATAAATTCTTTTCTCTTCGTTTGGGTCTCTCATCTCCCCTTCTAGCTTGTCTTACCTCTCTCCAAATTTGCCTTCCTTGGCTATCTTCTCGCGCTTTTTTCGGCAGTGTGGTAAGGCATAGTCTGTAGTAGTTCTCTTCACTGGAGTAAACAGTAAGGTTCTTCTCTGATGTAAAAGAAAGTCTTTTCTATTGATAAAAAATTTAAATAAGATGTCTCTTCTGAAAGTAAACGGTATACCTCTTCCGAAGAATAAAGAACTCCTCCTTTGGAAACAAGGATATGTCTTCCTTCATAATAAACATAAATCTACTTCTAAGAGCAATAAGCTTCTTCTTCTACAACGATCGTTTCTCATCTTCTAAAACAAAAAATTATTTGTTGCTGTAAGAAAACGGGCTTCCCTTGAGCAACGACGCTTCCTTCACATCAGCGCAGCTCAGAAGAAGTCCTTTGCAGGAAAACAAATAATGATAAACAAAGAGTACTACTGAGAAAGACCATTTGAAACTTGAACGGAATAATCGTTAATGTAAAAAAATTATAATAAACGGAAGTGAAGTAATAGATAAATATCTTCTAACATTTTGGAGGTAGCTCCTTCTGAGGTCTCACAAAGTTAGCTAGCCTGTTCAAGCTTTTTTGTTGAGGCCTCCAGGGTTCCCTTAGCGGCCTCGTGGCCCACGAAGTCCCCATCTTACTTCACCTCCAACAGCAATCCCCTGCCTCTTCATGCATCATCTATCGTTTCCTAGAATCTGTTCCCTGATATTCAAAAATCGTCTGCAGCATATTCCCTAAGTGTTTTTGACGATTTTTTCTGTATATTTTGTAGTATTGTGTTTGTAAATATTGATAATGTTCCATGATCTTGCTGACGCCTTTTTGTTAGTGACATAAAGAACGACATTTCCAGATAACGCTACGTTTCTCTTGAGGAGACCATACGTTTTGTGGCAGAAGTATGGTATTAATCGTTATACCTCGGCCATCAATCCTTTTTAGGAAGGATCTTTGTTTCCGTACATAATCCCAGACCGTTTGGTTGCCGTTGCAGGTGAAACGAAGAGTGATAGAATCAACTGAATTACATTTCTGACACGAGTTTGTGTTACTTAAACCTATAGAACAAGGTCTGTCATTCGTGCAAACCATGTTTTCTTCAATCTTATACTACGCTCCTTGTCTGTTGACAAGACTTTGTTATGGATATTGCACCAGATGCTTTTCCATTTCTGGCTCGTATATTTCAGTTCCATTGTAATTTGCTTTCCATTAGTTGAAAGTTTACTATTACATATCTCCAAGTTCGTTTGTGTTTCTCCACGATGGTTCCTCCAAGTAATTGAGCTCTAAGTAAAGCTGTCGGATATGCTATAACCTCTAGTTTATTTTACCGATGTTTATAGTAGGTTTTAAACTTTCCGGTGTGAATATGTTGAATAGCTTGAATGTTATACTATTTTTCTACTTCTAATTTAGCTGAAGAATTCATTTAAAAAATAGGCCGTATTCCTGCGACGTATGTCGGTCAACCCCACGCCTCCCACTCCAAGTTTTAGGGTGAGCGTATCCACAGCCATTCTGAAAATCTCGCCTTGCCCGATGGATTTGCAAACAATTGTCGTGATGTTCTTTTTGATATACCATAAGATGTTGGTAATATTTGTCCCATGTATATAGCTTCGGAGAGGACAGCTTAGTTAATTACTCTAATTTTTTGGATCAAGCTTAAATCTCTGATACGTTTTAGAATTAAAGCCCCTCGAATATTTTCTAATAACTTCCTCCAGTTGAAGGTATTTGTTTTTAATGGATCTCTGTTAAAGGTCATACCTAACGCAATGTGTTTTTCCACCTATTTCGCCCGCTGTAGGTCTACGTGTCGAAAGCCATTGAGATTTAAAAACGAGCCTTTAGTATCATTTCTTTTGGCTCCTGTGGTGCTGGAACAGAGCCGAGTCAGTGCTTTTAGTCTTTGGATATCCCCGTAGCTTATAACAACTACTCCGACATCATCGGCTAAAGCATTGGTCACTCGATGTTCACCTGACATTGTTATACTCCGAAGTTCGTTATTCAGCATTGGTCACTCGATATACACCTGATATTGTTATACCCTCAAGTTCGTTATTCAGTTTACACAATAAAGGGTCTAAAGCTACGATGTTTAAAAGCACTAACATTGGACTTCCCTGAAGAACGCCATTTTTAACTTCGATCGGTCTTGAGTAATGACCGTGGATTAAAACTCTTGTTTTTATTCCCTGCAGGAAAATTGTTAAAATAACAGTAAAATTTCCATTAAAATCCATTTCTGTAATTGTACTGATTAAATATTCGTGGCTGAGTCTGTCAAAGGCTTTGGAAAACCGATGTACGCACAGGCCGTTTTAAAAATATTCCGACCAGGGAGACATGTTTGATGGGAACCAATTACTGGCCCTAGCAGTTATTCTATAATCGAAGTTCATTAAAGTATCTGGCGTCATTTTGGTTATGTGTTTTAATTTCGTATTTCTTTTCGTACTACACGAATATGTAATAAAAAATGGGGGTTCCTATTTTTAAAAAAGGAGTTGATATCCGTTTGACCTATGGCAGCGCCATCTAGCGGGCCAACCATAGCGCCATCTGATTTCCCCCCTTCAACCTAGACAAGTTTCGTTCTTTGTAGTGTTTCCGTTTGAAGCTTATTTCGTGAGACATTTGGCCCGGTCACGATCAATGGACCACCCTGTATATACGGTCTATCCTACTTTGCGCATAATTACTGAAGATTGTATGTCTTACAGACAGGGGGTATTTTGTTTTTCCATACGTCCTTCCCTTGCGTATGTTTCACCAGGCCCTCCAATTCTTTGGAGTTATTAAACTTTGAGTGTAGGTCTTCCTGTGTATGAGACAGTTCCAGTTACCGCCAATAATACCTTCCGCAGGATTTTATTTTAGTAAATACACAATATCATGTTTGAAAAACTTGTTCCTACCACGAGGTGCATTGTTTCTGGAAGGAACGTAAACAGTAACGACAGTTACGTTTAAATGTTTTCACCTTTTGCCACGCCCTGAGTCTAAGAAACACATTTCTGTGACCTCGACTCCTTCCTTGAAGAGAACTGCAGTACTCACGCCCTTTCTGAGACCATATTTAAAATTTCTCTGTTTCCTGCACCAGAAAAGCTTTGAAAATTGACTTCTTGCCCTAGCACAACTTCTGTAATAGACTGATCGAGTAAGTGTTTGAGAGCTGCCGTTTCTGTGTCGCACCGCATCTTGTATATGTTTATAGTAGTAATGTTATACATTTGATCCACTTTAACAGGCTATTCTCACAATAAGATGAAATTTGAGTGGTATCTTCTGTTCAAGCACATTGTTCGCTTCTGTTTTCTTACGTACATTCACGTTAGTGTTTCTTAATATTCCATTTCATTTGCCCTACTCGGAGATGGATCATAGCTCTTGTGAGTTAACAAGCATTTCGCTCTCGTTTAAGCATATACACAGAGATACGTTCAGTCCTACGAAATATTTGAAAGCAGTTTCTTGAACAAGTTGTGGAGTGAAGCGAAGCAAACGCGACTCCAAAGTGAGTTTCTAAACGGGAAAATACTTAAATACGGGCACAATCGATGCAAGAATTTTGTAAACGTGAAATTGCGAGATTATTGCTTGTGAAAAATCCATGGGAGTGCTTACTGAAATTACGACGTTGAAAAGGCGGTTACCGGAAAATTTGAAGTGGAATCCAGGCCACAGTCATAGAAACTCAATAGACGAATTTTCGGACTTGGTAGAAAAATTAGAATGGGCGTTGAAATTTAAACCGCCAAGTAAGCAGACAAATAGTTTTCAGAGTGTAAATCATAACTACAGACAGAGTGATTGCTATGAAAGACATCTGGGAAGTTATCAACGGAACGCTAACAGCAGTTTTCATATGGGAAACGGTAACAGGAACACACCCAATGATAAATTTCAGAGGGGTAATGGGAACGGATACTTTCCTGACAGGGACCGACACCAACAACGTAGATTTGACTGACTGGCACCTGGCGAAATGAACCAGCGTAATGGGAGATCGGGAAACTGTTTCACCGCATATCAGGTCTGGATATGGCAAAATAAACCGGCGATGAATAGGACGCGAGCAAACGGAAATGTGATAGGTGTTAATAAATCGGTAGAAAGGCGTCAGAATATGCAAATGAAATTAGTAAGAGATGAGAATCAAATAGGTGAATTTTCAAATCAGATCGTACGTAAAGGGCGTAATCCTAAGATAATAAAAGATAACGATAAAGGCGATGACAAACGATTTAGGGCTAAATGATTCGTTTTATGAATGTGACACAAAAGAGTGTGTGAATGTTAATACAGTGCAAGATTCTACGTGTCAAAAGGAGGATGAGGTGGAGCTGAATTTGGTGGAGTTAGAGGGTATAGAAAATTCTTAAGAGGTACTAACCAGCGGTAACGATTATGGTGATGAAGGTGATGATATTTTAGGTGATATTGTGATGGCGAAAGTTGTTAAGGAGGTTAATAAGGGCGGTGTTGCATTAGTCTCGTCACCTGTTGATGAATTTGTGTGTTTATCGACGGATATTGGTGAATTATTTTTGAAGGAAGGTATTAACGATGTGCTGAAGTTACGGAAGTTGAAGTTGCTGATATTGATACTTCAGAGGAAGAAATCTGTGCGTATCTTTCCACTAATAGAGGTGAACACGAAATTCTGGATCGATCTGTGGATCTTGAATGTTTGTTTGAGAATGAATGTGGATCTGAATTTGATGTGCGATATGAAATTAATGTGGCGTAAGTGCATATAGGAGAGGAAAAGGTATTATGCTCAGGTTTAAATTAAAACGCATCGGAATTTAATGGTACAGTTGATTCTGAAATTACATGACTCTGTAGCTATAGTTTATGTGATGTTACGGTAAAGGATGGTGAAACTATGAACGGTTCTTATATTGGTGATTTGTCGACGGAGGTAAGTGAGGTTTCATGTAGCGAGTTGTATAATGTATCAGGGGTTGTTAAGAGTGCTGTTTGTGAACGTGTTTGTAATGACGTGGAAGTAAAAAGTAATGCTTTATTTCATAAGAATGATGTTGTAGCTTCTAAGTCGATAATTTTAAGGGAGAATACAGTGAATTTGATTCTGATATAGAAAGTGATATATGGACAGAATGGTATCTTAAGGAAGAATGTGATTTTACTTTAACTGATTGGCGACGGTACAGTAGAAGATTACGATCGTTATTGCCTCTTTTGGGGATTCGAGAGAAATTTAAGATAACGAGAAGTCTAGAAGGGAGCAAATACGAAATTGTGGCGAAAGAAGCATTTAATGAATTATTTTGGGACGTGTAAGAGATTGAGGGTGGATCGAACAGTATATGTGTACTCTAGAGACGGAAGGGGAAAGTAGGTTAAAAAATAAGTGTATGTGTGTTTACATTATAAGATTACTTGGAGGGGTAATTTTCAATGTTTTATTTCAGGACTTATTGTAGCTTGTTTGTTGCTCAGTCACATAAGGAATTTTTTTCTTTTTTTTTTTGCACAAGGTCTGTGCAGTTATAAAGAGATATTTTAGACTCACATTTGGGTGTGAGGAAGTTGGAGAACTCAATTATTTGGTGAACGGTACCAAGTCAAAAATCAGTGCACATTATGCATATAAATTATGTTTTTGGGGGTATATAAGTGATTTATTTATGTGTACGAATGTGATAGGCTTAAGTTTTTGGTTGGTTTTATGTTACTTGTAATTTCCAAATTATAAGTTATGGTCACACCAATTTTGGTGATTGGAGGTCAGAGAAATTTGGAACACGATAAATAATAATGCTTACCTAGGGAGACAGATGTATGTTTATCTACGTATCTGAGAAAATTTTGCGGGAATAATTAATTGTTGCATGGAGTACCGTTTTGTGTCTGCAGGTTCACTACACGGAATGAAACGAGGAGTGCCATTTCTTCATATATGTTGTTAGTTTTGACTCTGATGCGAGTTATGTAAATTAAAGGAAAATATTAATTTGCCGATGAAGTCGAGTGGGAATCTGTCACGAGATTCATGTCTCTAGTCGGACTTGAATAACACGTCAGAATCATTGAAGAATTTAAGAGCACCTTGCAAACGCTGTAAATCAATTATTTACAGTATAGTTTAGATCTGCCTGTATTGACTCCACCGGGGGAAGCGTTCACTGCAGAACCTGGGTCGTTTTGGAAAGTGTTTGTTTTCAACGGATTTGTTCCCGAAAAATGTTGACGAAGGAATGCAGAGCGATACAGAATTTTGGCGGACTACTCGGGTCAAAATCTGTGGAGCGCCGCTGGAGACTTCGTTGTGACGAAAAGGTTCTGTGAAAGTGAGTGCAGTGGCGCTGATATTTCTGCGGCATTTCAATAGACAGTCGATTTTGATAAATGTATAGTTTTATTTGGCATTTAATTAATATGCCACAATTCATAATTTATGTTATACAGGGTGTTACAAAAAAGTATGGCCAAACATTCAGGAAACATTCCTCACACACAAAGACAGAAAATATGTTATGTGGACGTGTGTCCGGAAACGCTTACTTTCCGTGTTAGAGCTTATTTTCTTACTTCTCTTCAAATCACATTTATCATGGAATGGAAACACGCAGCAATAGAACGTACCAGCGTGACTTCAAACACTTTATTACAGCAAATGTTCAAAAGTCCTCCGTTATCGAGGATACATGCGTCCACCCTCCGTCGCATGGAATCCCTGATACGCTGATGCAGCCCTGGAAAATGGCGTACTGTATCACAGCCGTCCACAATACGAACACGAAGAGTCTCTACGTTTGGTACCGGCGTTGCGTAGACAAGAGCTTTCAAATGCCCCCATAAATGAAAGTCAAGAGGGCTGAGGTCAGGAGAGAGTGGAGGCCATGGAATTGGTCCGCCTCTACCAATCCATCGGTCACCGAATTTGTCGTTGAGAAGCGTACGAACACTTCGACTGAAATGTACAGGAGCTCCATCGTGCATGAACCACATGTGTCGTACTTATAAAGGCACATGTTCTAGCAGCACAGGTAGAGTATGCCGTATGAAATCATGATAACGTGCTCCATTGAGCGTAGGTGGAAGAACAATGCTGGCCAAACGTTCACAGAAAATCTGTGTTGATGACGTGATTGCACAATAGCGTGCGGATTCTCGTCAGCCCACACATGTCGATTGTGAAAATTTACAATTTGATCACGTTGGAATGAATCCTCATCCGTAAAGAGAACATTTGCACTGAAATGAGGATTGACACATTGTTGGAGGAACCATTCGCAGAAGTGTACCCGTGGAGGCCAATCAGCTGCTGATAGTGCCTGCACACGCTGTACATGGTACGGAAACAACTGGTTATCCCATAACAGTCTCCATACAGTGACGTGGTCAACGTTACCTTGTACAGCAGCAACCTCTCTGACGCTGACATTAGGGTTATCGCCAACTGAACGGAGAATTGCCCCGTCCATTGCAGGTGTCCTCGTCGTTCTAGGTCTTCCCCAGTCGCGAGTCATAGGCTTAAATGTTCCGTGCTCCGTAAGACGCCAATCAATTGCTTTGAACGTCTTCCTGTCGGGACACCTTCGTTCAGGAAATCTGCCACGATACAAACGTACCGCGCCACGGCTATTGCCCCGTGCTAATCCATACATCAAATGGGCATCTGCCAACACCTCATTTGTAAACATTGCAATGACTGCAAAACCACGTTCATGATGAACACTAACCTGTTGATGCTACGTACTGATGTGCTTGATACTAGTAGTGTAGAGCAATGAGTCGCATGTCAACACAAGCACCGAAGTCAACATTACCTTCCTTTAATAGGACCAACTGGCGGTGAATCGAGGAATTACAGTTAATACTGACGAAGATAAAATGAGCTTTAACATGGAAATTAAGCGTTTCCGGACACATGTCCACATAACATCTTTTCTTTATTTGTTTGTGAGGTATGTTTCCTTAAAGTTTGGCCGTACCTTTTTGTAACATCCTGTATATAAGTTTCTTTAAATTTAATGCATGCTGCATCAACAGCAATGCAAATAATTACACTATTGATCTGTCGCAGAGGATATTTATGTTATTCTATTATGAATATGTGTCTTATAAATTTTGGTGCTACTTCATAATATATATGGCACGCCAACATGTTATGAAGCGGAGGTGTGTGAGGTAACGAGCATTTCGCTCTCATTTAAGTATCTGGCCGAAAGAGTGAGCCTTCAGGAATTGTGAAACGAACCCTGTTACACAGAACTGGGTGACAAAGGGCGAAGATTCTCTGCGAGATGGGGAAACTCACAGGCGTCTGTTGTCTATTAAGGTCTAAGCGCTGTAGTGTGAGACAGACGAGAACCTACATCATAGGGAAACAAAGTAGAAGCCACTTGTGACCAAGGATACGTAGCAGTGTTAAATATGGAGGACCTAATATCGACCATAAAGAGAAACATTTATGAAAACTATTTAATTTTGTAATAATGCAGGGAATGAAGCAACAGTAATTTTAATCTGCCATACTCGATAAATTTTCATGGTGATCCCTACAGAACTCGAATATTGATCTTATCTATAATAGTTTAGGATTTTCTGTTAAAGTGAAATTCACAAATTTTTAACAACGACCTGAATGCTAAAATCTGAATGGTATAGTCGATATTAACGATCGACATTTCATATGGAAGCTACAACGAATCTTTTAGGTTGGGATGAATTTATTTTATTTTTTCTTATGTGTTTTCATTAAATAGCTCAATAAATTGCAATTAGGAATAATTTAATCAATCAGAGCTGAAAATATAAAGTCAAAGATATTTTAATTGGGTGGTCATTGTCGTAATGTAACGTCATTGGGTTGTTCGGTTGTTAAAACAAGTCGTTTGTGTTCCGTTCTGCTGTTCGGTCGTACGCGTATCTGAAAGGAATTAATTCGGGGACTAGAATAAACTTTCACATAATAGTTACCATTCGATGTCCCGACAAAAGGGCTTAACGTCAGTGTTCATTTGAATTGTGGGCGACAGAATTAGTTTTGTCAGATGCGTGTAAACGGACGTAACGAAAGTTGTTCGAATATCATCCTTAACGTGACTTTTTATTTAATTAACGATTGCGGGCGCATGAAAAGCTATTATCTCATGATTAGGATCAATCCCTCTTTCCTCCTAGATAGTGATCATTCATTAACATTTACGTCATAAGAAAAAGGATTATTAATGAAAGTGATGTTAAATGACAATTACGTGTTATTCCGTTGGTGTGGAACCGAATGACATTGATATATAATTTGTGTTAAATACTGAACTGAGATAGGAAGTAAACTGAAATCAGTAAACATTTGATATGAGACTATAGAAGTAGAAGCGCTTAAGGTTTCTCTTCTCTAAAATAACAAAATAGGTACGAACTTTAACTCAGTAGTCGACATTATGTATTGCAAAGTCATTAGCATTTCATACTTATTTTGACGACCCGCTGTTAAACAAAGCAACGCTGAGTCTCTGTACGAGTAATAAAATTAAATCTAAAAACATAATTAACAATGTCGAACTCCACTTTAACAAACTGTATTGCGTGTCGTCATCGGGCAATAACTGCTCAACCCTGGAGACTTAGGTAATGAAATTAGAAGTCGGGCATATAAAACAAACTTAAAAAATGGTTCAAATGGCTCTGAGCACTATGGGACTCAACTGCTGTGGTCATAAGTCCCCTAGAACTTAGAACTACTTAAACCTACCTAACCTAAGGACATCACACACATCCATGCCCGAGGCAGGATTCGAACCTGCGACCGTAGCAGTCGCACGGTTCCGGACTGCGCGCCTAGAACCGCGAGACCACCGCGGCCGGCAAAACAAACCTAAAAATCCATTCAAGCTACAGTGGAGTCGGCACAACACGACTTGGGCATTTATAAAGCGCATCATTAAAATGACAAATGTTGTAAATATCATCTCTGTAACTTCATTAGCTTAACAGATATAGTAAAATTCAATTATCAGTATTTTCAGTTAAACATTTGATCATCATTTCCTCCACTCAAAACACATTGAACGATGACAGCATGACATCTTATTGAATCATTAGGTAATAGAATATTTGTTGTAAAGTTTAGTGTATCTATTTATTTGTTAGAAATCACATTGGTGCAAGCTTACTGGCCGCGACATTCAAAATTAAGGAGGGAATTGTATTGGTTTCATGTAAAAGAATTTAACAATGGATATTATTGTTACATTATTTAGAACGTTAAAGTGGTCAATCTTTGATTATTTAAATGTGTTAAAATGTAAAATAATGCAGAATAAGCCGTAGCTAATCAGATGGACGGCTTCAGGAAAGGGAACTCCCCTAGTCACTTAAGCGACGATGGTCGGCGCACAGGGAACGCGGACCGGAAGGGCAGAGGGCCAGTGCTGGTGCAGAAGCGAAAGCGGACAGTTCCGCTGGAGACACCAAAGTGGACAGCTCGGACCGAGACGCGAAAGCGGGCAGTCGGTCTCTAGGCAGCTACGAAGTGAAACGACTTCGAAAACTTCGCGTTGTGCGGTATCACAGGACATAGACTCTGAGCGGTGAGCAGCTGCGCGAATGGTGTGAACTCTAACTTTTCGCTTAGATAACTTGTACTTCGTGATGAGATTCTGAATGATCAAACTGTGTCAAATGTATATGCGCTTGAGTGTAACAGTAACTCTAAGCACGACCACTTTCTATTAGTTTGTTTTCTGAGTAAACATTATTCTAACCAAATCGCAGCTGAGTGGCCTCCATCATTTATGGGTCGTTAATTTAGTTCCCGATATGATTATTACTGTTATTGTATGTTATATTAACATTGTATTTCGCAAACTTGCCATCAGCCAGATAATTTAATGAAAGGGTCTCAAGTGTCTAATTTAGGGCGTGTAATTCAACGCGTGTGGTTAAACCCCTAGACGACTTTCAGCCAAGACATTTCGATGAAGGGGAACCGCATGTCAGCCCGAACAGCCTTGGGATTCTAGCTCGCACTCTCATTGTCGTCTACCCAATCTAAGCTTCTTTCTCGAGGATAATCTCTTTTTTGGGATCCATTTACTTCTTTGCTTCCTGAATGAGTCACTTCTTATTGTCCTTTGCTGCTCGTATCGTTAGCAGTGGTCTTGCTGAAACTCATCTTCCATCTTTCGTCAGTTCGTTCCATATCATCTTTACCTTTCACCTTTGCATGTGTTTGAATACTTTGTAAGTTCTCTTTTACAGCTGGTGCCAAACTTACTGCAGCCAGATGTGCTATCCTTCTCTTTTGCTACGTTTCCTCTGTTTTCTGGGTGATCTATATCGCCCTGAGGACGAATCTGGGGACTTTTCAGAAGACTCCGGTGATGAGGTCGTCAAAGGAAACTTCTCCTCTTTTCCAACAGATTTTCTGCTATCGCTCACCATTCCTTGCCAGGAGATTGGTCCCTACTTGGGAACGTCTGACCCGTCGAAAATATTGTCTATCTCTGCTCGTTGTTCAATCTTAGCATCTTTCCCAGTTTTGTTTTCCTTGAATCCCTGATTTCAACTCGATGGCTGTAACATCAATATGTGTCCCGTTCCTAGCTCCTACTTGGTTTTACACCATCATTTGTCGTATTATTAGAGTATTGTCGCATTGGTCCGTCTCAGGTGAGGTCTGGGTGGTCTCCACATCACATCTAGGTGGTTTTTTATTCAAAATGGTAGAATGCGCTGGACTAACAGTAGTGTTCTGTTCATTAGTGACGTTTTCTATGGAGTCTTTGGCCTCCTTCAGAGACAGGGTTTGGCTAACTACAGTTGAATTTATTTCCGTAATGTCATGCCAACGCCCTGAACCAAAGAAGGTTCCTCCTACTCCCACGAAATCTGTTCCATCCGTCGGGAACGTGACATGACAGCCGCATACGTTATCTTCATCTGAATAACAGGCATTGCGCTTTTACCTTGAGCACTTGATAATTGCGGGACCCTTCTTCTGCTATGTTCAGCTCGAACGTGCTCTGTCGAAATACACAAAGCACACGTCCTTGGTTGACCGTCGTATATGGCTAGGGCTCGTTAACCGCAGACACCAACAGCAGATGGAATGGGCCTGTGAAGCTCGATTTTTATCTGGCATACACCATTAAGAAAAGGTCTAAGAAAAATGTCAGTTTCATCAGACGACATCTCAAAAGGAAATTCAAACACCTTGACTGTCCGTATACCCTACCGAGCAAGAGAGACAAGAACACCAACAGTAACAGTGCAATCTGAGTAGTTGGAGCTAGTTATGACATCGTATTTTTCAACAATGGAAGCACACAAATCTGCACTAACCAGTTTTACTTAAGCAGCGCCGGCCGCGCTGGTCTCGCGGTTCTATGCGCGCAGTCCGGAACCGTGCGACTGCTACGGTCGCAGGTTCGAATCCTGCCTCGGGCATGGATGTGTGTGATGTCTTTAGGTTAGTTAGGTTTAAGTAGTTCTTAGTTCTAGGGGACTGATGACCACAGCAGAAGAGTCCCATAGTGCTCAGAGCCAATTGAACCAATTGAACTTAATAAAGAAATGAAGACCAACAACATCTGCTTCAGACAACATCTGCTTCGTGAATTTTAACTTCTTCGGTAAAGCAAGCCTCAACTTCCACAGCTTGCGATCAGACAAAATTACTATGAAAAGAGAATGTAATCGTGTTTTTTCTCAGGTTATCAGTAGACTAATTTTTCTCTTTTAAATCGATGCGCAAAACAGAAATAGTGCATGCAGCAACGAGTAACCTCGCTCTCAGGGAAACAGCATTGTCGACAATGTGACGTCCAGTGGGGTCGCCACACATCTTACCCGTTCGGCTGTTGATTCGCGAATGACCAATTGAGCTACCCAGGCACGGCTCACGACCGGTCCTCACAGCTTTACTTCCACCAGTAGCTCTTCTCCTACCTTCGAAACTTCACAGAAGCTCTCCTGTGTAATTTCCGAAACTAGCACTGCTGTAAGAGAGGATGTTGCGGAGACACAGCTTTGCCACACACTGGTGGATGTTTCCACAATGAAATTTTCACATGGTTCGTAGGAGAGCTTCTGTGCAGTTTGGACGGTAGGAGACCAGGTAAATGCGGAAGTAAAACTATGAGAATGGGTCGTGAGTCGTGGCTGCGTAGCTCAGTCGGTCAGCCGGCTCTCAGCCATGTTGTGACTCGGAAGTGCTACAGGCTCTGTGCGGCGCTCCGTTCTTTTCTCGCGCGGGTAGTGGTACTGTAGTGCAAACAGATCACCTCGAACGGATATGGCGCTTTCGTATAGAAAGGTCACGATAAAATTAAAGTTTCATGCCCAGCACGCACTACATAAAGCCGTCGGCACACGGACCGTGCATCCGAACGTTGAGCGTTGAGCGTGCCGAGTTTCTTACGTCATAGCGTGGAATAGCAAGCTCGGGAGTCTTTCTAAACGTGCAGAGCAATATCTGGCATGTCAGATACCCTCAGCGTGAGTCTGAGCGTTGACCAATGAGATGGCACAACGCCACCTACGTCACAAGCACGCTGTCTCCCTTCAGTACAGAGTTGTGAGGCACCATATTGGCATTCCAGCCTATATGTATATATGCTGCTTCTGAGCACCAGCAAATTGAGAATCACTGGAAAACCCGTTGTTAACTGTGTGATTCGTTCCAATAACATAATGAGGTACATCATATTCGTGGCAAAAGAATTATTGTAACTTGAGTGTTATGAGAGTAGCCTACAAAACGCATTGTTCTTGGTACAATTTGTTATAATTAAATTTCAATTAGTAACATAATTATCTACAATTAACGTTTTTCAGCAATGGGTAAGATGCTCTGATTTTTTGAAAGTTGTGTGTTGTTGGTTACAGTCTGCTTTCCGCAGCGCTGCGGCGAGGACGTCTTGTTTACGTCCCGTCCGCGCGGTCGTGAGTGCCCGTAGTTGTTTACTACTGCGTTGTCCCTAGTTAAGAGTCCATCACTACCGACGCAACATGGCAAATTCATACAGACAGGCCACCATCAACATCAGTTTTCAACCCGATCATGCACGACCGCGAGCTTTTGAAGTGGAACGTCTCCTACGTGACGACGTTAAAATTGACCCGCGAGACATAATTTGTATCCATCTCTCTATCACGAGCAGTGTTGTCTACGTCAGGCTAGTAAGTGACGAGGTGTGCAACAGAATCGTGAGCGCACATGCGAACGATATTAAATTCAAACATTCTGATGGCCATAATGGGGCGGTATCTATCAATCACGCGGGGCTTGGCCTACGTACGATACGCGTCTTCGAACTCCCTTTTGAAGTACCACCGGACGTAGTCACCGGGGCTTCCCAGCCCTACGCCAGAGTGATCAGCCATATGGCCGAAAAATGGACCACCTTTACAACGTACCCCTTTCTTAACGGGGTACGACAGATTAAAATTGAACTGACTAAACATGTTCCGTCATATCTTGTCATCGGCGGATGTAGGGCGATCATTATGTATGACGGTCAGCCACGCACTTGCTCTGGTTGTGGCCAAGTAGGGCACGTCCGTTCGGATTGTCTCCGACGACGGCTTACTCAAATCCCGACAGGTGAATCTATGACTCCTTCTACGGTGACGACCCTTCCTCTCAATTACGCCGAAGTTACACAGGCAGCAACCTTTACCGATGCTGACGACATGAGTCCGATAGCCGCCGCCGATGCCGAGACCATAATGGCTTCTGCAGTACAGGATCCGGCCTCTACAACGGCACCCCCACCTGAAGATAATCACCGACCGACCTTGCAAGAAGGCGTGGATGCCAGGATGGACATTGACCCACGGGTTGTGCCGACAGCGGCTTTTCTTCCAGACACCGGAGCAGCTGAAGAAATCCACCCACATTCAGATACTGAAGCACACGTCCGTAAACAGCGTTCCCCGCGAAAACACAAGAGACGGCGGCGTGCTCCATCGGACGAGTGTTTGCAGCGATCGTCTGACATGGACTGTGGAAATTCCGACGACGGTACCGGCGGTACAGAGGCCGCTGTAACTTCAAACTCAACAGCTCGCCGTGGTGACGGCTTCAGCCCCTCCGATCCCACAGAACAGCAGGATCACAAGCAGACAGCCGCTGCCGATTCCCAGCCAGCAGAGCCGATGGAGTCAGCGCCGAGTGCCGCAGCAGCCACTAACAGCCACCAACAGCCGATGGTATTTCATGGCGACTGGGCGGACGACTGTGAGGCACACTCCTTGCCCATCGTGTCGGACGACACGGGGGGAAATTTACCCCACCAGTGTTGATCCTTTCCCGCCGTCAGTTACAGTGACGAGACAGCCTTACAGGGGTACTGATGGCCAACACGGATGCTGTGGATAGACCTCAAACTTATCGCATTGCAACTATAAACATCAACACTCTACGGACGCGCGCTAAGTTATCCTTGCTTCAGGATATGTTGAACTCTGCTTCCATCGACATAGCCCTTCTCCAGGAAGTGTACCTCGACGACTTCCCAGGCATGTACGGTTACGCTGCTTGCGTCTCTCCAGCTTCCCCAACAGGCAGCCGTGTCGCTGTACTTCTTCGGGAAGGGATAGTGGCGGACGATATCCTGTTTCTGCCCGGGGGAAGAGGAATGGCACTCACAGTACTGGGTGTCCTCCTTATCAATATCTACGCACCTTCTGGGACGGACAAACGTCGCGAACGTTCACGATTCTTTGCGGAAGACGTCGCCCCGCTCTTCCAAGGCCCCCACGACCATCTGTTGTTTGGAGGTGACTACAATTACGTACTGGCGCCCAGAGGCCAACTCCCACGACATAATCTGTGCCCGGAACTCGAGACGCTAATCCGAGACCTGCAGATGGTGGACACTTGGGAACATCTTCACGGCCACCGACCGGGATTCACGCACTTCACGAGTCACTCTTCCAGTCGTATCGATGGGATTTATGTCTCACGCTCTCTCGCCGCTGGAACACAGGATGCGGAACTATGGCCTGCAGCATTCTCGGACCACTCAGCTTACATTTGTGCCATCACCCTGCGGCGGCAACAAGTGTGGAGAAGCCGCAGCCCGTGGAAATTAAACATCGCTCACCTGTCGTACCCGGATTGCCGCCAAGCCGTTGAGGATACGTGGCATTCGTGTGAAAATCGCCGCCGTGCATATCCCACAACGATCCGCTGGTGGTTGGACTGCGCCAAACCGGCACTGAGGCGAACGTTGATAACCTACGGTCGCGACCACGCTAATTGGCGAAGACATACACTCGACTTCTACTTCCGGGTCCTGCGCGACTGCGATGCTATGGCGCCGTCTCCGGAACGACACACGGCGGTCGACCGTGCTAAGGCTGAGATTCTCGCTCATATGCGACGCCACCTAGAGGGGGTAGTCATCCGCTGGAGGACGCAGGATTGGATACCCAGCGAATGCCCGTCAATGTTCCACGTCCTTCGTGAACGTAAACGATGCCAAAGAGCGCTGATACGCTTCATCTAAACGGAGGACGGTCATCACTTCACCACGCAACAAGACATAAGCACAGCGTTCTACAATCATCATTCCCAGCTCTATTCCGCTCAGACCCCTGATCCGACAGCACTGGAGGACGTCTCTCAGATGATTTACGGCACCGTCACCCCGGCAATGGAAGCGGCCTTGATGGAAGAAATTACAGAAGAAGAAGTGATCGACGCCATTAGAAAAGGAGCTGTCAACAAGTCTCCGGGTCCCGATGGCCTCCCCTTGGAATTTTACCGGACTTTTCAATATTTAGTAGCCTCCCGATGGACGGACATCTGTCGCGAACTACTATTCCCGGACGTGCCTTGTGGAAGGGATGATTATTCCTATTTACAAACAGTCCGGTGGCTCACGACTTCAGGACTACCGCCCGTTGACACTACTGAACTGCGACTTTAAGATCTTTTCTCGACTGTTGGCGGCGCGGATACGCCAGACCCTACGCAATGCTATCTCACCCCTTCAGACGTCATTAGGAGGCGACAATAATATTCAAACGGCACTCAGCGAATATCGTGACTTGGTCTCACTGGCGAGGGCATGTCGTCTGAAGGGTGCACTGGCGGCCATCGATTTTAGTCAAGCTTACGACCGAGTGGACCCCAACTATTTGGAAGCGGTCCTCCAACATATGCGGTACCCACAGCCATTCGTCACTGTCGTCATGCGACTACTCCGTGGCGCGATGTCCAAGGTGATCGTCAACGGCCGACCTTCGCAGCCCCTCACCATTTCTCGATCGATACGCCAAGGCTGCCCTCTGTCCACTTTACTTTACGCTGTGGCCATGGAACCTCTCCTCTGCGGCCTGCGCCAACGACTAACTGGTATGACGTTACGAGGCCACACTTTCCGATGTAAAGCGTGCGCTGACGAACTGGTGATTGTCATCCGCAACGGTGACGACACCGCTAGCGCACTAACTTGGATAGCGAAATATGGCATGGCCACTGGTAGTCGTATCAACGTCGCAAAATCGGTGGCGATGAACATCGGGGTCGGATTGTCTGAGAACAGTGTCACCCCCTTACAGCTCAGTGATAGTTTGAAATGTCTCGGCATTGATTTTACAGACGATATACGACGGACCGCTGCTCACAACTTTCGACAGCTTTTACGAAATGTTCGGACTGGAATTGCCAACAACCGCCTACGAGCCCTGGACATCGTCAACGGACGCAGTATGTCAACACACATTTAGCGTCACGCATTCCGCACATCGCCCAGATATTACCTATACCGGTGATGTTAGCTCGCCGTATACTTGCGGCTCTTGGGTCTTTCGTGAGTTCTGGAATGCTTTTCAAGATCAAATATGAGACTCTCACCCTTCCCCCGGATCGGGGAGGGCTTGGCCTTTATCACGTCTATGACAGAGCGGTCGCCCTATTTGTGAGCACATTAGTCAAACTATGACACCGCCGTCCGGACAGTCTGAGCAGTTTGTTAATAGAAGAACTAGCACCGTCCTCCTTGTTGCCGCCTGTGCCGATACACCACGTCCCCTCTTCGCTCTTCTACATCGGTGTCTTTTACCTCTTACTCAGTTACGTTCGACTTGCCTTACCAGCGACTCAATTGGCGACGGCAAAGACGGTTTATAGGGTCCTGCAACGTGGACGACCCGATAACGTCGTGGAGAGGAAGCACCCGAACGTCAACTGGGGAGTAATGTGGAGGACAATTCATCACGTAACACTGGACACTGACGTCACGGCGATGTGGTATATCACTGTCAACGGTAAGCAGGTGACCAGATCAAGGCTACATGCGATCTACATGGTAGACTCACCCACATGCACGAGCTGTGGCGTTCAAGACAACGATGAACACCGTCTTAGCTGTGGCGAGTCTACAGCAGTGTGGCACTTAGTGAGGCAAATGTCAGCATACTTCCTTCCGGTAGCACCGAATCATATCGACCCCAAGACAACCTTATTCCCGGATGAAACGTATTACCCACGCACTAAAACTAATGCAATGACGTGGCTTCGTGGACATGCACTGCATTATTTGTTTGAAGACGGCACTAAAGACACTTTAGCCTTTTGGAACTAATTGCAGGAACGACGTTGCAAGATCCTCCGTAACCCAAAGTATCGACCATATTTTTCTTATTTTTTGTGGAGTGCGTTCCACAACCCTCCACGTAGCTGGAACACCACGGGTAAGTGAAGCTAAAATTACAATACGATAATAGAACACTCGGGGAAGATCAGTTTGGATTCCGTAGAAATACTGGAACACGTGAGGCAATACTGACCTTACGACTTATATTAGAAGAAAGATTAAGGAAAGGCAAACCTACGTTTGTAGCATTTGTAGAATTAGAGAAAGCTTTTGACAATGTTGATTGGAATACTCTCTTTCAAATTCTACAGGTGGCAGGGGTAAAATACAGGGAGCGAAAGGCTATTTGCAATTTGTACAGAAACCAGATGGCAGTTATAAGAGTCGAGGGACATGAAAGGGAAGCAGTGGTTGGGAAGGGAGTGAGACAGAGTTGTAGCCTCTCACCGATTTTATTAAATCTGTCTATTGAGCAAGCAGTAAAGGAAACAAAAGAAAAATTCGGAGTAGGTATTAAAATCCATGGAGAAGAAATAAAAACTTTAAGGTTCGCCTATGACATTGTAACTCTGTCAGAGACAGCAAAGGACTTGGAAGAGCAGTTGAATGGAATGGACAGTGTCTTGAGAGGAGTATATAAGATGAACATCAACAAAAGCAAAACCAGGATAATGGAATGGAGTCGAGTTAAATCGGGTGATGCTTAGGGAATTAGATTAGGAAATGAGACACTTAAAGTAGTAAAGGAGTTTTGCTATTTGGGGAGCAAAATAACTGATGATGGTTGAAGTGGAGAGGATATAAAATGTAGACTGGCAATGGCAAGGAAGGCGTTTCTGAAGAAGAGAAATTTGTTAAAATCGAGTATAGATTTAAGTGTCAGGAAGTCTTTTCTGAAAGTATTTGTATGGAGTGTAGCCATGTATGGAAGTGAAACATGGACGATAAATAGTTTGGACAAGAAGAGAATAGAAGCTTTCGAAATGTGGTGCTACAGAAAAATGCTGAAGATTATATGGGTAGATCACATAACTAATGAGGAAGTATTGAATAGGATTGGGGAGAAGAGAAGTTTGTGGCACAACTTGACCAGAAGAAGGGATCGGCTGGTAGGACATATTCTGAGGCTTCAAGGGATCACCAATTTAATATTAGAGTGCAGCGTGGAGGGTAAAAATCGTAGAGGGAGACCAAGAGATGAATACACCAAGCAGATTCAGAAGGATGTAGGTTGCAGTAGGTACTGGGAGATGAAGAAGCTTGCACAGGATAGAGTAGCATGGAGAGCTGCATCAAACCAGTCTCAGGACTGGAGACCACAACAACAACATGCGGAGAAGTATGCCAAATTTTTAACACACTGTTTGTAATGGAACTTTTATATGCCTGTGTCCTTATTGACTGGACATGGTACTTTCATTTTCGTGGACGATGGAGGAAATGTGGGTTTTAATATAGCTAACGTGGGAATTTTACGCCCGCCCGTTGAGTAAACAGTGTAATTTACGAACTAGAAAGATCTATCAACTGCCGCTGGAGCTCTTTGCGATCGTGCATAGCACGTTTGGGCCCACGTACCGTATGCACAAGTCGCATCGTTCCTGAGCGTTCAGCACCACGTTGAACTTGGCACGCTCACGTTAACGTTCGACAGCGCGGTCCGTGTGCCGACGGCATAAGGCATACGAAGTAAAGCTTTTCCTGCCTGAAGTAATGCACGTCGATCCACAGGAACTTCTCAGTATACATCTTTCGATCACCTCCAGAACAGTTCACCTGAAACTTGTCGTCGAAGCATCGTGCGAACGGCTTATTCGCCGTTCCACCGATGGATATCGTCTCCACCGTTCGCACGGAAACGTGGGTGTAATGACTGTCAACCATGCAGGATGTGACCGCTCAATGTCATTCAATACGGTCACGACGACACCCCTCGATCCACGTTAACACTCGTGGTGTCACTCGCCTTCATACATGGCAGTGGACGTTTGAACATTCGTGCCGCTAGCTCAATGGTCGTCAGTTGATTTAAATGTTATCCCCGGCTGACTCTTAATTCAACTACTACCACGTGGGTGAGGAGAAAGGAAACATCCTGGTGATACCAGCATTGTGCGTATTTAGATGTTCGATGAATCTGAATGGTTTACAGTGTTCCAGCGATTCTATACGAACTCTGTGCTGATGTACCTGTGGCTCTGAGCACTATGCGACTCAACTTCTGAGATCGTCAGTCGCCTAGAACTTAGAACTAATTAAACCTAACTAACCTAATAACATGACACACATCCATTCCGAGGCAGGATTCGAACCTGCGACCGTAGCGGTCGCTCGGCTCCAGACTACAGCGCCTAGAACCCCACGGCCACTCAGGCCGGCTGGCTGATGTACCGACAAGGACCATTTTCGCAGATACACATGCAAGTACCTAATGGATGTTCAGTTTCTCAATATAGTTCGTCGCAATCACACATTATACATCCGCTGTAAAAACAGTTTCATGCATTTTCATATTTGGTGTCCCACAATATTGATTGGCTGAATATTATGACGATACGGTGTATACAACTTCCACAGATATTGTTTATCATTTAGTCAAGACTACGTAATGAAGCCAAATTCGTGGATAAAAATGAAATGTAGTTTGTTTATTAACACATTTCTTTTCACTAACTAAATATGAATCGGGATTGGGAGTGATGTTCCTATCCCTCTTTCCAGTATTAAACTGGTCGACATCGTTTTCTGAAGAACGAGTGTTATATAATGTCCCAATATCGACACGACCCAGGCTATCAACTCGGCACTTAAATGTCTATTCTTCGCTCTCTAAATGTTTGATGTGATTGTCTTTCACACGCAGCTTTCAATTTAACGGTGTATGCACTGTTTTTAGTATTTTAGGTTCCCGTTGATTAATATCTGGTAGTTAATAAGCAGACTATGTTTATGCTAGCGCGTTGTTTGTATCAGTTACCCCCGCAACCGACCAAGGGTAAGATTCTCTTAATGTTCCGCGCACACGCGTTTCACAATTTTATAAAATGCAGAATTACGCAAACTATAGCTTTCCGTTGCATACAACTTTTGTGGGTTCCACAACAATAATAGTTTCCCAAGAGTATTTTTACCAGCTAACACAAAGTTCGAATTATGTTGTCGGAATCACTTAGTCACAAGTAATGTAGTTTAAACGTGCTTGAAGAGTCTTTAAATAATCTTCTTAACGAATTTCGCAATCGCGTACCACTTTTTCATCGACTAGCCCGATCGCGATAACTGAAGGTAGAGAGCTCAATAATGTGTTACATGTTGTTTTATATGTATTAAAAACAAACGCGCCCCTATATCTTTCTGTCCCGCTTGGTCTTTCCTACTTTGCTTTTTATTACTTTTCATTATATTGCTTCTTAGTAATACTGTGCAGTTATTAAAGTTTCGTATTACTTTCCCCTTTTTTAATTATTCCAAAATAAAGTCTATTTATCCCCGATTTTAATTAATATGGTGCTAACTGACACGCCTGCCCGCAAAGTACCGTTATAAGGACTCGGCGTTCGGAACATACGGGACTTTCAGCTGCCGTTTGATGTTCCGTCACGCTTGTGAACACGAATCGTCCTTACTTACAAGTACTATGTGACATGGACGAAAAGTGGCACATGTTCGAGACGTATCCTGTTCTGTACGGAGTGCGTCAGGTGTGAATCGAACTGCGCAAAGACATTCCGTAGTATGTGAGCGCTTGTGGCTGTCGAGCGATCGTCATTTATGACGGTCAACCGCGGCCTTGCCTGGGGTTCGGGCAGGAAGGGCATGTTCGCTCGGAATGCGTGCAGAGACGACTTGTACAGATACCACTTGCAGGTATGACGCCTAAGTCGTAACCGTTGACTCACCTCTTACGTTGAGCCACCGAGGAACATCGTGGACGCGGAGGGTTGTTCTGTTCCAGTTACCGATACCTGCGGGCCCGGTTTCCGAGCGCACGACGACGCGACCTGCATCGGAACAGCCGACATGCACGACATGAGCGACCGGCCGTGTGAGGAGGGAGAATACCAGAAGATCGATTCGAGTTCAGACACGGAGAAGCGGGAGGTGCCTACTGTTTGTTGTGCTTCCACAGGAGGCGGATACGCATTCCCGCAAGTAGTAGTCCCTCAAACACCGAAAAAAGAGGAGTCTGTCAGCAGGGAATGCTTCGCGAGATGGTGACACGTTGTAGGCGGATGAGGAAAATCCCAATGTGGCCCACGCTGTGGACTTCACTCCAACGGTTCCTGGTTCCCTGCTGACAACGTCCGCCCGAGGCCAAAGACAAGTTGACGGTGCTCCACCCACCGACGAGCCCCACGGCCATTTTGCGGCTAAGACACCAGATGAACGTCATCCGTAGCATAACGTACAACACCTCCAGCTTGGTGGTTGAGAGTCCCAAATGGAGATGGAAAGAATGATGTCAGACTCGTGTTACAGATGCCCGCGTTTGGCGGGTCGTCGGACCGAAACCTTGTCTCTGCCGATCGGTAATGGTGCGTGTGACAAGCACGTTCAGAGGAGGGACGTGGCGTTTACTGGCTTAAACAACTGCAGAATATGTCATCGTACTATGCAGTGACCCAGCTGTATCGGATAGGTACAGTAGGCCGCGCCTCGTGATCGTGCGGTCGCGTTCTCGCTTCCCACGCCCGGTTTCCCGGGTTTGATTCCCGGCGGGGTCAGGGTTTTTCTCTGCCTCGTGATGGTTGGGTGTTGTGTGAGTCCTTAGGTTGGTTAGTTTTAAGTAGTTCTAAGTTCTAGGGAACTGATGACCATCGATTTTAAGTCCTATAGTGCTGAGAGCCATTTGAAACATTTAGGTACAGTAAATGTTAATGGTATTAGCTCCATGATCGAAAGCCAGCTGTTAAAGGACATGATTCGGATGGTGGATTTTATTATCGTGTTTCTTCAAGAGGTATGACCTAATATACATCTGGATATTTATGGATACGTCTTACATCAACTCAGCTACCGACGGTGGTGGTGGTACGACCATACTATTACGCAATGGCATAGGTCCAACGGATATTCAGTATTTGCCATCAGCGCGAAGCGTTACACACCATCGGTGCAGTGAATCTGTATGTCGCGTCTGGTACTGCGAAGCGTCGAGAGCGAACGCTCTATTACTCTTCTGAGATAGCTCCATTATTTCAGTGCACTGCAGAGCACTTCATGATGGACGGGTGAAACGTCCCCTTAGAAAAATTATAAATGACTGTGTTTAAACTGATTTTTAGCGCAACGCAATCTGACTTTCAATAATCCCTACAAAAGAATGGCCCTAACAATAACCTATACCATGCATGAATCACTTACCTCACAAAAATCTTCGTTACTCCAACTACTGCAATACAGCGAGCGCCAATACTGCCAGCTAAATAAAAGATTCTAACTACTGAAAGCACTTACTACTGATAGGCATAGTTAGCAAATGAAAGATTTTGATCAAGAACAAACAATGTATTTACCATAATAGAGTTCAAAAGTCATAATATACAGGGAGTTACAAAAAGGTACGGCCAAACTGTCAGGAAACATTCCTCACAAACAAATAAAGAAAAGATGTTATGTGGACATGTGTCCGGAAACGCTTAATTTCCATGTTAGAGCTCATTTTATCTTCGTCAGTATGAACTGTAATTCCTCGATTCACCGCCAGTTGGTCCAATTAAAGGAAGGTAATGTTGACTTTGGTTCTTGTGTTGACATGCGACTCATTCCTCTACACTACTAGTATCAAGCACATCAATACGTAGCATCAACAGGTTAGTGTTCATCAAGAACGTGGTTTTGCAGTCAGTGCAATGTTTACAAATGCAGCGGTGATGACACTATATTTCTGGTTTTAGGTTGGATAGGTTTTTGGGGGTGGGTGACAGCGATCAACACCTGAAGTGGACGAGATCTAGTGAAAAAAGAAATAGGAGAAAGTAAAAAAAATTAATAAGAATGAAAAGAAAAGAAAAAAGTTGGTAAGAGCATTGCCTCGACACGAAAAAAAAAGTTAGTAGAGCAATTCTCGCGAAACGCCAAGGTCCCGAGTTCGAGTCTTTTTCCGGCACACAGCTTTAATCTGCCAAGAAGATTTTTGATGATTGATTTGTTTAAGTAGCTGTGTAATTTCCTAACGTTTAAGGCGTAAAGGACAAATCTATTGTATTCCCAGGCGAATGGTAGGAAGGAGAGGCTGCATTACAAATTAGTTGAATCATTATGTGAACATACACCATAATGATTGAAACATGCTTTAATCTTCTGTTGTGAGTGCTCATAATTCAAAATTCTCTTCTGTGAAAGGGTTGTCACCAAATGATGTAGTTTACGGGAGGTGCTGTCACTGTTTGTCAAAATAAGACCAAGAGTTGGCAGAGATGGGAATCTATTAAGGATTTTGCTAAAAAAAAGTGAGGGAAATTTGGAAGCAGGTTTTGGGGGCAAAGAAGAACATGAACATCTATTGTTAGAGTACAGGGGTTGTAGAACAAGCAAGTGGAAGGGAATATTTTGTTTATGAGTAAGAGTATGTGTGTTATTTGAGAGCGTAGGTGATTAGCAAATCAGTAGAGGATGAGGATAAGAGAAAAAAAGTTTTGTTCACATTGTATGTAGGATTACACTTTTATGTTTATTTGTGTTTGTGTTAGGTATTTCTGACTTGAGTTTTCTTTTGTATGTCTGTGTAACTGGAGAACTCTTTAAAGTGGGAGGAGAGTGGTGGGAGTTTCTTGTTCCTAGGTAGCTGCTTGTCGAAGTACGAGAAAAAAGAGTATGTGTGTTATTTGAGAGCGTAGGTGATTAGCAAATCAGTAGAGGATGAGGATAAGAGGAAAAAAGTTCTGTTCACATTGTATGTAGGATTACACTTTTATGTTCATTTGTGTTTGAGTTAGGTATTTCTGACTTGAGTTTTCTTTTGTATGTCTGTGTAACTGGAGAACTCTTAAAGTGGGAGGAGAGTGATGGGAGTGTCTTGTTCCTAGGTTGCTGCTTGTCGAAGTACGAGAAAAGAGGAGTCCTTATCTTAGCTGTGTTGCTCCTCTTCAACAGGAGTGCTATGGGTACTACTGTTGGAAAGCGGAGTACTTTTTACAACTCAGTAGGATGTGGGGCTCACAATCCATCGCTGGGCACTCAAGCTGACTCCAAAGACTTGTGAAATGCGTAATGAGGTAAAGCATTTAGAATAAGTGTCTATGGATCTTCGATGTGAAATGGATAGGAGAAATTTGCTGATGGAAGTAAGGAGTGAATATGGTAAGTTGCAGCAGTCATATAAGCAACTGCATGGGCCAATGCAATAGCTATTGGAAGCAGTGCTATGCGACATGAGGCAACGGCCTTGCCGCAGCGGATACACCTGTTCCCGTCAGACCACCGAAGTTGAACGCTGTCGGGCGTGGCCGGCACTAGGATGGGTTACCGACCATCCAGGCCGCCATGCGCTGTTGCCGTTTTTCGGGGTGCACTCAGCCTCGTGATGCCAATTGAGGAGCTACTCGACCGAATAGTAGCGGCTCCGGTCAGAGAAAACCATCATAACGACCAGAAGAGCGGTGTGCTGACCACACACCCCTCCTATCCGCATTCTCCTCTGAGGATGATACGGTGGTCGGATGGTCCTGATGGGCCACTTGTGCCCTGAAGACCGAGTTCTATGCGACATGAGAGGGGATGGCTGGATACAGGGTGTAAGTTATTTAAAATGTTTTCGGACTGCAGGTCTTGAGGACATCCAGGAACTAAATATTTCAACAGAGAGAGTGAATAATGTAAGGAGGAATAAGGTCACCATGGATTAGTACAATATACAGTTATCCAGTTTCAAATAAGTAGTACACAACAACGCAAGGGTATTGCAATGATTAGTATTAGAGGTGGCACACATTGTAAAGATAACAGCAAACCGGACCTGGAAGTTATACAGGCTCGAGTGTACACTTAGGAAAGGAGAATGGTAGTTGCAACACTGTTCCAGTCTTTGGCTAACAGCTTTTGGGGTGCTCAGACATTGGTAATAGATTTGTAGGAAGCAGTCTTACTTACGGCACACAGGCAGCTGAGTCAAGGACTGCTGATGCTCGACCGTTTCTTGGTAGGTCAACGGAAAGAGCAGAAGAAGTTGCCCCGGAACTATAACTTGTAGTTGAACTAGAAAAATCGAATCTACCTCTGTATTACCAACGGTCGAGATCATTGCAGATATTGGACGATTGTCACACTTGCATATCCGATGAAGTGGAGAACTTTGGGGTTGGTACCAGCACGTGCAGGATGCAGTTGTGCTTAGGTACAGCAGAAGGTCAGGACTGTCCGCGGGACCTACTTGAGCCACAACACCGTTTTCAGCAAGCACTTTCGCAGTGAGTGTTTTTTCTAAAAAGTACCGAAGTGGTAGAAGCGAACTGCTACGTGCAGGTAAAGCTCGTAGAAGATGAACGTTTCTATCCGCATGGAAGAAGAGTAATTATTAACGGGACAGACCGTTAGATAATACGGTAAACGTTTCACCTGTCAGCCTCTGTTACACGGGGAAACGAAATTGAACATTACGCATTCCACTGAAAAACCTGACATATCTTAATGAAATGTTGAATCCCAACCACATCTTGTTCTTCAACCCGCTAATAGACAGGCAAGAGAGGCATGTTTCTGCGGAGAAAATGCTTTGACATGTTCTGCAATACTGGGAGGAGCAGCAGGACACAATCAAGATCGCAAGCGTTACTCTATGTGCTCGCTCGCTCAATGTCATTCAATACGTTCACGACGACACCCCTCGATCCACGTTAACACTCGTGGTGTCACTCGCCTTCATACATGGCAGTGGACGTTTGAAAATTCTTGACGCTAGCTCAATGGTCGTCAATTGATTTAAATGTTATTCCCGGCTGACTCTTAATTCAACTACTGCCACGTGGGTGAGGAGAAAGAAAACATCCTGGTGATACCAGCATTATGCGTATTTAGATGTTCGATGAATCTGAATGGTTTGCAGTGTTCCAGCGATTCTATTCGAACTCTATGCAGGACCATTTTCGCAGATAAACATGCAAGTACGTAATGGATGTTCAGTTTCTCAATATAGTTCGTCGCGCTCACACTTTAAACATACGCTGTAAGAACAATTTCATGCATTTACATTTTTTGGTGTCCCACAATATTGGTTGACTAAATATTACGACTATACGTTGTATACAACTTCCACAGATATTGTTTATTACATAGTCAAGACTACGTAATGAATCCGAATTCGTGGATAAAATTGAAATGTAGTTTTTTTTATTATCACTTTTCTTCTCACTAGCTGAATATCAAATATGAATCGGGATTGGGGGCGATGATACTAACCTTCTTTCCAGTATTAAAATGGTCGACATCGTGTTCTTATTAAGGCGTGTCATATAATGTCCAAATATCGACACGGCCCAGGCTATCAATTCGGCACTTAAATGTTTATTCTTCGCTCTCTAAATGTTTGATGTGATTGTCTTTCACACGCAGGGTTCAGTTTAACGGTGCATGCACTGTTTTTAGTATTTTAGGTCCCCGTTAATTAATATCTGCTAGTTAATAAGCGAACTATTTTTATGCTGGCGCGTTGTTTGTATCAGTTACCCCCGCAACCGACCAAGGGTAAGATTCTCTTAATGTTCCGCGCACACGAGTTTCACAATTTCATAAAATGCAGAATTACGCAAACTATAGCTTTCCGTTGCGTACAACTTTCGTGGGTTCCACAACCATAATAGTTTCCCAAGAGTATTTTTCGCAGCTAACATAAAGTTCGAATTATGTTGTCGAAATCATTTTCACTTCACCCGACAATAAAGTCTCTTATCACTTCCTCACTCGTAATGTATTTTAAACGTGCTTGAAGAGTCTTTAAATAATCTCCTTAACGAATTTCGCAGTCGCGTACCACTTTTTCAGCGACTAGCCCGATCGCGATAACTGAAGGTAGAGAGCTCAATAATGTGTTACATGTTCTTTTATATGTATTAAAAACAAACGCGCCCCTATATCTTTCTGTCCCGCTTGGTCTTTGCTACTTTGTTTTTATTACTTTTCATTATATTGCTTCTTAGTAATACTGTGCTGTTATTAAAGCTTCGTTTTACTTTCCCCTTTTTTAATTATTCCAAAATAAAGTCTATTTATCCCCGATTTTAATTAATATGGTGCTAACTAACACGCCTGCCCGCAAAGTACCGTTATATCTAGTACTAAGAGAGATATATTGTAGTATGTAATTATTTGTGATTCGAAGGAAACGAAACCGTGAGTAGTGTTGGAAAGAGCATTGTTGCGTAACGTATGAAATACCATGAGGGTGCAATAAGGAGATGTAAATAATTATTGAATGTGTTGCTGGGGTTAGTGGTTAAGAGAGAGCTCAAATGGGAACGGAGGTCTTATATAGCAGCTTAAAGACTAATGGAGCCAATGGGCTGGGAATTGTACAGGCAATGTGTGCCACTTTCAGAGCTTTGTTGCTTGATGTCAGAGGGAACACTGTAAAATAATCTGTGTCTTAACTTTGTGGTGTAGTCTTCCGTTGAATACTGACCACGAGTTTAGACCTTTGATCCAGGTCTCCCGAAAGAAAAGAGGTATCTGATTTTGACGCGTTAGTGAATTAAAGCAGCTACATTGCGGCCATGTGTGAGGTAAGCTTGCACGCACAGATGTGCTGATATGCAATTTCGCAAGCGAGCGCGTTTGTACACCGCAAGGCAATCGAGTTAAGCTGCGCAGTCATGGTGGCACTACAGAACCACCATGCAGTGATGGGCCTTCATGTGGTATATTTCCATTCAATTGGAGCACAGAGGTGTTGACCTATACGTTCCTGAAAACAGTGTAACGGCACAACAAAGGTGCAATGGTGCTACTAATCACTTTAAATACATTTGATTCTAGCACAGTTATGTGCAGTCCGGCAGCACTCTCCAAAACATCGAGTCCACATCAGTCTCCGACATGCTCTGGGCCAGCCAGCAACCAACGCCTGGGCCAGCCCGCAACCAACGCCACTCTGGGCAGCCAACTCCACCACGCCAGCTCACGATTATAAGTCTACCCTGTGTACTTAAGCTACGCAATAGGACGCCATTACCCAGGTGCCACAGCAGCACCAATCTTCAGCCTTAGAGGGATTTAGTTCGCAGCCAGGTGGTACTATAACCATCCATCCGCACAAGGGCGAGCTTTCCTTCCAGTAGCCGTGGCTGACTCTGGAAATTCAGCGGACATATGTGCGGCCAGCATTGTTCACACAGTTCCACTTAGTGCTAACTCAGGCAAATGCTGCTGAATCCTCCAACATTTAGATTTATTTTTGTTTGTCAAATATTAGCAAATATTACAATATCTATTACGATTCTGGTCCGTTATCATTTAGAACAATGGCGTTGACCTCTGCACCAATGTTCCCCTATAAAATTTGTATTAACCATTTATGTCACTCGCTTCATGAATATAGTATCTGTTACAGTAAAACATTAGAAACACTTTTATCTAATATTTGATTATATTTAGACTAAATATTTTCGTGTGTCGCCACAAAATGACTTCTTACACTAACAAGAAACGAAAGGGAAGAGACGGCGACCCTATTTCAAAAGGAACAGAGATTACAATAACATTCGCAGATCGTATTAGTTGATTACATTGTCTTTGTGATTTTTCAGCGATATTATTTATTTCGTTACGACGTCAGTTTTGTTATATTTGCGAAGTTCATCCACATTATTTTTTCACATTATGTGGCATACCGCCACAGAGTCCAACAACGTTCAGTTTTGGGTCCACTTTTATTTCTAATGTGTGTGAATGACCTTCCACTTATCATTCAACAATAAGAATTGTTACCGACGATACTAGTGTTATAATGAATCCCGTTGGAGAGAAAGAAAGAAAACAGATAGAACATGGTATTTTCCAAAGAAGTAGTCTGCATGTAATGGACTCTCCTTAAATTTGGAAGAACACACTATATTCAATTCTAAACACGGAATAGTCATACCAAAAATTGATGTAGCTCATGAGCTGGAGTCAGTAAATTGAGCAGAGTGGCCCAAGTTGTTGGTTGTACATACTGAAGAAAGCTTGAACAGAAATAAGCATATAACTGAGCTTATCAAACAATTAAGTTCATGTACTTTTGCTGTTCGTATAATTGCCAATATAGGAAACAACCGATCTTGCGGGCATTGGAGCAGATGAGATGTGTTCCCAGTCTTAAGTTTCTCATCTGTTCTGACTTCCTGAGTGCTCTTCAGTCCATGCAACACTTGTACGCAGCGGATACGGTCGTCTAGAACATCCATGATGCCCTAGTCCACCTGCAACGGCAAGGGAAAGAGGTGTCTTTCTGCTGGGTGCCGGGGCACGTGGGTATCAGGGGAAACGAACTGGCGGATGTGGCTGCCAAAGATGCATGTTCCCTCCCTCACGTTGTTGAATGTGCCGTCCCCCTCCATGTTGTTACCTCCGTTTTGCGTTTTCGTGTTATGCGTCAATGGGAAGAGGAGTGGCTGGCAGTCAGTGAAAATAAGCGGCGTCTGGTCAAGGCCACCACGCGGTCATGACGTACGTCCTACCAGTCATGCAGGCGGGATGAGGTTCTCCTCACTCGCCTCCGCATCGGGCACAGTCCCTTAACGCATGGTTTTTTACTCCGGCGGAAGGACCCCCCAATGTGCAGTGCCGGGGTGTCCAGATTACTGTCAGCCACATTTTACTTGACTGTCCTTTACTCTCTGACCAGAGGGCGGTTGTTTCCTAGCCACCGGATTTGCCCTCTATTTTGCAAGACGACGCAACGACTGTGGTTAAGGTCTTAATGTTTTGTGTCCTGTCCAGTTTGTTTCCTCTGATTTTATGTAGAGGATTTTAATGCGCTGCTGGGTGACTGGCTCACCCACGTTTTAGGTAAGAGGTCCGCCAGTCATGATTACCTACTTGTTTCACTTCGATTTCTGTTCTCTTTTCCTTGTGTTTCCAGTCCTTTTTTAGTGCGTTTCTTTTCCTCTTGTTTTGCCTCTGTATGTGAGGATTTGGAACTGCGACAGGCCTGTGTCTTTTAGCCGTTCTCCTTGTTCGCTGTCCGTCTTCGTCCCTTCACCTCATGTGCTCCTGTTTCTATGCTATGTTTAGCGCCCGAAAACCTCAAAACACACACACACACACACCAGGCGTATTTGGTATATTTCCACTTCACAATTCCTTATGGAATAGTTTTCTACCGTATTTGATCACTTCAAAATAAAGCACTGACTGCGCAAAAGCGAGATAAGAATAATATTTTATGTTCACCCAAGGATGTCACATAGGTACCTCCTAAAGAAGCTAGGCATTGCAACTGTGCCGTCACAATACATATATTCCCTAATGTAATTCATCATAATTAATCCATCAAGGTCAGAAGAACGGTCACGTCCATCCCTAGAACGCTAGATGGAGAAATCTAAACGGGTGTTCATAGAGCAACAACAGAAATATTGAATCATCTGGCCAGTCGCCTAATGTATCTGTTAGGTAGAAAATCAAGTTTTAAATCTAACTTAAAATGATTTCTCATGGACAATTCCTTTTACTCCATTGAAGAATTTATACTTACAAAACTGGTAGCCAACAAAAAATTTTGTTTTAAGTACAGTTGCATGAGTTGGTTTAAAAATTAATGTCTCTTTTAATGTCAACACTAACACTGTATACATATCTCATAAACTGAGTCATTTCACATCATTTCATTAGATGGATCGTTCAAATTATTTATGGAACACGCTAGTAACTAACTAATCAGCCTCCATGAATATGTTTCCTGAAACAGGCGAGAGAGGGGAATCCAAAGCTGCACTGTCCATCTGTTCATGGAATTACTGTTTCCATCTGAAGTAGATGATAGTAGAGTAGTAACGCAGTAGCTCGCTAACATTGGGTGCTACACACTCTTCTGAATATTTGTGGTATCAGATGATGTTATAAAATGAGTGGTGTCCTAAGTGTAGCATCTGCGTGCCTTAATGGATGCTGAAGCTTCAGAGCCTGTTCTTTCACTAGTTTATAGGTCTGTGGATTAACATTATCGACTAAAGCCTCCTAGTGGACGTTTGGTACTCTATACATATTTGGTGTCTGTGGAAGTGTGTGGTGAGTTGTCTGGCCATGTCAAAGTCCATTCTAATTTGCTTTAGCAGTCATTGTGTTGAGGAAGGGTGGAGGATGTGAACTGTGAAAGGTGACAGAGATGGTGGACAAAAAGTGGGGAAGAAAGAGAAGAACAGCTGGAGATGGGAGGATGAGTGGACAGAGAAACTGAGGAGGAAGGCTACAACACAGAGTAGAAGAGGTATGAGATATGTGTAGTATATGTATGGAACAATTACACAAGCTAAGCTACAGGGGAAAGTCTAGTAAGTACTAGTAAGAAACGAAGTTTCTCTCATTCACCAGTTAGCAAAACACCCTGAGGAAGTCTATTTGCAACAGTGAGCAATTAGATACTAACAATGCAGTCAGATACCTTAAAGAATTATACTGACAGTAATAAACTGAGTGGCTCTAGAAACAATGTGGATAAATAGTAGTGACTCAGAACTAATGAAGTTAAAATTTTCTGTTTATTAATACTGCTGCTACTGACAATATTAATAATGATAGTAATAATAATAATAATAATAATAATAATAATAATAATAATAATAATAATAATAATACTGGCAGATATAAAAATAATTTATTGATGTACAAACTGATTATATCTAATATAGGATGCATTAGGGGAAGAGAAGTTTAAGGAGAACGTATCAGGTAATAAAGCTGCGAAATGAGGACGGTGTGGTTGGAAAGAAGGGTGTACACGTGTAATAGGTGCTTACAAGGGCTGTGGCAGTCATCACTGTTGGTTCAGAAGATAAGTCACTAACTGCTTTTTTAAACTCTGAGTCTTATTGAATTCTGTCATATAATGAAGGAGGATTTTCCACAGTTGTTTTCCTGAAAAAGTGTTCGAGAAAGAGGCTGCACGATGGGGATTTTGCTCTGATGGGAACGGTGTCTCTTCCATGTCGTTTCGATAAGAGTATTAACAACGAGGGTAGATATTAGGAAGAGTACACTGTTAAGGCAGTATACGAAAGAAAGTGTATGGGAACCTGTGCATGCAACCGGGATAGTTATGCACATTATGGTGAAATCTAATCGAAGAGCCGAACACCACAGACATACACTCCTGGAAATGGAAAAAAGAACACATTGACACCGGTGTGTCAGATCCACCATACTTGCTCCGGACACTGCGAGAGGGCTATACAAGCAATGATCACACGCACGGCACAGCGGACACACCAGGAACCGCGGTGTTGGCCGTCGAATGGCGCTAGCTGCGCAGCATTTGTGCACCGCCGCCGTCAGTGTCAGCCAGTTTGCCGTGGCATACGGAGTTCCATCGCAGTCTTTAACACTGGTAGCATGCCCCGACAGCGTGGACGTGAACCGTATGTGCAGTTGACGGACTTTGAGCGAGGGCGTATAGTGGGCATGCGGGAGGCCGGGTGGACGTACCGCCGAATTGCTCAACGCGTGGGGCGTGAGGTCTCCACAGTACATCGACGTTGTCGCCAGTGGTCGGCGGAAGGTGCACGTGCCCGTCGGCCTGGAACCGGACCGCAGCGACGCACGGATGCACGCCAAGACCGTAGGATCCTACGCAGTGCCATAGGGGACCGCACCGCCACTTCCCAGCAAATTAGGGACACTGTTGCTCCTGGGGTATCGGCGAAGACCATTCGTAACCGTCTCCATGAAGCTGGGCTACGGTCCCGCACACCGTTAGGCCGTCTTCCGCTCACGCCCCAACATCGTGCAGCCCGCCTCCAGTAGTGTCGCGACAGGCGTGAATGGAGGGACGAATGGAGACGTGTCGTCTTCAGCGATGAGAGTCGCTTCTGCCTTGGTGCCAATGATGGTCGTATGCGTGTTTGGCGCCGTGCAGGTGAGCGCCACAATCAGGACTGCATACGACCGAGGCACACAGGGCCAACAGCCGGCATCATGGTGTGGGGAGCGATCTCCTACACTGGCCGTACACCTCTGGTGATCGTCGAGGGGAAACTGAATAGTGCACGGTACATCCAAACCGTCATCGAACCCATCGTTCTACCATTCCTAGACCGGCAAGGGAACTTGCTGTTCCAACAGGACAATGTACGTCCGCATGTATCCCGTACCACCCAACGTGCTCTAGAAGGTGTAAGTCAACTACCCTGGCCAGCAAGATCTCCGGATCTGTCCCCCATTGAGCATGTTTGGGACTGGATGAAGCGTCGTCTCACGCAGTCTGCACGGCCAGCACGAACGCTGGTCCAACTGAGGCGCCAGGTGGAAATGGCATGGCAAGCCGTTCCACAGGACTACATCCAGCATCTCTACGATCGTCTCCATGGGAGAATAGCAGCCTGCATTGCTGCGAAAGGTGGATATACACTGTACTAGTGCCGACATTGTGCATGCTCTGTTGCCTGTGTCTATGTGCCTGTGGTTCTGTCAGTGTGATCATGTGATGTATCTGACCCCAGGAATGTGTCAATAAAGTTTCCCCTTCCTGAGACAATGAATTCACGGTGTTCTTATTTCAATTTCCAGGAGTGTATCATCACAGGCATTCATAAATAGTTCCAGGCACTGTGAGTTTTCCTCAGGACCTTGCAGGATAACATCGCTGTGATCAATATCTGGATGTATAAGTGTTTGTAGAAATTTCTTTTTTGGGTCAAGAAGGAAAAGGTTTTTATATTTTTGTAGCGCATGGTGAGATGCTGATGTTTTCTTGCACACAGCAATTAGGAGGTCAGTCCAATTTAGATTTTCATCTGTTGTTACTCCTAGACTATGTGATGAGGGACACAAGTTGATATTTGTCCAATTTAGGATTGAAGACCGTAGGGTTCCCAATACTCTGGACTTAAAAGACTAGAATGATTGACCAGTACCATAAGAGTTTCAAACGGGTTGAGCTTTAAGCTTATATTTCTTGCCAATGTTAACAGTGCACACAAATCAGTAGTGAAATTCTCGGTATCTGTCTTGAGGTTTATTGGTTTTGCACTTACATACAACTTGCGGTCATCAGCATACATGTGGTATTTGCAGTAAGAGAAAATTGGTGACACGTATTTGACAGAGAAATACAATGAAAAGCATATAGAACACAATACTGAAACCTGGGGGAGCCTGAAGCTACCAACTTCCATTGAAGTGCCGAATGTGATGCATTGCTAGAGAGACATCAGGTACGAGCGAAACCACTGGACTGTAATTAATGAGAAATTTAAGCTGATAGAATAAGCAAGTAAAATGTCGAAGTCGACAGTGTCAAAGGCTATGCTGAAATCCAAGAAGCACGTGATAGTCGCTCTTGTCCACCCATGGCAAGCTTAAGGTATTCTTTTATCTTTGTTAGGGCATTTGATGTGCTGAAATGTTTACAGAAAACCGAAGGCTGTTCGTCTAGTGTGTTATTTGTAGTTAAGTAGTTTATGTGGTGAATTGTATATTGTAAGACCTTGGACAGTGCAATAAGAATGCAAATAGGCCTGTAATCAATGGGTTCTGTGGAAACGTCCACTCTAGATAGTGGCTTAACGCGGCCCTGTTTCTAGATCCCAGAAAAAAAAACAGATTAAAAGAGTGGTTGAACACACCAGTTATAGTGGGCAAAAGTGGGCCATTAATAACAAGCCTCAATATTTGGACTCTGATGCAAATGTGTCGAGCATATGCTGATTTCATAACCCTTGTGGATTTTGGAAGATATAACAAGTCAAATACTTCACACTGAATGATTCGTGACTACAGTCATTTATGACAATGAAATAATCAACAAATCTGTATTTCGTTTGCGAAAGAATTGCGGTTATAGGTTTTGAAGTACCACTTAAGTTCTTCGACTGGGACTATGGTATCAGCTGTAGCATTCCCACTTTGTTTATAGTGGTACTCAGGGTACCCTCCGCCACACACCATCAGGTGGCTTGCGGAGTATGGATGTAGATGTAGATGTAGATGTAGATAATAGCACCACACAGGTTTCCAAAAGGACATATTTTCAGTGTCAGTTGTCGGTTAATGTATGGGTACGCCTAAGTTTAGTATTTCTCACAGCTTCATTGACTCTGTCCCACTTCATGTATAGCGCGAAGTAATACTGGCATTATCATTTGAAAAGAATAAAAAGAAACCAATATAACAACATTAGACATATACGTTTCAAAGAAAAAACAATAACCGTATGGACTTGGAATTTTTATTGCATGTTCATAGATTTTAAAATTCAAAAGCAAGTAACATGGTTTTAACCGATAAATCACTCCCATCTTGAGATTTTAGATTAAAAATTTCTGCACAATCAATAAAATTCCACTTTAAATGTATTATTTCTAAATGGTTGAGAAGGAGGTTATTCCAATTCTTCAATATTCTTTGAAATTTTTTGCAATACCGAGATGAAATTTTTCTTCAACGAGACAAACTAAGTATCTCTAGATAAGGTTTCAAATAGGGGTATGATTCAGCATTCAGGCACACTGTTTAAAACTTACGCAATCACATCGGCTATCCTCATAGCCAACATTTTCATTTGGAGCTGATGGTTTAACTGCAGTCTCAACTACATCTTCTCTATTTTCTATCGGATTATGTTGAGTTTCCATTGCAACACTTCTAAGCATGTATTTGCCTTTGTTTACATTTGGTGTATGCTTGGGCACACCATCACCCATTTTAACACTTTCAGCATCAGAGGACTTAACCTCATAGCCACAATTTTCATTCGAATATGGTGGTTGATTTGCAGCCTCAATTGCCACATGGCGCCTTTGCTCATCTCTGTGTTCTATCGGATTACCTTGGGTATCCATCTCAACACTTCTAACCATCTCTATAACTTTGTTTGCATTTGGTGTATGCTTGGGCACACCATCACCCATTTTAACACTTTCGGCATCAGAGGAGTTAACCTCATAGCCACAATTTTCATTCGAATATGGTGGTTGCTTTGCAGCCTCAATTGCCACATGGCGCCTTTGCTCATCTCTGTGTTCTATCGGATTACCTTGGGTATCCATCTCAACACTTCTAACCATCTCTATAACTTTGTTTGCATTTGGTGTATGCTTGGGCACACCATCACCCATTTTAACACTTTCGGCATCAGAGGAGTTAACCTCATAGCCACAATTTTCATTCGAATATGGTGGTTGCTTTGCAGCCTCAATTGCCACATGGCGCCTTTGCTCATCTCTGTGTTCTATCGGATTACCTTGGGTATCCATCTCAACACTTCTAACCATCTCTATAACTTTGTTTGCATTTGGTGTATGCTTGGGCACACCATCACCCATTTTAACACTTTCGGCATCAGAGGAGTTAACCTCATAGCCACAATTTTCATTCGAATATGGTGGTTGATTTGCAGCCTCAATTGCCACATGGCGCCTTTGCTCATCTCTGTGTTCTATCGGATTACCTTGGGTATCCATCTCAACACTTCTAACCATCTCTATAACTTTGTTTGCATTTGGTGTATGCTTGGGCACACCATCACCCATTTTAACACTTTCGGCATCAGAGGAGTTAACCTCATAGCCACAATTTTCATTCGAATATGGTGGTTGCTTTGCAGCCTCATCTCTGCTCATCTCTGCTCATCTCTGTGTTCTATCGGATTACCTTGGGTATCCATCTCAACACTTCTAACCATCTCTATAACTTTGTTTGCATTTGGTGTATGCTTGGGCACACCATCACCCATTTTAACACTTTCGGCATCAGAGGAGTTAACCTCATAGCCACAATTTTCATTCGAATATGGTGGTTGATTTGCAGCCTCAATTGCCACATGGCGCCTTTGCTCATCTCTGTGTTCTATCGGATTACCTTGGGTATCCATCTCAACACTTCTAACCATCTCTATAACTTTGTTTGCATTTGGTGTATGCTTGGGCACACCATCACCCATTTTAACACTTTCGGCATCAGAGGAGTTAACCTCATAGCCACAATTTCCATTCGAATATGGTGGGTGATTTGCAGCCTCAATT
This sequence comes from Schistocerca gregaria, assembly GCF_023897955.1. NCBI lineage: Eukaryota > Metazoa > Arthropoda > Insecta > Orthoptera > Acrididae > Schistocerca > Schistocerca gregaria. Next base: position 301,278,426 of record NC_064924.1, read on the forward strand.
GCCACATGGCGCCTTTGCTCATCTCTGTGTTCTATCGGATTACCTTGGGTATCCATCTCAACACTTCTAACCATCTCTATAACTTTGTTTGCATTTGGTGTATGCTTGGGCACACCATCACCCATTTTAACACTTTCGGCATCAGAGGAGTTAACCTCATAGCCACAATTTTCATTCGAATATGGTGGTTGCTTTGCAGCCTCAATTGCCACATGGCGCCTTTGCTCATCTCTGTGTTCTATCGGATTACCTTGGGTATCCATCTCAACACTTCTAACCATCTCTATAACTTTGTTTGCATTTGGTGTATGCTTGGGCACACCATCACCCATTTTAACACTTTCGGCATCGGGGGAGTTATCCTCATAGCCATAATTTTCATTGGAAGCTCTTGGTTGAGCTGTGGTTCCATTTTCCAGGTGCAGCATTTCGTTCGTTTTGCCTGCCAGCAGCCTAAGATCAGTTTTGTTTTTTAAAGTTTTGTGCACATGTGGGTCTGTTGTCTCGTTGGGTATTCTGTCTCCATTATCATCATCGATGGCTGTACGCAGGTATGGAGCACAGTCGTTGTCCTCCGTCGTGACCAGCTGTGACGATGTCCTTTTTGACAGATTTCCGTCAGCAGCTCTTTTATTTGGGGGTGCGACGTATGCCGGTTTTTCCAACTGTTTCGCGTCCTGTTATTAAACAGAAAGATGGTTGTAATTTCTGAATTCGAAACCACTAGATTTTGAAAAATATGTTATAAGAGGAAATATCAATACATCAAATCTTTAAAGTGCATAATGTATTTTTTGCTGTTAGTCCTCGTTTTCTCACTCGCATTTATTGAACAATTATAGGTTTGCACAGCATCAGTGGCGACGGTGTTAAATGTCTTATGCAGTAGCAAATTAAGTATTTACGTTATAATACCTGCACAGTCTATAAAACCAATTCTGAAATCCTCGAGAATCGTTTGCATTATGTTAATGAAATGAATGTTAATTCTTGTGTACTATTTAATCAGCTGTACATAAATAAACACAAAAAAGAAAAATTTTGCATCTAGGATGTGATACATCAATTTCCATTTATATCTGCTTTCAAAATATTAAGATATGAAGTATGATATAATACTAGATATGAAAATTATTTATTATTTTAATGTTTATTTGATTTTGATTCACTAGCTGTTCTGCGCATTTGACGATCTCTTAAGTTTTCGCTAGGTGGCAAGATATTATATTTGCCACATTATTTACCAGTTTGAATAGTAATATAAGTTTGTATTGAAAAGTTCAACTTTGATACCGAATCAGGACTTTTACAAATATTTTAAGGATTTAAATTAGTTTCTTCACTTTAGGTCATCTCAGAGGAGAATAAATTATTTTGCTGGCCATTTGAAACTGTCTATACAATTAACAGAAATTCTCATTTCCAGATTGCATCAATGCAACCCAAGGTCAGGGAACAGCATCCCTGATTTGGAGAATTTCAACTAGTTCATTGTAAGCATACTTAGAAAATAAAAATTCAGTATTCATGTGCATAAATGTGAATGGTTTGATACCATATTTTATGTTCTGCTTAACCCACGTGATGGAGATTAATTACTGGTGTGTCTGAATGTAGCTCCAAAATGGCGTTGCTACAGTACGGCAGGCATTTTCCATTAATAGCTTTGGCTCATTCAGTCGCTGTGCTACTCACAAATGCATAGGCTGGTTGCATAAATAAAGTTTTTCTGCTTTTGTGGGACAGCCAACATCAAAGATCTCTAAAATATCTAGGAAGGAGGAACGAAAAGCATGTATTTTGTAAAAAAAAAATAATAATAATACGAACGAACTGTTAGCTACGCCAAGTAATGTTATACTGCCTGGCTTCTAATTGAGATAGGCTTGATAAAGATTTAGACAAACAGAGATTTAGATAAACAGAGTGAATTTTTGAATCATTAAAAAATGTTTTTCTCAAGATCACATAGCCCAAGTGGAAAGATGCTGTGTTTATTGGACCACAAATCAGAAAACTTTCAGAGTCGTTTCTCTTCGGGATTTTGTGCAACGAAAGAGAAAAGAGTCATGGTCCTATAGTGAATGACTGTTGTTCCGCTACAAAAAAATTAGGTTAGAATATCACTAAAAACAACTTCTTACCCAGTTTGTTTTTTGAGACGTAGCATAACTTCAGAGTGGAGTATAATGGCTTCAAGACTTCTAGTTTTAGTGAAATCCAGGTTCTGCATTTTGTATAACTAATTATTCACTAACATTCACCCCGGGAGCTCTTTTTTTACTGACAATAACTAATCTGTTATTAACTTTAGTGCTATGTGGATATTTTTAGTTCGAAGATTATGATCAAATGAAACATAAAATTCGCGAAAACATGATTCAGGTGAAATGCTACAAAAATACGACGACAATAACAGAAAAAGTATCAGCAAGCTCCAAAGACAACTAAAACATTAGAGCACAATTTTCTGTGGTCACTTGTACCACAACAGCACTGATATCTTATTACGTGGAGCTAATATCCATGATCATATTTAAATATAAGTGGATTAATATGTTAACTGACGTTTATCAAACACCATGCATTTAGAATACGGAAATATGTAATAAAATTATATATTTCTCGATTTCCATCATTTACGTTCCTATGCGTAACTGGTAGTTCTCTCTCACAACGGTTCTTCAAATGTTTAGACGTTTATTTGATGACATACACGTGAAAATCTACATCCGTCTTGACTGCGTCATTTGCTGTTTTGTACCATTCTTGGCTTCTAATTCAGCCCTGTCCCATAGGATAATGCGAGGTGGCGCAGTGCTCGATGCCACCGATTGTCACTCAGGCCCAATAAAGTACAAGTTCCCGTCTGTCCACTAAGATTTGGGTTTCCATGGTTTTCTTAAATCGAAGGAAATCCAAGGATGATTCATATAGAATAGACAAGCCTGATTTCCCTCCCCACCGACCCTCATTTCCATACATTTGTTTAATTCTTGTCGCCGACGGTACGTTAAATGCAAATATCCCTCCAATATTGTATAGCCTCTCTGTTGAATTACTTCGGGTTGTTCGTTGGTTACTGTCTTCTCACAACAGCTCTGAGACTCGCGTCAGTTTTCAGCCTGCCAGAAAAGCCAGTTGCAAAATACGGAGTTGGCTGCAGCTGCAGTTGACTCAAAACTGAAGTGAATCAAATGGCTCTGAGCACTATGGGACTCAACATCTGAGGTCATCAGTACCCTAGAACTTAGAACTACTGAAACCTAACTAACCTAAGGACATCACAAACATCCATGCCCGAGGCAGGATTCGAACCTGCGACCTTAGCAGTCACCCGGTCCCGGACTGAAGTGCCTAGAACCGCACGGCTACCGCGGCTGGCGACTCAAAACTTCACAGGTTTTCATAGCATATGGGTGCTGACATGACAGGCTTTCCTGACCAGCATCGTGAAAGGACGGAGGGCGTTCAGTAAGCAGTGCAACACTTTTTTTTCATCTTGGCCAATTTCGGTTGAAGGAATAAAGAATTTGAAACTTCGTTGCAGATTAAAATTGTGTGCCGGACTGAGACTCGAACTCGGGACCTTTGCCTTTCGCGGGCAAGTGCTCTACCAACTGAGCTACCCAAGGTACTGGCAGAAGTAAAGTTGTGAGAACGGGGCGTGAGTCGTGCTTGGGTAGCTCAGTTGGTAGAGCACTTGCCTGCGAAAGGCAATGGTCCCGAGTTCAAGTCTCGATCCGGCACATCTGCGAGGAAGTTTCATATCAGCGCACACTCCGCTGCAGGGTGAAAATCTCATACTGGAATGAGGAATTTGTCGGGGGACAGTGTGGAATATTCCCGCTTAGCCCCTATAGTGTCATGAACTTCCGCTGTACATACCCTTCAAAATAACGTCTGTAACGGGCTGCATCCTAAGCAGAGCGCTGCCATTGAGTTTCTTTTCGGAGGAAACAAGAGCGTCGCAGATAATGATGGGGACTTACAGAATGTCAACGGAGACCTGTCAGTGAAAAAAGCACGGTGAATCAATGGGAGAGGAGTGACGTCACGCGGGACTGTCAGATCTCATGCGCGCCGGCCGGCCGCGCACAGCTGTGACTCATGCAATGTTGATACGTGCGGACACTCTCATTCGAGTTGATAGAGGGATCACATTCAAATACCTCGCTGCTCAACTGGACGTCACTGTTGGTAGTGCTGACACGCTCGTCTACCATTTGGGGTACTCAAGGGTGTGTGCTGGCTGAGTTCCTGGGTTCCCAGGTTCTATTCCCGGCGGGGTCAGGGATTTTCTCTGCTCGTGATGATTGGGTGTTGTGTGCTGCCCTTAGGTTAGTTAGGTTCAAGTAGTTCTAAGTTCCAGGGGACTGATGACCATAGATGTTAAGTCCCATAGTGCTCAGAGCCATTTTTTTGGCTGAGTTCCTCTCCACCTGAAAGAAGACCATCAAGTGCACCGAAGGACGATCCGTGCTGTACCGCTTGCGCATTACGAGGCTGATCGTGTCAGGATTTGTCGAGCCCATGAAACACGGGTTCATCACTTTTAACCGGAAATAAAATGGCAGTTAATGGAGATTGGCGCTACTCCAGTTCTCCTCCGAAGAAAAAGTCCAGAGCCACACCGTCAGCCGGCGTTTTAGTACTCTGAAGGGGTTATTCTGTTTGATATCCTCCCTCGTGGTGCAACAATCAACTGTGAAATGTGTTGTGCTGCACTCAGTGAACTGAAGAAACAACTTCACTGTGTTAGTCGCCAAGAATATGCAAACGTCCTCATGACAACACAATTACACACACAACTTTGGACACTGGACTTCCTTGTTTGCATTCCACGGGAGGCAGTACGTGGATGATGAGGAGGCGGGCATACAGGCCCTTCCAATAAGATGGCGTGGGGCTGTCGCACTGACCGGAGATGATATTGAAAAACAGGGCATCGCAGCCAAAAGAGTGGAGAATAATATGGTGTATTTGAATCCTGCATAAATCAACCTCCTTTAAAAAAATTTCTTGTCACTTACTGATTCACATTACTTAATGAATGCCCCTCTTATACAGGGTGATCCATCGATCGTGATAGATGGCGATGTAATAGTTACAAACATATAGCTCGCAATTTTAGACGAACAGTTCGTAGCAGGTAGGATTTTTAAATTAAAATACAGAACGTAGATACGTTTGAACATTTTATTTCGGTTGTTCTAATGTGATAGATGTACCTTTGTGAACTTATCATTTCTGAGAAAGGATGCTGTTACAGCGTGATTACCTGTAAATACTACATAACTGCAATAAATTCTCAAAATGATGCCCGTCAACCTCAATGCTTTGGCAATACGTGTAACGACATTCCTCTCAACAGCGACTAGTTCGCCTTCCGTTATGTTCGCACATGCATTGACAATGCGCTGACGCATGTTGTCAGGCGTTGTATTGTCGGTGGATCACGATAGCAAATATCCTTCAACTTTCCCCACAGAAAGATATATTGGGACGTTAGATCCGGTGAACGTGCGGGCCATGGTATGGTGCTCCTACGACCAACCCACCTGTCATGAAATATGCTATTCAATACCGCTTCAACCGCACGCGAGCTATGTGCCGGACATCCATCATGTTGGAAGTTCATCGCCAAGCTGTCACGCAGTGAAACATCTTGTAGTAACATCGGTAGAACATTACGTACGAAATCAGCATACATTGAACCATTTAGATTGCCATAGATGAAATGGGGGCCAATTATCTTTCCTCCCACAATTCCGCACCATACATTAACCCGCCAAGTTCGCTGATGTTCTACTTGTCGCAGCCATCGTGGATTTTCCGTTGCGCAATAGTGCATATAATGCCAGTTTATGTTACCGCTGTTGGTGAATGACGCTTCGTCGCTTCGTCACTAAATAGAACGCGTGCAAGAAATCTGTCATCGTCCCGTTATTTCTCTTGTGCCCAGTGGCAGAGCTGTACACGACGTTCAAAGTCGTCGCCATGCAAATCCTGATGCATAGAAATATGGTACGGGTGCAATCGATGTTGATGCAGCATTCTGAACACCGACGTTTTTGAGATTCTTGATTATCGCGCAATTTGCCTGCTAGTGATATGCTGGTTAGCCGCCATAGCAGCTAAAATACTTAGTTGGGCATCATCATTTGTTGCAGGTCATGGTAGACGTTTCACATGTGGCTGACCACTTTCTGTTTCCTTACATAATGTAACTATCCGGCGAACGATCCGGGCACTTGGATGATGTCGTCCAGGATACCGAGCAGCATTCATACCACACGCCCTTTGGGCATTTTGGTCACAGTAGCCATACATCAACACGATATCGACCTTCTCCGCAATTGGTAAACGGTTCATTTTAACACGGGTAATGTACCACGAAGCAAATACCTTCCGCACTGGCGGAATGTTACGTGATAACACGTACTGTTTAAAAAAAAAAAACGCAGTTGATATCCGTTTGACCTATGGCAGCGCCATCTAGCAGGCCAACCATAGCGCCATCTGGTTTCCCCCTTCAAGCTACACGAGTTTCGGTCTTTGTAGGTTTTTTCATTTGATGCTTATTTCTTGAGATATTTGGCCCGGTCACTATCAATGGAGGAGGAGGAGATTATTGTTTAACGTCCCGTCGACAATGAGGTCATTAGAGACGGAGCGCAAGCTCGGGTGAGGGAAGGACGGGGAAGGAAATCGGCCGTGCCCTTTCAAAGGAAACATCCCGGCATTTGCCTGAAGCGATTTAGGGAAATCACGGAAAACCTAAATCAGGATGGCCGGAGACGGGATTGAACCGTCGTCCTGCCGAATACTATCAATGGACCACCCTACATACAACTTACATGCGATTAGGACTCTTTCAATAAAAGATTACTAAGATCGCTTGAGTCCCTTTAGTCAAGATGTCGTATGCCTGTGTGACACGCGTTACTCAGTTTCATTTTGGAGTAAATTGTCCTCCAAGTTTGTTTCTAAAACATGTAAAAAAAAGTCCGACTCCAGTGTACTCTATTGGGAAATAGCCTTGACAACGAAATTCTCTTTCCAGATATGACTCTCTTACTAAATTTGCTTTGATACAACGTGTAGGAAGTTTGCAAAACGCTGTTGCAAGTGTCGTACCTTATACAGCACTGTATACACAGCAAACACACACTGTTTCTCAGGATATTAGATTATATTCGACAGATTAACGGCTTCCGCACAGCAGTGAGTGATGAACAAAGCGTAATAAATGAATCTGCAGCTACAGTGAACTTGATGCGAGACTCACCCCTGCCGCAAACATCTCGGGCTTCATCGCCGGTCCCTTGGTGTTGAACTCAGCGAGAGTGTCGGCGGGAGTCTCCTTCTTCTGTAAACACAAGATACTTCGTTTCATCAGAGAAATGTTGGCAGCACTGTTTATGTTACACAGCTGATCTCGATTATCTGCAGGAGAATTACGTGGCGTACGCGTTATCCGGGCCCTCAATCTCCCACTTGTTTTTGCGATTGTAATTGTTCAGGAAGATAGTCGTTGGTTCCTGTTAGTGGAAAACAATGTCTGAAAAGCGAAACCATCTTTTAAAGATGGAGTAGAAACTAAAAGTAATACACAAACTTGAAAACGGCAGTACTGGTTCCTGAAATCGGGCACTGATTAGCAATGTCGGTAAACTACGATCCATCATAGCCCGAAAAACAAAGCCAAAATAATACAGTCTCCTTACAGTTTCTTACTAGAGGTAAGCAAAACTGTTAGTTTCCGAAAATTACAACAGTTACTCGAGCTGGCTCTGTTTTCGGAATTTTCGTTAACAATGTTTGAGAGGTTTTCGGTGTTTCATATAAAATGGAGATCGTGACCTAATGTGAAACGTAATTATCAATGCAGCTTCAGAAGTTACTTTCAAAAATAGAGTGCGCGTTAAATTTCACTGTGCTATTAAAAGTAAAATTTTAATAAGGGCTTATACCAGGACTGAATGCTCTCTGTCTGTCTCTCTCTCTCTCTCTGTTTTTCGGTATTACAACAGCTGCTTTTATCAATGTAAACAAACAAAAATAATTATACATGTCTTACAGCAAATCCCTCAATATGCTTATGATGTTTCATACTTACTTAAACCTAGCTCCGCGGATCTTCTAACCGGCAGATTCAATGTTAGGTGTGAGTTTTCTAAGGTTTCCTTAATTCGTCGTGTACATTGGGTAAGATAATTTATTATCGCAAAAATCGCATTTCGCAAACTCCTCTAAAATAGTGAAGCACTCCCACATTTGGCTGGTTCTGAATTTCTTCATCTTAGTTCAACGTCGGCGGCGAAACCGGACGAAACGTGCCCTTGTAGTGTCTTCGACAAGTGAAACAGGAATAAACTCAGGTTACCCGGAGTTTTGGTTGCCACTAAACGCTAGTATTTCAATATCTTTGAAAATAACGAGTCATTACATCAATTATTTCAATGGAAGAGTCAATACTGTGGGGCCACGTGGTTTATCCATGGCTTGATACACGAGACCGTCTTAGATGTAGGTTGATCGGTAAACAGATGGCGCAGTATTAGGAGTTACTCACCAGTTATTTCCTTGGTACTTCGAACATCACGTGGTCATTGTATTCATTATTCGTGGAAAGAAAAAGCAAGACCGAAGGGTAATTATGAAAGTACGGCTTTCGAACGTTGGCAAGTCGATGGCGTACGATATTTGCCGTTATTGAAATGAATATTCAATAACCGGTTAGTTATTCCAGTTAAGTTATTTATCGCCGCCTCTAGTTCTGAGTCATTTGAAAGTTTTCCGAAGTGGAGGAGTACGCAGAACTCGAGAAAGCCATGTTGAAATGGTTTCAGCACAAAGGAGCAGAGGGTATACAGGTATAAGGCCCAATATGCGCCCTGCAGGCCGAATTTTCTTCGAAACCTTGAGCCATGAACGGGATTTTAATGCATCTACAGGCTGGTTAACAAGATTTAAACAACTTCGTGGTTTCAGGGAGATTTTCGTCGAAGGAGAGAAGTTAATTGCGGATAATAAGACTACTTCTAAATTTTTTAATAATTTCCACGGATTTACTGCACGAGAAAATGTAGAGTTGGAGCAAAAATACAATGCGAACGAAACCTAGTTGGTTTGGAAGTGCCCACCAAAGGAGATTTTAGATTTAGGAACAGAGCGTAGTGCACCTGGTTATAAATCAAACAAGAAAAGGAAAGCTGTATTGCGTTGTGATAAAATAAAGTTAATCTTGTAACAGGTAAATCTAAAAAACCGCTCTGTTTCAAAGGAAAGAGACACAGAATTTACTTATCCATTATTGTCACCAGATAGGGGTGGACTGCACAATAAAAACATTTGAAGCATGGTTCCATAATTGCCTTGTGCCACACGTGCGAGAACATTTAATTTTGAAGTGTCCACCTGCAAGGGCTGTAATGTTACTGGACAGTGTACATCTACATCTACATCTACATTTATACTCCGCAAGCCACCCAACGGTGTGTGGCGGGGGGCACTTTATGTGCCACTGTCATTACCTCCCTTTCCTGTTCCAGACGCGTATGGTTCACGGGAAAAACAACTGTCTGAAAGCCTCCGTGCGCGCTCGAATCTCTCTAATTTTACATTCGTGATCTCCTCGGGAGGTATAAGTAGGGGGAAGCAATATATTCGATACCTCATCCAGAAACGTAGTCTCTCGAAACCTGGCGAGCAAGCTACACCGCGATGCAGAGCGCCTCTCTTGCAGAGTCTGCCACTTGAGTTCGTTAAACATCTCCGTAACGCTATCACGGTTACCAAATAACCCTGTGACGAAACGCGCCGCTCTTCTTTGGATCTTCTCTATCTCCTCCGTCAAACCGATCTGGTACGGATACCACACTAATGAGCCATACTCAAGTATAGGTCGAACGAATGTTTTGTACGCCACCTCCTTTGTTGATGGACTACATTTTCTAAGGACTCTCCCAATGAATTTCAACATGGTATCCGCCTTACCAACAATTAATTTTATATGATCATTCCACTTCAAATCGTTCCTCACGCATACTCCCAGATATTTTACAGAAGTAACTGCTACCAGTGTTTGTTACGCTATCATATAATCATACAATAAAGGCTCCTTCTTTCTCTGTATTTGCAATACATTACATTTGTCTATGTTAATGGTCAGTTGCCACTCCCTGCACCAAGTGCCCATCCGCTGCAGATCTTCCTGCATTTCGCTACAATTTTCTAATGCTGCAACTTCTCTGTATACTACAGCATCATCCGCGAAAAGCCGCATGGAACTTCCGACACTATCTACTAGGTCATTTATATACGTAGTAAAAAGCAATAGTCGCATAACACTCCCCTGTGGCAAGCCAGAGGTTACTTTAACGTCTGTAGACGTCTCTCCATTGGTAACAACATGCCGTGTTCTGTTTGCTAAAAACTCTTCAATCCAGCCGCACAGCTGGTCTGATATTCCGTATGTTCTTACTTTGTTTATCAGGCGACAGTGCGGAACTGTATCGAACGCCTTCCGGAAGTCAAGAAAAATAGCATCTACCTGGGAGCCTGTATCTAATATTTTCTGGGTCTCATGAACAAATAAAGCGAGTTAGGTCTCCCACGATCGCTGTTTCCGGAATCCGTGTTGATTACTACAGAGTAGATTCTGGGTTTCCAAAAACGACATGATACTCGATCAAAAAACATGTTCCAAAATTCTACAACAGACTGACGTGAGAGATATAGGTCTATAGTTTTGCGCATCTGCTCGACGAATCGTTTTGAAGATTGGGACTACCTGTGGTCTTTTCCAATCATTTGGAACCTTCCGTTCCTCTAGAGACTTGCGGTGCACGGCTGTTAGAAGGGGGCAAGTTCTTTCGCGTACTCTGTGTAGAATCGAATTGGTATCCCGTCAGGTCCAGTGGACTTTTCGCTCTGTTTCAAAGGAAAAGAAACGCAGAATTTACTTATCCATTATTGTCACACACACACACACAGCACAGGTTGAGAGATGCTAGAAGAGACGATCCTGCAGAGGAGTTGCCTTTGGTGTTAGTAACTAGGTATCGAGTTATCGATGACGTCTCTAAGTAGTTCAATACATTAATGAGCCCTCCATGTTCACTAGCATTTACTTAATTTCGGATTAAATGCAAAATTTTGGAAATGGTTCTCGAGTTGTCGATACATCGTATAAGAAAGAAGTTGTTCTCAAATAGATTGCCGGGATGATATTTGTTAATACAATTTCACAATTACTGGAACAATATTGTCCTGTCACATTACACTTCATAATATAAAAAAAATCTTAAGCAAATAATGTTGGTTTTTAGTTTCGGTGTTTATTTTTACCTAAATAAGACGAGGCACCTGAGCACATACACACACACACACACACACACACACACACACACACACACACACACACTGACACATCACAGGTTGTTTTACACGTCTCTGACATATTATGTAGATAGGACGTAGAGTGGCAGCGATGCACTCCATTAATATTGTGAAAAGTTTTCCCTTTCTAAACTTGTTCTAGAGATTTTAAGTAATTTGTTTCATAGTAATACTAAATCTCATGTGATGCATCTAAAACAAACACAGAGGAAAATCACTCCTCCCTTTAAGGTGACGTGATTTATGTAGTTTGTTGCTATGTAAATTAACGTCTCAGTTTAATTTTGCAGAAAGAGACAGACGTAGATGATAGGTCGGTGACTGATGGAGAAATCCACGGAACTTTGAATAGGGAAGGTTATGGGCCGTTACCAAGTGGTAAATAAGGCTATTGAAAGCATAGGTAAATGGTAGACGTTTGCGCATGAGGTGAGCGGGCAGATTACGACTTGCTCGAATGTTGTAGAACCTTCGTGATGTTATTAGCCCACGCCATTTGTTAATACAATTTCACAACTACTGGAACAGTATTGTCATGTCACATTACACTTGATACATATTCTTAAGCAAATAATGTTTTTGTTTTTTTTTTTGTTTCATAGTTTATTTTTGCCTAAATAACACCAGGACCCCAGGCGCGCGCGCACACACACATACTCACACACAGGCACTCACACTGACACAGCACAGGTTGAGAGATGCTAGAAGAAACGCGCCTGCAGAGGAGTTGCCTGTGAAGGTGTTAGTAGCTAGGTATCGAGTTATCGATGACGTCTTGAAATAGTTCAATACATTAATGAGCCCTCCATGTTCACTAGCCTGGATTTAATTTCAGATTAAATGCAAAATTTTGGGAAGGGTTCTCGAGAGGTCGAGTGCATTGGTCAACATATCTAGTTTATAAATCTGATGTTCTTATGTGTACGGATCTTTCTGGATACATATGTACAGGAGTCAGGACAGCTGCCAAAGTTTTGTTGCGCAAGCTGTCGGCACATTATAAGCCGCTTGCATACCTTAGAGTCATATGAATATTATTCTACGAAATGGTAGTATCTGTGCTAATAAACAACTTCTGTAACTTCTGATGACGTTCGAGGATCACGCGGAGTGTTCCGAATCGGTTCTGATTAGCAGTTAGGTTTTGATCCACTTGTTGTTGTGGTCTTCAGTCCTGAGACTGGTTTGATGCAGCTCTCCATGCTACTCTATCCTGTGCAAGCTTCTTCATCTCCCAGTACCTACTGCAACCTACATCCTTCTGAATCTGCTTAGTGTATTCGTCTCTTGGTCTCCCTCTACGATTTTTACCCCCCACACTACCCTCCAATACTAAACTGGTGATCCCTTGATGCCTCAGAATATGTCCTACCAACCGACCCCTTCTTCTAGTCAAGTTGTGCCACAAACTTCTCTTCTCCCCAATCGTATTCAACACTTCCTTATTAGTTATGTGATCTACTCATCTAATCTTCAGCATTCTTCTGTAGCACCCTCTTCTTGTCCAAACTAGTTATCGTCCATGTTTCACTTCCATACGTGGCTACACTCCATAAAAATACTTTCAGATACGACTTCCTAACACTTAAATCCATACTCGATGTTAACAAATTTCTCTTCTTCAGAAATGCTTTCCTTGCCATTGCCAGTCTACATTTTATATCCTCTCTACTTCGATCATAATCAGTTATTTTGCTCCACAAATAGCAAAACTCCTTTACTTCTTTAAATGTATCATTTCCTAATCTAATTCCCTCAGCATCACCCGACTTCATTCGACTACATTCCATGATCCTCGTTTTGTTTTTGTTTATGTTCATCTTATACCCTCCTTTCAAGACACTGTCCATTCCGTTCAACTGCTTTTCCAAGTCCTTTGCTGTCTCTGACAGAAATATAATGTCATCGGCGAACCTCAAAGTTTTTATTTCTTCTCTATGGATTTTAATACCTACTCCGAATTTTTCTTTTGTTTCCTCTGCTGCTTGCTCAATATACAGATTGAATAATATCGGGGAGAGATTACAACCCTGTCTCACTCCCTTCCGAACCACTGCTTCAGTTTGATGTCGCTCGACTCTTGTAACTGCCATCTGGTTTCTGTACAAATTGTAAAATTAAACTCTGGCTTATATTTAACTTTATCTCTTGGAGAGCGTTACGTTCAGAATTTTGTATAAGCAAAGCTGAATGTCATCGTATAAAGGTGCGACTGGGACTGTAGATGCTTGAGAACGACGTTACGCAGGAGCAGCTTGCAGTTTGGTGATTGTTTATCCACCTATAGTATTTTCGTACTGCTTATCATAAGACGTGTGTGGGCCAAGCTAGTAAAACCTGTCATTTTCACAATACCCGCATGTAGTATTGTCGGCTTTGGTGTTTTACATATCCTTATGACTCTTGGATCCAATATTTGGTGACTACAGAGAAGGGAAGCAATCGATATGAAATAAAAAGGTAGATAATAATGTCTCGCAATGGTAAAGTGTTATTGAGTAATAATAGAAGTGCCCCAATCAAACATGACTGTATGAGTTCCACACCACGCCCACGGACATAGAATGAGTACCACACCACACTCATACACATATTAAAGAGAGGAGGGCTCCTCCTATTTGCAGAAGAAACAATTGGTTACTATAATAATCAGGATAATCAGGTCTATTACCGAAAAGTAGAACACATGGGTCCGCACCGAGATGGTCAAAAGTATCCGGACACCTGGCTGAAAATGACTTACAAGTTCGTGGCGCCCTCCATCGGTAATGCTGGAATTCAATATGGTGTTGGGCCACCATTAGCCCTGATGACAGCTTCCACTCTCGCAAGCATACGTTCAATAAGGTGCTGGAAGGTTTCTTGAGGAATGGTAACTCATTCTTCACGGAGTGCTGCACTGAGGAGAGGTATCGATGTCGGTCGGTGAGGTCTGGCGCGGAGTCGGAGTTCCAAAACATCCCAAAGGTCCTCTATAGGAATCAGGTCAGGACTTGCGCATGCCAGTCCATTATGGAGATGTTATAGTCGTGTAACGACTCCGCCACATGCCATGCATTATGAACAGGTGCTCGATCGTGTTGAAAGAGGCAATCGCCATCCCCGAATTGCTCTTCAACTGTGGGAAGCAATAAAGTGCTTGAAACATCAATGTGGGTCTGTGCTGTGACAGTGCCACGCAAACCAACAAGTGGTGCAAGCCCCTCCATGAAAAACACGACCACACCATAACACCACCGCCTCCGAATATTACTGTTGGCACTACACACGCTGGCAGATGACGTTCATCGGGCATTCGCCATACCCACTCCCTGCCATCGAATCGTCCCATTGTGTGCCGTGTTTCGTCAATCCACACAACGTTTTTCCATTGTTCAATCGTCCAATGTTCATGATCCTTACACCAAGCGAGGCGTCGTTTGGCATTTACCAGAGTGATGTGTGGCTTATGAGCAGCCGCTCGACCGTGAAATTCAATTTTTCTCACCTCCCGCCTGTCATAGTACTTGCAGTGGATTCTGATGCAGGTTGGTCTGTACGCTTTTGTGCTGTACGTGTGCCTTCACGTTTCGACTTCACTACCACATCGGAAACAATGGACCTAGGGATGTTTAGGAGTGCTCTCGTGTACAGACGTATGACGCATGTGACACCCAATCACCTGACCACGTTCGAAGTCCGTGACTTTCGCGGAGCGCCCCATCCTACTCTGGTTCAAATGGTTCAAATGGCTCTAAGCACTAGGCGACTTAACATATGAGGTCATCAGTACCCTAGAACTTAGAACTGCTTAAAACTAACTAACCTAAGGACACCAAACACATCCACGCCCGAGGCAGGATTCGAACCTGCGACCGTAGCGGTCCCGCTGTTCCAGACTGAAGCGCCTAGAACCGCTCGGCCACACCGGTCGGCCATCCTACTCTCTCACGATGTCTAATGACTGCTGAGGTTACTGATTTGGATTACCTGGCAGTAGAAGGCAGCACAATGCACATGATATGATAAACGTATGTTTCTGGGAGTGTCCAGATACTTTTGATCACATAGGGTTAATCCCGGAACGCCTAATAGTTGGACAAGGCATTCTCCACCGACTAAGTGCCACAGGCATGGATTTGCATCCCACAAACTGACATCCAGTAACAGAACGATAAAATTCATTCACGTTTGCATGCCTGCATTGAACGTCCTGGCTGTTTAACCTATTTTTAATGTACCAGCATTTCAAATTTGCAATGGCTCCTTACGAGCTTACATTAAACTCTGATCTTGCAATTTTAATCACTAAAATATGTTAGCTAGGCAAATGTATTCCAGAAATTTCATCCTCTACATTAATTACTTTTTGGTGTTGCGACTTTTCTCCGTTAGTGTCATTTCCCTGAAGCCAAATTAGTGTCAGAAATGGGGACTGCAATCGTAAAATTTAGTGCTGTGAACTGATCAGATTGAGATCTAGAGTGCGACGTAATTCTGAAAGTACATATGATTCAGAAATTTCTGAACCTCTACGGTACTGTTGAACGAATCAAAACTTGTGCAAACCAATACGGGAGACCGATGGCAGCAGAAAACTGAGGTGCAACCAAGAGACTTGGTACTGTATGATATCTGAAACTAGCTTTTTGCTCGTATATTTCTCGTATTAACGGAAAAAGTTAGCAGTTACGCTTTTTTATGCCTCTGAAGATTAAGACGGTTCTATATACCTTTCGAAGTTAAAAGAAAAAATAGATACAGCTACCAATGCACTTTATAAAAATACGAATATAGTCCGAAAACAAAGACATTACCATTGACATTGATGATAACAGGGTTCAGATTCAAATAAAGTAGCAGATTGTTTCCGCATTAGAGCACCATTAGATGATGACAGACAACAGCGTACCAAAGCAATTTCTGACGCTACCGTGCGGCGTAAAGTAGGCTGTCGGCTAATTGAACGACCATTCTACCGCATTTTCATGAAACTTAATAAATGAATATATGGACGTACAAATGTGTGAGATCAGAGAATACATGGAGGAACATAAATGGGAGCGGACGTGGTGGTTCAGGAAGACAGCACCGACATCACAACTGCGGTATGCACACGCAAAACATGTACAATGGTTAGGAACGAGTCGAATGCAGAGGAGCAACACACGATCGCAATAAACGTGAACTGACAACAGCCAGGGAAGTGGTAGATTACGTTCTTCTATTAACCTCAGCCACTACTGGACGCCATACACAGACAAATACAAAATTTGAATGAACCACATAACAAAGGTGGCAGAGAACATGAACCGTAAATGAAGCAGCGGTTTATGATCTGGGGAAATAACTCCGAGGTCGAGGAAAATGTTTATAAAAAAGATACTCCAAAATAAAATACAAAAATATTGGAAATCCAATATTAGTAATCGGTAAGTTTTGGGGAATAGTACGTGAGTAACTATGCGGAAGTCATGAAGAGCAACAAACAATTAAGAAACTAACATTCTTGTAATTGAAATTTCCTGGTGGATTAAAACTGTGAACTAGACCGAGACTCGAACTCGGGACCTTTGTATTTCGCGGGCAAGTTCTCCACTATCTGAGCTACACAAGCGCGACTCACGCGCCGACCTCACAGCTTTACTTCTGCCAGTACCCCCTCTCTACCTTCCTTGTTTCACAGAAGCTCTCCTGCTTGGGTAGCTCGGATAGTGGAGCACTTTCCCGCTAAATTCAAAAGTCACGAGTTCGAGACTCGATCCGGTACACAGTTTCTATCTGCCAGGAAGTTTCGTATCAGCGCACACTCTGCTGCAGAGTGAAAAATCTCATTCTGGACTCTTATTATTATTTATTTGCTACTGATGCGTGTCACCTGATTCGGGTATCTTCAGACTGGATGATATTAAATGACGTTAGGCACACAGGATACCGATCATAAAAAACTGTCTAGCAAATGATTGCCCTCGTCAAATATTCGGAAATATTGTACGGTGTCCATGCTGAGGCATGCAGCGCACTCTAGTGAATACAAAAGAGAATCATTCCTAGATGCGGGGTCTACGTCAATACCTGGAGTGAAAGAATTGGAAAGGAAACGGTATGGGGAAGAGATAGGAAAGAAGTAACGACTTCCAGCGGCACAAGGCCTTGCGAAAAAGCAGCGGCGACAGTTGAAAATTTTTTCCGGACCGGGACACGCACCCGTATGCTCCGCTTCTCTAGAATGGTTGTCCTAACCGCCTCGGCCATCCGGACACGATTTCCGTCAGACTCAGTTACCCAACTTAACGCTCTGTGCACCGCAACGAACCCCGCCAATTAACCCCTGGTTCACTGACTTCTAGTTGCCACAAGAGTTCTAACGTTGTCCATCCTCAGTGAAACATTGACGGATGTCGCGCAAGTAGAATTATAGATGTTATCGGTGTATGGTCTCTCACACATGTGCGACATTTCTATAACATACAGGGTGTTTCAAAAATGACCGGTATATTTGAAACGGCAATAAAAACTGAACGAGCAGCGATAGAAATACACCGTTTGTTGCAATATGCTTGGGACAACAGTACATTTTCAGGCAGACAAACTTTCGAAATTACAGTAATTACAATTGTCAACAACAGATGGCGCTGCGGTCTGGGAAACTCTATAGTACTGTAAGTAGGCTGTTTCAGTTTAAGCACAGTCTTGTAATAATTTTTCTAAGGGGACGTTTCATATGTCGACCCTTAGCCGAGGATACCTCACTGGATCTTCTGATTTTTTCTTGTAGTTTGTGTAATTAATGTAGATTTTTTTACTGCTAGCGCATAATCATAGAGGGAATTTCCTTTGTAGTTGTAGTCTTTCATTGTTGTACAGTACAACAATTGTGGCATGCATGTAGAGTTGCACCAAGTATTTCGCAGCTGCGCTTGCAATTAACTAGATATTATTTTCAGTGCTATGTTAATGTGTTCTCTTATTTTTGCTCTTCAAATTGTGCTTTTCTGTGTTATCGTGTGAAATATTGTGACAATAATGGCGTGTGAAAAACGTAATACTAGGCTACAAAGTAAACTGAGAAATGACAGTGAAGACGAAAGCAATGTGTTAGCGCCACCATGTAATGAATTCACAAATGTTCAAAGTAGTAATTTGGTAATAGTGCATAGGGAAATGGAGCGGGCTGCAAATAATGGTGTAGGAAGTGAAACAGTTAGTGAACAGGGAAGCATTATCGATCGATTGGTCGGCAACAGCTCGCGTCAGGAATCCGATATGACAGGACACAATCTTGCAAATACTGTACATTCAGGTTTTGCGTCCTCACCGTTTTCTCAAATAAGCCGAGACACATTTTCTGCTTGTCAAACTGTGAATGTTGCCGGTGCAAATGCACTGCCGAAAAGTATAGATGATCAGATTCCAGACACTAATACATTATTATTGCAATTAATGCAACAAATGAAACAAAACCAGAGACAAACACAGCAAGAGTTAGACACAATGGAACAAAATCAGAGACAAACACAGCAACAGTTGGACACAATGGAACATAATCTTCAAAAGTTAGACACAATGGAACAAAATCAGAGACAAACACAGCAACAGTTGGACACAATGGAACATAATCTTCGGAAGTTAGACACCACACTTGAACAAACACGTGAAGATTTAACTACTGAGCTACATAACATTGAATCGAAATGTCAAAAAATCTGTAATGACGTAAAAACACAAATTTGTGAGCATTTTCAACTTATTTTTTCGCGGCATGAAAACTCATTACAGAATCACGAAGCAGCCATAAAAAAATTGCAAACTATTACTCGTGAAACTCACGACACCTTGCAAGCTAAAATGGACTCAGTTGCAACCACCGATTCGGTTACGCAACTTGCAAGAACTCAGGAAAACTTAAAGGACACAGTAGATTCGATTTCAACACAAATGGACACTCTGAAACTTGGTTCAGAAAAACACACTGAGGAAATGTGTTCACTATCGGAGAAAGTATCCGAACTTTCGGATCAGTTCACTAATTTATCTACGAAGGTAGATGATAATGTGAATGGCACAAAACCGGTAGTCTTTAATGACACAGAAGAGTGCGAACAAATTAGGAAATTCAAAAAAAGTCTGAATCAAATTAGTACGCAACACCAAAGAGAAATCCGGGAAGTACAAGATCAGCTGACGCAGGTAATACAACAATTACGTATTTCTGATGACACTCGCGCTCCAATACGGGAAGAGGGACATAGAAATACGGAACAGCCACAAAATAATAACACAGGGCACTTCCGAAATTATGAAAGAAATTGGCAAGGTACACCGAATTCTGAGATGGAACCGCCGACACGACGTAACACTGACCCATATGTTACCTGCCGAGACGATGATTTTGACTATAAGCTGTTCATTACTACACGTAAATTCAAAACATTTAAGAATTCTGGCAACGACATTCATCCACAAGCGTGGCTCCATCAATTCTCTCATTTTTTTCCTCCCAACTGGTCACTAGAGCACAGATTAGAATTTATGTGTGGCTACTTAGAGAATGAACCAGCTGTAAGAATGCGATCGGTCATTCACGATTGCCACAGTGAAGGAGAATTTTACCATGCCTTCCTCTCAGCATATTGGTCCCAAGCCACACAAGACCGAGTAAAACATGGCATCATGATGATGAAACATTTCGAACAATCTGAATTTTCCAGTCTTGTCAAATATTTTGAAGACATGTTGCACAAGAATCAGTACCTGTCAAACCCATACAGCCCGTCAGAACTCATCCGCATTTGCTTAATCAAATTGCCTGAACATTTACGGCATATTATTTTGGCAGGCCGTTGCAAAGACGACATTGAAGCTTTTCAGGGACTCTTACAAGAATTAGAAATTGACACTAACAATCGCGGAACGCGAAAACAGGAACACAACAATTACAGGTCACATCCGTCGCAATTCCGCGATGAAAGAAATAATAACTGGACACGACAAGGCTATTCTCACAATACAAATCGTGACCAAAACAGACACCACCCGTATGACAACCGTTGGCAGAGTAGTAATAATTACAGGGAAAGGTCACCTCTCCGCGGTAATGACTATCACAGAGACAATCAGAGAAACAGACAATATGGGACCCAAAATAATTACTATCAAGGGAGACAGAATAACTTTAGACGCAACGGTCCAGCGATCAGTTACGATTCAGAGAGAAATTCTCCACCATGTGACCAACAAGAAAGAAACTATGGAATCTACCGACATGACGACAGACGATATGATCGTAACGACAGACCTGAATTGCAGCAGAACTGGCGGGAATCAAACAGAGCAGGGCCCTCTCGACAAGGTGAATTTGTAGAAGTTAGGTCTCTAAATCCCAATAACGACGCGCGCCAACAAAGACACAATAGGCAATGACTCATACCGCTGGCAGCCTCAAAACGTACTTATGAAACTGACGACGCAGCTGCCATAGCTAGTAATTACGTTAAAATGGAAGACATTAGGGACATATTACTCCAGGAACACGACGTAAAACATAACAACATTGCATATCCTGTGATTCACATTACTGTAAATGACGTAAAATTACGGCAGTACTTGACTCAGGCAGTCCCACTTCAGTAATTAGTGAAACAGCTTTTAGCAAATGCAACAAATCGAACGATTGCCCCACACTTCCGTTACGCAAGATTAAATTACAAGGTGCAGTCACTGGAAAAAGTGTAGATGTACGCCAACAAACCAACTTAGAATTCTTTTGTCAGAGCCACAGCTTCTCTATGAACTTTCTTATTGTTCCATTGTTGTCGACGGAAATTATACTGGGAGTAGACTTTTTGAATGAATACAAAGCAATCTTAAACTTTCACGATGCTGAAATAAGTTTAGAAAAAGAAGGTAAGTCAATAGCTTTGAAATTTGAAGATTGGCTCTCAAACCATGACGAGGAAATTAATCGGCTTTACCTTCTGTTAGACAACAGTTCGGAATTTTCTACGGAACTAGACACTAACAGTCGCTCTGCAAGTACTGACAGGGATGATATCGACGGCACATTTGAAACTAATGAGTTAATTCAGAATAAAATTCAAACAATTGAGAATTGTAATGACAATGATAGGCAGGACCTTTTTCAGATTTTACAAGCACATTCCACAGTTTTTACTCACAAAACAGGAACAATCAAGGGATTTCAATACCAATTTCGTGTTCGTGAGCATATTAAATTTTCTGTTAGACCATACGTAATTCCAGCACATTATAGGGACCATGTTAGAACAGAAATACAATCTATGCTTGACGACGGCATTATTGAGCCTGCAGTAAGCTCATACAACAATCCATTACATGTTGTTGAGAAGAAAAATGGATCGATCAGGCTTGTCTTAGATTCGAGACAAATCAATACTATCATTATTCCTGAAACAGACAGGCCGCAAACGTTGGAAGAACTACTTCAAAATTTTAATGGTGTAAAAGTGTTGTCTTCCACTGATCTCAGATCCAGCTTTTATCAGATCGAACTTCATCCAGAATGTAGAAAATATACAGCTTTCCTTTGTTTCGGCGTTTGTTATCAGTTTTGGAAACTTCCTTTTGGTTTGAACATTTCCTCGGCAGCATTCATTCGCGGGCTAAATTCCATATTACCTGAGCTCTTAAAACGTCACATCACCTTATATGTGGACGATATTCTGATAGCAGAAGCCTCATGGGAACAACATAATCGCATCCTCAACAGCGTGTTACATATATTTGCAGAATCTGGAATTACAGTTAACTTGGAAAAGTCTGAATTCGGTAGGACAAAAGTGAAGTTTTTGGGACATATTATTTCTTCTGAAGGCATCCAGCCGGATCCTGAAAAGTTAGAAGCAATCAGAGCCATTCCAGTTCCATCCACAAAAAAACAAGTCCGCAGTTTTTTAGGTCTCGTAAATTTTTACCGTCGTTTTCTGAATATGCAAATTCTAGTTACACCAAAACTTTGTTCTCTCACTGGAAAAAATACTATTTGGAACTGGGTCGAACAAGTACAGTTGGAATTCAATTCTTTGAAAGAATCGTTACTTAACGCGCCAATACTAGCTCATCCTGATCTCTCACAGGATTTTTGCCTTAGCACGGATTCTTCTAAAGTTGGTCTTGGTGCCCATTTTTTTCAAGAAGCCACAGAAAATGACATTACTGTTCAGAAAACCATTGCTTTTGCTAGCCGAGTGCTAATAAAATCATTCCGTTACTGAATTAGAAGCTTTAGCTATCGTTTGGGCATTTAACAAATTCCGTTTCTTTCTTTATGGTAAGCACGTAAAAGTATACAGTGACCATCGTGCATTACAATTTCTTATGTCTTCAAAATTAAATCATGACAGGTTAAAACGTTGGGCATTGTTTCTGCAAGAATTCCACTTCACAATAGTCTACATTCCCGGCAAGGAGAACATTGTTGCGGACGCACTGTCACGCGCACCGGCTGGGCTCGAGAAAAGTAACACACAAAGCAACCTCGAGAGAAATTTCAGTATTCTTTACATCCAGAAAGTCGCCTTTGAAAACTTCATCACCACATCTTTAAAGGACATTGCTCATGAACAAGATAAAGATCCGATTTGGAAAGACATCAAAAGTAAATGGCATGAAAAGACACACACACACAACATACTGTTCAAACGATGCACTGTTGATGACAAGCTATCGGTACTTTGCATTCCAGACGATTTTGTTAATAAGCTCATTTGGTACATTCATTTCAGCTATGCACATTTTGGTCCACGAAAATGTTATCATATTCTTCGAACGACTTGTTATTTTAACAATATGGAAAAGAGAATTCGAAGAGTCTTGTCTATTTGTAAACTTTGTCAAAAGGCGAAACCATCTACTGTCTCTCATCGTGCTCCATTGTTTCCTATCATTCCTTCTAAATTAAAAGAATTTGCTGCTGTTGATCTCTTGGGACCGCTTGTCAGAACATCTAATGGATTTTCGTCCGTTCTAGTCGCTGTTGAACTTACTTCAAAATTTGTTTCTTTCACTCCGTTACGTAAAGCCACTGGACGGTCTGTATCCAACGCCGTTGTTAGAAATTTGTTACGTGAAGTTGGACACGTTAGTAAAGTAATTTCAGATAATGGACCGCAATTCAGATCTGCTGTTTGGTCACGCATGCTTCGTAACCATAAAATCAAATCTGTTTTTATTTCATTGTACTCACCACATTGTAACCCGTCTGAACGGATTATGAAAGAAATCAATAAGCTTTGCAGACTTTATTGTCACAAAGCATCAGCATTGGGACAGATATTTACACTTATTTCAAAACGTGCTGAATGAAATGCCTCATGACTCCATTGCTTTACCACCTGTTCTTGTACTGAAGAATAAAGAACCACCAAACAGAATCAGAGAGCTTGTACCTTTTCCGAATACACGTAAACTTCGACACAAAGACATAATTGATTTGGCTATTAAAAATATAAATTCTGCTGCAGAAAAAAGGAAAAAATTACACGGTAAAGCAAATGCAAAGAAATTATATATTGGTCAGAAAGTTCTCATTAAAGCTCATCCATTGTCACATAAGAAGAAACACTTGAGTCACAAATTCTTTCTAATTTACAATGGACCTTACAGAATCCGACGTATACCACATGATAATTGCGTTGAAGTTGAAACTCTGCGTACTAGGAAGAGTAAAGGTTTACACCACATTTCACATGTAAAACCGTTTATTGAAAGATAATCTGCTTTTTAACTTTGTCTTTGCCATAAAACATTTCACTTCACATTTCTAGTATGCTTTGTCACACTGAGAAACTGTTAACATGCAACAATGTTTGAAGTTTACTATCCAGTCTAGAACCTACGGAACATATTTAAACAGAAATTACGAATGCATTGTTATAGTGAACAGACGTCACAGTGTTATTGTGCGTGTACATTCTTGCTTGTTAGTTGCACGATTACGTAACGACCATAAGGCTCACATAGTTAGAGCATTTACCAGTATTGCTATTGGGATTTTAATGCAACATTTTGGTTTACTTGAAAATACATTCTGGATTTAAAGTACTTTCTGTGAGATACCAGATGATACAGTGGTTAGTTTATGTGAGAGCTACACGATTTTATCACGACGCTACTAATGACTGACAATTTACAATGTTGCTTTTGCAATTTATCTGTTTTATATCTGCACAGTTTTTCTGAATTTTTCTGGAAAGTAAAACATGTTTTAGTAGTAACGTTTGTGGTATAGCTGCAATGAGACAGCCTTTTCTGTAGCACAACAATACGTACAGTACAGTATTTACTTCATCACGGCAATAAGCGTAATAACTAAGATATCTATACGCAAAGCATTTCAATTTCGTTTATCATGAGGTAAGTACATTGAGTTCTGCAGAACTTAGCTTTCGGAGGACAATAACTACGACACTTCCACAGAGATTATCTTACAGAAAGACGCACATTTAGCGCTACAGGACACGCATTAAACTATTTATTTTTCAACATATTTGAATTACAAAGAAAGTTTTCCGTGATACATTTCATTCCATTGCTGTAATCTGTAACACCTGAGGATATAATTACATTATCCTCAGGGGGTTACACGCTTACTTTGTGTACCATGTGTTTGGAAAGCACAAGGAACCCTAGCTAATATGGTATTTGCTTATACAACTTTACACATCGGTACCATATTTCTCTAACACATTAATTACACAGCTATCTGATCATTTAACTGAGAGAGACAAACATTTATTTTACTTCATCAGTGAAAGATGTTTACGTAATTACACCGTTGGATAACTTCACACTTACGAAATTGTATTTTGTCTGTACTTTGTGAACTGTTCACATTTTTTTGGAACCATTGTGATACTATGAGAGCTTTGAATGCCATATTTGGTATGGTATCATGATTTTTAAAGTACGTTTGAGGTAGATGACACTTTTGACATCAGCAGAGAATTTTTTTAGGTTTTGAAATTAGTGGAGGAAGCTACGACGATTTTGAGAATTTGACTGAGGTGTTATGATGTTGTTATTACGATGACTATGTGTATTATGCTGTTGCGGTATGTTTATGATCAATAAGCCGATGCTATATGAGGAATTTGATTATGCTACGTATTTGTTATGATGAAATATTGAAGAAGTGTGGACGAATATGTATATGTGTAATAAGGTAAGGAATAATGAGTAGTGGTTAGGGACTCTGGTTTGTGAAAAAGGATGTTGGAAACCAAGAATCGTACTTTAAGAGTTATGAAATGTGTGTATACGCGTGAATGTATCACAAGGCCGCCAAAAATTTTTGGACACTGTTATATTAATAGAATTTTGTTTCTACAGATGTGTAATGCAAATTCTTGACCTGTGAAATTTTTTACATGAGACTGCCACTGTAGCGGAAACTGGTGTCATAAATATTTCGTTAAGACAGTTAAGTGACCACCTGCACGTAATGCGTCGTGGGCACCCAGCTGTGCGACAACCACCTGACAAAAGAAAGCCATTAGTGTGTGCCTTTCAGCGGCACAGGTAAAAAAAAAGGGCCATTATCCTCTCTATTGACATTCCTTTGTAGAAAGTACCGCAAATACGACACGCTCATTACTGAGAAAGACACTTACATCTGACACCTGATTATAACAAACGTCTTTCTACGAAGGTTGAGAGAATTCTACTAACCTATAAAATGTCACATAACTATTGAATGATATTTTTATGCTTTGTCCATAGTTGCTTATTTCATTTGATATCTGTTTTCCAGCTGTGTTGCAGCTTTGGTTTTATAAAATTAAATGCATTTGCTAATGTGAAAACTTTCTGTCGACAGATCTATTAAATAATTATTTTATGATCCACATTCTGCGAAAAAGGAGCTCTTGGAATGGAAAGAGCAATAAGAAGCGACTAATAACAGTAACTGTGTATATAATTTTCTTTGCAAGTACTTGGTAATTTATTTCATTGAATAAGTAGTGGTGCACCATTTTAATTATATAGACATTAAGATGTGAATATACATTTCCCTTATCTTCACTGTTGTCTTTAGAGTAATATTTTTCTGCTTGAGCTTTGTCATGTTTAGGTATAATTTATAGCATTTGCTGTTACTGCTATGTGCCAGGCATAGTGCTACTGAATGTCACCTTGTATTACTAGGTTAAGCCAATTTTATTACTGATTTATTTTTCTTGTTTGCTGCGCATTGCCTTATATTAGTTGTAATATTGCTGCCTTTTTTTGCCAATTTCCATTTTTTAACATCGCTGTTTGTGTAAATTGTTTTGTGCTGCTGCATTGCCTCATCCCTTAGTTAAGCATCTGAGCTCAGTAGATGTAAGTTAGCTTAAAATGGGGTAGACTATATAAGAAACTAACTATGATGAATTGGAAGAAAAGCATTGAGAAGCTTTAAGAAAATGGTTTGGCCAAAAAAGTAGTGTACAGTGGAGAAAAACTATTTTTGAAAGACGATGTGAACAGAATACAGAAAGCAGGTTTAGATAGGACTTTCTGGGAATAATGATGAATTAAGGGAGATCTCTATGCAAAATACTGCAGTAAAACAAACCCTGTCCTTTCCTTTCGTATTATCCCTCTATATGTTTATGTACCCTTGTATATTTGTCTTTTCCCTGTCTTTATGGGTTTAGCTAATAAGATTTATGTTGTAGAATTTTTCAAATACTATGTTATTTTCTTTGTAAATATGTTCAGACATTATTTATTGTGTTTTGTTTTAATGCTCATGTGTGAAGTTGATGTTTCAAAAGTTATTCTGAACTTTATGTATGTACTTATGTCATAATTTTTGTAACACTGATGCATTTGCTATTTCGATTCTTTTGTAAAGCCTGTACTACTGCTAATGTTATCTGTATTGTTATGTTCTTTAAAGATGTATTTTGTACCTTTGTTATTGCATTCTTATGTTATAAAATTGTAACTGACACCAGTTCATCAAATTAAGTTACTTGTAAATTACATTTCACTGCACACATTTCTGTTGGTCATAGTATATGGACAATATGTGAGAAGTAGGGACTGATAGTGTTTGCACATGTGTTAATAACTCAGTAAGGGACTGGATAACAGCATTGCTGGTTCTAAGGACATTTCAAAAACAATTTTTCTGAGTGCACAAGTGGTGGTTAAGGACTTGTTATATTATCCACAAGACTCTTTAATGGTGATTGTGCGCCTGCACAGTCAAACAGATGGCTGCTGGCCATCTCTACAAGGACTACAGTGGGTCTGCACCTTTGATGACCCACCAATACCATTATTTCTACAAGGACTGCAATGGGTCTGCACCTCTGATGGCCCACCAATACCGTAATCTCTACCAGGACTACAGTGGGTCTGCTCTGCGATGACCTACCTACCGATAATTTTCAACGTCGACTGACTCTGCTGTGGCCCATTACCTGTCCGCATGTCAAGAGTCAGCACTGCCTTTCTGTTGGAAGGACAACACTTCCTCAAGACTGCATGGAAATCCACTACTTCCGTGTGCATTTTCTTTTACTGCTCAGACTTTGAGAAAAACACTGCAATTTTACTTTGATGAATGATCAGGACTGTCTTTATGGACTGTGAGAAAATTTTAGCTTTTGACCAACATTGTATCGATAACTGTGTGCATTTCATTTCTTTGTTATTGTAATTATGAAAAAATTTTTCAAACCTGTATTGGCCACTGCCCAAAACAATTTGTAAATTTTTTTGTGGGGAGCATGGGGGCTATGTAAGTAGGCTGTTTAGGTTTTCTTATTGGTAACGCCACATAGCGCTCCGTATAAAAATCAGTGGCTGTGTCGTGTGCAGTCTGTGGCTGGTTTGCATTGTTGTCTGCCATTGTAGTGTCGGGCAGCGGCAGCTGGATGCTAACAGCGCGTAGCGTTGCGCAGTTGGAGGTGAGCCGTCAGCAGTGGTGGACGTGGGGAGAGAGATGGCGGAGTTTTGAAATTTGTAAGAATTGGTGTCATGAACTGATATATATATTGTGACTATAAAGGTAAATACATTGTTTGTTCCCTATTAAAATCTTTCATTTGCTAACTATGCCTATCAGTAGTTAGTGCCTTCAGTAGTTTGAATCTCTTATTTAGCTGGCAGTAGTGGCGCTCGCTGTATTGCAGTAGCTTGAGTAACGAAGATTTTTGTGAGAAGTGATTTGTGAAACATATAGGTTAATGCTAGTCAGGGCCATTCTTTCGTAGGGATTTTTGGAAGTCAGATTGCGTTGCGCTAAAAAATATTGTGTTTCAGTTTAAGCACAGTCTTGTAATAATTTTTCTAAGAGGACGTTTCAGTACGATATTTCCCACATATCCACCATGCGTAGCAATAATATGGCGTAGTCTCTAAATGAAATTACCCGAAACCTTTGACAACGTGTCTGGCGGAATGGCTTCACATGCAGATGAGATGTACTGCTTCAGCTGTTCAATTGTTCCTGGATTCTGGCGGTACACCTGGTCTTTCAAGTGTCCCCACAGAAAGAAGTCACAGGGGTTCATGTCTGGCGAATAGGGAGGTCAATCCACGCCGCCTCCTGTATGTTTCGGATAGCCCAAAGCAATCACACGATCATGGAAATATTCATTCAGGAAATTAAAGACGTAGGCCGTGCGATGTGGCCGGCCACCATCTTGCATAAACCACGAGGTGTTCGCAGTGTCGTCTAAGGCAGTTTGTACCGCCACAAATTCATGAAGAATGTCCAGATAGCGTGATGCAGAAATCGTTTCGGATTTGAAAAATGGGACAATGATTCCTTTGGAAGAAATGGCGGCCTAGACCAGTACTTTTTGAGGATTCAGGGATGATGGGACTGCAACATGGGGCTTTTCGGTTCCCCATATGCGCCAGTTCTGTTTATTGACGAAGCCGTCCAGGTAAAAATAAGCTTCGTCAGTAAACCAAATGCTGCCCACATGCATATCGCCGTCATCAATCCTGTGCACTATATCGTTAGCGAATGTCTCTCGTGCAGCAATGGTAGCGGGGCTGAGGGGTTGCCGCATTTGAATTTTGTATGGATAGAGGTGTAAACTCTGGGGCATGAGACGATACGTAGACGTTGGCGTCATTTGGACCACAGCTGCAACACAGCGAACGGAAACTCGAGGTCGCTGTTGGATCACCTGCTGCACTAGCTGTGCGTTGCCATCTGTGGTTGCCGTACGCGGTCGCCCTACCTTTCCAGCACGTTCATCTGTCGTGTTCCCAGTCCGTTGAAATTTTTCAAACAGATCCTTTATTGTATCGCTTTTCGGTCCTTTGTTTACATTAAACCTCTGTTGAAAACTTCGTCTTGTTGCAACAACACTGTGTTCTAGGCGGTGGAATTCCAACACCAGAAAAATCCTCTGTTCTGAGGAATTAACCATGTTGTCCACAGCACACTTGCACGTTGTGAACAGCACACGCTTACAGCAGAAAGACGACGTACAGATTGGCGCACCCACAGACTGCGTTGTCTTCTATATGTTTCACATCACTTGCAGCGCCATCTGTTGTTGAAAATTGTAACTACTGTAATTTCGAAAGCTTGTCCGCCTGAAAACGTACTGATGTCCCAAGCATATTGCAACAAACGGTGTATTTCTATCGCTGCTCGTTTAGTTTTTATTGCCGTTTCAAATATACCGGTCATTTTTGAAACACCTTGTATCTATATCTTCAAAGGTGTTCCACCACGTAAACGTGCTGGAATTGTACTTGCAGGAATTCGCGGGTAGTTTTATGTTGTTCCACTTCAAATCAGTCTCTACTTACATTCCTACAGATTTTATTGGAGCTACTGCTTCCAGTGATCTCTAATTTTGTAATCGTAGAATAAAGGGTCTTCCTGTCGATGAATTCGCTATATGTTCCATTTGTTTACGTTGAGGGCCACTGCCACTACCTGCTCGAAGCATCGATCTTCTTTAGGTCTTCCTTCATTTCGCTACAATATTCTAGCATCGCAACTAATCTCTGTTCAGCAGCATCATCCACGAAAATCCTCACGGAAATTCCGACGTTATCTACTACGTGTTTTATATGCACTGTAAAATGTAATGCAAAGATGGCCGGAGGACTAATGTAAGGATTTAGAGCTAGGGGTAAGATAGATACTGCCGACGTGAAAATTAGAGAGACCTTTACAGAGAAGAGAACCTGCAGTATGAATATCAAGAGCTCAGATGCAAAACCAGTCCCAAGCAAGGAAGGGAAAGCATGAAGGTGGAAGAAGTGTGTAGACGGTCTCTACAAAGGCCATGTACGTGGGGGCAATGTCATGGAAATGGAAGAGGACGTAGATGAAGACGCAATGGGAGATATTATACTGTATTAAGGATTCGACAAAAAAAGGGCGCCGGGATGAGACATCATTCTATTACACCTTCTGATAGCTTTGGGAGAGCCAGCCATAAAAAACTCTACCACATTGCCATAGCGAGCAAGACTTTAAGAAAAATATAAAAAATCCAATCCCAAAGAAAGCAGGTGCTGTTAGGTGTGAAAATTACCGAACTATCAGTTTAATAAGTCATGTTCAGAAAAATACTAACACGAACTATTTACAGGTGAATCGAAAAACTGGTAGCAGCTGACACCGGGGAAGATCATTTTGGATTCTGCAGATATTTTGCATCACGTGAGGCAATACTGATCCTACGATGAAAGGCAGACCTACGTTTCTAACATTTGTAGACTTAGAGAAAGCTTTTTGACATAATTTACTGGAATACTCGCTTTAAAATTCTGAAGGTGGTAGAGATACAATACAAGGAGTGAAAAGCTATTTACAATTTGTATAGAAACCAGACGGCAGCTATAAGAGTCGAGGGGTACGAAAGGGAATTAGTAGTTGAGAAGGCACTGAAGACAGGGTTGTAGCCTGTCCCTGATGTTATTCGAATTGTATATTGAGCAAGCAGTAAAGGAAACAAAAGAAAATTTGGAGTGGGAATTAAAATCGATGCAAAAGCAATTCAAACTTCGAGGTTCGCCGATGACATGGTAATTCTGTTAGACACAGCAAAGGACCTGGAAGAGCAGCTGAACGTAGTCCAATTAAATCAGGTGATACTGAGCGAATTAGATCAGGAAATGAGACACTTAAAGTAGTGGATGAATTTTCTTATCTCGG
This sequence comes from Schistocerca gregaria, assembly GCF_023897955.1. Classification (NCBI taxonomy): domain Eukaryota; kingdom Metazoa; phylum Arthropoda; class Insecta; order Orthoptera; family Acrididae; genus Schistocerca; species Schistocerca gregaria. The sequence continues at coordinate 301,309,981 of NC_064924.1, forward strand.
ATGCAAAATAACTGACGATAGTCGAAGTAGAGAGGATATAAAATGTAGACTGGCTACGACAACGAAAACGTTTCTGAAGAAGAGAAATTTGTAAACATCGAGTATAGATTTAAGTGTCAGAATGTATTTTGTGTAAGTATTTGAATGGAGTGTAGCCATGTATGGAAGTGAAACATTTACGATAAATAGTTTAGACAAGAAAAGAATAGAAGCTTCCGAATGGTAGTGCTACAGAAGCCCCTGAAAATTAGATGGGTAGACCACGTAACTAATGAGGAGGTACTGAATAGAATTGGGCAGAAGAGGAATTTGTGGCACAACCTTACTAAAAGAAGGGATCAGTTGGTAGGACACTTTGTGAGTCATTAAGGGATCACCAGTTCACTATTGGAGGGAAGTGTGGAGGGTAAAAATCGAGAGGGAGACCAAGAGATAAATACACTAAGCTGATTCAGAAGAATGAAGGTTGCAGTAGTTATTCGAAGATAAAGAAGCTCGGAGAGGATAGAGTAGCATGGAGAGCTGCATCAAACAAGTGTCTGGACTGAAAACCACAACACAAAAAGTAATAATCTTGGGTATTAATAATCTTTTCAGTTGTATTTTGCTTCTTTATTAGTGTACCACTACCGGTTTCGTGTCGTTGAAGCCACATCTCACATCTTCAGGTGACACATGACTAAAACATTAGTGCGGGAAAGCTTTTCCGCCCTATTGTTTTAATCATATGTCACCTGAATGCACTAATGTTTTAGTCATATGTTACCTGAAAGTATGGCTTTAACGCCACGAAACCGGTAGTAGTAGAGTAATAAAGAACCAAAATACAGGTAAAGCAATTATTAATACCCAAGATGAATGCTTAGAGCTATGGGGAAGTTATTTTCGTCTGAAGAGCTGGGCGCCTTTATCTACTGTATTCTGGTTCTCGTGAAGGAACAGATGAAGCTCAGTTGCACAGTTTAGTTTTTTCTGGAACCCACGTTGTTTCCTATAGAGGAGATATCCATAAATGTCGTAATGCGCGATCATAAACCGTGTTCCAAAATTGTACAACAGACAGACGTCAGAGATATAAACCTTAAGTTTTGTGTGTCTGTACGGCGACCATTCCTGAGAACGTAGTGACACATATTGGTTTCCAGTCATTAGTAAAGTTTCGCTACTCTACAGACTTATGGCACGCTGCTACTAGAAGAGACGCAGATTCTTTCGCATACTCCGAGTAGAATGCAACTGGTATCACATCAAGTCTAGTGACCTCTCATCTGTTAATTCGCTTACGGTTGCTTTTCTATTCCTTGGTCACTTATTTCAATATGTGACATTTCGTCCTTCGTGGGATGACTTGAAAGGGGAACTACATTGAGATCTTCTTTCGTGAAACAATTTTGCTCCACACCAAACAGAAGCGTGCGCCAAGTGTCCGTAACTCGCAGCAGATGGCGTCAATCAGCTGACGGATACTAGGCCCTCGGTTCGGTTTGTTCCCGTCCCTCAGTATTATTTGCATAGACCGAATATCAGCAACTACACCTCCAGTAAGTGTACATGTTGACAAATCTATGTATGTCTGATACTGTTTTATATTCATTAGACTACTTACATGCTTCAAGAAGGACACCGCTCAGTGTTTCGGAATATTTGAAGAGGACAGTTTTGCTGGGACATAATGTATTCTTGGAATCTCAAGTGCCTGATACCATTTAATGTCAGCCAACCTGAAGATACTTTAGTCAGGCAAGACGTCTCGTTGGTAAAGAAATAATAATTACAGTCCCGCAACCAAGACCGTTTCTTTATTTATTGTCTATTACTGTAAGCTGTACCATCTCCGCTATGAGTTGGAAAAAGTTTTTCAAAAAAAGTGGACTCGACTCCAAATCTCACGACTGCTCACGACTGTAAGATAGGCTGAATATCATGAGGGAGGTACAGAGTCATGGAAATTTACAATTTTTAAATACACGCATAAAAAAAGTTTGGTATCACCTGAACTCCGTGAGTTCCGGACCCTTTACAGAAAGGTGGAGTAGAGGTCAACGTAAAGATCATTTCCGTCCTTTTTATTGCTCGTAAAAACCACACATGGCATGTTGTACCACTATACAGAGTGACCTTCACAGGTGGTGGTCCATATTGCTGTACACACCAGGTACCTCTAATACTTAGTAGCACGTCCTCCGGCATTGATGTGTGCCTGTATTCGTCGTGGCATACTATGCCCACGTTCATCAAGGCACTGTTGATCCAGATTGTCCCACTTTTCAACGGCGACTCGGCGTAGATCCCTCAGAGTGGTTGGTGGGTCACGTCGTCCACAAACAGCCCTTTTCAATCTATTCAAGGCATGTTCGGTAGGGTTCATGTTGGGAGAACATGCTGGCCACTCTAGTAGATAGATGTCGATATCTTGAAGGAAGTCATTCACAAGATGTGCACGATGGGGGCGCGAATTGTCGTCCATGAAGACGAATGCCTCACCATTATGATGCCGATATGGTTGCATTATCGGTCGGAGAATGCCGTTCAGTACAGTACAGCCGTTACGGCGCTTTCTATGACCACCAACGACCTACGTCGGCTCCACAAAATGCTACCCCAAAACAGCAGAGAAGCTACAGCTTGCTGAACTTGCTGGACAGTGTGTGTAAGGCGTTCTACCTGAGCGAATTGCCTCCAAACACGTCTCCGATGATTGTCTCGTTGAAGGCATATGTGACACTCGTCAGTGGAGAGAACGTGATGCCAATCCTGAGCGGTCAGTTCGGCACGTTGCTGGACCCTTCTGTACCGCGCTACATAATGTCGTGCTTAAAAAGATGGACCTCGCCATGGACGTCGGGAGGGAAGTTGCGCATCATGCAGTGCATTGCGCACAGTTAGAGTCGTAACACGACGTCCTGTGACTGCGCGAAAAGCATTAGTCAACATTGTAGCGTTGCTGTCAGCATTCCTCCCAGCCATAACCCGTAGGTAGCGATCATCCACTGCAATAGTAGCCATTGGGTGGCCTGAGCAAGGCATGTCACCGACAGTTCCTGTCTATCTCCTCCATGTCCGAAAAACATCGCTTTGGGTCACTTCGAGACGTCTGGACACTTCCCTTGTTGAGAGTCCTTCCTGGCACGAAGTTACATTGCGGACGCGATCGAACCACTGAATTGACCGTCTAGGCGGGGTTGAACTACAGACAACTCGAGCCGTGTACCTCCTTCCTGGTGAAATGACTGAAACTGATCGGCTGTCGGCCCCCTCCGTCTAATAGGCACTGTTCATGCTTGGTTGTTTACATCTTTGGGGGGGGGGGGGGGAGGGGGTTTGTGACATCTCTGAACAGTCAAAGGGACTGTGTCTGTGATACAGAATCCACAGTCATCGTCTGCTTTCAGGAGTTCCGTGAACCGGGATGACGCAAAACTTTTTTTGATGTGTATATTAAGGGAATTGCTAATGAGGCAAAATTACATGTATAGAATATTATGGGCTCCGTAGATAGACATCATAGTACCAGTATTTCGGAAACTGGTGATAAAAACTAACATAAGGTGAGATATGTGGTTGTGATGTTATTGCGAATAACAAATAGGAGATAAGAAGATAAACCTGATCATAAAAGGAACATAATGTGAAACCTCAAATATTTTAGAATCGGTGATTGGCATCGTATGCCGATCAACTACACATTCCAACAGGTTCTTTTGACAAAATAACAATGAAGATCAAATTCATAAATGATTTATCTGACGCCCATTGTAAAATTATATTGTATGGCGATTTCAACTGAGTATTAAGAGTGGCCGTCTACAGTCCGAACCGGAAACGCGTGGATGCAACGGTACACTCATGACATACGTTATACAGTCATGAGAACTGTCTCTCGTAATATAATGGACTGTAATCACATTTCTGTTGATATTTTTGTACACATAAAGCATTCTGAGTTGTAACTGCTAAGTTTGTAAAGCAAAAAGCTTTTTTAGGTACGGGTATGGGCAATTACATTAAAACCTACGTGGCTGAGATGTTTCCAGAATTTCTAAAGCGACACGGACGTAAAGAAAACGGGCTGCATATGCAAAATCCCTGATTAGTGAATACTTTAAGCTTTAACTTATTGAAAAGCAAAGACTTTTAGGGAATTGTAACACATCCCACAACAAAAACACTCTTACAACGCCATTTATAATGTGGCTATAGTAAACTTTTGCAAAGCAAAAATAGTCATTCTGGTGTGAGAAGATTTATTGGGAAAACGGAAACTTCTGTTCCAATCAAACAAAATCTACTTCAGTAGATACGATATGAGACGCTTAACAGTGACGACAGAAAATCATCACGAATCTCAAGGACCAAGAAGCGAAGGACTACAACGAACACAAAGGTATTAAATAATCGTATTTGTTTTCCATTAACACACGTCGTCAGGCGAATCCAAAAATCACACATTTACGTTCACACATGGATGATTATTTTCATTTGGGAGTGGAGAAAATCGATTTCAAAAAGGAAGAACACACTGTAGTTCCTTCTTTAAGTCATCCCACGAGCCACAAAATGACACTATTGAAATAAGTGGATGGCCCTTGTGGCCGAGCGGTTCTAGGCGATTGAGTTCGGAACCGCGTTGCTGCTACAGTCGCCGGTTCGAATCCTGCCTCGGGCATGGATGTGTGTGATGTCCTTAGGTTAGTTAGGTTTAAGTAGTTCTAAGTTCTAGGCTACTGATGACCTCAGATGTTAAGCCCCACAGTGCTTAGAGGGTTCTGAACCATTTTTTTAAGTGACCAAGGCAAAAAAAGAAGCAACCGTAAATGAATAAACAGAGGAAAGGTCACTGGACCTGATCTATTACCAATTCGATTCCACATACAGTATGCGAATGAACTTGCCTTTCTTATAGTAGTAGCTTTCCATAAGCCTCTAGAGTAGCTAATGGTTGGAAAACAGTGCATGTCATTCCATTCTCAAGAAAGGTCGTCGAACAGAGACACAGAAGTTTAGGTCTATATCTCTGATTTCTGTCTGTTGTACAATTTTCGAACATGTTTTATGATCGTTTATTATGACATTTACGAATACCGAAAATCTGCTCTGTAGGAACCAACATGTGTTCTGGAAACAAAGAAAGTGTGCAACTCAGCTTGCTCTGTTTGTTCACGAGACCCAGAGCGCAGTAGATACAGATGCGCAGGTCTTCAGATTTAAAATAACTTCGGCTGTGGCCAAGGGGAATGTCATAGGACCATTGCTTTTCATAATACGCCGAGTGACTCACGTAACACGAACTCATTAATGAGCGGTTATACGCATCAAATCGCGGTTTTTGACAAATGTTAGAGCGTCGGGGCTCACGTATGTTTCTGTCTGGTTAATGTTTTTAGCGCTGGTATCAACTAGGATATTGAAGTAATATCAACTAGGATATTGAAATAAGTAAGAGTTTTTTTTCTTTTTTTTAATGGTACTGTATACATTTTATAACTGCATTAGATAACTCTTGAGAAGACCATTACAATGATATACCTTTTGTTAATGTTGACATTAAAACTTGTCATACAGAACTTGTGAAATGTCCTGAAATGTGAGAGCATGCTGACCGGAAATGGCAAATACTGTCAAGAAGTCGTCTCGGACCAGGCTGCGAAGTTATACACCGTAAGGTAGTCCTGCGCTACCACGAGAAAACTTTGTTTCCTCTGGAACCAACACACGACCTAGATGCAGGTTCACCTGCGAATGTTGTAAATGGAAATACGACATGTGCTAGAATCTATTGTATCACAAAGAGCTTATGGAAACTATTTCACATATATACAGGGTGTCCCAGCTATCTTTTCCACCCAAAATACCTCTGGAACAATAACAGCTATTGGAAAACGACTTTCAAAAATGGTTCAAATGGCTCGGAGTACTATGGGACTTAACATCTGTGGTCATCAGTCCCCTAGAACTTAGAACTACTTAAACCTAACTAACCAAAGGACATCACACACATCCATGCCCGAGGCAGAATTCGAACCTGCGACCGTAGTGGTCACGCGGTTCCAGACTGAAGCGCCTAGAACCGCACGGCCACACCGGCCGGCGAAAACGACTTTCACCGGTATCAATGTAGGGCTGGGGCCCATGAATGTACATATTTCGAAACATTTTAAAACGAAAGCATATGTGTTTTTTTTACACAAACTTATGTTTTTTTTTAAATGGACCTCCTATATTTTTTCTTCAGCGGACCTCTTGACAACTATAGAAGTGTGATTACGCATGTCAATCACATAGCGATTACGGGCAGCATGGGGTTTACGCCTCAGGACGTGCGCTAGCAGCGCATGTCGGGTGTTTCAAGCGTCAATTTCGCGTCTCAATATCTCGGGATGTAATGGGAATATTGCGATGCAATCAACGCCATTGTGTATGTGCTTTGTCATGCTATGGATTGCTGAAGAAAAAATGTAGGAGGTCCATTTAAAAAAAACATAAATTTGTGTTAAAAAAACACATATGCTTTCGTGAAAGTCGTTTTCGCCGGCCGGTGTGGCCGTGCGGTTCTAGGCGCTTCAGTCTGGAACCGCGTGACCGCTACGGTTCATTCTTAAAAAAAGAAAAAGGTCTTATATGGTACAAAAGCAACTGCTGTGTTAAATATGAAAATGTTGGATGGTAATTTCACCTACCTTTTCCTGTACATGGCTGTATGCTTCTTAGAAGTAAGATACGTGCTGTCCGTCAACTGTTTCTACGTGCACTGTTCTGAATTACATCATATGAGATACCTTCGTTGAACTAAATAATTTTATTAAAAATACTTTGTAGACCGCCTGCACATCACAAAATAACTGTTCTTCTTAACGAAACGTCGTTTCCTGCTGAACGTAACCGCGTAATGACTGTGTTACCAGCTACGTGCAATACACGCTGTCGACATATTTGACATTGCAATAATATGATAATGTCCCAAATTAGATAACAAATTTTGTCTTCCAAAAAATAGCTTTATCCCTTATTTAAGCAGTTGCAATCTTCTTTCTTGTCCTCTTTTTGAATTTCAAGCAGACAGTCCAAACTAGCGTCCTATTAATTCGTGCAATTGCCTGGTGCGTCGAGCATTGGTGATCGGGGTAGATAAGCCAGTACTGCTGTTTCGTTTTTACAGTATTTCATTTACATTCACTGTATAAATGTAGTATATCCAATTTCTGGTTGCTGCACATGTCAGCACGCAACGAATGTTGAAGCAGAAATTAGCGGCCTGCTGCGCAGATATGTAGAGAGGCTAATGTGTTGACATTCTGACACATCGTATTACAAGGGCTCCGCTTGTCGGTGTTCGCAGAATAGACAGAAAGACCCTTTATTCTATGGTTATAAAATTACAAATCAGTGGAAGCAATAACGGGAATAAAATTTGTAGGTTTGAAACAACAGGGTGATTCAACGTGGAACGACCACATAAAATTAACCGCGAGCAAGAGAGAAGCCACCCGACTGAAATTCGTTGAAAGAAGCCTCAGAAGCCTTAGTCCATCAGCAGAGCAAGTAGCTTACAAAACACTCGTTCTACCAATACTTGAATATTACTCTTCAGTATGGGATCTGTCTCAGATAGGACCGATACAGGAAACAGAGAAGATCCAAAGAAGAGCAACACGTTTCGTTACGGGTTCATTTAGGAAGCACGAGAGCGTCGCGGAGTAGCTCAGCCAACAGCACTGGTAGAAGCCGCAAGAGAGGAGAGTGTGCATCACGATGCGGGCTGCTGTTAGAGTTACGAGAGCGTTCGTTCCGAGAAGAAGAAACCTATTATATATTCCTTCTCCTACGTATATCTCGCAAAAAGGCCATCTAGATAAAATTACTATGATTCGAACCCACACGGAGGCTTACCAGCAGTCGTTTCTCCTGCGAATGAAACGGGAAAAGGGGAAAGTCACTCTGGTACTCAACGTACCCTCCGCCACATACCATAAGATGGCTTGCGGAATGTAGATGCAGAAGTAGATAACATCGTTCCACAAAAGAAGTTAAAAGTAGTTGCAGTCCGGTAAGTCATTTCACGTTTCTCTCTGTTCCCAGCAGAGTAAGGAGAATATTTGAACTGAAAAGCTTTCCCAAGAAATCCCACTGGGAAACTCGTGCTCCTCTCCCATCACGCTGAGATTTGACTAATGAGGTCAAAATGTACAAATTTGCACCCTGCGGTTACGGATGGCCAGTAAAAACACGTAAAAACAAATGTTTTACAATCCTCTATTACAATCCTGACACTGAAGCACACGCGTGGAAACTTGAAGAAACTGCCGGTTCTAGGCGCTTCAGCCTGGAACCGCGTTGCTGCTACGGTCGCAGGTTCGAATCCTGCCTCGGGCATGGATGTGTGTGATTTCCTTAGGTTAGTTAGTTTTAAGTAGTTCTACGTTATAGGGTACTGATGACCTCAGATGTTAAGTCCCATAGTGCTCAGAGCCATTTGAACCATTTCAACTTGAAGAAAGTCGTTACTTTTGGTTAGTAAGGTTTGATGTTCTACTCTGAAAGGTAAATAAATTAACAGTTAGTCCTTTCTATTGGCGTAAGGTTGATACCTAAAGACTATCCACATCAGTACAAAACAAAGAAAAGTCCGTAAATTTATAAACGAAAACGGTCCATTGAGCCGCTCGGGATTAGTCGAGCGGTCTAGGCGCTGCACTCATGGACTGTGCGGCTGGTCCCGGCGGAGATTCGAGTCCTCCCTGGGGCATGGGTGTGCGTGTCTGTCCTTAGGATAATTTAGGTTAAGTAGTGAGTAAGCTTGGGGACTGGTGACCTTAGCAGTTTAGTCCCATAAGATTTCAGACATTTGAGCTTTTTTTTTCGGTCCATTGACAATATAGCACGACTAAAGAAAATGTAGTTCTTGAGCGATCCAAATGACTTTGAGTGTTATGGGCAACGGATAACTGATACGAAATTCCCGAATATCGTGGTGGTTTTGACTCCTTCTTTACAAGACAATGCTAATAGAACAGCACTCTTATGGGACATTGAATCAGCCATGGTGGGAGGAATCTAGAGTGTGCTACAGTGCTTGCTGGATCAAAGTGCTATGAAGTCAAGCGAGCCAAAATGTTATGACCACCGCATACTGAATGCTACCTGGCCACGTAACGGGTAGTGCCTCGCTATGGAAAGTATATGAGCGAAACAGAGAGCAATAGGAAATCATTCTAGCGACGATGCGGGTTGCAGAAGGGGAAATTCACTGACATAAGCGACCTTGACATAGGGCATTCCATTATGGCCCGGCGCCTAAAAACATGCAACTCGTAATCGGCGAAGCTGGTCGGCTATTCGAGAGCTATTGTCGTGAGAATCTAAAAAGCACTCGGTCTTCATGCAACAAGTGGCCCATCGGGACCATCAGACCGCCGTGTCATCCTCAGGTGAGGATGCGGATAGGAGGGGGTTGGGGTCAGCACACCACTCTCCCAATCGTTATGATGGGTTTCTGTGACCAGGAGCCGCTACTATTCGATCGAGTAGCTCCTCAATTGGAATCACGAGGCTGAGTGCACCCCTAAAAATGGCAACAGAGCATGACGGCCCGGATGGTCACCCATCCAATTGCCGGCCAAGCCCCACAGCGCTTATCTTCGGTAATCCGACGGGAACCGGTGTATCCACTGCGGCAAGGCAGTTGCAGTGAGAATCTATGGAAAGTGGTTAAAAGCTGGTGTAGGGGCCAAGTGGTTGGTCGTTTACGTCTCTACACAGAGCGTGTAGGTCAGAAGCTTGTCCACTCTGGAAAGTAGTATATGCGGTAGTCTGTGGTAGTTTTGACGATAGAGTGCATTGCATGCCTATGTTTTTCGGAACACACTGTTCATTTCATATTGTTGAACACGGTGGCCCTTCGGAGACGATCACACCGTGTTCCCATCTCAACTAAACGACAAAGACAGTTCCGGTTTCTTTGAGCGCGGGATAATAGCGAATGGACTGTAAAGGAATGGAAACATGCCTCAACATCTACATGTACTAATGGCCAATAAAATTGCTATACCACGAAGACGAAGTGCTGGAAGAAGATGCTGTGATATGCAAATGATTAGCTCTTCAGAGCATTCACACAAGGTAGGCGCCGGTGGCGACACCTACAACGTGCTGACATGAGGAAAGTTTCCAACCGATTTCTCATACACAAACAGTAGTTGCCCGGCGTTGCCTGGTGAAACGTGGCTGTGATGTCTCGCGTAATGGGGAGAAATGCGTACCATCACGTTTCCGACTTTGATAAGGGTCGGACTGCAGAATGTCGCGATTGCGACTTATCGTATCGCGACATTGCTGCTCGCGTTGGTCGAAATCTAATGACTGTTAGCAGAATATGGAGTCGGTGGGTTCAGGAGGGTAATACGGAACGCCGTGCTGAATCCCAACGGCCTCGTATCACTAGCAGTCGAGATGACAGGCATCTTATCCGCATAGCTGTAACGGATCGTGCACCCACGTCTCGATCCCTGAGTCAACAGATGGGGACGTTTGCAAGACAACCACAATCTGCACGAACAGTTCGACGACGTTTGCAGCAGCATTGACTGTCAGTTCGGAGACGATTGCTGCAGTTACCCTTACGCTCCATCACAGACAGCAGCGCCTGCGATGGTGTGCTGAACTACGAACCTGGGTACACGAATGGCAAAACTTGATTTTCGGATGAATCCAGGCTCTGATATTTCACTGAAAAAATATGCGGCAACCAGCCACTTTTTAATGCGTTTATTATTTACGCCAATATGCATTTCGGGTTTGCACCCATCTTCAGCTGGCAAATTACATGGATCTTCAGTTACTACAGTAGTAGTCACAAACTCGCGAAATTGAAGTAAATGATTGGAGTCGTTGCTTTTGCACAGGCCTGCTGCAGCATCCAAACTGCTGTCGAGATTGTACTACTGTAGTATCATCCGGCGTGATAGTATGGGGTGCCATTGGTTACACCTCTTGGTCATCTCTTGTTCGCATTGACTGCTGCCCTGGCTAGCACATTCTCCTGATCTCTCACCAACTGAAAACGTCTGGTCAATTGTGGTAGAGCAACTGGCTCGTCACAATACGCCAGTCACTACTCTTGATGTACTGTGGTATCGTGTTGAAGCTTCAAGGGGAGCTGTACCTATACACGCCATTCAAGCTCTGTTTGACTCAGTGCCCAGGCGTATCAAGGCCGTTATTACGGCCAGAGGTGGTTGTTCTGGTTACTGATTCCTCAGGATCTATGAACCCAAATTGCGTGAAAATGTAATCACATGTCAGTTCTACTATAATATATTTGTCCAATGAATACTCGTTTATCATCTGCATTTCTTCTTGGCGTAGCAATTTTAATGGCCAGTTGTGTAGATACTCCATAAGCCACCGTACGTCCGTGGCGGAGGGTGCCCTGTACCATTGCTAGTCATTTCTCGCGCTATCCTCTGTGCCCTCGGTGGCTCAGATGGACAGAGCGTCTCCCATGTAAGCAGCAGATCCCGGGTTCGAGTCCCGGTCGGGGCACACATTTTCAACTGTCACCGTTCATGTATATCAGCGCCTGTCGACGGCGTAGGGTCTGGATTTCATTACCATTTTATTCTATACCACTGCATGGTCACCGATGGACATGTCCGAAAAAACAGATACCGTCTTCATATACTCCTTCCTACAATTCTCCCACGAAACCGAAATCGACCATTCGCGTTCCCTACCACAGACCGTCTAGTTAGGACGTATTCATCTTCAGTAACTTACATTTCTCGACATCCATCACACCAACTGGAGATTTTGTCTAAATCGTCTTGTATCTTCTACGAGTCTCTCAACGACGGCACCTAACTGTACACCACGGCACCATCAGCAAACAACCTGCCCATACAGTCCCCCCAAACAATTTACGTATATAGAGAACAACAGAGGTCCTATCACACTTCTCTGGACGAATGTACAGATTTTGATATGTTCTTTACTACATTGTCTGTCTATTTCCCTAACAATCTCATAAATCTCAAAAGAAATCATATCTTAAAAATAGCTGAATTATAGATGGAAGCATCAAAACAATGTTTATCAGGCAATGACACGAAACAGATTTCTACGCTGAATATCAAGAACTCTCTCACAGTAACCATATAGCTAGATGCTAACATAGCTTCAAAAAGTGCAGAACATTTACCGATTACAGAAAAATGAATATTCAACGGTCTACATCTACATCTGCATGGATACTCTGCAAGTCACCTTTAAGTGCCTGGCACAGGGTTCATCAAACCACCTTCACAATTCTCTATTATTCCATTCTCGTATAGCGTGTGGAAAGAATGAACACCTATATCTTTCTGTACGAGCTCTGATTTCCCTTTTTTTATCGTGGTGATCACTCCTGCTTATGTAGGTCTGTGTCAACAAAATATTTTGGCACTCGGAGGAGAAAGTTGGCGATTGGAACTTCGTGAGAAGATTCCGTCGCAACGAAAAATGCCTTTCTTTTAATGATGTCCAGCCCAAATCCTGTAGCATTTCTGTGACACCCTTTCCCGTATTTCGTGATAATACAAAACTTGCTACCTTCTTTGAACTTTTTCGATGTACTCCGGCAGTCCTATATGGTAAGGATCCCACATCGCGCAGCAGTATTCTAAAAGTGGACGGACAAGCGTGGTGTAGGCAGTCTCCTTAGTAGGCCTGTTACATTTTCTAAGAGTCCTGCCAATAAAACTAAGTCTTTGGTTAGCCTTCCCAACAACATTTTCTATGTGTTCCTTCCAGTTTAAGTTGTTCGTAATTGTAATACCTAGGTATTTAGTTGAATTTACCGTTATTAGATTTGACTGATTTGTCGTTTAACCGAAGTTTAACGCGTTCCTTTTAGCACTCATGTAGATGACCTCACACTTTTCGTTATTTAGGTTCAACTGCAACTTTTCGCTCCATTCAGATATCTTTTCTAAATCGTTTTTCAGTTATTTTTATCTTTTGAAGACTTTATTAGTCCATAAACAACAGCGTTATCTGCAAACAACCAAAGACGGCTGCTCAGATTGTCTCCCAGATCGTTTATATAGATAAGGAGCAGCAAAGGGCCTATAAAACTACCTTGGGGAACACCAAAAATCACTACTGTTTTACTCGATGACTTTCCGTCAATTACTACAAACAGTGACCTCTCTGACAGGAAATCACAAATCTAATCACATAACTTAGACGATATTCGATAAGCACGCAATTTCACTACGAGCCGCTTGTGTGGTACCGTGTCAAAAGCCTTCCGGAAATCTAGAAATACGGAATCGATCTGAAATCCCTTGTCAATATCACTCAACACTTCATGTGAATAAAGAGTTAGTTGTGTTTCAGAAGAGCGATGTTTTCTAAACCCATGTTGACTGTGTGTCAACAGACCGTAGATGATAATATTATGTCACCTCGAAACAAAGTTATACAGATTACAGTAAAATTTTTAGTCTCTTAGAAGAAGCAATAACCACCCCAAGATTTGAGAATGAACATTTCAGAGCAATCAGAAAAAAATCTTCTCCATTCTTTGAATTAGAATCGCTCAAAGCCAACATATAGGTGGTTAAAGAGGAAGTAAATGAAGTTATATCAATATATACTGTTGGAAATATACATTCTTTGTTTATAAATAAGATGTGGTGTGTGATAAACAAACGTTAGCCTAAAGCTTCGTGGGATTTGCGGGGCATACCGCTTTTGACTTTCAGCTCTCAACAAAATTCGAAAATAGTTATCAAAGTCTGACTGTTGTACAGGCTAACAAAACAACGTTCTGCCTCCTATTAATCATTTTTCACGTAAAACTGAAGAGTTCCAAATGACTGGAAGTCTTATTTTTGAGGAACTAAACCCCCATGAGGAAATCTCGCTTGATGGGATAGCGGGGAGGATATCCGACCCAGAAGAAATTGTTTTTAGGTTTTGATTGTTTGTGCCATCAGTGAAAGATTCTGACAGGTTTTATGCTGCCTACCACGAATTGCTATACAGTGCTAACCTCTTCAGCTCAGAGTAGCACTTGCAACCTACGTCCTCAATTACTTGTTGAATGTATCCCAGTCTCTGTCTTCATCTACTGTTTTTACCCTCTGCAGCTCCCTCTAGTACTATGGGAGTTATTGCCTGAACTCTTAACAGGTGCCCTATCATGGCCTTCATTATCCTATCCTCATCCTGTCCGTTTGTCCATTCTTCTTGTCAATGTCTTCCACATATTCCTTCCCTCTGCGATACTGCGCACAACCTTCTCATTCCTTGAAAATTAGGTGGTCTGGTAAGATAAGGGCGTAACTTTCCTGGTTATTTTATAATATTTGCTATATGCCTTAACCGGAAAATTAGCTGAAGCATTTAATCAGAGAGCTGACCTTTAGAGGTTTATGCTTTAAGTTAACTGGTTACAAACTGGTCCTAACTTTAATATCAAGTTAATTTATGGCAGGAACCATTGATATTAAGAAGTTATAGCATCATTTGCTGCCGTGTCGAGATGAATATAAATAAATGTAAGATGGTATTTCTCCTTAATAAACATTACGAGAAACGAGAAACAGATAGCCTATCAGACAAATTGATAAGTCAACATCAAACATTCACACCCGAGTTGGACAATACTAGATATAATGGACAAATTTTTCATTAGACACAAAGCTGTCTTGTTTATTAGACGAGTGCTTTTGTTAACAGAAACAATAATCAGTTGATAGAAATGACTCTTTTTGTATCAAGAACACGTACGTGAAAAATAGCTGCATTTTTTATGTATTGTTTTAAACTTAACGTTAAGCAGCCACAACACAACTGCAGGGCGCACCATAATGTGTACTAGCTTCGTAAACAACGGTATTGAAACTCCTAAGCTTAAAAACGCCAAAAGTCTATACTGAATCAATCATTTAGGGCGTCAGAGTTTCAAGCACTTCAAGTTTTTCGACTATTGAACGTGAAACTTGTGGTTATGGGGCAGTTACTGTAAACCAGCAGCTGACAAACCCGGCTTTGTCCAGTTATTCATTTTGACAGTTTTTTATTAGAAACGTACTTTTTCTGTACGCTTGGTACGGCTGCTTCGCATTTGTATGACGTGATTTTGTAAACGTCTCGATGGCACTCCCCCTTTATAGCTATAGAGATGGCTATCGTTCCGCCTACAGCCGACAGCACTTCGAAGTTGAAAGCTGTCAAAAGCACTTCGACGTTTCAGGTATTTCCTTGAGCAGAGTCAACTGTAGGAGTATCTAAGTAGTAATTAATAAACGTATTAAAACTTCATGCAAGATGAGACATTTTTTCACGCTTCTCAGTTTGTGTAACGTTATATCTCTTTAAATATGCGACGTGCAATGGTATATTTGTGTAGGAACATTCGGTGGCCTATGTACATACCGTTTGCGAACGAGTCTGTTTGCGTGGCCATCCTCCGCAGAAAGCCCAGAAATATTTCATTTCATATTTCATTTCATATTTCTTGCAGCAAGAGTAGGCGTTTGTTTATTTACAAAGCAAACTGTCTGCGAAATTTTTTGCGAATAGATTTAGTAGCACAGAAGTAATAAATTTAAACTTCATGTGTGATGCGGCAGTTTTCACGTATCTCATGGCTTATGACGTAATATTTTCTAAACTCTGATAGTAGGTGGATGTTACCCGCAAAGTGACTGTTCCCTGATTGTAAGGTATATGCGTACCAAATTTCAGCACTAATAGTCATGGACTGTGAGGCTGGTCCCGGCGGAGGTCCGTAGGATAATTTAGGTTAAGTAGTGTGTAAGCATAGGGACTGACGACCTTAGCTGTTAAGTCCCATAAGATTTCACACACATTTGAACATTTTCAGTGTTGTGTTGGCAGAAGAGCCAACACCGCGTTACAATTGGAGGCCGAAATGCACGCGTTTTAGCTCACGCAGGCTGGCGTGAAGAGGGAACAACTATACTGACGTGAGGACTGGAACATGACAAGGAATGAGAATTCAGAAAGCGGACATAATTAGTTTGATACTAACTTTAATGCATTAATGATGAACGTCGCTCTTGACGGCACATGAGTCACAATATTATCTGTTCATAGTAACTGAATATGGCTTCGTGCTAGATCGTAGCAAATGACGTAGCTGAAGGCTATGCTAAACTGTCGTCTCGGCAAATGAAAGCGTATGTAGACAGTGAACAATCGCTAGCAAAGTAGGCTGTACAACTGTGGAGAGTGGTAGGGAGTCTCTCTAGACTAGACCTGCCGTGTGGCGGCGCTCGGTCTGCAATCACTGATAGTGGCGACACGCGGGTCCGACGTATACTAACGGACCGCGGCCGATTTAAAGGCTACCACGTAGCAAGTGTGGCATATATCGGTGACACCACATTCAGCACTAATCGATGGTTTGGTAATGTATTTGTAAAACACAAAATGAATGCAAGTGCAGTCATACGGACGATCTCATCGTCTAACATTTAGTTACGGAATCATTACGTAGCGGAATGCTTAAACGGTACAGAATTGAGAGATAGGGCTCCACGAAATTTATTTTCTGACGACCTGTCTCACAACAGACGTCAGAAAAAGCAATGATACTTACGTCTCAGTACTACGTTGTGGATAACAACCAGGGTCGGTACAGAGCACTGTTAGGCACTACCCTTACCTGTATACCTGCTTTCCAGGTCACCCTGTAGCGATCATCAGGGTCCTCTTCCCCTCTACTGCAGCAGCAGAACCGACGAAGCCGGCGCAGCATACCGGAGCCGTGGGGCGCAGCGGGGCGTAAGCAGCAGCAGCGGATCCTGTTTGTCGCACAGAACGCAGTTTAGTTTTCGTCTCATATGCTTTGCGAAGCACTGAATTGTAACTGTGTCTTTTACTGTGTTCAATACTGTATATTAACGTATTTCATGTTTTGCTTTAGCTTTTAATACTTTTGTATTGTGTGAGATGACTCTGAGTAAAAGCCAGAAGAAGTTTAGCAGCAGTACTCAGATTGCACCCAGCTACTCATTGTGTTAGTGTTATGGTGTATGTGGTATGGACGAAAACTGATTAAAGATAGATAAAGACTGCGCTTGTTGTGCATTGAGGCATGAGGTATTGACCACTGTCCGTAAACAGCCCGAAGCTCTTTTGATTACGCTCTGCAAATGGCTTTAAACATTATGGGACTTAACATCTCAGGACATCAGTCCCCTAGACTTAGAACTACCTAAACCTAACCAACCTAAGGACATCACACACATCCATGCCCGAGGCAGGATTCGAACCTGCTACCGTAGCGGTCGCGCGGCTCCACACTAAAACGCCTAGAACCACTCGGCCACAGCGGCCGGCATACCGAAAACCTAGCAGATAAATACAAACTGAACAAAGCTAAAATTAGTGTAAGGATAGTGAAGCGTTAAACGAATTCTAAAGTAGCGGCCGCAAAGGTTTTTCTACAGGTTTCCGAGGAAAATGGACAACGAAGTTCCATTTAACTAACATAAAAAGAATGAAAATGAATAACAAAATGAATGCTCTGCGGAAAGACGCTCACCGTACTATGGACGTTAGGAAAACCCTTTCTCCTCTACTTAAGAGCAGAGAATCTGTCAGTGACGCATTCATTGGTGTCTACGATGCTGCTTAGTCCTTCTCGGGGGAAAGCGCAGCTAGTGCTGTTAACCTCTCTTGACACATAGCACATTCCCTTCAGGGTGGAGAAAGGTCGCTCCGCCGTTGACATCGATATGGTAGCAATGACTTTCAGGAGTTTTATTGCTCCACAAAGAAAACTCCTGCAAAATTGTTTTCGAGCAGGAATTGTACTTCCTGCTGTATAGTACTAGAAGCTCCGTTTTCAGCTTTTTGCATTCGTGGAGGCATGTATGTTTCACAATACCTGTGTAGTAACTTGCGTACGAAACAAACTTTTTAGAATTAAACAAAGCTGTAGCGCAGCGACACAGTGTAAGGACAAACCGTTCAAGAACTCGAGCGGTAACTGTATCACACACTTCTCTTGGGGCAAAAGTTTTCGGAATTTCGTTTTGCTGTGTCTGTCCGTTAGCAGTATACAGCAGCTGTCTGCACGTGGGAATATTGTCAGTGATGCTATTCACATTTCACGTATGGCTCTTTTGAAACGATTACTCCCTTGTTCTCCAGTAAGGAAGTCACCTCTACAGTATGGCTGAGTACAGGCAACAGAAACTGTAAAGCTGGGAGCTCTAATTTCAGGCGGAGCTCTCTCGCTTCAAAAGTGGTAGCAGTTTGCTGAGATACAAGCTCATTTTTTTCAAGGCATTATACAAAAGACATTCTATTTTCGTACACAGTTTTCACAGTTCTTGATTTAAAATTCCATCTCCTGTTACGAACATGAGGTACTTTCGTGTTCACTATCTCAGTTAACATCGCTGTGCGCTGGGATGAACTATGAAATAAACTGGGAATTTCACTACGGTCACCATAGGAAATTCTAACGTTCTTATTATGAGTCATTGTTTGGGCTAAAATCAGATTCAACTTATGGGCAAAGCACTGAACAAAATATGCATGTTTAAACTGCTGTTTCAGAAGAGTCTGTACATTCAAACGTAAACCACTCTTAACACCTGCACAATTGTAGCTCTGAGAAATAACTTTACTGAACTATCCACAAGATCCAGAAGAGCTTCTTTACGCGATTTTGCTAAGGTTTTAGAATCATGTTCACGAGAAGAGAGGAAAGTCCAAAACCACTCTACGGGTCTACTCTCAGACAAAACGTACCTGATGACAAAGACAAAATGTGAAATTGTTGAAACATCAGTTGTCTCATCTGGAATGAAACAGCAGCAGCAGCAGCAGGAAATATATTTCTTACTCAGTCATGATAATCCTACAGCAAACAAGAAAATAAATCGTTTTGAATATATTTCGCAGTGTCTTTGAAAACATTAGTCTTCGAAAGGTGGTCGCTAAGCTCTACATCTACATCGGCAGTGTAATTAATTAGACCGTACAAAATTCCCGGATTTGATTAATCACTGCATTCGTCAGGATCGCGAAGTGAGAACTCAGAAGCAACACAAAATTTAATGCAGTTCGCAGTTTTAGAGAGTACGTAACAATTTTTACGAATCTGGTCACTGTATCTTTCAACTGATTGCCTATAAACGCTGTACGACTGTTTCCTAATATAGTGGTTCCCGAAAATGTTGTGCTACAGCTCTGCAGTAATATGTGATTTAGACTTCTCATGTTATTTTATCTTCTGTGATAAATATCTCAGACCGTCAACGACTCTTACCGTCATTGACACCCAGCGATTCCTTTTGCAAGCGACAAAAAGGAAAACGGTACAATTTGTTCGCAATATCACAACCAGATATCCAATCCACTTTTCCGTAAGAGCCCGGTCAGAAAATCTTTAAATTCTCTCTAGGTGCTTGACGTCGAAAGAGAAATTGTTTTCCCGAAGCCTCTGCACTAAATTACCACAAATATTAATTCACGCTCAAGGTACTGCACTCCTGAGAACTCACGTCTTCAAACTCACAACTGCATATCGAACCGTCCCCGAGTGACAAACTGTAAAGGTTCGTCACGGTGTCCGTAACTTGACATCAACAAATGAAATGTACTGTCTATCGTTGCTTACTAGACTCTTCTCGTTATTGCCGCCCGGGGTGACCGAGCGGTTCGAGGCGCTACAGTCTGGAACCGCGCGACCGCTACGGTCGCAGGTTCGAATCCTGCCTCGGGCATTGATGTGTGTGATGTCCTTAGGTTAGTTAGGTTTAAGTAGTTCTAAGTTCTAGAGGACTGATGATCTCAGAAGTTGATTCCCATAGTGCTCAGAACCATTTTTTTCTTCTCGTTATTGCAGTTCCAGAAATACAACTTCTCGCAAGGAACAATGAGATACCAGATGTTATATTGTACAGGATAGTGTAGATTAAAAATATGCTATCAATGCGAGTAATTGCTCCAATGCTCAGAATAGGAGACACGTCCTCCCCCCCCCCCCCCTGCCACCACTCCTTGCTTCACCACCCCTCGCAGAAGAAACACAGCGCTGGATTGCGGGCTTCCACAGCACACTTTTGCGTCCGGGTGAAATGGAACACGTAAGAGTCGACCGCAAGTTTCAGTCATGGCTGTAGACGCCAGTGGGCAAGTTTATACACAGCGTGAATAACTTAAAACCTTGCACAGCAAATATTTCGGAAATGGAAACTGCTGTTAATATGTGGCTTTTACAGAAAGGATTGTAAGTCAGGGTTGTTAGCCAAGAAAGGATTGTAATAGCTCAAGAAAATGTACTATTTGTGAAAACATACACTTTTTTAAACAGAACAATGGCTATTGATATTAACAAACTAAAAGTAGGATAATTTAGAATGTCTGTGGCGTTTGTTGCGTAATTCTAGTGCGAATCGTTTAAAAGAACTGGTATTTTGTAAAGTTCCAACAACAATACTTTTACGGTACTGGGGTAGCACACACAGAACAACACATGTGCATGCACTAGCGATGTGGTTTGTGACCAGAGAACTAACCGTCGTAACAGGTTTTGTTCAAACTTACCACCGGAAACAGCATATACGCTTCCACTCAGTGTGGAACGACGTACGTGGTAGTATTTCAGCTGAGATGCCCGAGCAGGCTACATCATTGGATGTAGTTGGTATGTCCTTGTACACAGCGTCTTTCAGCTTTCCCCATGGAAAGAAGTCAACAGACGCCTAATCCGGGGAACATGCCTGCGAATTTACACAGTTCTCTGCGTCCAATCCGAAGATTTGTCAATAATTCGTGAAAACATGCTGCAGAGCATCGTACTATGAGCTGCAACCCATCATGTTGGTACCACAGGTTCCTCCTAGTCCTCAGAGGAATGTCTTCAAACATCTTAGGACGGAGATCTGTCAGGACGCTGCGATATTTGTGCGCGTTTGTGTTCCGTCTATGAATAATGGACCTATAAGCTTGTTTCACTGTTCACCACCACACGTTTACACAACATTGACGCTGACGTTCCAGCTGATGAAGTTACCTGGGACTGTTAACGGAACAGTTAATTGGGCTTTCCAAATAGTAGATAGGCATTACAGAAGTATGTAGCTTATTGACACTGCTGGCGCCATCGATAATCTTTGGTGGCCAGCAAGGTTGCAAGATGTCGAGAACCACAGGTACCCGAATCCAGTACAATACTCATCGAGACTGCTGTAGGAGCAGAGTGTCCGAGCGGCGAGAGGGCAACGGCAAGGTTGTAAAACGTATTATCAAAGGATGTGCACAAGGCTCTATCTGAGGACCCACCATCTGGAATATCACAGTTGAACCGCTCTTAAATTTAATCCATTGAGATGAATGTTCAGACGGAATCGGTGCGTAAGTTCACGACTTGTTAACTGTAATATCAGCCAACACAAGAGTAATGTTGGGAAATAAAGGCCAATGGTATGCAACACAAAATACAACAATGGTGCAGCCAAAACAAATTATCTGTAGCAGCACACAAAGCAGCATACATAATGGATCACTACAAAGACATCCGGCAATTAAAATAAACAACACAAAAATAAAACTCGAAGTACTAAATACACTACTGGCCATTAAAATTGCTACACCAAGAAGAAGTGCAGATGATAAACGGGTATTCATTGAACAAATATATTGCACTAGAACTGACATGTGATTACATTTTCGCGCAATTTGGGTCCATAGATCCTGAAAAATCAGTACCCAGAACAACCACCTCTGGCTGTTATAACGACCTTGATACGCCTGGGCATACAAGATGGGATGGCGTGTACAGGTACAGCTGCCCATGCAGCTTCAACACGATACCAAAGTTCATCAAGAGTAGTGACTGGCGTATTGTGACAAGCTAGTTGCTCGGCCACCATTCACCAGACGTTTTCAATTGGTGATAAATCTGGAGAATGTGCTGGCCGGGGCAACAGTGGAACATTTTCTGTATCCGGAATGGCCTGAACAGAACCTGTAACATGCGATCGTGCATTATCCTGCTGAAATGTAGGGTTTCGCAGGGATCGAATGGAGGGTAGAACCACGCGTCGTAACACATTTGAAATATAACGTCTACTGTTTAAAGTGCCGTCAATGAGAACAAGAGGTGACCGTGACGTGTACCCAATGGCACGCCATACCATCACGCCGTGTGATACGCCAGTATGGCGATGACGAATACACGTATCCAATGTGTGTTCACCGCCAAACATTGCTACGGCCATCATGATGCTGTAAACAGAACCTGGATTCAAGCAAAAAAATTACTTTTTGCCATTCGTGCACCCAGGATCGCTGTTGAGTACACCATCGCAGGCGCTCCTGTCTGTGATGGAGCGTCAATAGTAACCGCAGCCATGGTCTCCGAGCTGATAGTCCATGATGGCTGCAAACGTTGTTGAACTGTTCGTGCAGATGGTTGTTGTCTTGCAAACGTCCCCATCTGTTGACTCAAGGATCCAGACATGGCTGCACGATCCGTTACAGCCATGCGGATACGATGCCTCTCATCTCGACTGCTAGTGATACGAGGCCGTTGGGATCCAGCACAGCGTTCCGTATTACCCTCCTGAACCCGCCGACTCCATATTCTGCTAACAGTCATTGGATGTCGACCAACGCGAGCAGCAATATTGCGATACGTTAAACCGCAATCGCGATAGGATTCAATCCGACCTTTATCAAAGTCGGAAACGTGATGGTACGCATTTCTCCTCCTTACACGAAGCATCACAATAACGTTTCACCAGGCAACGCCGGTCAACTGGTGTTTGTGTATGAGAAATCGGTTGGAAACTTTCCTCATGTCAGCACGTTGTAGGTGTCGCCACCGGCACCAACCTTATGTGAATGCTTTGAAAACCTAATCATTTGCAAATCACAGCATCTTCTTCCTGTCGGTTAAATTTCTCGTCTGTAGCACGTCATCTTCGTGGTGTAGCAATTTTAATGGCCAGTAGTGTAGGTATCTTGGAGTACTCATTGACTTACAATATAGCTTCAACGAACACATACGACTAATCACAAACAAAGCAGAAAGTATACTTCACCAACTTGTGACATTACATTCGGCACAATACAGACTGCCACTCAGAAACCTAAGAGTGCACTACTGCGCACTTTTCGAGTCGGTATTGAGCTTAGCAGCTAGTACATGGGCACAAAGACTCGTTCTCGTCATGTACAGGATCACTGTTGGGCGAGGGGAAGGAAGTGTGCAACTTAGACTGTCTGGGCCGTTCGGCATGACGTCAGTAGTTTCGCTGTATGTGCTGCTCGAAATATACTCTATGAATATAACAATCTGGTATCGGGCTGCAACATACTGCCTGAAGATGGGTAGACCTGAGAGGGTGTTGCAAATCACTGGACAGTACATGGAAGATAGGCGCCAACTGAAAACTTGTCGCTTAAACACTTGGCAAGAAGACGGGCTAGACTGATAAGGACCGTCGACTCTATTCACTTTTCCCCAATCTCATGCAGCGGTTACGATTTCGCCATGTCAACCCCAGCCGAGGCATGGTTCATTTTGTGACTGGACTTGGCCGTTATCCCACGCACTTGCGAGGCATGTCACTTTCAGAGAGCAGTCGTTGCATATCCGGGGAAATTGGTTCCCCAGAACGCTTCATTTTGAATTCATTAGATACAGGCACATACGTAATAACATTGAACACATAACGGAAAAGACACTACACGACGCACTGAGGAGCCCGGGTGTTGGATACTGTTCAATGCAGTGTTAATGAAAATTAACACAAATTGTGTTAATGAAGGGATATCTGTACCTACTCTTTCCTGGTTTCTTTTATTCCTTTTTAAATTGTGCTATAAATTTATGATTTCATTCTTCTAAATTTCTATATTTAAAAAATTAATTGCTATAAGTAAATAAAAGATAAGACCAAAATGCAGACAAAGGAACTCTTCGCAGCCTCACCTCTACGTGGTGCTGCAAGGGGCAACAGCGCCTGTCGCCTGAACTGCATAGAACAATTTTGTTGCGCGGTGCTGACCATGGGTACTGGCTAAGAGGTAAGTGTTTAGCGCTACGGCCTGCATGAAGTAAAGCATCAGCTTGTGAACAAACCAACATTGCACATTTTGACGGTTTACTTGGCCATGAATGGTGATAGTGGCTTCATCATTAAACAAGATACATTACATATCTGGAGTATCCTGTCTTACAGCCCATGTACAGAAGTTAATACGATTCTCATAGCCGTTTCCGTGCTCTTCTTGGTGGAAAGAGATATGACAGCAAAGGAACCTATGTCGATGGAAAACGCGAAGGACACTTGCCTGATTCCTGCCTCTTCCTCGTGCGATAGCGCAGGCAATAATGTGCAGATCAACTGGAGCAGCAGCAAGTACATTAAGTTCTCCCTCTTCTTTCATCACTTGTTTCCTTGTGTTAAGCTGCAACTTTAACCTAACTTGTTGAAGAGGTTGATAAATAACTGCCCAGTTGATTGATGTCTACTGAGATATCTCGCCGAATACACCGTACAAGGACGAACTGCTCGCTTCCTACACTCTCCACACACGATGAGCATGTTGTCTTTTCCTTCACTGGCAGATCCCATCGTTTGCTCACGACCTGCTTCTTGGACTGTCACACACTGCCTGACTGGCATCTCGCACTTCACTCAATGAAAACACAAGCACACTGTAAAGCAAAGATAACAACACGGTACCTAGCAACTACACAAGTTAACAGGCACAAACAACTGTCGGGTCGGAAACTTTTCAAAATACAGTATCTGGTAAACGGTGCGCACTAGAACCCTACAACAAACAGTACATAAATTCTTATTTACCCTATTTTAAGTCCGTTAATGTCAAAAAGCATCGTTCCATTTAAAAAATTGGATGTTTGCAGAAAACTGCACTTTCTAAGTAGTATTACAATCTGTTTATTGGCTAACAACACGAAGCCCTGTCTATCATTCCTTACTGTGAAAACCACATACGAAGAGCATTTTATATTTCCGCAATATCCTCTGTTCAAGTTGTGGGTGATGCACCCTATATATACTGTAATCAGACAGAACATTATGACGACCTACTTAGTAGACGGTAATCCAACTTTCGTACAGCTAAAAGTGGCGACGCACCGTGTCATGGAAGCAATCAGACCTTGACAGGTTGCTGGCGGGAGGTGGCACCAAATCTGCACATACAAGTCATCTAATTGCCGTAAATGAACTCTGACGCCACGTTCAGTCACATCGCAGATGTGTTCGATTGGGTTCAGGTCTGGCGAGTTGCGGGGCCAGCACATCAATCCGAACCACACCACCAAACTCCTGTTCTTGTGACATGACGCATTATCTTGTTGAAAAATGCCACTGCCGTCGGGAAACGTGATCGTCATGAAGGGGTGTACGTGGTTCGCAATCAGTGCACGGTGCTGCTTGGCCCTCATGGTGCCTTGCTTGAACTCCAGTGGAGCCGTGGATGCGCAACGTGAACGTTCCCTACAGCATAATAGAGCCACAGCCAGCTTCTCGCCACAGTGCAGGTGTCAAGGAGCTGTTCCCTTGGCAGACGAGAGATTCGCGCCCTCGCATCGGCATGATGAAGAAGGTATCGGAAAATATCAGACCATGAGACGCGCTGCCACTGCGTCAACGTACAGTGCCGATAGTCACGTGCCGATTCCAGTCGTAGATGCGGGTGAGTCTTCGGCTGCGGAGGCACATCGTTTGGAGTGTTCAGTGAATTCCGGGTTCAGACACACTTGTACTCTGCTCAACATTAAAGTATAGCATTCAATCCACCACAGTTCGCCACCTGTCCTGTTTTAGCCGTCTGTCCAGACTACGATGTCCGACATCTGTAATGAGGATGGTCGTCCAACCCCAACAAAACCGTCGTTCACCCAATGGTTGGATATAGCTCGTCAGGCTGGGATCCATACCCGTGAGGATTGAGACACGGAATAGAGAAAATCTAAAGAAGAGCAGCACGTTTCGTCACGGACTCGTTTAGTAAGCGCGAAAGCGCCACGGGAAGGCTCAACCAACTCGACTGGCAGACGCTGGAAGAGAGGCGTTCTGCAGAAGCATGTGGTTCCGAGGGCTTACATTCCTAGAAGAGTCAACCAAAATATCGTTTCCACTTATGTATATTCCACGAAAAGAGCGAGAGAAAGAGAAGACAGATTCGACCTTAGGCGGAGGCTTACCAACCATCTTTCTTCCTATAAACCGTTAGGCCAGTAACAATCAAAGACTGAGATGACAGTGTTTCGCAAAGTACCTTCCCCCCACACACCGAAAGGTAACTTGGCGGAGTATACCTGCCTTTGTAGATGCAAAAATGACGGAAATGGAAATAAATTAATTACTGTTTCCACTGTTTCAAGTAAATCGAACTCATACTCTTCAAAACTGATAACAAAAGCATCAGCGACTGAAGTATTCAGACAGATTCGATGATACTAGACTTAAAAAAATTCCCTTTAAAAGGTAGTCAGTCTTTGCCAACACATGTTAATTGCTGTATCTGGCCATTTCTTGATAGCCAGAATGCCACCCATTATTCTAACGAAATTCCACGCGAAGACAAATATAATTTTACACCTGAAAAATGAAGATGTGTTTGAGCTCTTCCTGTGTGTTTTTTACGAAAGGGGAACTATCCCTAGCCTGTATTTACATTTGCCGTGTGTTTGACTGTTTATGATGTGAACTACTAGGAAAATAATATATGTAAATCATAAGCAATGTTTAAAAATTCTCATCACTGGGTTTATATGTCTATTTGGATCGGAAAGATGCAACATTTTAGCAAAGATCATTCCGGAAACCACAGGGAAATTATGAAATGGATATGAGGCGTATGGTTTTCTTACTGTGGTATCTTCCAGACAGCAGGATGCAGTTAACAGCCTTTGGTCATTTCAATGTAGATTTTCTGAAAGGGTCCAATAGGAACAATTATGAGGAAACCTTATTTCGTTTCTACAACTTAATCTCAGTAATTAGCTACCCAGCGCATGTGGATAAATACAGTTGGCTCCTAATTAATGTGTTCTCTAATGAAGAGCAAAACAAAATAATATCTTTATATTTGGTAACGAATATTCTCCTCGATTAAATATTTAATCTAGTCCATTATAAATTCATATCATTATTGAAAATGGATTTGCGTGTTAATCAAAAACCGTGGATCACTAGAAGTATTAAAGTATCTTGTGAAAGGGAAAGAGTAATTTATGTGTTGGCAGGAACAAGTAAAGACCCGGCAGTATTTGCACACTACAAAAATTACTGAGAATGATTAACAACATTTATTTAGAAAATCGAGAAACGCCCACATTATATCAGAAATCAGTTAATTCTGAGAACAAACGTAAGACAATATGGAATGAAGTAAAACGAAATGCAGGACAACAAACCACAGAACAAGATACCGTCACTATTAATTTAAACGCGAGGCCTATAAACGATCAGCTGATTAGTTTAACAGTCATTTCATAAATGTAGTACAAAGTATAAAAACTAACAGTTCAAGGGAAAAATCAAAAGATTTGATTGAACAAACAACTTACCATCCAAAAAGTCAATCATATGGATGTTTCACCCACCGCTGCTTCTGAAATTAAGAAAGTCATATATTCGCTTGAACATAAAAGATCATTTGGATCTGATAGGGTTTCCGACAGAGTACTGAAGACTTGTTCCCATTTAACAAACATGGTCTTTTCTAAAATAAGTAATGTGTCATTAACCCAAGCATTTTTCCAGACAGAATGAAATATGCCATTGTTAATCACTCTATAGAAAGGGTTATAGGACCTCCTTCACTACTAACATCATTTTCCATAATTTTTGAGAACATTGTTCTAGAACAGTATCCCACAACAGCATCAGTAATATTCTTAGTAAAACCTCAGTTGGGATTTCAGAACAGCTGCCCTACCGAGAAAGCTATACACACATTCACTCACAAAATTTTGCAAGCACTAAATATGAAAATAGCACCAGCTGGCGATTTCTGTGGCCTGTTTAAGGCATTTGGAGTGTGAAACACAGTATTTTCCTTCCTAAAGTGAGGTTCTTTTCTGTAAATGATAGCATAGCCAACCAATGTTCAAGTCACATCCAACCAAAAGCATTCAGAAAGTCTTTCTTAATATTTAAGGCAATATAAGCAGGGAAGATTATTCTGGCGGGGTATGTGGTTTGTGACATTTTACAAGGATCTGTCTTAGGTTCACTATTGTTTTCGTATACGTATGTAATTACAGGACTAGAAGAAAAAATGGTATTCAGGGCACTTCTTTAAGGTTGTCTTTAACGCTAAAATGGGTGCACTACATTAAGTTTGTCTTTAACACTAAAACGGGTGCATAATGATGCCACCAAACTACTTGATCACTTACTCTACAATATAAATGTCTGATAGACAGCAGTGCTGAAGTTGAAAACAAACTGAAAAGTTTCTCCTTGGCAGATGCTCAAATTCTCTAGAATTACGACTTTTGTAATATGTAACAGGTGATGCATGGGAATCATTAAGTCACAACAGTGTTAAAGAATCGTAACTGATCAGCATGAAGCCATATTTACATATGAATGCATAATGCGAACTTAAAACGCTCAGTTAATCGTGCAAATGGTCCATTGAACATAGAACAAACTAATCAGATAATTGTTGAGGTACTTCCCCTGTCTCTATCCACAGTAAAATCTATGTTTAATATCAGAATACTTGTTTTGGCGAGGAATTCTTTCCTTGCCTGTAAAGCCTGTTTTTAATGTTCACTTTTTTTCGTGGTAGCCATTCCGCATCTCCCAACAGCCACTGAAAGGCGACACTGTCCTCCAAACAGCTACGTCGTTAGTAGCGGTAGAAGTTGTATCTGGAGGATAATGTAGCTCGGAGCATATGAAGTTCCCTAGTTGGTATTTCAATATTTGACTGAGGGGATGATGGGATGCTGACTAGTGACCGCTGTAAACGGTTTAGGGACGTAATACTTTTTCTGGTGAGGTGTGAGGTTGTTTTTTTGTGCAGTACTTGTAAATGTTCTGAGTTATACGCATTTAAATGTTTTTGTTTGTGGTTTTAGGGCGCACAGCTACAGTTGTCATTAGCGCTCAGACTAAGTTATGAATGCACTGCAAGGCACAAGGTTAAACCAGCAACTAAAAAGAAATGCTAATGATACGATACAGATGCTTGGAAGGAATGTTGTATCTTGGTACATTCTTTTCACACCTGAATGACTTCACTTTTTCGGAAATTTTTTTTATTTCAGAAAAAAAACTCTGTATCACGCAAAACGTGAATTCTATCGTTCAAAAATAGAGTAATATAATTAAACTTTTGTTGTACGGCTGGTGAGAGGCCAAATTCTGAAAAGTGTTTCAAGGTACAACACCTTCTGATACGGAGTTTCAGAGGACTGACTACCATACCTGACAGATTGCTTTTGTACGTGGAGAACCAAGGTTATCGTGTCATAAATCCCTGAGGGCTTCTTATGTCACACGAAAAGTGGAGTGTCCGAGGCAGTCAAATAACTGAAAATCGATTCCATGCACTGCTAACTTTGTCATCAGTTCGTATTGTGGTGAAGTGTCGAACGCTTTTCGCAAGTCTAGAAATTAAAAATCCGTCTTCAGT
Organism: Schistocerca gregaria; assembly: GCF_023897955.1. Classification (NCBI taxonomy): domain Eukaryota; kingdom Metazoa; phylum Arthropoda; class Insecta; order Orthoptera; family Acrididae; genus Schistocerca; species Schistocerca gregaria. Next base: position 301,339,648 of record NC_064924.1, read on the forward strand.
CTCTTGTCTTCGTTTTCAAGTGTACCGTGTGTCACTTACGATTGAGTCACGCTAAGGAAATGTACTGTTTGCCAGTCAATTAAAAAAAATTCTTCACCACCTCTTGCGATCTTAAAAAGTAAAATAAATATATCTATTGTACAGTTGAAGACCTCCTAAATACATTACATTCCGAAGGTAAAATAAAGTGAAATTTATACACAACGAAAAACAGTCGACAGCAAAGCATATCTACTCTCAAATAACAGGATACAAACATCAAGCTTAAACAGGATCTCCGAGCCACTGAATGAATAAGCAGATTTACGAGTACGATGATGGTATCAGCAGGCGTCAGGGTTGTGGATAATTGACGATAACTTACCTTTGCTTTTGGCAAGATGTGCGCTTCTTGTGGCTTCTCTTCTAAGCTTCTTCTACCACAAAGGTGTTCTGAAACTACACTTCAAACGACTCTTAGTAATCTGAAACCTTTTGCTCCGAATAATGTTCTGGAGCGCACACGTTCCCTATCGATCGCAGAATCGATATGTCACTAAGCAACGGCTCTCAATACTGCAAGCTTTGTTGCATTGTCGATGTATCATTGTTGCGCTCTTTACGTTTTCCGTAATCACGACTCTCAAGAAATGTGCACATGTTAGATGTTGGTTAGAATTACAACGTGAAATGTTTTGTTCAAGTTTTGTACAAGCTGGTACGGAAATTGAGCGAGATACAGATGTGAACAACTTGCAAGCAAGACTATGTGATAGATCACGTTAGATGCTCGTCCACCAAGCCACCCCAATGTGGACGGCTAGTATTGTTACTGAGCAGATTTACTACATGAAATCCATCTTTGAAAGTCCACATATCAAACTGCTGCACTTCATCTCTTTATTCACGAACGTTAAAGTAGTCCTGCGGCCACCAAGTAGGACGTAAACCACCATGCCCCTGTACATCAGAAACCCACCACCAGGTTGATATCTCCCGACGACATTCCTGTTACAGGAGTAACTACCATTTGCTTTACACTTGAACGTGTGGCACACGTTGTCGGACGGCTGTAGCAAAAATCGACTGTTATCAGCTCCTCATACACAATTTGTCTATAAACTGTGGCTTTGGAGATAACTTTAAGCTTACAGTAATAATTGGTAACATTCAACAGCAACTTTTTGTCCTGCAGACAACTCAGCAACACGTTTCGTGAGTCAATTCTCTCATCATTAGTTTGTAAAACTTAGCTAAGCAGTCTACCAACGCTACTGTGGAGTTAAAAAACTTCAGGCTTTTTAACATTCCACATAAGAAGATAAATAAATAACAGAGCATCCCAAAGGAGGTACCGGAGTACCCCAATGCAAAATGTAATCTTAGATACGATACATGTACAAAAAGAAAGGTAATCATGTACAGTGACACAGTAATTAAGAAAGTATAATTCTTTACAATAATAGTGCCATGAAAAATTATTTTACTTCAAGTGTGTTGGTAACAAATAACGGAAAGTATTATTTTTTCTTGAAATGTAGTGTCTATTACGAACTACAAACGTTTAAGTTAGAACCAGTGCAATTTTTGCATCTTTTTCTGTTTTGATTTCGTGCGAGTTCACTACACACGAAAGAATAGCACTTGCCTTATTCTGTTTCATACATCCAGTTTCTTTCCTAGGACACAGCTTCCAACGTACGACACTGACAGTCGCTTGCTTATGTGCTCTGAACTTGATTGCTATGTTACTGCACTTGCATCTTCACCAAACAATAATTTCCACATTGCTGCTCTCGTGCTGGCGGACATTCTATTCAGCTTCTGCGGTCTTTGCTTCTCGTAAGACGTCGTAAGTTCGGGTCCTAGGGCTAACAAAATTTTCCTCCTTCTGACATGTGCAAACAATTCCAGTCGGGATTCCCTTTTCATATCTTTTAGTCTCTTTACCACGCTCAAGCTGCTGATGTTCCACGCCCTGATTCGTAAAACGCTAAACTTTCGTTGGTAATTGGTCACCTCCCCTTTGGCAGTCCCCACCCGGAGACCTGAATTGGCGACTATTCTGAGTTATTTTGCCAATAGAGAGAGCATCAAGACACTTACTCAATTACAGGCCACGTATCCTATGGATACACTTCATGTCTGTTTCATGCAGTAGTTCTGATTGCCTTCTGTATCCCCATGCCAGTTGATCATTACTGATTCTCCTGCCTTTATGGGCAGCTTTCCACACCAAGGACAAGCGAGTGCCGTGAAAGTCTGTCAGTCTTCTCCGCCCTCTTTGGCAAGGCCATTGGCAGTATGTGGGTGTTATCTTATGACGGAATTCTTCTTATGCCAATGCTGATTATTAATCAAAATTTAAGAACTGGCCAGCTTCGAAACCAGGAACGAGGACGTTTCGATTGCTAATCAAAGACGCTACTTCTTTTTTTAACTCATTTTGTTCGGTATTGCTCGCTGCATTTGTAAGGAGCGGACGCCCCATGACAGCCGTCCAAGTTCATCGTTGATCCATTCACTTACTTTTTATTACAGAGGAGAGCTATCCCTCTGACCGAACAAGCTGAGCTATCGTGCCGGCTACCCGTTAACGACGGGTGCATTTAGATTATTACGTGTCGTTTTGACTCGCCCAACTATAAGACATGTGACCCGAAGTATGTTGTTGCTAGGACTGTACGCCAGTTCATTCCAGTGTAGGCTACGTCGTTGTAGCGGGAGTAGCGGTAGATGATTGGGGAGATGGTCATTTGACATTGTTCTAGGATACTGTTCTTCGATCCTGCTAAATTTGTTCTCAAGAAGTTTCACAATACAATCGTTGAGGCTTAAGAGACAAGATGAACCAGCAGTTCGCAGGTGCATGTCAGTTCGTGGAAACACACAGGACGTAATGCGAAGTTGATGATCATTTTAAGTCTAGTACAAAGGTGCACTGTAGAGCAGACCATCCTGCTAAGCTCGAAATTTGTTTCCCTGGTAAAGTAATGCGAATAAGAAATACGTCGAGTCATTCACCAAACTGTATTTTTTTATTTCTTTTTTGGCACCGCATCAAAACAGTAAGAGTTAATCACCAAACTCTCGTCAGTAGAAGTATCAGATGTTTACATTGTTTCCTTTGTTCAGTGCACTGGACAAGTAACAGTATTTATAGGAAATAATTTTTTTGAGTCATTAGTATTTTTATGACTGAGTTGATGCTGTAGGCCGTGACTTCCCCTCTTGTGCTAGTCTCTTCATCTCACAGGGGCACTTACTCTTAAGTCTTCGATTCTTTGTTCGATATATCCCAGTGCTCATCACTCCATACAGTTTTCACTCTTTACAACACCCTGTAGTACCATGGAAGTTACTCCCTGGTTGCTTAACACATATCCTATCAACCAGCTCCTTATAGTCAGTATTTCGCACATGGTCCTTTCCTCGCCGTTTCTGCGAAGATTTTCCAGATATCTTATCATTACATCTAATTTTGAAAGCACGTTTATAGCACTACATCTAAATCCTTTCGATTTTCTTCTTTTCAGTTTTCCTTCAATCTATTATACATTTCCATACAGTTCTGTGATCGAGGGTTGCATTCTCAGCAATTTCTTGAACAAGTTAATAACGATGTTTGAAGTTAGTAAACTAGTTTTAAGCATGAGTGCCCTCTCTGAGAGTACCATTCAGCTTTGTAAGTCATATCTTCATCACTCGTGTGTTATTTTCTTACCAAGACAGCGGAATTTCTACACTTTGTCTCTTTGGTGGTCCTACATTTTGACGTAATCTTTATTGTTATTTCCTTTTCTGCTCCCCAGTATTTTCATATTTGCTTGGTTGTAGCTCAATGCATAATTTGTGCTCGTGTGACTACTGATTCCAGTGAACAAGTCATGTCATTACTAACTTTCACTGAGGATAACAAAGTGATCATCGAATTGTGTAGCTTACAGGCGTTTACCTTTTCATGTTTCCGCCCATAGACTGCCCTTTACCAGAAGTTTGATATATAGTCATATTGCATCTATAAATCATGGCCTCTAGTTTTTGTGTGCTGCAGTTATTTCTATGAAATTACATGCTTTACTCCATAAAAGTAATTTTTTTTTCAAAATGTGAAGAAAATGATCTAAGGTACATCATGGTCTTCAGCTTTTAAATTATATCAGTCACTTGTTGTGTGTTGCTGTCTTTCTTTGAAACTACAAAAATTAGTGCTGAAAAATAACGATTTTACAAGTGGGTAAAAACAAATGAAAGGGGCAACGTGGACATGTTGAAATGCATCAGTTATTAACGTCTCTACATGTTTCATAAGCCTGGCCAAATTAAGGTCTCACGTGTGATATAGATGTAATAGTTCAGCTTGATCCGAGAAATAACAAGTATTTGCTATTTCTGAGCTATCTTTAAAGTCCCGCCAGCAATTTCTAAATAACTGAGGAATGTGTGTCTGGTACTACGCTTGCACACGTAATCAGTGTGTAGCGAAGTAGCGAGCTGTCGTTGGTGGTGATGGTAACTGTTAGGAATGGGGGGGGGGGGGGGAGGGTCTGGTGAGAGGTTGACAATATGTGTCGACAGGGAGGCGCCTCAGAGAGAGGATCTTTGGATGCACCACTGGAAGGAAAGTATAGCCACAATATGAGAAACCTAAAGAAGCTGGTGATGTTTTCTGCCAGTATCTCAAGGTGCTGTCTCGAATGCTTTAACGAGGTCCTCTTTCCTTTCCATAAGATGCAGAAATTTGTTTTACTTTCTAGCCTTTATTAATTTACCTAATTCATTTAGGGACATCGCCTTTGTGTAATGGGCTGTTTGTTGAAATTGTAGTTAGACGAGCTCCACATGATGCAGACTGTGTTTCACTTGCTGTAAGATGCGAATTGCTGGCTTAACTGATTAATTTTGGGATTTTTCTGCATCTGACGGCCACATGTTGGAGCTATAGCTAAACGCACTCTATATCACGAAAATGATTTCACAAGTCTTTATTTCCTCTCTACGGGGCACAATACAAATCGGTACTATTGTATATATTGCACAGTTATTCGCTCAATTTTCAGGTGTAAATTTTCAAGGTCAGTGTGTTAGGAGAGTCCAATTATGGTTCCATGGTCTATAGTACTTTCTATGGTCAAACTCATAGTTAGGCATCCCCCGCTCCCCGCTAATTTTGAACAAATGTATATGTAATAACCTTTCTCATTTTTCTGGCCTATGTATTACGATATGTTCGACCGACGTAGCATAATTGAATGTCTCCTCAGATTTTCTGTGACTTGTCCTTACATTGGAGTGCGTATTAAGTTTATTACCTGTAAGATGTGTCACACTCTGTTTAAGAATTGCATTTTAGAGCTCTTTAGCTGAGTTTACTTCGTTGATTGAATCAATATTTCCTCTTTTTGAATACCTCTACCTTCTGTACAACAAATATCTTAACAATTTTCAGTGTTTCTGTTACTACCCAATTCTTATGACACCATCGTAGGAAGAAATGCTAACAACTGTTTTCCGGGTAATATACATCTTCATTCTGAATGATAGCCCCATTTTCAAATTTCCATTATCTAATAATTAGAAATGTGATAAATGTTATAAATATTCAATATGGCCACCGTTGGCGCACTGAAAAGATCGACGCGGTACCCACGTTCGCCCCACGCACGCGAAAGCATATCTAGTGTTACTGAGTGATCCGGTTCTGCAGATCTTCCAGAGTGGTTGGTAGAGGCGAGACGTAAACAGCTTTCTTCTCATAGCACCATAAGAAATAGTCGCACGGTGTGAGATCAGGAGATCTCGGTGGCTGGAAGAGCAGAGCCAGATCCTCAAGTCCCCTGCGACCGATCAAGCGCTGAGGAAGCGAGTCATTCAAAAAGCCTCGTACAACAAGGTGCCAATGGGGTGGAGCTCCATGCTGTTGAAAAATGGTGACCTGCGAATCTTCCATAAATTGAGGGAACAGGCATTGTTCAATCATGTCCAGGCACGTGATTCCAGTTATAGTTCTTTCTGCAAAGAAAACTGGTCCCTAAACCTTTGTACGGGATACGCCACAGAACGCATTGATCTTTAGTGAGTCTCCTTCGTGTTGCAATGGTGAATGTGGATTTTCCAAACCCCATATCCGAACATTGTGTCTGTTGACTTTCCCTCTGAGGTGGAACGTCACTTCATCGCTAAAAATTATACGCTGTAAAAATGCGTCATCCTCCATCTCTGCTAGCACATAACCACAAAATGTGAGACGGTTCTCTATGCCATTGGGGCTGAAAATCTGCATGAGTTGTAATCGGTAGGGCTTGTAGAGCAAACGTCGTCTCAGAACTTTCGATGCAGTTGGTTCGGGTATTTCAAGTTCTTGACTGGCTCTATTGGTAGACTTGGAATGCGCACAAAACTTTCCTGAATCCGTCTGACATCATCCTCTGACACACGCGGTCGGCGTGTGCTTATTCCTTTGCTCACACTCCTAGTCTGTTTCAATTGCTTAAACCAATAGCTAATGCTCGTGCGAGTTGGTGGTCGAATACCGAATTTGCTACGAAATTCCTGCTGCACTGCAGCTTGCGACTCACTTCTTGCGAACTCAAGAACGCAGAAACCTTGTGCTTCACAGTCGCCATCTCACTCACAACTGACAGCGAAACAGAATGATGGTCCCATTGCCCCTCAAACTCTACCGTCCGCCAAAAACTTTGGAACTTACTCTTTTTATTGGTATAAAGGTTGTTCAGTTTGGATTTGTACTTAAATACATACGAATTGCTGAAAATGGGTCCATCATTTAGAATAGCCCTATAAATCTTAGTTGTCAACCGATGTGCCACCGCTTGAGTATGACTGACGTAGAATCAGAGTGACAGAATAAAAATATGTTGGCAGTATCCATTCATGATAGCCTCTAACCAGGAATTTACATAATAACTATCCTTGACAGGATTTGTTTGCATAAAATGTAATAAAAATTGTTATTTTTTAACGATACAGTTTATGTGGAAAACAAGGGCTCAGTTACGGGTAACTGTATGTGAGGCATAAACAATAAGAAGAACAAATTTTTAGTTCTTTTTTCAGAAATCAAAAAGAAAATGATTTATTACAAAATACAGGTTGGCGACTCCATTCTGTGGTTTATATGAATGAAAAATAAAATGAACTAGTGAAAATAACAAAGAAACACGAGTAGGGTGCGAAATGCATTTGACATTAGACAATGAAGGGATTGAATACATTAAGTATCTACATTTGACCGCGAAGAGGTAGGGAGGAAGGAACACATTCAGCGTTTCCAGAAAGGATACATGTTCAGATACACGGTCCATTCACATTAATGTCACCAATAGGCAAAAGGCTGAATAGCCATGTTTTGTAGCGCGTACCTGCAGGAAGAGAATCAATGAGTTTCTGGAATCCATGCCGACTCCTCAATCGTGGTCAGCTGTTCTACTCGTAGGTTTCTTGGTAGAGGACCCATGATGCGAACAGCCCAATCGAAGTGGTCCCATAAATTCTCAACTAGGGTAAAAACCGGGGAGTTTGGTGGAAAGGGGAATATGGTTAACTTATCCTGGTGCTCTTCAAACTAGGTACGTACACTGCAAGCAGTGAAACACGTTGCATTGTTCAGCTCGCAGGTGCCATTATGTCGAGCATTGGGGGTGGATATGGTCCCCATGGTCCCCATGGGTAGACGCATACGTGTGATAATCCACTGTGCCTTTGAGAATGACGAGACGACTCAAGGAACGTCACGAAAACATTCCCCAGACCATAACGCACTCTCCTCCGTGAGGACTTTTCCTTAGATTGTTGCGGGGACGTACACGCCAGCGATTGGAGCACATAGTGTGATTCATCTGAAAAGGGAACCTATCGCCGCTCAGTAGACGTCCCGCTGCGGCACTAGCGTGCAAATTCCAGCCGTCGTCGCTGATGAACGACAGTCAGCATGGGTGGCGCCTACTGTGGATGCTCACATGCAGCAGTCTGCGCTGAGTGGTCGTTGAGGAGACACTGCCGATAAGCCCTTCTACATCTGGGTGTTTAGTTAGTAGTGATGGGGAAATATAGCTTAGTAGGCTGGAAGATCCAGCGTTGTTGACTTTTGCATCGAGCCAACTGGTTCGAGCTGGGCATCCAGGTTTAGATAGAGTAACACTCCCAACTCTGGATGATGTAGACTGTGTCCAACTTGCTGCATTTGACATTCCTACAGAGAATAAATTGAAATAACTAGTTTTAAAAGTCTACTCCCGAATAGGCAAGGCATTTGATCGAAATAAAATCTATGGAAAAATGGTTAAGATGTTCGACAGGATCACTTTTGTCACTGCCCAGATATGGTCCAACAGTCATTTCTATAATCGATATCCTGACTAATATTAATGTTTTCCAAATAAATGCAATGCGGAGCTCTGTGGTAACTCAGGAGCTCTGCAAGCTAGCTAAGGAAAAGAATGTTAATATATTGCTCATAAAAGAACCGAACTCTCTCTCTGGGAGTGTCTCTGGCTTCCCTGTAACCGCTCAGTTCATATCTATGGGTTCTAATCCAATGTCTGTTATCGTAATTCTGAACAAATTAATCAAAACAACTGCGCTAACGCAGTTCTGTACTACACCACAGTCGTGGAAATAAACTTTTGTAATTCTGTTTGGTATCTGATCAAAATTTACTGCCAGTACATAAATTCAATAGATATTTACCTGAGGCAGTTGTCAACTGTACTAAGAGCCCTCGAAGGGAAGCCAATAAGAGTCTCTATGGATAGCAATCCAAAGTCCCCACTCTGGCACAGCCAAGTGTAGAATCAAAGAGGTCAAGCACTGGAATATATCTTTATGGAGCATCACCTCAATGTTGTAAATTTCCCTGGCAACCCTCCTGCTTAAACGAGTCAATCTGGGTCAGCCTCTTATATAAACTCGACCAGACACTTTGAGTTCAATACAGGGTGTTACAAAAAGGTACGGCCAAACTTTCAGGAAACATTCCTCACACACAAAGAAAGAAAATATGTTATGTGGACATGTGTTCGGAAACACTTACTTTCCATGTTAGAGCTCATTTTATTATTTCTCTTTAAATCAAATTAATCATGGAATGGAAACATACAGCAACAGAACGTACCAGCGTGACTTCAAACACTTTGTTACAGGAAATGTTCAACATGTCCTCCGTTAGCGAGGATACATGCCTCCACCCTCCATCGCATGGAATCCCTGATGCGCTGATGTAGCCCTGGAGAATGACGCATTGTATCACAGGCGTCCACAATACGAGCACGAAGAGTCTCTACATTTGGAACCGGGGTTGCGTACAGAAGAGCTTTCAAATTCCCCCATAAATGAAAGTCAAGAGGGTTGAGGTCAGGAGAGCGTGGAGGCCTTGGAATTGGTCCGCCTCTACCAATCCATCGGTCACCGAATTTGTCGTTGAGAAGCGTACGAACACTTCGACTGAAATGTGCAGGAGCTCCATCGTGCATGAACCACATGTTGTGTCGTACTTGTAAAGGCACATGTTCTAGCAGCACAGGTAGAGTAGCCCGTATGAAATCATAATAACGTGCTCCATTGAGCGTAGGTGGAAGAACATGGGGCCCAATCAAGACATCACCAACCATGCCTGCCCAAACGTTCACAGAAAATCTGTGTTGAAGACGTGATCGCACAGTTGCGTGCGGATTCTCGTTAGCCCACACATGTTGATTGTGAAAATTTACAATTTGATCAAGTTGGAATGAAGCCTCATCCGTAAAGAGAACATTTGCACTGAAATAAGGATTGACACATTGTTGGATGAACCATTCGCAGAAGGGTACCCGTGGAGGCCAATCAGCTGCTGATAGTGCCTGCACACGCAGTGCATGATACGGAAACAACTGGTTCTCCCATAACAGTCTCCATGTAGTGACGTGGTCAACGTTACCTTGTACAGCAGCAACTTCTCTGACGCTGACATTAGGGTTATCGTCAAGCGCACGAAGAATTGCCTCGTCCATTGCAGGTGTCCTCGTCGTTCTAGGTCTTCCCCAGTCGCGAGTCATAGGCTGGAATTTTCCGTGCTCCCTAAGATGCCGATCAATTGCATCGAACGTCTTCCTGTCGAGACACCTTCATTCTGGAAATCTGTCTCGATACAAACGTACCGCTCCACGGATATTGCCCCATGCTAATCCATATATCAAATGGGCATCTGCCAACTCCGCATTTGTAAACATTGCACTGACTGCAAAACCACGTTCGTGATTAACAGTATCCTATTGATGCTACGTACTGATGTTCTTGATGCTGTTACTGTAGAGCAATGCGTCGCATGTCAACACAAGCACCGAAGTCAACATTACCTTCCTTCAGTTGGGCCAACTGGCGGTGAATCGAGGAAGTACAGTACATACTGACGAAACTAAAATGAGACTAACATGGAAATTAAGCGTTTCAGGACACATGTCCACATAAAATCTTTTCTTTGTTTGTGTGTGAGGAATGTTTCCTGAAAGTTTGGCCGTACCTTTTTGTAACACCCTGTATATTGTAAATACTTGGCGTATATTTTATTTTGTCCATGCTTTTCTGTTTGTAAAATTTATGTTATATTATCGCAGAATCGCAAGTTTAGTTTAAAATTTTGTAGAATTAGATTCTTTTGTAAAGTAGTCTTTATGTAAAACAAGTGTGGCGGAGGGAAGAAAAATAAATGTAACACGGCAGTGGCTCTGAAAATGGCTCTGAGCACTATGGGACTTAACATCTATGGTCATCAGTCCCCTAGAACTCAGAACTACTTAAACCTAACTAACCAAAGACATCACACAACACTCAGCCATCCCGAGGCAGAGAAAATCCCTGACCCCCCTGGAAGCGAACCCGGGAACCCGGGCGTGGGAAGCGAGAACGCTACGGCACGACCTCGAGATGCGGGCACGCCAGTGGTTTTCTAATGTAGTAGACGGCCTACCTCCTTGTGGTAGGGATGTGCAACGCTCCTGGATATCTGGAGCGGCAAAGGGGCTGATATTTGTAATATCTAGTTCTGTAAATCAGTAGTGATGGTTAGATAGTAGCAGCCGCTTTTGTTACTAGGTAGTGTGTTATGTAAATTACAATAAAGATGTAAAAAAAAGATGTTTAGTTGCTCAACAGTTGAATGTCTATTTTCCCGTTCACACTGCAACTGTTGCTCATCCCCGTCATCTATGGGCCCAGGTGCAGAACAATTGTCTTGGCGCCAGTTTTGGATAGTGCTATTTTCCCATGCACGATATACTTGAATCACGGTGGCACGCAAACAATTTACAACTTACCATTTCGGCAATGCTTCCACACTTGGCTCAGAAGCCAACGATCGTGCCCGTTTCCTAGATAAATTGCTCCGTTTCTTCAAAATGACAACGTTATTGTATACATGGTGATCACATTAATGTGACAGGGCTGCGTAGTATTATAGGAGAGAACTTGTACCACTCAGTCCAACATAAGTAAGCATATTCTATGCAATTTCGGGATTGCATGCAGGTCATGTAGACTCTTACCACTTCTGGCAACCACACAGCCACCTTCAGGTGATTTCCGCCAATGTAATTAACATCACCACTTAATTTTAGCGATTCAGTCAGTTAACACAATTTTCATCCATTCGGTATGTTCTATGAAGTCCTTTATTTCCCGAACATCCACAGTTATTATGTTTTCTTATGTGCGCATGCACTCATATTCCCATGACGAGTATTGATCCTTATTTGCTCTGAGCAATCATTTGAATTAGTGACCAATAAAGAAACGTGATTTGCAATCCTTGTTGCATTACATTGTGTCGATTCTTAGTAATTATTAATACTTGGCCGGCCGCTGTGGCCGAGCAGTTGTAGGCGCTTCAGTCTGGAACTGTGCCTCTGCTGCGGTCGCAGGTTTGAATCCTGCCTCGGGCATGGAAGTGTGTAATGTCCTTAGGTCAGTTAGCGCTAAGTCTACGGGACTGATGACCTCAGATGTTAAGTCCCTATAGAGCCATTTGAACCAAATTAATACTTGTATTTATCTGGGCACACACTTACAGTTCAAATGTTAGTGCCAACTGTTTCCTTCTGTTTCCTTGCGCACAGTTCCTTTACATACACATGCGTCTTAGTGAGAGATTTGCAGCTTGAGCGAGGATAGTCAGTGCATGTCAATGGCAAATAAGACTAAGCAGAGACTTAAGGCTAGTGGCACCTAGCAATAACACACAGCTCCAAAAATATATTACTTGAGTGCGCTGTGTGTGCTGGAGAATTTAGAGATTTACACCGAACTTTTTTTTTTTTTTTTTTGTTTCACTGTTATCTGACTGGTTTGATGTGGTCCTCCGCAAATTCCTCTCCTGTGGCAAGCAGTCTATTTCAGAGTAGCATTTACAACCGGCGTCCTCAATTATTTCCTAGATGTAATCAAACCTCTGTCTTCCCCAACAGTTGATACCATCTACAGCTCCCTTAAATACGTTAGACGTTATTCCATGATGTCTTAACAGACGTCCTATCATCATGTCCCTTCCTCTTGTCAGTGTTTTCCATATATTCCTTTCCCCACCGAGTCTACGAAGAACTTTCTCAGTTCTTACGTTATCAGTCCATCTAATTTTCAACATTCGTCTGTAGCACCGTATCACAAACGTTATGATTTTCTTTTGTTTCGATTCTCACAACCCTTTTCGCAACCATATAAAGCTGTGTTCCGAAATTACATTACCAGAAATTTCTTCCTCAGATTAAGCCTATGTTTGACACTAGTAGATTTCTCTTGGCCAAATGTGCACTTTTTTTCCAGAGCTAGTGTTCTTTTTATGCTCTTCTTGTTCTATCCATCGTGTGCTGTTTAGCTGTCTAGGTAGCAGAATTTCTTAACTTCGTCTCCTTCGTGATCCCCAATTCTAATTTTAAATCTCTCACAGTTCTCATTTTTGATCATTCTCATTACATTCGTCTTCATTCCATTTTCTCTCACTCATTTTCTATATTCATCAGACCCTCACTTCCGTTCAACGCATCCTGAAATTCTTCTTCACTACACCTGAGGGCGGCAATGACATCACCGAATCATATCATTGATACATTTCCACCTTGAATTTTAATCCTACTCTTGACTCTCGAACCTTTGTTTTATATCCGCGATTGCTTCTTCGATGTATAGATTAAACAGTAGTGGCGAAATACTTCATTCTGCTATAGTGCCCTCGAGCACTAGCCGCAACACACATGACGGCTATGAGGTGTGATCCGGGGAAAGGAACGCTCCCGCATTCCGTAGCAGCCAGGTGTACGTTCCCAGACCTCCAGGAGAGCTACAGACCACAGCAAAAGGCCGCTGGTCGCATCGCAAGACCAAGTCTACATCTCGTCACGAGTTACTGAGGGCGGCAGGTCTCTTGCAGGAGAATAGGTCTTTTAGGGAACCCAGGAATCACGGCGGAACGTTCCCACTGACGGGAGATGGCCGACTCTTGCGCCGACCGCTCGCAGTCCCTCATACAAGCTGTCGTGGACGCGCCATCGCTAACGACACCGGAACGCCAAAAAGTACACGTCTGCGTTCGAAAATAACTTTCTCCGAGTGTTGGCCGTTTCAGTGTCACTTCCAGGTCTAGGGAGTTGATGATGAGGTCCCACACTCCGAGGAGCGTAGGGGACGATGCAGGAGACCCGCACCGCCGAGTAGGCATGGTCCTAGCGTAGGTAGTTTGCTATTGCCTTCCTCCGACCGTTATGGTGATAACTGATGATGATGATGAAGACGAAACAACAACACTCACTTATCTCGAGACAGGGAAAATCTTTGACCCCTCCGGGAATCGAACCCGGGACCCCGTGCGAGGAAAGCGAAAACGCTACTGCAAGATCACGAGCTGCGGGGAGTTAGGAGTAATTAAATCCACATAACTTTATTTTGTTTGGAATTGCAGAAGAGGCGGAGTGACTGTAATTAAGAACCGTGACGAATATACACTCCTGGAAATGGAAAAAAGAACACATTGACACCGGTGTGTCAGACCCACCATACTTGCTCCGGACACTGCGTGACGGCTGTACAAGCAATGATCACACGCACGGCACAGCGGACACACCAGGAACCGCGGTGTTGGCCGTCGAATGGCGCTAGCTGCGCAGCATTTCTGCACCGCCGCCGTCAGTGTCAGCCAGTTTGCCGTGGCATACGGAGCTCCATCGCAGTCTTTAACACTGGTAGCATGCCGCAACAGCGTGGACGTGAACCGTGTGTGCAGTTGACGGACTTTGAGCGAGGGCGTATAGTGGGCATGCGGGAGGCCGGGTGGACGTACCGCCGAATTGCTCAACACGTGGGGCGTGAGGTCTCCACAGTACATCGATGTTGTCGCCAGTGGTCGGCGGAAGGTGCACGTGCCCGTCGACCTGGGACCGGACCGCAGCGACGCACGGATGCACGCCAAGACCGTAGGATCCTACGCAGTGCCGTAGGGAACCGCACCGCCACTTCCCAGCAAATTAGGGACACTGTTGCTCCTGGGGTATCGGCGAGGACCATTCGCAACCGTCTCCATGAAGCTGGGCTACGGTCCCGCACACCGTTAGGCCGTCTTCCGCTCACGCCCCAATATCGTGCAGCCTGCCTCCAGTGGTGTCGCGACAGGCGTGAATGGAGGGACGAATGGAGACGTGTCGTCTTCAGCGATGAGAGTCGCTTCTGCCTTGGTGCCAATGATGGTCGTATGCGTGTTTGGCGCCGTGCAGGTGAGCGCCACAATCAGGACTGCATACGACCGAGGCACACAGGGCCAACACCCGGCATCATGGTGTGGGGAGCGATCTCCTACACTGGCCGTACACCTCTGGTGATCGTCGAGGGGACACTGAATAGCGCACGGTACATCCAAACCGTCATCGAACCCATCGTTCTACCATTCCTAGACTGGCAAGGGAACTTGCTGTTCCAACAGGACAATGCCCGTCCGCATGTATCCCGTGCCACCCAACGTGCTCTAGAAGGTGTAAGTCAACTACCCTGGCCAGCAAGATCTCCGGATCTGTCCCCCATTGAGCATGTTTGGGACTGGATGCAGCGTCGTCTCACGCGGTCTGCACGTCCAGCACGAACGCTGGTCCAACTGAGGCGCCAGGTGGAAATGGCATGGCAAGCCGTTCCACAGGACTACATCCAGCATCTCTACGATGGTCTCCATGGGAGAATAGAAGCCTGCATTGCTGCGAAATGTGGATATACACTGTACTAGTGCCGACATTGTGCATGCTCTGTTGCCTGTGTCTATGTCCCTGTGGTTCTGTCAGTGTGATCATGTGATGTATCTGACCCCAGGAATGTGTCAATTAAGTTTCCCCTTCCTGAGACAATTAATTCACGGTGTTCTTATTTCAATTTCCAGGAGTGTATGTTTGTTTTTATGAGGAACTCTTAATAAACTACTGTACTCCTACTAGGACTCTCTTTCAGTCAGGAAAAATAGACAGATTTTGCAGTAGCGACGAGGATGGGATTTGAACCGATTACTACATGTGTGTCGTGTTCCAAATATTTCACGAACAAGTGACGTCTTTGCTGCTGAAGATAGACACTACAAATACAGGTCGCCCTTACTCCAAACGATGCATCAAGTGATTGAGGCTCTTCTGGCAGAAGTTCTCGCTTTGAAGACACATCCTCCTGTTACTTCGGGAATCGGTGCTCTGCCCGCCGTCCAGGATTGCCCAGGCGCATTGGTACCACCGCCCTTTAAGCCGTTTTACAAGAAAATTGACCTTCGGTCTCCTACATAGCCCGATCAGAGCAGCATTTTGCAGTGCACAGTATCTGCGGTGGTCAGAGCAACGTGTCTCCCTATTGACCAATGTGGGACCCACTGTCTACCAGCTGCTATAACAGTTACATGGGAAACTGGTATACAGCTGTAGGTGATAGAGTAGAAGAAAATATTACAAGAGAATATGGGCTTGGAACTAGGAATGAGAGAGGAGAAAGATTAACGGATTTCTGTAATGAATTTTAGTTAGTAATAGCGAATACTTAGTTCAAGAAACACAAGAGGAAGAGGTATACTTGGAAAAGGCCGCGTGATACGGGAAGATTTCAGGTTGATTACATTATGGTCAGGCAGAGATTCCGAAATCAAATGCTGGCTTGTAAGGCTTAACCAGGAAGAGATATAGACTCAGATCACAAATTACTTGTGATGAGGAGTACGTCTAAGAGATTAGTCGAGAAGAATCAATATGGAAAGAAGTGCGATACGGAAATACGAAGGAATGACGAGACACGCTTAAAGTTCTTTGAGGCTGTAGATAACAGCAGTGAGGAACAGCGCAGTAGGCAGTACAGTTGGGTAGGAATGAACATCTCTAAAATGGCAATCACAGAATCTGGAATGAAAAACGTAGTACAAAGAAGGTAACTGCGAAGAAACCATGGTTAACAGAAGAAATATTTCAGTTGATCGATGAAAGAAAGAAGTAGAAAAATACTCCGGGAAATTCAAAAATACCGAAACAGAAGTCGCTGGAGAACGAAATATATAGAAAGTGCAGGAAAGCTAAAGCGAAATGGCTGCATGAAAACTGTGAAGAAATCTAGAAAGAAATTACTGTTGGAAAGACAGACACAGCATATTGTTGTTGTTGTTGTCTTCAGTCCTGAGACTGGTTTGATGCAGCTCTCCAGGCTACTCTATCCTGTGCAAACTTCTTCATCTCCCAGTACTTACTGCAACCTACATCCTTCTGAATCTGCTTAGAGTATTCATCTCTTGGTCGCCCTCTACGATTATTACCCTACACGCTGCACTCCAACGCTCAATTTGTGATCCCTTGATGCCTCAGAACATGTACTACCATCCGGTCCCTTCTTCTTGTCAAGTTGTGCCAAAAAAACTCCTCTTCTCCCCTATTCTATTCAATACCTCCTCATTAGTTATGTGATCTACCCATCTAATCTTCAGCATTCTTCTGTAGCACCACATTTAGAAAGCTTCTATTCTCTTCTTGTCCAAACTATTTATCGTCCATGTTTCACTTCCATACATGGCTACACTCAATACAAATACTTTCAGAAACGACTTCCTGACACTTAAACCTATACTCGATGTTAACAAATTTCTCTTCTTCAGAAATGCTTTCCTTGCCATTGCCAGTCTACATTTTATATCCTCTCTACTTCCACCATCATCATTTATTTTGCTCCCCAAATAGCAAAACTCCTTTACTACTTTAAGTGTCTCATTTCCTAATCTAATTCCCTAGGCATCACCTGACTTAATTCGACTACATTCCATTATCTTTGTTTTCCTTTTTTTGGTGTTCATCTTATAGCCTCCTATCAAGACACTGTCCATTCCGTTCAACTGCTCTTCCAAGTCCTTTGCTGTCTCTGACAGAAATACAATGTCATCGGCGAACCTCAACGTTTTTATTTCTTCTCCATTGACTTTAATACCTACTCCGAATTTTTCTTTTGTTTCCTTTACTGCTTCCTCAATATACAGATTGAATAACATTGGGGAAAGGCTACAGCCCTGTCTTACTCCCTTCCCAACCGCTGCTTCCCTTTCATGCCCCTCGACTCTTATAACTGCCATCTGGTTTCTGTACAAATTGTAAATTGCCTTTGCTCCCTGTATTTTACCCCTGCCACCTTTAGAATTTGAAAGGGAGTATTCCAGTCAACATTGTCAAAAGCTTTCTCTAAGTCTAAAATTGCTAGAAATGTAGGTTTGCCTTTCCTTAATCTATTTTCTAAGATAAGTCGTAGGGTCACTATTGCCTCACGTGTTCCAACATTTCTACGGAATCCAAACTGATCTTCGCCGAGGTCGGCCTCTACCAGTTTTTCCATTCGTCTGTAAAGAATTCGCGTTAGTATTTTGCAGCTGTGACTTATTAAACTGATAGTTCGCTAATTTTCACATCTGTCAACACCTGCTTTCTTTGGGATTGGAATTATTATATTCTTCTTGAAGTCTGAGGGTACTTCACCTGTCTCATACATCTTGCTCACCAGATGGTATAGTTTTGTCAGGACTGGCTCTACCAAGGCCGTCAGTAGTTCCAATGTAATGTTGTCTACTCCCGGGGCCTTGTTTCGACTCTGATCTTTCAGTGCTCTGTTAAACTCTTCACGCACAGCATATAGGAAAGTCAAAACAGCGTTCGGTGAAATTAAAAGCAAAGGTGGTAACATTAAGAGTGCAACGGTAATTCAACCGTTAAATGCAGTGGAGAGAGCGGATAGGTGGAAACAGTACATTGAAGACCTGTATGAGTGAGATTATATGGCTCATTTGATAGAAGAAGGAACAGGAGTCGATTTAGAAGATGTTGGTAATCCAGTAGTAGAATAACAATTTAAGAGAGCTTTGGAGGATTTAAGGCAGAAGGGATATATATAACACTTCGTCAGAATTTCTAACACAATTGGGAGAAGTGGCAACAAAAAAAAATGGTTCAAATGGCTCAGAGCACTATGGGACTCAACTACTGTGGTCAGTAGTCCCCTAGAACTTAGAACTACTTAAACCTAACTAACCTAAGGACATCACACACATCCATGCCCGAGGCAGGATTCGACCCTGCGACCGTAGCAGTCGCACGGTTCCGGACTGCGCGCCTAGAACCGCGAGACCTCCGCGGCCGGCAGTGGCAACAAAACTACCATTCATGTTGGTGTGTGGAATGTAAGAGTGGCGACGTACCATCCGACTTTTGGAAACATATCATCCACACAGTTCACAAGATTGCAAGAACTGACAAGTGCGGGAATTATCGTACAATCACCTTAACAGCTCTTGCATCTATGTTGATGAAAATAGTAATATACAGAAGAATGGAAAAGAAAATGGAGGAAGTGTTAGGTGGCGATCAGTTTGGCTTCAGGAAAGGCTCCACTTATTCCAGGGAGGCAATTCTGATGATGCGGTTGATAATGGAAGCTAGACTAAAGACAAATCAAGACACGTTCATTGGATTTGTCGACCTGCGAAAAAGTTCGATAATGTAAAATGGTGGAAGATGTTTGAAATTCTTAGAAAAGTAGGGGTAAGCTTTTATGGAAAGATGGTTAATACACAATATGTACAGGTGCCAATAGGAATTAATAAGAGTGGACGACCACGAACGAAGTGCTCGGACTAAAAAGAGTGTAAGACAAGGATTAAGTCTTTCGCCCCTACTGTTCAATCTGTACATCGAAAAAGCAGTGACAGAAATAAAGATAGGTTCAAAAGTGGAATTAAAATTCAGGATAAAAGGGTGTCAATGATACGACTTGATGATGGCATTGCTTTCTGGGGTGAAAGTGAAGAAGAGTTATACGATCTGCTGCATGGAATGAACAGTCTAATGAGTGCAGAATTTGGATTGAGAGTAAATCGAGGAAAGTACAAAAGTAATGAGAGGTAGCAGAAATGAGAACCGCAAGAAACTTGATGGTCACAAAGTAGATAAAGTTAAGGAATTCTACTTCCTAGGCGGCAGAATAGCCAATGACGGACAGAGCAAGGAGGACATCAAAAGCAGAAAGCATTGGCATAAAGAGCATTCCTGGCCAAGCCTTGTGTCAGATATAAGCCTTTGTTTGAGGACGAAACTCCTGAGAATGTATGTTTGGAGCACAGCGCTGTATGGTAGTGAAACATGGACTGTGGGAAAACCGGAACAGAAGAGAATCAAAGCATTTGAGATGTAGTGCCATAGACGAATGTTGAAAATTAGGTGGAGGTGATTAGGTAACGAATGGGGAGGTTATGCTCAAGATCGGAGACTAAAGAATGTGTGGAAAACACCAACAAGGAGAAGGGGCTGGATTACAGAACATCTGTTAAGACACGAGGGAATGACTTCTGTGGTACTACAGGGAGCGGTAGAGGGCAAAAGCTGTAGAGGAAGATAGAGACTGGAACACATCCAGCAAATAATTGATGACGTAGGTCGCAAGTGCTACTCTGAGATGAAGACGTTTGCCACGGGAGAGGCATTCGTGGCGAGTCACATCAAGTCAGTCAGAAGACTGACGAGTCAAAAAAAAAAAAAAAGTAGTTACAGCCCCAAACGGATCCGCCCTTAGCGTCCTATGATTCCTTGAATAACAGGTTAGCTTATTACTTCGACACATTGCTGCAGCTCGACACAAATTATTTATCTGTCAGAAAATACATTCAGAAAGCTGTAGGGAATAAGCATCTAGGCTCCAAGGTGTTTCCTGGGTATACCAGTTTCAATGAGCAAATGAACAATGCAAGCGCCCTTATGCACCAACTCAGGTCCATGACATGATTTACGTCACTTCCCTGACAAAAGCATCTGGCACGACCTCCTGAAGCTCAAAGATTATTCACTCGACTCATACACAGAGTGGCACCAAGTAGGATCTTCCTCAACCTAATTTTCCAGAAGTGTCATTGGTACAGGCTGTCCTCTAGCAGCCAATATGTTGAGTTGGAAAGCAAGCTAGTCACCTTCCAGTCTGACACTGGGTCATAAAATACAGTAGTCGACTGGGCTACATACAAAGCCATTGGGTCTCCTCAACTGAGGCCCTTCATGACATAACTACCTAGTTGTACTAACGCCTCCATCTCTGTCGTAGGATGCTTCCGCACAAGGCTCTGACATGGGGCCACAGTAAATCTGGCTAGGATCCTGGTGGTTTTTAGAGCACCTAGGCCATTTAACCTGCTTGGCCTCCACTTATTCCATACTTTGGGCCTTAGGGTTCACGACACCTCTGATGTGGTCCATGTCCTGGCCCATTGCCTCTACATCACCGATCTCTTGGCTAAATTTGAGCCACTGTTCCAGAATCCATAGTTCTTGGGGTTCCAGGCGCATGTCCCTCTTTTATCCACTAGTGTCCCAAACCTTTTTAAGGCCCACAGCATAGAACTTGCTCTCTGGGATAAGCTTGAAAAGGAATTGCAACGCCTCCAGGAGGAGGGTGTCTTCATCCCAATCACATATAGCCAATGAGCCTCCCACGTTGTGATTGTGGAGAAATCGTCAGGTGTTGTCCACATTTGTGGTGAGTTCAAGGCCACTGTGAACGACGAGTCCATGTCGCTGTATAACCCATTTCCAAGCTTGAGACATTGTTTCTTTTCTTACTGGGTGTACAGTATTCGCTAAAATCGACCTTTGGAATGCTTATCTCCAGCTACCACTGGATGATGACTCCGTGGTCATAAACACTCGTTTTAGATTGTTCCAATATACGTAGCTTCCATTTAGAATTTCCAGTGAGGCACCGGTCTTCTGGAGATATGTGTAGCAGCTCTTAATGGACGTCCCAGAGACAGTGAACTACCTCGACGATATTGTGGTTGCTGTAAAGAAGATGGCTGATTTAGCCTGGACATCGACATGCTCTTCTCCACGTGGTGAACCACCGTTATAATCTTGACAAATTTTCCTTTTACGTCTGCAAGGTCGACTATTTTGGACACATCTACACTTCATAATGCATACGGCCTATGCCACAGCATGTGACTGCCATCAGACAACTACTGGCTCTCAGAGACGCGTCCCTGCTCAGGTATATCTTAGGTCAGCTGAAATATTAATGATGGATCATTCCCATTGCCAAAGGCATTGCAGAGCTACTGTACCATTTTCTCTGTCAGAAAGTGCCCTGAAGTGGTCTTCCCAATATGATAAGGTGGTCTGTGACCTGAAGCAAGCTTTCCTTTGGCCTGCTAACCTAATGGCATATGATGCAACTGGTTTTAGCAGACGCAGTTCTGTACTACATTGGGCATGATGTGGAGCAACCCATCACATCTGTATCCCTCATGGTAGCCATGTAGAAAAGGAGGCTTTGGTCCTCATCTTCGTCATTAAAAGCTTCTTTCATGATTACATCTATGGCCACTGTTCCACGTTCATGACAGATCTTAAACACCTACCGCACATCTTCACATCTTCAGCAACAATACAAACCAACATGGTGCACCAGGTGCAACAGCCGGCTCTGTTTCTCTAGGGATATGCACCACTACATCCAATTTTCCCTAATGCCACCCACGAAAATAGTGCCTGTTGGTTATAACCCAGAAATTGATGAGGGGTCAGAAGTATGTTTTCATGGGGTGAGGCTACCGATATCATGGCCCACCTCCCAATTCAGGCACGCCTCATGGAACAACACATGAACGAACCTGTCCTCTAGAAGATTTTGTGTTCTGGACCAGGTAGCCCAAGTTTTCATCCTTGAATAGCGTCTCGTTGATACAGGGTGCCACAGGCCGCTCTCAAGTGCTTATTCCGCACACCCTCCAGCATAATGTTCTTCGCCTCCTTCAGGACAGCTATTTGTCATTTTGACAAAGCACCTTGGCGGGGAGGGTGGTATCGATGCAGATTTGCCAGGACGATGATAGAGTGCCCCACATGTCAACGCACACAAGTGACCCCTGTGGTGTCACCGCCAGACACCACACTTGCTAGGTGGTAGCCTTTAAATCAGCCGCGGTCCGTTAGTGTACGTCGGACCCGCGTGTCGCCACTATCAGTGATTGCAGACCGAGCGCCACCACACGGCAGGTCTAGTCTAAGAGAGACTCCCTACCACTCTCTACAGTTGTACAGCCGACTTTGCTAGCGATGGTTCACTGTCTACATACGCTCCCATTTGCAGAGACGACAGTTTAGCATAGCCTTCAGCTACGTCATTTGCTACGACCTAGCAAGGCGCCATATTCAGTTACTATAATTATTTCAAGAATGTATTCTGAACAGATAATATTGTGAATCATGTACCGACAAGAGTGACGTTCATCATTAAAGGATTAAAGTTAAGTATCAAACTAATTACGTCCGTTTTCTGAATTCTCATTCCTTGTCATGTTCCAGACCTCACGTCAATATGGTTCTTCCCTCCTCACGCCAGCCTGCGTGAGCTAAAACGAGTGCATTTCGGCCTCCACTCGTAACACAAAAAACCCTCTCAACTCCATCAGTATTTTACATGCCCTGCCACAGTGGCTCCTTCGTCCTGTCTCCATTTGCATTTTGCTGGCTTTTTTCTCAGCTCTATCTGGCTCCTAGTTACGGATGTGAGCAATGCATTCCATTTCGTGTTTTGCATCCTGTCCACAAACCAGTGAAGACCAACCAGTTGCTGGTATGCTCATTCGAATAACCTCAAATGGCATCTCTTTAATCCACACAGGCCCATTTGACCCTACCTCAAACGGTCTGTCTGAAAATATAGTATACATGTTTAAGACCCAAATGGAAAAGTTAACTCGTCACTCCATTGAGGATGCTTTGATACTCTTCCTTTCCTCGTACCATGTGTCGCCTTAGGATGGTTCCTTGTCAGCAGAAAAACTACCTTGCTGCACCCGCAGAGCAGCCCTTGACGATTTTCTTTGAGGATAAAGTTTGGTTGCAGATAGAAAAACGAGATCATCAGCGGTGACAGCTTGCCTCCGTCCTCCACTTGATTGGGTGGCTGATGGTAGACGACCAGCTGCTGCGAGTAAGCTACTGTCTCTGGTTTATGAATCAAGTTTTGGTCAGTCTTGGACCCAACTCACTGACGGACGTAATAACTTCTTCTTCCATTCCAGATGCCGGGGATGAGGCGCTCTTTGCGACCCCTGCCCTTGCCCCGACCCAAGACCTCCTGAGGATGGATGCTCAGTTGCGAAAGTCATCCAAAGCTAATGGAAGTGGATCTGGCTCTTCTACTCTCCAGGGCCTGCCATTGACTCGAGGCACCGCTAGGGAAGAGAGTGGCTACGGCTTCCAGGGGAACCAGCCGCAATACACATGACGGCTATTAGGCGCGAGTCACGGAGGGCAGCGTTCCCGATCTCCATAGCACCCATGTGGGATTTTAAAATGTATTCCCAGACCGGCAAGAGGCGCATCTAAAACTACAGCCTGCCAGGTACCTCACCAGGCAACAGCAAGAGGTCGCTGGCTTCATCGTAAGACTACATCTACAAACGTTCACGAATTGGTTCTGAGCACTATGGGACTTAACATCTTAGGTCATCAGTCCCTTAGAACTTAGAACTACTTTAACCTAACTAACCTAAGGACATCACACACATCCATGCCCAAGGCAGGATTCGAACCAGCGACCGTAGCAGCAGCGCGGTTCCAGACTGAAACGCTTGGAACCGCACGGCCACCCCGGCCGACTGGTCACGAATTGCTAGGGAGCAACACTTCTCCTTTTGGTCGTTAAGGAAACACAGGGATCTCTGCCGACACTTCCCGGTGATGAGAGTGGCCGACTCATTCGCCGACTGCTTTCAGTCCCTCGATGAAGCTCTAGTCAACGTGCCATTGTCGACGACAGCAGAACACCGGGAAGCAGGTTCTACGTTCCAAAAGAGCTTTGTTCGAGTGTTGGTCATTTCAGTGTTTAGTTCCGCCTCTAGGGAGTCGGATGGAGCCAAATTACCAGAATTGTATTTTGTTGAAACCACAGAAGAGGCGAAGTACTTTGTAATTATAAATTATGCCGAACAGCCGTTTGGTTTTCAAGAACACTAAAGAAGCTATTGTACCCCCACTAGGACTCTCTTGCAAGTACGAAAAATAGACAGATTTTGCTATCCCTGTCTTACATCATTTTTATTCCGAGCACTGCTTTCTTAATCTTCCGGTCTTGTTGCCTCCGCTTCGTTCTTGTCCATATCGCATATTACCCTTCTTTACAGCTATTATTCATAGAATTTCGAACATCCTGCACCATTTTATATCGTCAGGAGCCTGTTCAGGTCGAGAAATCTTACGAACGTATCTTCGTTTTTCTTCAGTCTTCCTTCCATTATCAACCGCAACGTCAATACAACCTCTCTGATGCCTTTATCTTATCTAAAGCGAAACTGACCATTACCTAATAGACCCTCAGTTTTCTTTTCCGTTCTTCTGTACATAATTCTTGTCAACATATTGAATGTGAGTGTGAGGTAAGTCTCGCACTTGTCGGCATTTCCTACCTTCGGAATTATGTGGATGATGTTTTTCCGAAAGTCTGGTGGTGCCTTAATCGATCTTAAGTTTCCCAAAACTCTTCCAAGTTCTGATTCTAGTACTGGATCCCGCATCTCTTCCCTGTCGTCTCTCCCTCATTCCAGAGATTCAATGCAT
Organism: Schistocerca gregaria; assembly: GCF_023897955.1. Lineage (NCBI taxonomy): Eukaryota > Metazoa > Arthropoda > Insecta > Orthoptera > Acrididae > Schistocerca > Schistocerca gregaria. The sequence continues at coordinate 301,364,751 of NC_064924.1, forward strand.
TCTGCCTACCCACTATCACCTCAGCATTTAACAGTGGAACTCCCATTGCTCTTTTAATATTATGGTCTTGCTTTTAATAGCACAGAAGTTTTTTTGGCTGTTCTACATGCTGAGTCAGTAGTTTCAACAATCTTGTCCGATTTATTCACATTTTTCATGTTGCCATTTCGCCATAGTTTCCCTATACATCTTATTTATTTCATTCCTAGCTCACTTGCATTTCTGTGCTCCTGAATGTCTCTGATTTTTTTTTGTCCTTCTTTCTCGTAGATCAACTGAAGTATTTCCTCTGTTATTCATAGTTTCCTCGCACTTACCATCGCTGTACCTATGTTTCTTTTCCATAATTCTATGTTTGTATTTTTTAGAAACGTCCATTTCTCTTCTTCAGCTAAACTGCTTACTGAGCTATTCACTATCATAGCATGTGTAGCCTCAGAGAACTTCAAGAGTATCTCTTCATTACTTACTCCTTCCGTATCTCACTTTCTTGCAGACTGATTCTTCTTCATAAGTCTATTAAACTGCAACCCTCTTTTCTTCATTATTAAATTGTGATCTGAGTCTATATCTGCTCCTGGGTACACGTCACAATCCAATAGCCGATTTCGAAATCTCTACTTGACCATTATATAATATAACTGAAATCTTCTCATATCTCCCCATCTTTTTCATTATACCTCCTCCCCTCGTAATTCTTGAACAGAATATTACTAGCTGAAATTTACTGCACAACTAAATTAGTCTTTCTCCTTCCTCATTCCTACTAATAATCCCATATTGTCCTGTAGCCCTTTCTCCCACTCCCACCTCTACAACCGCATGCCAGTCTCCCTTTACATACTGAATTACTTGTTCAGTGTCCATGCCGTTTCAATTTTTCTCTTCTTTACTGCTAACCGTATTCGCGATACATTATACAGAGAGTATTCACATTTACCGCTGAACGTACCCACGAGTTTATGACACATAGCTCAGGAGATATGACGTCATCAACAATGAAACACGTGAAAAACTGCCTCATCATGCATGAAGTTTAAATTAATTACTTCTTTGCTGCTAACTCTATTCGCAACGATTTTTTCAGACATTTTCACATATGCCGCTGGCGCTGCTGAATGTACGTACAAAATCATGTTACCGTCCGACATATAGTTTAGCAGATTTGATGTCATAAATATTGAGCTGCGAGAAAACTAAACAACAGGGCGAAATTCCCTACATTTGACATGTGGGTATGTGGGGAAAGGCATGGGTGGATAGCTCCCCCTAAGCCTCTGGTGGGCGACTTTTTTTGCCGGAAGTCTTCGGCCACCGTTGCTTTTTATTCAAAATTTAAGCAGTATCGAAGTTCGAGCCCATGACGCAGGACGTTTTGATTAGTATTCAAAGATGCTACTAGTTCGTCGTTGTTCCCGTGTTTTGGTCTGGAAGGACGTCACATGACACCCCTTCAATGTCATGGTCTAGGACTTCATTAAGTTATTATTATTATTATTATTATTATTATTATTATTATTATTATTACAAGACGCACCCAGCCCTCTGCCTGAACACAATGAGCTACCGTGCCGACGCCCTTAGATCACAGGTATGTTTAATGGTCTCTAGCTGGCCTAGATTATATATTTTCTTATATTTAAATGCTACTAATGGGATGTTAATGAATGATTACTTCCTGAATCTAAAGGGCCACACACAGGATTATGATCAATAGCCAGGGTAAAGAAAACTTAGCATCCACTTTGATATTATTAGAACCATTGGGGAGCTCCTTCTTTTGGCTCCCCCTTTTCCGAAACCGTCAACATACTTTTTTAGTCCTTTGATGGCTCATATTACAATTACCCGCAAAATAGCCCGGCTCATAGCACTTAAGGCACCTGAATCTGTCAAAATTATTTTCTCAGCTCTCTTATTATGCTGGACGTTCTTTCTGAGGAATGTTTCCAACAGGTGTCAGTGTTTGCCACTGATCAGAAAAACTAACGTTATACTAGGCCTACAACTTTCCTTCCGCCGTTTTATCTCGAAGTGCTAGACTTTATTGTAAAAAACATACAAACATTTATGATTCGTAGTATTGCCCATTGCTGGCCACTACATTCTCCCTTCTTTCGGATGGCATACGAATCCCGTGGTGGAACAACTGGGCGTCTTTTGGGGGGTCCATGAATCTATTTAATTTGGTACTTCTTCATATGATCGGAAGTGCTGGTCAGCTAGACTGTATGCCACTGATCGAAAAAGGTGGTAGTCAGAGAGAGCAACGTATGGAAAATACGGCGGGAGAGATAGAACTTCTCAATTCAACGTTTCCGTTTATATTTTGACGGGTTTTGCGACATGGGGTCGAGCACTGACCTGTATTGTGGCCGTTTGTGTTTCAGTGCTGAGCTCGAACGCATCAATTGCTTTCGATAATTATGCCCTGTGACTATGTTCATCTGTTTCCGTAGCTAGGATAACGTTCTGTCTTCCACCGCCATGCCGGTCACCGGCATCAAAATCACCGCTCTTTTTGGCGTTGAAAACGTTCTCTGCACGTTCTCCCACTAATAGCTCCCTCTCCATTGGTATCACCCAGCATTTTAAGCTCCATAGCAGTAGATTTATTCAAGTTACAGCAGAATATTAAAACTTCCCGCAAATGGCGAGAAATCGGTTCTTAAGTTGACGTACTTAATCGAGAATAGCCTTGCCGGTCGGAGTGGCCGTGCGGTTCTAGTCGCTACACTCTGGAACCGAGCGACCGCTACGGTCGTAGGTACGAATCCTGCCTCGGGCATGGATGTGTGTGTTGTCCTTAGGTTAGTTAGGTTTAATTAGTTCTAAGTTCTAGGCGACTGATGACCTGAGAAGTGAAGTCGCATGGTGCTCATAGCCACTTGAGAATAACCTTATGATGCAATCACAAATCGGCTAATATTTTATGGCATTATGTTTACAGATGCCTAAGCTTATCGTATTACACCTAAAACCATCAACCCGAACCCCACTTGCCGCTATTGCCGTCTATTGCAAAACGGCGGAAGCAAAGTTGTAGACGTAATATCACTAGTGATATCACTAATTTCAATAGTGTGAGGCATTCTGTCTATTCGTCTAATACAGGGAGCCTGGGAACCTGTTTTCTAGCTACACAGCATTTAAAGGAAATCTTATTAATGGAGTTTATTACAGTAAATTGAATTGACAATACTTATCTTTGCCTTTCTACAGTGGGGTGTCGCAAGCAATTGACGACACACAGATAATCAATGAACTTAGAAATATACAATCTCCATGCAAGCAATTAATACAGATCACAAGTCACGGCTAAATCGTTGGGTCGCAGCTCGTCTTCTAATGCGGGTCTTCCAGTGCGGCCGTGGCTAGCTGGAGCGGTGCTGTATTCGCTTGTTGTGTAGGTGCCGCTCGTGTCGTTGTGTGGTCCTCGTCTACGTCCTATTGGCTGACATCGTCTCACAGCCTTCTCTGCTGTATCGTTCGGGGCCGACGTGCCGGCGCTTGGTGTTCTTGAAGGTTCTAGGTTTGCTACTAAATACTTTTATAGAGTGATTTTCAGATTAGATGCGATAAGAAATGTCGCCTATCACCTCACTCTCGCTAGCCTCAGTGCAAAATGCAAGCTAAGCTCTCTCAACACTCTCTATAAAGTGAAAGAAAGATCGTTTTCAATTTTACACACGAAAGTAAATGTCATTAACAACCTGAGGTAAGAAATTTTTGTAAATACTTCTTTCATCCACAGTTACCTGTCCTGAAACATTACATAAAAGGCTCTAAGAGGAAATAGGACTTGAATAAAAAATAAATAAAAATAAAAAAAACTTCAGGCACTCTACAGAAATCAGAATTCCTCAGTATCTAAAAAAAAAAAAATGGTTCAAATGGCTCTGAGCACTATGGAACTTAACATCTGAGGTCATCAATCCCCTAGAACTTAGAAATACTTACACCTAATTAACATAAGGACATCACACACATCCATGCCCGAGGCAGGATTCGACCTGCGACCGTAGTGGTCACGCGGTTCCAAACTGCAGCGCCTAGAACCGCAAGGCCACTCAGGCCGGCTCAGCATCTCCACTGACAAATATAAAAAAAGAGCAATCTGCGTTATAAGTAATTTACAGACTCCTTACAGAAATGCTATGAGGGGATTAGGCAAATGACTAAACCTTTACCACATGTCAACATCGCTATTACCCGCTGTCTTATAGAAATTTCAAAGGCCTCTCCTTCTTCAAGTAAACTGACACAATGTTTTAATTCTCGAACACTTCCCCTGTTATCCTTCAGTCACAGATATCTTTTCCTTATCGCCGGTAATTTGCTGTATATTGTGTATCTGATTATTGATACGGTCTGAAGTAACTGAGCACGTGGCGGGAAAATATTCCGGGGAGAGACTCGTGACGAACAAGAGCTCATCACTCATCGTTGGCGTGAGTGCCAAGTCCTATCAGACAGCTGAGTGCTGTTCCCAAACGCTCACTCATTTCAGCATTGGTTCCGTGAATATTACACCCACGTATTTTCTGTTCATAGGTCAATTGTTCCTCCTTGAGATACGCAAAGCCTACAGTGGTGAAAAATGTACTTGTGAAGTAAATTCAAGAAAAGTATACGAAATCAACACTTGTTTTAAATACTTATCATAAGCTCTGTGCTTTTCTATGTATGGCTGGTAGCATAAGTACCTACTACAATAGCTACGAGGGGGGATGGGCGGAGATTTGGAGCGGAAACTCCTAGGGATAAATTGATTCGCCAGGAATACCACACAATATTTTAATAACAATTGTTTTAACCCACCGATAATTCTATCAAAAATGCATCAATAATTAGAAAATTTAAAACAAATCAAATCATGCTATCAAATAAGAAAGCACTACTGTCCTGTTACCAAGAGTTTGCATGGACATTTTGTACATCTGTCACAGACCATTCTGAAACCTTATTACTCAGTTCATTCAATACCTAAATTAAATATTTGAAGTCTCATCTTTAACGTTATTTTGTACTTAAAATTTTTTATGTATTGGAATATTACACTTTAATTCATATCTAACTCGTTCTTAAATGTTTTTTAAAATACACTCCAGGAAATGGAAAAAAGAACACATTGACACCGGTGTGTCAGACCCACCATACTTGCTCCGGACACTGCGAGAGGGCTGTACAAGCAATGATCACACGCACGGCGCAGCGGACACACCAGGAACCGCGGTGTTGGCCGTCGAATGGCGCTAGCTGCGCAGCATTTGTGCACCGCCGCCGTCATTGTCAGCCAGTTTGCCGTGGCATACGGAGCTCCATCGCAGTCTTTAACACTGGTAGCATGCCGCGACAGCGTGGACGTGAACCGTATGTGCAGTTGACGGACTTTGAGCGAGGGCGTATAGTGGGCATGCGGGAGGCCGGATTGCTCAACACGTGGGGCGTGAGGTCTCCACAGTACATCGATGTTGTCGCCAGTGGTCGGCGGAAGGTGCACGTGCCCGTCGACCTGGGACCGGACCGCAGCGACGCACGGATGCACGCCAAGACCGTAGGATCCTACGCAGTGCCGTAGGGGACCGCACCGCCAATTCCCAGCAAATTAGGGACACTGTTGCTCCTGGGCTATCGGCGAGGACCATTCGCAACCGTCTCCATGAAGCTGGGCTACGGTCCCGCACACCGTTAGGCCGTCTTCCGCTCACGCCCCAACATCGTGCAGCCCGCCTCCAGTGGTGTCGCGACAGGCGTGAATGGAAGGACGAATGGAGACGTGCCGTCTTCAGCGATGAGAGTCGCTTCTGTCTTGGTGCCAATAATGGTCGTATGCGTGTTTGGCGCCGTGCAGGTGAGCGCCACAATCAGGACTGCATACGACCGAGGCACACAGGGCCAACACCCGGCATCATGGTGTGGGGAGCGCGGTCTGCACGTCCTGCACGAACGCTAGTCCAACTGACACGCCAGGTGGAAATGCCATGGCAGGCCGTTCCACAGGACTACATCCAGCATCTCTACGATCGTCTCCATGGGAGAATAGCAGCCTGCATTGCTGCGAAAGGTGGATATACACTGTACTAGTGCCGACATTGTGCATACTCTGTTGCCTGTGTCTATGTGCCTGTGGTTCTGTCAGTGTGATCCAGAGTTTGGATACTCATCGTAATATAATTGGAAAGTGTATTGTTGGCGTTTCACAACGTCTCAAGAAGATAAAGAATGCTGAAACATTGTATGTTCTCACGTTGGTCGAACGAAGCTATGGCATCCTATATCTTCTTTTCTTTGGGTGGCTATAAGAAGTTACTCACAGAAGTAACTTACTTCTCCATTTGCTTAGTTCCATGTCAGCCTTTAAGAACATTTGCCGTGCTCTTGTCGCTGCGGCCTGTCAGTTATTGCCAGCAGAGTCGACCGGCCAGTTTACACAGTAGCCGTTTCGATGAGAAAAGTGTCTATCCGGAAGCCACGCAGTTTGCATCGTTTACATGGTAGCCCAACAAGTGTGAAACGATTCTTAAGCTGCCCATTTACAGCTCGACTGGTCCGTCGACCCGACTGCCGACCCATTCACCATGTTTTCCAACTGTGTGAGGACGCCGTCGACTGCTTTGCAGACCCCACCTGCCTGCGCCGACGCATCGTCGGCTGGCAGATGGCCGTTGGGTCTAGCAGGTAGAGGTCCGCCGGTGGAAATGACGAACGGCGACCATGGACCCGAAAAAAGTGGTTCAAATGGCTCTGAGGACTACGGGACTTAACATCAATGGTCGTCAGTCCCCTAGAACTTTGCACTACTTAAACCTAACTAACCTAAGGACACCACACAACACCCAGCCATCACGAGGCAGAGAAAATCCCTGACCCCGCCGGGAATCGAACCCGGGAACCCGGGCGTGGGAAGCGAGAACGCCATGGACCCGACCACGGACCCATCGCCCACATGCAGGCGAAAGGGTCATGGATGATCCGCTTGCTTGATGGTTCTCTCTGCATGGGGGTCTCTAGGACAGTATTTACTAAAGCCAGTCTTCGCTCTCCACATTGTATAGGCACTGGTCTGGCGAATGCCATGCCCGGGTACTCTCTTCTTGTTTTGTAGAAGAGAACTGTTGGTTGGGTTTCTAATTCACTAAATAAGAAACTCTCAAGGCATGTTGACTGCTCACATGTTGCTTGCTGAAAAGCATTCTTTTCTTGCGTTGGATCGGCCTATTGGATATTTTCAAAATTCTTTTAGCAGGTTTCGAATAGACAATATCTTTCGTTAAGCATTTTGACAGACTAATGCAAGTCTAGGCATGGGTCTCCCCAAAGGAACGCTAGGAAGAATGGAAACGATTTTTTCAACTCTTTGTCTTTAGATTGAGGGCAAATATATTCTGAGTAGTTTCGGCGAGGCATAGTCCCTGTCTTCAGACTCCGGCGGCGACTCGTTGTCTGGTAAGTGCTGCTTTGCTCCGGTGGAAACTGATAGGGTGTAAGTTCGAGAAGATATTATTTATCCTTAATGGATATTATGGGGACGTATTATTTACTCAGCTCCACGTCAGAAAATGATTTTACTATTTCTTTTCTGGGATACATATGTGGGCCTTAGCTAAATGAACTGAATACACACATTATTGCTAGTATGATCATACAGTGCTACATGAGTGTTGTTAACAACTTGCATGTTTGACTAAAAGTCCACTTTAATATAACATGGCCCAAGCAATAGTTTCTGCACTGTTGAACGTAAGATCGACCAAAATCCTTAGAGGTGATAGTTTACAGTTTGTTTTCCAGTTCCCTGTGGCCCCCTCACGACTACTTACTGTATGATGAAAGCAATTGTTTTCCATGTTTATTAATGCTTTTGTTCCTATTTCGTATGCGTATATACTTAATGTTTTTAATTTTCGTGAGCATGAGGGACAGGAAATTGGACAGATCTGGACTTTATGTATATACATACATAAATGTGTGGTTTCTGTTCTTGCGGCATGTCTGGAAGAACGACACTACACATATAAATATGGATATAAAGGTGCTTTAACGTCCGAACACTTGTGGGACTCAGCTGAATAGCTACAAGCAAATAGGGGTTAATGGAGCTGTGTTGTGTGGCATGCGGGCGGGAGGCGCTTTCGGATGCAAGGATGTAGCCAGAATTTTGACAAGCAAGGGTCTGATTTGTGAAGGAGTACGCTAAAAAGGCTGATTTTTTTTTCATTTATTCTTCTTTATTTCCATAAAGAACGAGAAACCATTTTATTCGACAATAATCAGGGAGTTTTTCCGAAGCGTGATATCATTCCTTCACTTATGAGTGCTGTTTTTTTGGTAAAACACTAAGAAGCATTTCAGCCTCATCTTCTTTGAGTTTGGATTTGAGCTGTGGAAGTGATCAGGAATGGACGAGCGCTAATTGTTTGGGACACCGTGATTATTATCGACAGGGCTTTTGGAATAAAGGGATCTATGTTCGAGAGAGAAACCAGAACAATTTTTGATGGCGAACTGTACTTCTAAATTTCTTCATTTAGGTATGCATCTCTCACTCCTTGCAGTAAGGAACAGGAGCAAATAGCACTAAGGGTAGATGACACATTAGTAACCGATGGGCATAGTGTGGCAAATCTATTTAACAAGTACTTTATATCCGTTACTGATAGAATAGGATTGTCAGGATCAGTAAATAATGCCCTTGAATATCTGAAACTAGCCTTTACAAATAGCTTCAGGTACGTGAATATGTCACTCACTTCACAAAAAAGAAATAACTTCCATCATAAAATCTTTAAAAACAAAGCTTTCTAGTGGTTATGATGAAATATCAACAAAGTTAATTAAGGCATGTTCTTGTGAGTTTAGTACAATTCTAAGTTACTTGTGTAACCAGTCAATTATAACTGGGACACGTCCTGACTGGCTAAAATATGCGGATGTTAAGCCTCTATTCTAGAAAGGAGATAAAGAGATGCCATCAAACTACAGACCGATTTCACTTTTGCCAGCATTCTCAAAAATTTTAGAAAAAGTAATGTACAGGCAGCTTCTCAACCATCTGACAACAAATAACGTATTACCAAGAACACAGTTTGGATTTCTGAAGGGTTCTGATATCGAAAAGTCTATTTACACCTACAGTGAAAATGTACTTAATTCATTAAATAACAAGATATTTTCTATGATTTGTCCTTTTAAATAAATTACAATTCTATGGTTCATGGGCAGTGGTGCAAAATGGTTCAAGTCATACCTTGCTAACAGGAAACAAAGGGTGTCAGTGCAAGGCACTAGTGAATTAAGTCATCAGTCATCATCAGAAGGGGAAGAAATTACATGTGGTGTCCCACAAGGATCCATCTTAGGGCCATTGCTTTTTCTTGTGTACATTAATGATCTCTCATCAGTTACACTGCCAGAAGCAGAGTTCGTTTTGTTTGCAGACGACACAAGTATTGAAATAAATAGTATGTTGAGTTTAGTTCTAGAAAGATCTGCTAATTATATTTTCATGGATATTAATAAATGATTTAAAGTCAACTCACTGACGTTAAACTTCGAACACACTCACTGTATGCAGTTCAGCACCTGTAAGAGGTTTCCACCCAGCATATGCATAAAGTACGAAGAAGAGCAGATAGAAGAGGTTGACAGTCTTAAATTTACTGGGATTACAACTTGATAATAAATTCAGTTGGGAGGAGCACACCACAGAACTGCAGAAACGCCTTAACAAATCTGTATTTGCAATTCGAGTGTTAGCAGACATAGGCGACTTAAAAGTGAAAAAGCTTGCATAGTTTGCCTACTTTCATTCCGTAATGTCATATGGTATAATATTTTGGGGTAACTCATCAAGTCAAACAAAAGTTTTCAGAGTCCAAAATCGTGTAATACGTATTATATGTGGAGTAAACTCACAGACGTCTTGTAGAAACCTCCTCAAAGAACTGGGTATACTAACTACTGCCTCTCAGTATATTTACTCCTTAATGAAATTTGTCATACATACATACAATACCAGGAACAAAAATGGTCTGCACAAGAACTTACTTTAGTTCAAAAAGGGGTCCACTACTCAGGAACACTCATCTTCAATAATTTGCCAGCAAACATAAAAAATTTAGTTACAAACAAAGATCAGTTTAAAAGGAGCCTGACAGACTTACTAGAGGCCAACTCCTTCTACTCCATTGACGAATTTTTTAATAGAAACAAATGATGTGTTGTATATATTCATACTATTAGTATTGTTATTTCAGATTTTTTTAAAAAATGTGACATGTTCCACATCCACGCGGATCTCCTTAACACGGGTCTATGGAACGAAAAACTAATCTAATCTAATCTAATCTCTAATGAGTACTACAAATCTGTAAATAGATTTTGGACGAAAGGGAGATGGAGAGAGGCACAGCACAGTCTGCGCGGACAAACTCAAGCAGTCCACTGGAAAAAAAATCTTTTAGAAACGAACGAACTCTAGAATATACTGTCATTCTGTACCACCTTCCCCTCTCCACAAACCCCTCTCTATAGCGTATCGGAACTGGTTTGCATAATTTAATACCACTCATGTGACCAGATTGTACGGTATTTTTCCATTTGGGTTACTGCTGATGGAACATTAAGAGAATGTAATAGAGAAATGCAACCATTGCAATTTTGGCGATATTTTTGTTGATCAACGTGAATTTTTGGCACGAGTATTTTTATGCATTTATTTTAATTTCATGTTAATTGTGATGATATTTACTGTCCCTCTGCTTTGTGAAATACTGAAATATTGGAACCCCAGTGTTCTACCAGCCGCCAAATAACGAATCCAGTGCCAACATTGAACTGTCACAGGTATGTACTTTTGCTGTTGCAGTAGTACGTACATACTATTAACTTATCATAACTGTAGCCGATGAATCAAAATCCATTTTCCTCTTCTTTCTTTGTGCAAACTTACGTATAATCAGAAACCAACACAATAGCACACTACACAAAAACAGTAAATGATAACACATTAGATTTAGTTGCAAGTAACAATTGAACTGATTAACAAAACAACAATTGAGCCCAAACAATTGGCTAAAATAAGTATGGACGATAACCGATATTGCTATACTTTGAATCCATCGCTGGTCTTGCTGACTATAGATAGTGCGGATCCCTTTTTCGTCGCACGATTGAAAATTAAAGTATTTTTCAATTTCACTACACGGCAACTAGGTCGTGTGTAATTTCAGTAAGGTCATATCTGATCCGGACATCCTGAATCCTTCCTTGGGCTACGGCCTTGCTGGAGGGCCGAGGCGGTTAAGGGCACCGTTCTACAGAATTGGAGCATTAGGGTTCGAGTCCCCATCCGACACAAATTTCCACAGTCGCCGTTTCATTAATTCAATGCCAGCATTCAAGATCTGAAAATTTCTCTTTCATTCATGCATTTACTCAGTAGTTAGACAATTCCTGACCCTATGATTTAATTATTTATGCAAGACTGGCAACTATGATTCATTTTCGAGAGTCTTTGTTTGTTATCTGTTACGGGAAAATTTTCATATTACGTATTTAAACACTAGAGGAGCGTAATGATTCCCGGAACGTCCAGACTGCATCAGGGATTAAATGGACCAGTTAAGTCGAGAATCAGGTCTAGTCAGTAGCAACTGACCACCCGATCAACACACCATGTAACTGCTTCTGAATGTTTACTAGTACATGACACATCCACGTTTTACACAATTACTCCATATAGCGTAAGAAAAAAAATTGTGCGCTTCAGAGAATCTGCATCATACCCAATTTTTTTCAAAATAGTCGACAGGCTGACACGGATCTTTAAATCCAGGTGATTGAGAATTTTGCTTTAGTGACAGGAAATGAAATTAGTACTTACTCCTTGTCTCAATTGAGCATACTACAAGTCGAGAAGAAAGTGAAACTGTTGAACTACGCAATCTACACAGTGCAATGTATTACACTACCAGAACAGTTCACGTAACTGAGTTTCATCTCTGAGGATAAAGCATGTCACAAAAGAAACTGATTTAGTATTTCCTGTCTGGAATGAGTTCTTCAGCGAATCTGATTCAGAACGAAAGGAAATTTTCGGTAAGACTGCTGAATTGACAATCAGATACTAGTACCTCGTTCAGAATTACCATGCAGTATAGTAACGGTAATCAGCACGGGATCTGTCGCAAAACATAACGAATTACCGTTATTCATGAAGTGTTTGCAGTGTGCCACAAGAGATTAAATGTTGCCTGTCAGCGTCCACTGTTACCGAATACGAGGCGGCATCGGTGGTTCTGGCGACGGTAGGAAATAAAAGAGAGGAAGGGGATACGATTCAGTTGTCATTAGGTCCTGTCGGTTTTTATACATCGCTAGAATTATTTTCTTTTCCACATTTTTAATATGAATATTAAGCACAGAGGAATTAATATGTTTATGTACCTTGTCCAGATAATTACGTTTTTACTTCAAACATTCTCATTTTCATGTGTCTACTCTGACAATTTCATTTTCACTTTTAAGTGATCATCTACATTAATTCAAACGCTGCTGGCTAACAATTTTAATAACGGATACCACAGATATGATTTTTCAGTGACTGTATTTTTCATATTTTTTTCATTAATGTTTCTCACATTTATGCCACCGCTATATGCTTCTTTGTATACTGTTTGTTACCGGGAAAGAGCGATCACTGTTGATATTAATTTACTGTCATGTAATATATGTAATCGCTATTTCGTGTGTTAATCGATCTAAACTAACATGTGAAGTATATTAGACACTTAATTTGATAAAAATAAATACAAATTTACACCGCATTCGTACATTAACTCTTTCCAACTCAATGTAGGTCTGTAATAAGGAACTACCATAAGGTATAATTTAGTCCTTTATATGACTGTCTAAATTTTCTCGATGAAAACTATGACCTTGCAAGCGCTTTACTCGGTATCTGTTTCAGGGAAACAAATATTATAAACACGATAACAATGAAAATAAAAGCACGTAAACTCCATTTTCTGTAAAACTGTTAACCGCTTTTAATTGTACTTTCTGGAGCTATGACTTTCTACGGTAGTCTGAGGTCTGTGGTATAACTTCACTCCATCTCGAGGAAAGTCACTTGCAATAGTAGCCGAAACGTCGGAAGTGTTATGCAGTTCTATGTGGTCATAGTGCCAGAAGAATTTTGTTGCCTGAGACAAACTAAGTTCGAATTGCGTCCACACGATACATTAATGTTTATTGTCCCTATATATCGGGCAGTCAGAAGTAAGCTTTTTGGCTATTTTCCAGTTGCTGGATACCAGAAAAACAACATCCTAAAAGCTAAATTGTAGATATGCGAAACAAACAACCCTTAGACCGGTGATCGACACGACTTTCTATTCGTGAAATAATTGTCACTAGAGCAAATACATTCCATTCTATCACTGAAACAAAACCGATTGTAAATAACAGTGAGTGATTGCCTGTTGCTGTTAGATGAGCCGACGAACTTGGGAACACATTTTAAAAAGACCAAATAACAGTGACGTATACCTGTAGAAAACAGGTAGGATTTTTGCACTGAATACTTAGAAATTCTGGACGTCTGTGTGGTTAATCTTAATTTTCAAAAAGTAGATTAGCTCTCTTTGAAACATTGGTAAGGTTATTTAATCTATGCCCACTGGTCTATTTTATTAGACACAGTTCTTGCGTTTTCGTCAGGGTCTGCAGTAGAGTTCCTAGGCGCGGATCGATAGCCGTTTGTTCGTTTGTTTTGACAGCTAGTGACCACTTGTTGGAGGTAGTCAGTCAACCAGTCAGGCAGCAGTGACCTGCCGAGACAGACGCAGCAACAGGGAAGTAACGAATTTTGTGACTCTTACGAGTTTCGAAGCAGGTGCGAATTGTATAATTTCGTCTGTGAGCTTTACTACTTTAGTTTCTTGAGTTTCTGCGTGTTAATTTAATATATAATAGCCACAGTTCGCGCGATTTCGTTTGAGTCGGAAACTAAACCGGTTTTGTGACATATTAAAAGTTCCTAATCAGTGGCAAATTTAACCTAACCTGAATGCTTCAGTAGTTGAGCCTCCGCTTATTGATCTATTGATCTATTATTACAGTTACTTCCTTTTTGTCAACGTCTAAAGTAGAGTTCCGCAACATGTGCCGGTACTCTGTTTACCTGTGTAGTGAAGCATTCCACCGTCTTTAGTATGGATAGAGACTGTGACAGTTGCGAGCCGAGTTGGCGACACTTCGCTCTCAACTTCAACCTGTGACGGCTTCGGTTATACAGCTTGAAGCTGCAGTGGATGCGCGCCACTGATGTGGGCCGGCCATGGGGATCCGATGGACGCTCTGCACGTCCGAATCCTCCTATCGGTCCTCACCTGTGGCCAGCCCAGTTACTGCTCTCACTGACGTTCACCCCTCACCTGGGGCTGGGGTGTGGCAGGTGGCGAAAGACTTCTCAGGGGGCGCACTTAATGCCTTCGGTTAGTCTGACAAACAGGTTCCATGTGCTGCCTGTGACTCACGCGGTCGTTCAGCCAGTCCTGTTTCAGAGGAAACCTCTCAGTCTGCAAGGTCTGGGCACTCACGAAGGGTGGGATTATTAATAGGTGGCAGCTCCAACGTTAGGCCCGTTGTGGAGCCCCTTAGGGACATGGTTGCCAAGAAGGGGAAGAAAGTCAATGTGCACTCCAAGTGCATACCAGTGGAGTCACTCCAGCCGTGTAACGGGTCCCTCTGTATCCCATAAAGAACACAGGGTGCACCCAACTGCAAATGGTGGTTCACGTCGGTACCATTGATGTGTGTGACTTTGGATTGGAAGAGATTCTCTATGGTTTCGAGCCGCTAACTTAAGTGCTAAGGGCTGCCAGTCTTGCTTGCAAAGATGAAAGCAGAGCTGACCATTTGCAGCATAGTCGACAGGTCCCATTGCGGACATCTGGTACAGAGACGAGAGGAGGGTGTGAATCAGAAGTTCAGACGGTTCTGCGACCGTGTAGGCTTTAGATTCCTCGACCTGAACCATGGGGAGGTTGGCTTTCGGGTCCCGCTGAATTGGTCAAGCAGTTCAGGAGTCCACCAGACGCAGGAGGCGGCTACATGGATGGGTA
This sequence comes from Schistocerca gregaria, assembly GCF_023897955.1. Classification (NCBI taxonomy): domain Eukaryota; kingdom Metazoa; phylum Arthropoda; class Insecta; order Orthoptera; family Acrididae; genus Schistocerca; species Schistocerca gregaria. Next base: position 301,379,882 of record NC_064924.1, read on the forward strand.
GCAGAGGCTGTGCGGCATGGACTGGGAAGTTGTTTTTAGGTTAGAGAGTCTCGGGAAAACACAAAAAGGGCTTCAATCACAATGAGAACACAGGAAGAACGTAATTACAGGAACCATCGGTATAGCAATTGTAAATTGTCGTACCTGTGTTGGGAAAGTACGAGAGCTCCAAGCGCTAATAGAAAACACTGATGCTCAAATCGTTATAGGCACTGAAAGCTGACTAAAGCCGCAGAAAAGGTCAGCCGATATATTTGCGAAGAACCTAAGGGCATTCCGAAAGAGTAGGCTAAACACAGCTGGCGTTGGCGTCTTTGTTGCTACTAGAAGTTGTTTACCCTGTCACGAAATTAAAGTAGGTGGTTCCTGTGAGTTAGTATGGACATTCTTGGCAACCGGAATAAAATAATAATTGAATAATTTTACCGACCTTCCTAGTGAGATGATACAATTGCTGAAGGCTTCAAAGAAAATTTGAGTTTGATTTCAAACACGTACCCGACTAGTATAATTGTAGTTGATAGTGACTTTAATTTACCCTCGATATGTTGGCGAAAATACAAGTTTAATTCCGGAGGTACGCATAAAACCTTATCCGAAATTGTGCTAAATTCATTCTCTGAAAATTATTTCGAACAGTTAGTTGATGACCCGAGGCGAATAGTAGACGGTTGTGAAAACACTCTTGACCTCTTAGCAGCAAATAATCCTGATCTAATAACGGGCATCAAAACGTATACAGAGATTAGTGAATACAGGGTCCTCCAAATATAAACGAAAAATGCACCTATTCAAAAAAGCAGATAAAAATTCACTTGACGCCTTCCTGGGAGACAATCTCCACTTCTTCTCAATTAACAATTTAAGAGCAGTAAAGATGTGGCTTGCATTCAAAGAAATAGTATCGGCAGCAATTTAGAGATCAGTACCAAATAAATTTTGAACCGATGGAGCTAATCCTCCTTGGTACAGGAAATGGGTCAGAACACTGTTGCAAAATCCAAAAAGAAACATGCAAAATTTAAACAGAGCGAAAATCTCCAAGACGGATGACCTTTTACAAAAGCCCGAAATTTAGCGCGAACTTCAATGCGAGATGCTGATAGTAGCTTCCACAACGAAACTTTCTCTCTAAACCTGCTAGAAAATTCAATTCTGGTCGTAAAGTATGTAAAGTATGATAGTGGAAAGATACAGTCAATGACTTCTCTACGTGATAGCAATGGAGATACTATCAAACACAGCGCTGCCAAAGCAGAGCTACCAAAAAAGACGACGTAAATATTCCAGAATTCGATTGAGAACAGCTGCCAGCACGAAAAACGCTGAAGTAGATATCCTCGGAGTAGTGAATCAACTTAAGTCTGTTAACATAAGCAAGTCTTCCGGTCCAGATTGTATACCAGTTGGGTTCCTTTCAGAGTATCCTGATAAAGTTGCTCTATACTTAACAATCATATACAACCGTTCGCTCGACGAAAGATCAGTACCAAAGACTGGAAAGTTGTACAGGTCACACCAATATTCAAGAAAGGCAAAACATTCCGTCTTCAGGCCACGAGTGGCCTACCGGGACCATCCGACCGTCGAGTCATCCTCAGGGGAGGATGCGGGTAGGAGGGGCGTGGGGTCAGCACACCGCTCTCGCAGTCGTTATGATGGTATTCTTGACCGGAGCCGCTACTATTCGGTCGAGTAGCTCCTCAATTGGCATCACGAGGCTGTGTGTACCCCGAAAAATGGCAACAGCGCCTGGCGGCCTGGATGGGCACCCATCCAAGTGCCGACCACGACCGACAGTGTTTAACTTCGGTGATCTCACGGGAACCGGTGAATCCACTGTGGCAAGGCCGTTGCCATTTAGGAAAGGTAGTAAGAGAAATCCGCTAAATTCCAGACATATATTATTAACGTCGATATGCAGCAGGATATTGGAACATATATCGTGTTTGCACGTTATGAATTACCTCGATGATAACGGTCTACCGACACACAGTTAACACGGACCTAGAAAACATAATTTTTGTGAAACACAACTAGCTCTCTACTCGCACTAACTGTTGAGTCCTACTGACAATGGGTTCCAAATTGATTCCGTATTTCTGGTTTTTCGGAAGGCTTTTGACACTATACCATACAAGCAGCTTGTAGTGAAATTGCGTGCTTGTGGAATATCGTCTCAGTTATGTGACTGGATTCGTAATTTCCTGTCAGAGAGAATGAATGGTTCTGAGCACTGTGCACTTAACGTCTGAGGTCATCAGTCCCCTAGAACTTAGAACTACTTAAACCTAGCTAACCTAAGAACATCACATACATCCATGCCCGAGGCAGGATTCGAGCCTGCGTCCGTAGCGGTCGCGGGGTTCCAGACTGTAGCGCCTCGAACCGCTCGGTCAAACGGGCGGCTTCTTTCAGAGAAATCACAGTTCGTGGTACCTGTCGGAAAGTCATCAAGTAAAACAGAAGTGATTTCTGACGTTCCCCAATGCAGTGCTATGGGCCCTTTGCTGTTGTTTATCGACTAGTAAAGTCAACAGAAGATCAAAACATATTGCAAAACGCTTTAGAATAGAAATGTGTATGGCTCGAAAATTATTAGTAGGCCCTAATTAACGAAAAGTGTGAGGTCATCCACATGAGTGCTAAAAGGAGTCCGTTAAACTTCAGAAACCGATAATTTAGTCCAATGTAAAGGCCGTACATTCAACTAAATAGCTAGAAAGTACAATTACGAACAACTTAAAGTAGAAAGGACACACAGAAAATGTTGTGAGGAAGGCTAACAAAAGAGTGGGTTTTTTGGTAGGACGCTTAGAAAACGTAACAGATCTACTAAACAGACTGCCTACACTACGCTTGTCCGTCCTCATTTAGAATACTGCTGTGCAGTGTGAAAACCTTACCACGTAGCATTGACAGAGTACATCTAAAAAGAACAAAGAAGGGCAGCACGTTTTGTATTATAGCGAAATAGGGGAGAGAATGTCACTGAAATGCTAAGAATTTGGGTTGGACATCAATAAACCAAAGGCTTATCGTTACGGAGGAATCTTCTCACGAAATTTCAACCGCGAGCTTTCTCCCCCGAACACGAAAATATTTTTATGACACCGACCTACATGGGGAGAAACCATCACCATAACAAAGTTTTTTCCTCGCGTTATACCAGATTGGAATAATAGAGAGTTGTGAAGGTAGTTCGACGATCCGTTGCCAGGCACATAAATATGATTTGTATAGCATCCTAGTAGGAAAATGGAGAGAAGGAAGTGTAGTAGGTGAATATTGATTGGGGGGAAGAAATGAAAGAGGAAACCGCCTGGTAGAACTTTGCACTGAGCATACGTTAATCATAGCTAACACTTGGTTCAAGAATCATAAAAGAAGGTTGTATACATGTAAGAAGCCTGGAATTACTGACAGGTTTCAGATAGATTATATAATGGTAAGACAGAGATTCAGGAAACGAGTTTTAAATTGTAAGACTTTTCCGGTGGCACATGTGGACTCTGATCACAATCTATTGGTTATGAACTGTAGATTAAAACTGAAGCAATTGCAAAAAGGTGGGAATTTGAGGAGATGGGACCTGGATAAACCGAAAGAACTATAGGTTTTAGAGAGCTTCAAGGAGAGCATTAGGGAACGATTGACCATAATGGGGGAATGAAATACAGTAGAAGAAAAATGGGTAGCTTTGAGAGACGAAATAGTGAATGTAGCTGAGAATCAATTAAGTAAAACGACTTGGGCTAATTTAAATCTTTGTGTAACAGAAGAGATATTGAATTTAATTGATGAAAGGAGAAAATATAAAAATGCAGTAAATGAAGCAGGCAAAAAGGAATATAAACGTCTCAATAATGAGATCGACAGGAAGTGCAAAATGGCTAAGCAGGGATGACTAGAGGACAAGTGTAAGGATGTAGAGGCTTATCTCACTAGGGGTAGGATAGATACTGCCTACAGGAAAATTGAAGAGACCTTTGGAAAAAAAAAGAACCACTTCTATCAATATCAAGAGCTCAAATGAAACTTCCTGGCAGATTAATACTTTGTGCCCGACCGACACTCGATCTCGGTACCTTTGCCTTTCGCGGGCAAGTGGTCTACCAACTGAGCTACCGAAGCACGACTCACGCCCGGTACTCACAGCTTTACTTCTGGCAGTATCCCGTGCCCTACTCCTTCCTTTCAGGAGTGCTAATTCTGCAAGTTTCGTAGGAGGGCTTCTGTAAAGTTTGGAAGGAATACAGGCACAGAGAATATTAATTAATTGCAAATGCTTCAAAGTCGTTACTATGTCATGCTATCGGCAGTAAGTAGTACCCACCAGTATCGACTTCCTTGAAGCATCAATTATATCTGTCTTAATGACTGAAGTTGAGAGAGGCAGAAGTATTGACTTACTTATGGCACACACCTCATCGATGTGTTACATATCTTGGATGAGTTTCTCGAACATCTACGTCTACATCTACATGATTACTCTGCAATTCACATTTAAGTGCTTGGCAGAGGGTTCATCGAACCACAATCATACTATCTCTGTATTATTCCACTCCCTAACAGTGCGCGGGAAAAACGAACACCTAAACCTTTCTGTTCGAGCTCTGATTTATTTTATTTTATTTTGATGATCATTCCTACCTATATAGGTTGGGCCCAACAAAATATTTTCGCATTCGGAAGAGAAAGTTGATGACTGAAATTTCGTAAACAGATCTCGCCGTGAAGGAAAACGTCTTTGCTTTAATGACTTCCATCCCAACTCGCGTATCATATCTGCCACACTCTCTCACCTATTACGTGATAATACAAAATGAGCTGCCCTTTTTTGCACCATTTCGATGTCCTCCGTCAATCCCACCTGGTAAGGATCTCACACCGCGCAGCAATATTCTAACAGAGGACGAACGAGTGTAGCGTAAGCTGTCTCTTTAGTGGACTTGTCGCATCTTTTACGTGTCCTGCCAATGAAACACAACCTTTTTCTCTTTATCCTCGTGGGTTCGTTGGAAGTGCTTCACTTGTAACACTTTTTCTAATTCTGCCCCACAATAGATAAACCATGTGTGAAGTTTATAGTTGCCGTCGAGATGTTCATCAAACCGGAAGAATCTAGTCTAAAGCGTAGTTTACACGGCGGCTAGGTTGCAGGCAACTGCACTACCGCGCGCCCCGCGTTTGCGCAACTCATCGTTGAAACTAACCCCTTTCGGTGTGTTCAAACTTTGGCGACACTAGTTGCATGAGTTTTGAGGTTATGTGTGTTCGCAGAGTGTAGACAAACTGAAAGATGAAGTGGGAAACGGAGTATAATGTTCGCTTTTTGGAGGTTTATGCTTTGCATGGGTGTTTGCGGGATATCAGTGATGCTGATTACAAAAATAAGCAACATATTGCTGCTCCTGAGACCATCACGTGCGATCAGAAAACAGACTGCCAATATCTGAGCTGCCGGGCAAAATTTATTGAATACAAATACAAGCAAATGTAATTCTAGATGTGGAATTGCTCTCGTCTACAAGACTAAAATCCCATCATTCGAGTCGGACGACTATTTTTTTAAGGGATTTTTTGACAGGAGGGAAGGCTACAGAAATCAAGAAGCTGCATCCTTTATTCAATAATTATCTATTTAAAACGTCGCGGCAGTGCTACCTATTGACATATGTTTGAATTTTGAAATATTGCCACTGAATAGATCTACCTTCATCAGAGTAGTTTGCTAAACATTCTCTTCTCAATGCGGCCTGCTTCGAATAATTACTGCTGTCAATGTTAATAACTGTTATTGTTAATGTTAATAATTATTGGTGTTAACGAAAAAGCGTCATCAGCAACTACAACCGCATCTTATAGCATGCCGAATGTCCTCGATTGTAAGGCACGCAATGTGTTATGTAATTTCAGTTCATGCATTACAGGATCTTTATTTCTTATCGCATAATTAACTCTATTTAGAAGAAACGTGAGCAGTTCTGATGACATTCTAAGATAATTAAAATAACTTCTTGGGTCTTCCATTATAAATTATTTCAGCAAGCATGCTGAGCAACCGAGATGACGTCTTTTTTTTCATCCAGTCACGAATCGAAACACGTTTCATATTATTTTCTTATGCAGCGATTCCAGCCAACAAGCTTTAACTCCATCACAATTCATGCGACGTGCAGCCGCCAAAACTTTCATTTCAGACACGACTCACAAAACCACAAAACGACTAAACTGAAGTGTATACTGATTTCGCCGTGTCTACAGTCAAATATGAAATCATCTGCGTGCAACTCAATCCACCAACGAGTGGCGCAACCCAATGTCGTCGTGTAAAGTAGGCTTAAGGTATAGTTCATATTAATCGATTCGCACCGCAGTACAAACGAAACACTCTCTATTGCGCACTTTGAAGATCAGTATGCCGAATGTGTCCTCTGCATCGTGTATATGGGGTGTCTAAACGTCGATTGCTGGTGTCGTGGGAGGTGCAGTTACATATGTAGCAAAGACGTCTCTCACATTAAATGTACACTACTGCGCATTGAAATTGCTACACCACGAAGATAACGTATTACAGACGCGAAATTTAACCGACCGGAAGAAGATGCTGTGATTTGCAAACGATTACCTTTTCAGAGCATCCACTCAAGTTTGGCGCCGATGGCGACACTTTCAACGTGCTGACATGAGGAAAGTTTCCAAGCGATTTCTCATACACAAACAGCAGTTGACCGGCGTTGCCTGGTGAAACGTTGTTGTGATGCCTCGTCTAAGGAGGAGAAATGCGTACCATCACGTTTCCGACTTTGATAGAGGTCGGATTGTAGCCTATCGCGATTGCGGTTTATCGTATCGCGACATTGCTGCTCGCGTTGGTCGAGATCCAATGACTGTTAGCAGAATATGGAATGGGTGGGTTCAGGAGGGTAATACGGAATGCCGTGCTGGATCCCAATGGCCTCGTATCACTAGCAGGCGAAATGACGGGCATCTTATCCGCATGGCTGTAACGGATCGTGCAGCCACGTCTCGATCCCTGAGTCAATAGATGGGGACGTTTGCAAGACAACAACCATCTGCACCAACAGTTCAACGACGTTTGCAGCAGCATGGACTATCAGCTCCCAGACCATGACTGCGGTTACCCCCGACTCTGTATCACAGACAGGAGCGCCTGCGATGGTGTACTCAACGACGAACCTGGGTGCACGAATGACAAAACGTCATTTTCTCAGATGAATCCAGGTTCTGTTTACAGCATCATGATGGTCACATCCGTGTGACCGCAGTGACCGCACATAGGAAGCGTGTATTCGTCATCGCCATACTGGCGTATCACCTGGCATGATGGTATGGGGTGCCATTGTTTACATTTCTCGGTCACCTCTTGTTCGCATTGATGGCACTTTGAAAAGTGGACATTACGTCTCAGATGTGTTACGACCCATGGCTCTACCCTTCATTCGACCCATGCGAAACCCTACATGTCAGCAGGATAATGCACGACCGCATGTTGCAGGTTCTGTACGGGCCTCTCTGGATACAGAAAATATTCTTCTTCTGCCCTGGTCAGCACATTCTCCAGATCTCTCACCAACTGAAATCGCCTGGTCAATGGTGGCCGAGCAACTGGCTAGTCACAATACGCCATTCCCTACTCTTGATGAACTGTGGTATCGTGTTGAAGATGCATGGGCAGCTGTACCTGTACACCCCATCTAAGCTTTGTTTGACTCAATGCCCAGGTGGATCAAGGCCGTTATTACGGCCAGAGGTGGTTGTTCTTGGTACTGATTTCTCGGGATCTATGCACCCAAATTGCGTGAAAATGTAATCAAATGTAAGTTCTAGTTTATATTAGTCCAATGAATACCCGTTTATCATCTACATTTCTTCTTGGTTTAGCAATTTTAATGGCCAGTAGTGTATTTCTCTTTTAAGAACAATTTTCAGTGCTTCCAACACTAAGTGAACTCCGTCTACAGGCCCTGGCCATCCCATCGTTACCAACCGACCACTGAGTCATCTTCTTCTAATGAATGCGCTCTGGAGAAGCTTGTTGTCAGCGCACCTGTCTGTGTGCAGCGTCAAGGTTAACCGCAGCCATGGTCTCCGAGCTGATAGTCCATGCGCGCTGTTCGTGCAGATGGTTGTTGTCTTGCAAACGTCCCCATCTGTTGACTCAGGGACCGAGACGTGGCTGCACGATCCGTTACCATCTCTTCGTAATAACGTAGTGACAGTGCATAAAGGAGAACCAAGGTCAGGTGAACAATACCTTCAGTGGGAATATCCTCCTTAAAAACAAGGCAGTCATAGTGGATAATTCGGGATCCATACTAAATGCAATGCAAAAAACGGGGTGACAAAAGCTAGTAAATTGTACCTTTCGTAGTAGTACGACATCCGCATAGGACTCGTAGATAAAATGACGCAGCGAAGCGATCCACAGATCCAATTCCACCCTATTAACAGTCAAAGAAAGAAACGAATAAGCCAACGTACGTTAACAACAAGAAACGAAATTCGCGGAGCCGACCGACTGAATTACATCAACAAATATCAAGATCCACTGCATAGCCCGGTGACGAGCCAGAGGGGAGAGGAGCTCCCAACGCCACCTATGGAATCTTTGTTTCTTCTTTTTACGAGTCACCACAGCTCATGTTGGATGCGTTGTTTACAATGACTACGAGGCAATACAGCATCGACAGTAGTGGACATAGGTGGTTCGTGAAAATTAACCAAAGCAGATGACAAACAATGAGCAGCAGAGATCTACTCCGTAGGCTAGGATCTTACATTTGGTATTGGCAAAAAAGAGAGGTTCAAGCATCACAATATCTGTGCCGAAAGGTAGGATTTCATGCCCACCTGTCCGACTCCATTGCAGCAAAATCAGTTGGTCGCCTGAACGTCAGTGAAATGGATGACATCAGGGGACAGGTACTTTTAGAGACTCTTCAACCTGCTGATGTTAAATCATAGGAACATCAAAGTCTCATCGATTTCCTCTCCTTTGGGTGGTTCCGGAAGTGTTACCTCACCCACAGGAGAGATACTAGGATTAAAGCTGTTTTCGCACTATCGACCCCATTACGAATGCAGGACTCAGCACTACAAGATCCATTAACCGACAAAACTACCTCATGGAGGGTTGATTAAAGAGCAGACGTATCTGATTCCTCACAAACCTGCGTACGACGTCTCTTATATTGCACTGCGGTCACTGCCATCTTGGCAGCAACAGTTTCAGGGAAGTGCTGTGAGGATAAAGGCGAGAAGTCAAGAGCAGTAAGCAGCGCATTTCTCTGGTGTTCCATTGCACACGGGCAAGACGGAGCACCAAAGTCGTGAACTGGAGAAACGAGATCAGCTAACGTCAATTTTAGACGCTGTTTAGAAGTGGTCTCCAACGAAAATAGCCACCGCGGGAAATTATATCGAATGTGGCCACTTTCACTGGACAGAAAGCATTTTCCCACTAGCCTGTTATACCTTATATGAAAGCGGTGACCACAGACCTGTAGCTGGGAAGGAATATTACGTATGAAATCTCCACTGAATGGATTCCGCTGTAACATTGCAACCGGTGTTGAGTGGACCAGCGCCCTCGTCGTATATCACTCACATCATTGTAAGGGAGTAACACCTCCTTAAGTAAACTGTCGTCAGCTTTCGGGATGAGAATGAATATTCGGACATTGATATAATCCAATTCCACGATGGCAAGAACCACGATATTTATGGAATCATCGCGATGCTTAGCCCGTGGCTCTTGGTCTAGTGGTTGGTGTTGCTGCCTCTGGATCAGGGGGTCCCGGATTCGATTTCGGACTGAGTTGGGGATTTTCTCTGCCCTGGAACTGGGTATTTGTGTTTTCGTCGTCATTTCATAATCATCCTCATCATTTGTGACAGTGAAAAAAATTGAACTGTTAAAAAATTGAGACTTTGTACTGGCGCTGATGACCACACAGGTAAGAGCTCCACACACCAAACATCATCATAATGAGAATGAGATTTTCACTCTGCAGCGGAGTGTGCGCTGATATGCAACTTCCTGGCAGATTAAAACTGTTTGCTGGACCGAGACTCGAACTCGAGAACTTTGCCTTTTTGTTGTTGTTGTTGTTGAACGTTGGGTTTCGTCGTTGCGGACGTCACATGACAGTTTATTTTATTATAGATGGCGAGCAGCCCTCTGACCGAACACGCTGAGCTACCGTGCGGACATCATCTGAGCTACCCAAGCACGACTCACGCCCCGTCCTCACAGCCTTACTTCTGGCAAATGGTAGAGCACTTGCCCGCGAAAGACAAAGGTCCCGAGTTCGAGTCTCGGTCCGGCACACAGTTTTAATCTGCCAGGAAGTTAAACATCATCATCATCACGATGCTTAAAGGGAACTTCAGAAACAGGACGCAAAAGCAACCTATTTACTTGTAGTGGCTCCAAAAACTTTACTAAAAGACGTAAATTGCCAGAATCTAAAGAGGCAGTATGAACCCGATCAGATGTTACATGACTTGTGTAAACACGCCACTCATGAACCTCCAAAGATGCGGGTTGCACGAAACGCTTGGATTTATCGAAACTGTAGCTAACTGCACCTTTTCTTAGAACCCATGGTGGACGCTATGAGCACACTATACCGCTGTCAACTGTCACACACGGCAACAAACGCTGCTGATCAAACAACGTCGCAACTACACGAAGACACAAACAATAGAGAGGAAAAGATACCCAGGCACGCACAACGCTGCGATGAGGCGATAAACTAGCAACTTTCCCACTCGGCGCTAGAGGCAGAACTCCACACAGTACTGAAAGCATATCAACGTATTCTACATCTAGATTCTACATTTATACTCCGCAAGCCACCCAACGGTGTGTGGTGGAGAGAACTTTAAGTGCCACTGTCACTACCTCCCTTTTCTGTTTCAGTCACGTATGGTTCGCGGGAAGAACGACTGTCTGAAAGCCTCTGTGCGCGCTCGAATCTCGTGATCTCCTCGGGAGGTATAAGTAGGGGGAAGCAATATATTCGACACCTCATCCAGAAACACACCCTCTCGGAACCTGGCGAGCAAGCTACACCTCGATGCAGAGCGCCTCTCTTGCAGAGTCTGCTACTTGAGTTTGTTAAACATCTCCGTATCGCTATCAGGCTTACCAAATAACCCAGTGATGAAACGCGCCGCTCTTCTTTTGATCTTCTCTATCTCCTCCGTCAACCCGATCTGGTATGGATCCCACACTGATGAGCAATACTCAAGTATAGGTCGAACGAGTGTTTTGTAAGCCACCTCCTTTGTTGATGGACTACATTTTCTAAGGACTCTCCCAATGAATCTCAACCTGCTACCACCTTACCAACAATTAATTTTATATGATCATTCCACTTCAAATCGTTCCGCACGCATACTCCCAGATATTTTACAGAAGTAACTGCTACCAGTGTTTGTTCATATAATCACACATTAAAGGATCCTTCTTTCTATGTATTCGCAATACATTACATTTGTCTATGTTAAGGGTCAGTTGCCACTCCCTGCACCAAGTGCCTATCCGATGCAGATCTTCCTGCATTTCGCTACAATTTTCTAATGCTGCAACTTCTTTGTATACTACAGCATCATCCGCAAAAGCCGCATGTAACTTCCGACAGTATCTACTACGTCATTTATATATATCGTGAAAAGCAATGGTCCCATAACACTCCCGTGTGGCACGCCAGAGGTTACTTTAACGTCTGTAGACGTCTCTCCATTGATAACAATATGCTGTGTTCTGTTTGCTAAAAACTCTTCAATCCAGCCACACAGCTGGTCTGATATTCCTTAGGCTCTTACTTTGTTTATCAGGCGACAGTGCGTAACTGTATCGAACGCCTTCCGGAAGTCAAGGAAAATAGCATCTACCTGGGAGCCTGTATCTAATAATTTCTGGGTCTCATGAACAAATAATGCGAGTTGGGTCTCTCACGATCGCTGTTTCCGGAATCCATGTTGATTCCTACAGAGTAGATTCTGGGTTTCCAACAACGACATGATACTCGAGCAAAAAACATGTTCTAAAATACTACAACAGATCGACGTCAGAGGTCTATTGTTTTGCGCATCTGCTCGACGACCCTTTTTGAAGACTGGGACTACCTGTGCTCTTTTCCAATCATTTGGAACCTTCCATTCCTCTAGAGACGTGCGGTACACGTCTGTTAGAAGGGGGGCAAGTTCTATCGCGTACTGTGTGTAGAATCGAATTGGTATTCCGTCAGGTCCAGTGGACTTTCCTCTGTCTAAAACGCATTTTACATTTGCCTTAAACTTTTTGCATAAACACTCAGCATTGTCAGTGTCGGAAGAGAAATTTTCGTTTACATCTGTTAGGTAGTCTGAAATCTGCCTTCTTTTACTCTTGCTAAACAGATAAACCTTCTTCCCTTTTTTATATTCCTATTAACTTCCATATTCAGGATGCTGCAACGGCCTTATGATCACTGATTCCCTATTCTGCACTTACAGAGTCGAAAAGTTCGGGTCTGTTTGTTATCAGTAGGTCTAAGATCTTATCTCCACGATTCGGTTCTCTGTTTAATTGCTCGAGGTAATTTTTGGATAGTACACTCAGTATAATGTCTCTCGATGCTGTGACCCTACCACCCGTCCTAAACATCTGAGTGTTCCAGTATATATCTGGTAAAATGAAATCTCCACCTAAGACTATAATATGCTGAGAAAATTTATGTGAAATGTATTCCAAATTTTCTCTCAGTTGTTCTGCCACTGATGCTGCTGAGTCGGGACGTCGGTAAAAGGAGCCAATTATTAACCTAAATCGGTTGTTGAGTGTAACCTCCACCCATAATATTTCACAGGAACTATCCACTTCTACTTCACTACTGGATAAACAACTACTAACAGCGACAAACACGCCACCACCGGTTGCATGCAATCTATCCTTTCTAAATACCATCTGTGCCTTTGTAAAAATTTCGGCTGAACTTATCTCTGACTTCAGCCAGCTTTCTGTACCTATAACGATTTCAGCTTCGGTGCTTTCTATCAGCGCTTGAAATTCCGGTACTTTACCAATGCAGCTTCGACAGTTTACAATTACAATACCGATTGCTTCTTGGTCCCCGCATGTCCTGACTTCGCCAAGCACCCTTTGAGGCTGTTGCCCTTTCTGAAATTGCCCGAGGCCATCTAACCTAAAAAACCGCCCAGTCCACGCCACACAACACCTGCTACCCGTGTAGCCGCTTGCTGCGTGTAGTGGACTCCTGACCTATCCAGCGGAACCCGAAACCCCACCACCCTATGGCGCAAGTCGAGGAATCATTGTCTGTGTGCTTCCCCTGGAAGCCGCCCTACATGAACTTGACAGGACCAGTTATGATTCTGCACTACACAGTAACTACACACAAGCATGCAATTTAATGAATCCCATTGTCATGTAATACGCTATTGTCATGTGGCAAAGAGATGTTCCACTTATAAACGACTGGGACTTAAAAAAAAAAAAAAACAAAAAAAAAAAACAGGAACCTGACAAGGAATCGAACTATAGCTCCATTGTTCATGTGGATTTGATTATACCAGCAGTCTACTCAGTGAGTTACGGTAGCTAATGGAGCAGAGCGGTTGATACACGCGACTCTGTTCATTCCGATGCGCTGCACACTTACCTTACTTTTTCGTGTCCGGAGATTTGTTTCAAAGCCTTTCAGCTCAATGTCGGGCAAAGTCCAATGTTTCTCTGTTCTCAAGCCATAGTTTGCCAAGGGTGCACCTTGTGGGGCAGATGGAACACTGTAGAAGGTGTTCCATATCCTGAACTTCACCACAGTCGCATTTGTTGTCTCCTTCGTCCTTGAAGCCCCATTGACTAGGTTTGCTTTAACTGGTGCTACGCCTGTTCTGATGCGGTACAGTGTTCTCCAAATCTTCCAGCTTGATGTACTGCCGCTGCGTATTTCTCGTGAGGCAGGATAGTCCTTCGGAGGCTCGTTCAGTTCACTATTGAGAAACCTCTTGCGGGATTTAAGTCTGTTACATCAACACGAAGAACAATGCAGCGGGTGGCGCTCGTTGAAAATCTGTATGTTCGTGCGCAATTCTTCGGGATTCAGGAGATAAGAATCCAGCTGCTTTGTATATTTTACCAAGTGGAGTAGGTTTCATGTTTCATGTTTCATTAAGGACTGTAGTGACTTTTTTGGCACGTGTGGATCCAGACCATACACGGCATGCATATTTTGCCGTGGAGAAGCAAAGTGCTTGAGCAGTTGTTCGTAATACACTCGGACTAGCTCCCCATTTACTATTCGTAAGTTTTCTTAACATATTGTTCCTGGCAGCAACTTTTTAACAGGTTTTTTCACAGTGATATCTGTAGTTCATTGATCTATCCAGCACGACACCAAGGTATGTTGGTTTGTCTGTATGGTCCAGTTTGTTGCCATCCCAGGTGACGTTCAGCTTCATGTTTGCCTGTTTTGTGCGGAGGTGGAAAGCGCTAACCTGTGTCTAGATGGATTTGGTTTGAGGGAGTTCTCTTTATAGTATTTAGACATTACGTTTAGCGAGCTTTCTAATTTCCCTTCTACTTCCTCGAAGCTATTTCCTTGTTCTGTAAAGGCCAGGTCATCGGCGTACAAGGAATGGGTAGTACGTTCCTGTGTTGGTTGATCATTGGTGTATAGGTTAAATAGTAGGGTGGCCAGAACACTGCCCTGGGCGACGCCATCGGCTTTTTTTTTCCGTCCAGCATTACACAGAACTGTCTGTTTTGCTGCAGAGACTCAATGATTTTTGTGAACTGATGATCCTGCGCTGCACAATGTAAAAGTGTTGTGAGCTCCTCTTGAATTTCGATGAAGAGTGCGGCATTTTTTTTTCACCCTGTATGCGCTAAATTAATTTCCTCTGACTTCTTAGGATGCTGTTCCATTGCCTAGACGCGGCAGCAACTATATGTGTATCCTCAAGTTAGGGTAAGTGAATTCTTTACTGCAATATATCGCTCCTTCCAGCATTCAATCGCTGCATGGGCACTCTGCCAACGAGCATCAAGAGGCGGGGGAGGGGGGGGGGGGCGGGAGGAGGGTAGGGGAGGGGAAGGGGGCCTGTGGCGATACCGTTGTAGGCGATCTGCGATGTTTACCGGGGTGACAGCTCTGCCTTATCAGCACTTCAGATTCTCATCTGGCTATGATTGGCCACTTCGCAGGCTGAAATATGATGACAGTTCGATTTTAGTATCCGTCTCCTAACTCGCCAAGCATATCGCGATGTTCTGTTAACGACGCTACGCAACATATTCGAAAGTAATGCAAGTTTTTACATCTGACAATGAGTACGTGCTGTGCTGTGAAAATAATAGCAGTGCATATCTGAAGAACAACAGCAATTGTATGAGATACCACTCATTGATCTCGACTAACATTACTATTCTGTCACGAATTTCTTTTATATTCATGTTTGTTTTCTACTATTTGCTGAGACTTAGGAGCAGTGTTACATAATTCCATTCCTCTGCACCAATTCTTCCAACCGTACAATTGTCAGCCAATGCTGAAGGGATCTTGTACCAAGGCTAGGCAAAGAAAAACAAAAACGTATCCACAACAAGAAATACTTAACAATAATTTTTACTTTAATCGTTACAGTATTAGTAAATATAGCAAAGAAGGACACACTTAAAACAGTTACTAGAGGGATACCTTTATTGTTACCCTAATAAATTTGCTAAAGACACTTAGATATGTTTCTTGAGGGACACCATTGTTTTGTTCAAAGCATTAAGAGAGGACGTCACTGATTCGATGTTTAAAATAACGTGGGGGAGGGAATGACGTACAGTAATGGGAAGACATTTCAGAAGCGCCAGTCATGGAACAGTTCGACGATATTCTGCCTCTAGATAGTACCATAACCCTTCTCTATGTACACGCCATACCTATCAGAGGAAGTATGAGAGATAGGTTATTAAAGATTGAACGATGCCTCCTGAACCCACGCTATGGATCTGTCAATGTTAATGAATAACACTATGTTGGGTACCAGTCTTACTATAACCATAAAAAAATTCTATTGACTATAAACCGGGATCATTTCGTTGGCACAATACACAATTGTTCGTTAACGTTTAATTCTAAGTGTATCAGCTGCAATAAATTATGCCTATCGACAAGTATTCTTTTTATATCAAGTCGCTTCTTAACAAAAGCCTGCGGTCTAATAATCTTCGAATTGTTTACGGTTCATCTGATAATCAGTGGTAACTTTGTTTTCGTATCAAATACACTAGGATTTTACTTCCTCTGGATTTATAACAGCTGTCAGCAATCGCCTAAAAACTGTTTTTCTGCCTGTTCTGTGAGTGTATTGCTCTTCTCAGTACTCTATGTTTTGCTGCCAGTATTGTTTCTTTTGTATCTGTGTTTGGTTTAATATATAGCGCAGGTTGACGCTACATTTACGGGTGCAAGTTGTGCTTTCACAAGCTGTCACTGTCTCAGTAACAGAATGCTCAATGACACAGGCCATTTATTTCAAAAGAATTTTGGATAGTGCTAACTTCCTGCTTCAAACTAAGCTATGGAACACATCGGGTGATCTTGGACTTGGCGCTGTACGGCCTCAGTGGCCAGAGTTGTGTTTGTGTCAATACGTGTGTGTACTCTACTTTAGAAGAAGGACTTGTAACCGAAAGCTCAGATGCATAGCAGTCTTTTTGTTGTGCCTGTCTGTAACTCAACATCACCTGTATATGGTGAGTAGCAGTCGACTCTTTCCGTAATACAATCACCTTTTTATATACTGAGTGATCAAAAAGTCAGTATAAATTTGAAAACGGAATAAATCACGAAATAATGTAGATAGAGAGGTACAAATTGACGCACATGCTAGGAATGGGATGGAATTTTATTAGAACCGAAAAAATACAAAAGTCAAAAAATGTCCGACAGTTCGCGCTTCATCTGATCAGAATAGCAATAATTAGCATAACAACGTAAGACAAAGCGAAGATGATGTTCTTTACAGGAAATGCTCAATAAGTCCACAATCATTCCTCAACAATAGCTGTAGTCGAGGAACAATGTTGTGAATAGCACTGTAAAGCATGTCTGGAGTTACGGTGAGGCATTGGCGTCGGATGTTGTCTTTCAGCATCCCTAGAGATGTCGGTCGATCACGATACACTTGCGACTTCAGGTAACCCCAAAGCCAATAATCGCACGGTCTGAGGTCTGGGGACCTGGGAGGCCAAGCATGACAAAAGTGGCGGCGGAGCACACGATCATCGCCAAACGATGCGCGCAAGAGATCTTTCACGCGTCTAGCAATACTTTTTTTTTTATTCTAATAAAGCCCCATGTCATTCCAAGCATGTGTGTGAATTTTTACCCCTCTATCTACATTATTCCGTGGTTTATTAAGTTTTCAAATTTATGCTGACTTTTTGATCACCCGGTACATGAGGCACTGGAGGGACATCTAGGGCTAGAGAAACCAATTAAGAAACTGCGGAATGATACAGTCCTGGTGGAGACAGCAAGATCTGTCCCAGGAACCTAGGTGCTTAACGTCGAATCACTTGGAGAATATGGTATAACTACATTGTTACATACTGTTCTAAATTATGATAAATGGACGATCAGGTACAGGAACATAATGTTTGTTGGATATGTGTTAATATTGCCCAAAAGACCATTCAAACTGGTAGGAGGGTTCGAAGACGATGATCCACTTGCGTCCCATAGTCTGCTAGGGAAATCAGCATCCGCCCTTCAGTGTCTCGCTTACTTGGGTAAGCCATTATATGACTGAGGTTAGACTGGTTCTCCAGAGGCTGCCCACTTACGACTGTTCTGCCTCAACAACTATGCACGCCATCGGCACTGTGAGATTGACGGTTATTTTATAGAAGTTCGTAAAAACCTCGCGAGCCAGACGAGTGGGCTCTCATCCTCGCTCCCTGTGATACACACTGTCACACTGCCGCATTGCCTCGTGGTCGCTGAATCGTGTACAGCGCCTGCCATTAGCGAGATATGACGATGCTCACCAGCCATCAGTTTGGGGAACATGGGTTGACCAAACACACGGATAGACCAAATTGCAACTCGAAGACTGAGCCCCCTGAAATGTTCGCTACGCGATACCACCCAGAAGGATATGAGGAGCATTCCCTCTAGTAATGCTCGAGGTCTTTTCGTTCTCTTTTACCCAAGGATAGGTTGCAACAGGGATAATCTCGTGGAATGAGACGATCATTGCAGAGTAAACGTTCTATTCTATGGTGCCAAATTCTTAGGAGCACGTACACCACTGGAAGTTTCTTCTAAGAGTCCTGTAATTACTGTATTACATTAAACATTCATACATGCTGCGGTGTATGGCATCGGTTGCAGAACTAAAGGTGTTGAAGATGAAAATGTAGACCTTGGAAATCGACAGCAAATACAAAGAAACAATAAACCTTACTGGACAAAGAAAAGTAATATAAACACACTATACTGATGATGTGCGACTGGTTTGCGTCTTTTTCGTGGTGGGAGCAGTACTAGTTCCATATTAAACATCAAAGTCCACAAATCTTCCAAGTGGACGATTAGATGCAGCGTGATACGTCTGTTACCGAGGGAGGCTCTTGGACTCACATCTGACTGAAAATTAACGTCCTCGAATGAAAGATTAGCATTAAGACATCACCAAAGATCACTTCTGACCAAGAGATAGCCCTTGTCTAGCAATGGAGGCGTTACAAAACCAGTGCTCAATAGCCTATGGGACAGCAAGGGAAGTCATCGTGAGTATTATGTTTACTAGCGAATGCTTAACAACTTGGATTCACGTTCATTACGTCGTTACTGAAGGGACACCGTGGAATTTCTTCACCGCCCACCGTTTCAAACTCACGGCTGGGGCCTTCCTCAGGAAAATTCGCAGAACGTATACCGGGAAAAATTGCACCTGCAAAATTTGAAATGTTAACTAGTGAGAAAATAAAACTAATTTTGTAGATCAACCTAGTTTTCACAATGCAACAAAAGCTGACTTTCCAACACAGTTTCAATTGTCCTTTCCACTTGTTCGCGTCTAAGCCAAAATTTTCTAATTTGAACAACACGATCGTTTGTCCTAGCTTATACATACATTTTCAGCACTTTATCTTGCTTTGTTGGTGACGTAATCACAGCCTCGTAGTTTGAAAGCTGTTTTGCATAAAAGCAATTCTCAGAAGGCTCTGCCGGAATCTTTTGTTCAAAGCCGACTGCAGACACTGTGAACACTACAAAGGATGCCTGAGGCTCGATGCGGGTGTGAAAGTGGCGCTCATGTATCTCGCAAAGGAGTCAAACAGAATATAACGCTTACTTCCTCTCTCTCTCTCTCTCTCTTTTCCTTTTTTTTAAACCCAAATCGATCAAAAGTCTATTGTAAACGTTCCAAGCCTTTTCCGCCTTTGCAGATGTCCCGCCTTCTGAGTTAAGAAAAATAGGAAGGAGAAGAAATGAAATTTTATCCTCCCAGTGTCACTTTAATTTACAATTCTACAGCTGCCTCTCGATATTTCAGCTGTGCAAGACCTGCAGAATTAAATTTCGATCCTCACTGGAATCTGGAGCTCACCTAATAGTAAACATATGCGATGTCTCGGCTAATCTTCATTAATATTTCTTTCTTTTCAAACTCATTTTTAGAGATAGCAAAATGTCAATTAAGTATCTGTTGGTCCATTGCATCGCAATATTATTAATGGTTTTTTGTGATGAGCTGGGTTCAGTGCACACATGTCTAATCGCTCTCAGCGCCATGATGTCTTCATTTAGTAATGCAGGCTACACACTTGTTAACAGATATATTGCTACCTAACGGTTATTGTAGTTCATGGCTCAACGCAAACAACCAAAAGAAGCGTCATTTCATTTGGTACAGGTTTGCTTGAACAGAATTGCAGTTTCTCACAATTAATCCTCAGCTCTGTTGGTGGAGTATGAAGAACCCCATGTCTCATTTATTTTGTAATATTTCCGTTGTAAACAAAAGACAGAGAGATACGGCATTAATACCAGTTGTGAGTTGGAGAACGAAGTCTTTCGCGACGGCACTATCCTATAAAACACTCCCGGGTTTCTTGCCGCATCAGTTCAGGGTAAAGCCATGAGCTTTCGGCGATTTCCACCATCATCAACGTCAGGAGCAACTGTCAGTCATTTCTACAGTTGTGATCTTAGTTGATGTCGTTGTCTGAACACTTGAGGAAGCCTGATGCATTAATACTACTACATGGCGAAGTTTCACAAGTATCAGATATTAGACCTCACAAGCATTCAAGTGAATACGTTTTCTTTCCCACGCTTTTTTGATCAAGTTTCCTTCCAAATATTTCTTACAAATGTTGCCATTCGTCGTTAGTCTTTCAACACGATCTCAGAGAAGGAAATAATATTCCACATCAATACAGCTACGCGAAAACTGACTAACAGGCTTCTCGCTGACACAGAAGTAGTGATAATTCTTAATGCTCTATATTTCTGCCAGTCAGAAGATGGAATAAGTGCTCAATTATATGATTTCACTGCAAGTGCTCTTGAACTTGAATCTGATGTGTATTGAGACGGTGTTCCTAAAAGTAATGAAGGAGAAAATATAGATCCATTGAAACCTGTAGACTGGGAAAAAAATCCTGATTGGAAGTGATATAATATATACAACTATGTTTTTTGCCTTTCAGGCGTGGAAGGTCTCGCCAGGAAATTTAAGTCCGGATATATATTGGAAAAGCGGTACCTATTTCTTTCTGACCTCGTGCCGAATCTTATGTAGTCACATACAAATGAAGAAATACGAGCGCGCTGAAAAACTTCCACTCCCATCTTATACATAACGGTAGGATACTGAAAATTTTTATTAGGTTAAAGTGTTTGTCAAGCTGTGTGACGACAAGTCACACTTAGGACAGTATAGATAGAGATACATTTCTGCTGGGTACAAGTGAGTCACTATTTTTCATCATTTCATCAGCTCTTAGATATTACAGTCAATTTACCGGAGGAAAGGGAAAATTATAAAATTTCATCTGTGGGAGTCTGGAACCACGCGATCGCTACGGTCGCAGGTTCGAATCCTGCCTCAGGCATGGATGTGTGTGATGTCCTTAGGTTAGTAAGGTTTAAGTAGTTCTAAGTTCTAGGGGACTGATGACCTCAGATGTTAAGTCCCATAGTGCTCAGAGCCATTTGAACCATCTGTGAGAAAGATATAAGATTTATTGGGAACTTCGACTAATGACTAAATAGTGATTCAATTTCACGTAGATGCAGTTTCAAGAAGTACCTACCGAAAAGAAAAGAAAAAAGAAAATACGGATTGAAGTTAAAGTGCTTGGATAAATCAGACATATATTCCTTATGTAATCATATGGGATACATCGTAAAGAAAAAATGAAACCATGCATTAGTCTTACAAATGGTTTATTTAAACTTCCTCCTCCCATCCAAGGCATCAATAGTAATATTACACCTGATAATTGGATTACGTATATGTAGCTGTGTTTCAATCTGCGTTTGATACTATCAAAATTCATTAACCACAGCTGCAATCAAAATTTAAACGTGATCACAAACTTTTACCGACTATTGCATATCTGGGTCACATCGATAACGAGACACTCTCTTCGTACGTTCCTGAAGAAAATGGCCAGTTATAGTGTTGTCTATGAGTAACCCCCTTGTCTTGAGGAGGCGTCATTGTTTCGTAATCAACACGTCGTGCCGGCCGCTTAAATTTTGATTAATAATCAGCACTGTCGGCGGAAGTTGGTCTTGTCAAAGAGGGTGAATGAGCGGACAGCGATTCAGGGCGCTCTCCTCTCCTTGGGGTGGGAATGTGCCCCTAAACATGGAAGAATCAGAAATGATCAATGCCATGAGAATGAAGAAGGTGTGGTGAAACAAGCGCTGTATCATTGCAGAAATACAAAGATGAGCAAGTGAGCCGGAATTACCCCAGATCACTGTTAGTTGTGCCACGTCACCACAACGCGTCTGTGCGTAAAATACAAGTATTGCAACATAATTTTAGAATGTAAGTAAAAGTAATAATTTGTTTTCCGAACTTTGTTAGCATGTGCTTTAGTATATCAATTTGTAAACTGTCAAGTATCAGAATGATTAGATCAATATTTTTCCATAAATAAATCATTTTAAGTTAAAAATAAGTGGCACTAAATAATAAAGCTAGAAACCCGAATTTGGTTATAATGTGCAGATGTATGTCAAAATTAACTTGTACAAGTCTCAAAGTGAACAAACAAATATTTTGGTCAGAATCTGCGTTTTTAAGAAAAACTGAAGGCTCTAAATATTAGACTTAGAAATATGAAAATTTGTATGAAGCTTTAGTTCAACATAAAAACATTAATTATTTAACCCTTTTGAGATACTTCTAATAGTTTTCGAGTCATTTGTAGAAAACTAAGTTTAGAACTATAACATCCTTATTAGTAGTAGGTGAAGTATCATTATATTAATGCTAGAAAGTTTTGGTTGCAACACATGCTGAAATTTATTAAGTAATGGAGCTATAACAAGTTTTAGGGCATGGATGTAAATAATAAGTACAAGATCTCTTAAAGTTGTAGTTCAGAGGTCACGTTCTACTGTCAGTTCCGTTCTGAAAGTTCTACACGGAAAATTTAAATGCAGGCGAACTAAACCTTTTCCTGTGATTTTGACCAACATAACTACATGGATACAAAAATTATGAAGATTCAAAATTAATACACAATAGTGTTACAAAATATTATGTGTCCGAGAAAGCGGCCGTATAGAGGCTGCTATCGTGGGCATAGGGCGGATGACAGCAGGTATTCCCTTGGCCGTCTACTGCGTCACATGTACAAATGCAGCCCCAGAGGCAAGACTAGGCTTCACTTTGCGCCCAGCCACTGTAAGATCCGCGTCAGTCAAAAGCCAGAGTGCGCGCCGCCTCGGATGACGTCAGAGACCGGCTGCTACTAAACGCATATTTTCGGTAATAATTGAAAGTGAACTCTCGAGGGCTGCACTCTGTGCTGGATCGCTTAGATTTTGCAAAAGTGACTGTTAGTGTGCCGCCTGTAGTGTTTATAAAATCCAAACGGCAAGTGGTGACAGTTATTTTCCACTTTTGTGGCGAGCATTTATTTTGATTATCAGATGTCAGGGCGAAAGACAGTTTAATAGGAACTTACCATAGAATTCGCCTCTAAACTGTTCGTAGATTGCTGTTTAGGATAGATAGATTTATTGTCATTATTAAGATACTAAATATTACAATGTTAAGTGTTAGAAATTTTACCAAATATATCTCTCAATTAGTCCTGATTCCGCTGAACAAGTAGAGAATAGAAACATTTCTTTCAGTCGAATGGACAAGAATGTGGACATGCAGACTGGGAACTATGGTCAGTATGTTCTCCATCGCTTTCTGCCTGACCACAGAAATATTTCCCAGGCTCTCGTATAAAGTGGCGAACAGTAATCAAATATTTACAGCATATTAACAATATTCTAATATTTCGAATATTTTCTGCTATTACTTATATAATATTATACCTATATTATTATTAAGGCCGCCCCCCACGAAGGCAATGGAAACCACTGCATTACAGACACTCACAGGGCATGTGGGATGCAATTTGAAAAGTGTCATATGATCTCTCCACTGGCAATAGATTCCCGAATAGTCCCCCATTCGAATCTGCAGAAGCGACTGGCAAAGAAGATGTGACGTGAGAAAAACATTGAATAACTAACGAAAGTTTAATGCTCTACGAACCGGAGTGTGGAATGTTAGAAGCTTAACGTGGCAGGATAGCTAGAAAATCTGAAAAGAGAAATACAAAGGCTCAAAATAGGTATAGCAGGCATCAGTGGAATTAAATGGAAAGAGTACACGGATCTGAGGTCAGAGAAATATAGGGTAATATCAACAGCATCAGAAAATGGTATAATCGGAGTACAATTCCTTATGAGTAGGAAGGCAGGGCGGAGAGTGTGTTACTGTGAACAGTTCAGCAATAAGGTTGTTGCTTTAGAATCGACTGCAAACGAACACCCACAAAGATAGTTCAGGTATACATGCCGACTCCACAAGCTGGTGATGAAGACACAGGGAAAGTATATATGGATATTGAAAGGGTAATACAGAACATATAGGGAGAAGAAAATCTGATAGTCATGGGGTACTGGAATGCGGTTGTAGGCGAAGGAGTAGAAGGAAAGGTTTCAGAAGAATATGGACTTGGGACAAGGAGTGAGAGAGGAGAAAGACTAATTGAGTTGTGTAATAAATTTTAACAAGTAGTAGTGAATACTCTCTTCAAGAATCACAAAAGGAATAGGTATACTTCGAAAAGATTTCAGATAGATTTCAGTTAGACTACATCATGGTCAGACAGATATTCCGAGATCAGATACTGGATTATAAGGTGTAACCAGGAGTAGATATAGACCCAGATCCCAATGTAGTAGTGATGAAAAGTAGGCTAAAGTTAAAGAGGTTTGTCAGGCGGAATCAATATGCAAGAAGTGGGATAAGGAATTGCTACGGAATGACAAGACACGTGTTTAGTTATTTAAGGCTCTAGATAGAGTAACAAGGAATAGTTCAGCAGGCATTACAGTTTAAGAGGAATGGACATCTCTAAAAAGGACAAACACTGAAGCTTGGAAGGAAAATATAGGTACAAAGAAGTTAACTGAGAAGAAACGAGGTGTAACAGAAGAAATATTTCAGTTGGTCGATGAACGAAGGAAATAAAAAAATGTTCATGGAAATTCAGGAACACAGAAATATAAGTCGCTGAGGAATAAAATGAGTAGGAAGTACAAGGAAGCTACACGAAATGGCTACGACGAAATGGCTACATGAAAAATGTGAGGTAATCGAAAAAGAAATGATTGTCAGAAGGACTGACTCAGCTTACAGGAAAGTCGAATTATCCTTCCATGAAACTAAAAGCAGGGGTGGTAACTTTAAAAGTGCAACAGGAATTGCGCTTTTAAATTGCAGAGGATAGAGCGGATAGGTGGAAAGAATACATTGAAAGCCTCTATGAGGGGAAAGATTTATCTGGAGTGATTCATGGAGAAACAGAGCCTATTTAGTGGAGACAGATGATCCAGTATTAGAAACAGAATTTAAAAGAGCTTTAGGGGACTTAAGATCAAATAAGGCAGAAGGGATCGATAACGTTCCACCAAAATTTCTAAAATCTTTGAGGCAAGCGGCAACAAAACGACTATTCACGTTAGTGTATAGAATGTATGAGACTGGCGACATACCATTTGATTTTCGAATAAATATCATCCAGACAACTTCGAAGACTGCAAGAGCTGATAATTGCGAAATTTATTGCACGATCAGCTTAACAGCTCATGAATCCGAGTTGGTAACAGCAGTGGTATAGGACTGGAAAAGAAAATTGTGTTAGAGGACCATTAGTTTGGCTTTAGGAAAAGTAAAAGCCACCAGTGAGGCAATTCTCAAGTTGCGGTCAATAATGGTAGATAGACTAAAGAAAAATCAAGATACCTTCATTGGATCTGACGACCGGGAAAAAGCGTTCGAAAATGTAACATGGTGCAAGATGGTTTTCTAATTCTGAGAGAAGTAGGAGTAAGCTATATGAAGAGACGGGTGATACACAATATGCACAAGTGCCAGGAGGAAAAAATAAGAGTGGACGACCAAGCACGAAGTGCTCGGATTAAAAAGAGTATAAGACAAGGGTGTAGCTTTCACCCCTACTGTTCAATCTGTGCGTCGAAGAAGCAACGATGGAAATAATAGGAAAGTTTCAGGAGCGGGATAAAAATTCAAGGTGAAAGGATTTCAATGATCTGTTTTGCTTATGACATTGCTATCCTAAGTGAAATTGAGGTAGAACTGCATGATATGGTGAAAGGAATGAACAGTATATTGAGTAGAGAATATAAATAGTTGGTAAATCGAAGAAAGACGAAAGTAATGAGAAGTATTAGAAATAAGAAGAGCGTGAAACTTAACATCAGGACTACTGAACACGAAGTAGATCTAGTTAAGGTATTCTACTACCAAGGCAGCAAAATAACCAATGACGGACAGAGCAAGGGAGACATCAAAAGCAGACTACCACTAGCAAAAAGGGCCTGGCCAAGAGAAGTGTACTGGTATCAAAAATAGGCTTTAACCTGAGGAAGAAATTTCTAAGAATGTACATTTCGAGCACAGCATTTTATGGTATGAACCACGGACTATGGTAAAATCGGAACAAAAGAAAATTGAAGATTTTGAAATATGGACTTATAAAGTCCATATAATTTTCAACATTCGGCTGTAGCCCCACATTTTAAAATCTTCGCAGAATCGGAGAGGAAAGGAATAAGTAAAAAACATTCACAGGATGAAGGGACCAGATGATAGGACGTCTGTTAAGATATCAGGGTATGACTCTCATGGTGTTAGAGGGAGCTGTAGACGGCAAAAAATGTAGAGGAAAAAGAGATATTGGAATACGTCTAGCAAATAATTGAGGACGTAGGTTGCAAGTGGTTCGTTGAAAATGGTTGAAATGGCTCTGAGCACTATGGGACTTAACATCCGAGATCATCAGTCCCATAGAACTTAGAACTACTTAAACCTAACTAACCTAAGGACAGATTGAATAACATCGGGGAGAGGCTACAACCCTGTCTCACTCCCTTCCCAACCACTGTCGGCACATTATAAGCCGCTTACATACCTTAGAGTCACATGAATATTATTCTAAGAAATGGTAGTATATGTGCTAATAAACAACTTCTGTAACTTCTGATGACGTTTGAGGATCACGCGGAGTGTTCCGAATCGGTTCTGATTAGCATTTAGGTTTTGATCCACGTGTTGTTGTGGTCTTCAGTCCAGAGACTGGTTTGATGCAGCTCTCCATGATACTCTATCCTGTGCAACCGGTGATCCCTTGATGCCTCAGAATATGTCCTACCAACCGATCACTTCTTCTAGTCAAGTTGTGCCACAAACTTCTCTTCTCCCCAATCCTATTCAACACTTCCTTATTAGTTATATGATCTACCCATCCAATCTTCAGCATTCCTCTGTAGCACCCTCTTCTCGTCCAAACTAGTTATCGTCCATGTTTCACTTCCATACGTGGCTACACTCCATAAAAATACTTTCAGATACGACTTCCTAACACTTAAATCCATACTCGATGTTAACAAATTTCTCTTCTTCAGAAATGCTTTCCTTGCCATTGCCAGTCTACATTTTATATCCTCTCTACTTCGATCATCATCAGTTATTTTGCTCCACAAATAGCAAAACTCCTTTACTTCTTTAAGTGTATCATTTCCTAATTTAATTCCGTCAGCATCACCCGACTTCATTCGACTACATTCCATGATCCTCGTTTTGTTTTTGTTGATGTTCATCTTATATCCTCCTTTCAATACACTGTCCATTCCGTTCAACTGCTCTTCCAAGTCCTTTGCTGTCTCTGACAGAAATAGAATGTCATCGGCGAACCTCAAAGTTTTTATTTCTTCTCTATGGATTTTAATACCTACTCCGAATTTCTCTTTCGTTTCCTTCACTGCTTGCTCAATATACAGATTGAATAATATCGGGGAGAGACTACAACCCTGTCTCACTCCCTTCCCAACCATTGCTTCAGTTTGATGTCCCTCGACTCTTGTAACTGCCATCTGGTTTCTGTACAAATTGTAAACAGCTTTTCGCTCTCTATATTTTACCCCTGCCACCTTCAGAATTTGAAAGAGAATATTCCAGTCAACATTGTCAAAAGCTTTCTCTATGTCTACAAATGCTAGAAACGCAGGTTTGCCTTTCCTTAATCTTTCTTCTAAGATAAGCCGTAGGGTCAGTATTGCCTGACGTGTTCCAATATTTCTACGGAATCCAAACTGATCTTCCCCGAGGTCAGCTTCTACTAGTTTTCCCATTCGTCTGTAAAGAATTCGCTTTATTTTTTTGCAGCTGTGACTTATTAAACTGTGAGTTCGGTAATTTTCACATCTGTCAGCACCTGCTTTCTTTGGGCTGTTTGTTTGATAATATTGCAGGCTATTTCTGGTTTTTCCCGAACTATCGACCCAACAATATCTAGGTGTTGAGACAGTCCGTAAGTACCCGAATGGGCGTGACATCATCCGGCTTTGTTCCACGTTGATGTCCGCCCGTAACTTCGCAGCATATTTGTTATTGGCTGTGGATACTCGCTGTTTAGAATTTCGTTAATATGGAAACACCAATGATGCCAGTCTTGAAAAGACTGCACCCACATGTATGTATCTCATCTCTCAGCCAGCATGAATGTTCGAGTGATCAGCTGTACGTACTGAAGATTCACCCTTCACCTTTATTTACGATGCTGAACCCGTAAATAAAATTTCACGTAGAGAGTCTACATCAGTATTTAGTTTCCGTAGACATCATTCGAAGAAGACCGATTTTGAAAGTCACTGTCAACATGTTGCTGATGGAACGAAATGTAGAAGGGATGAAGTATGGGTTCAAATGGCTCTGAGCACTATGGGACTTAACATCGGAGGTCATGAGTCCCCTAGAATTTAGAACTACTTAAACCTAACTAACCTAAGGACACCACACACATCCATGCCCGTGGAAGGATTCAAACCCGCGACCGTAGCGGTCACGATGTTCCAGACTGAAGCGCCTAGACCCGCTGGCCAAACCGGCCGGCCGGATGAAGTATACTGGGAGGTAGTATTCACGTAATACTCCTTTTGGTGATGCCTTGTAGTGGCATGTGAGTTGTGTGTGTAGAGCACGGAAACTACGGTGACAGCTTGAACTAACAACTGTAAACAATAATGTGCATTCGACCAGTCAGTTGAGAGCAGGCAGAGTTAAGGAGAGAACGTGAGGCAGTAGTGTGTAAACGTTGTTGTGCCACGAACTGTAAAGGAGCAACATCTTCAAACCAACTGAAAAAGACTTCCTGCAGAATGTTTTGAAGATGGGAAGAATGTTCGCGAGGTTTTTCCGGTGCACCTTGACTCACGAGTTGACTAAATTGCGAAACTTGAATATTTCTTTTCTGGCAAACATCATCACGGGGGACTTGACATTGTGTTATCAGTACCAATCTTCCACAAAACGACAAAGTGCAGAAATTCACGCGAAGGTTCAAGGCTTTGAAGACATAACAGACATTCAGGTTAATGTGACAAGCAAGTTGAATAACAGCCAAAACACGACTTTCCCGATAGTGCAACATCGTCACTTGAAAGTTCTTTCCATCTTACTCAAATGGTTCAAAATGGTTCAAATGGCGCTATGGGGCTTAACTTCTGAGATCATCAGTTCCCTAGAACTTAGAACTACTTAAACCCAACTAACCTAAGGACATTACACACAACAATGACCGAGGCAGGATTCGAACCTGCGACCGTAGCGGTCGCGCGGTTCCAGACTGAAGCGCCTAGAACCGCTCGGCCACACCGGAATGCTTAATCAAATAAGAGGAGGTTATCTAGAACACATGATGCAATAAAACGACCATCTTAACTTTTCTGTATTTATAATTGGTCCGTCCTAGAATCTTTTTGAACTATTGGGCTGACGATCACGTAGAATTACTGGTGGGTACCGTAAGAGTTCTTACATCAACAAGCATTAGCTCTCTATTTTCTGAAATGAGACACAGAATCATAGTCTTCGTCGTTTCTGTGTCGTACAACAGTCACATTTCAATATATCGTGCCAAATGTACTATATTTACAGTTGTGTTTTTCTGAGGCTCGGCCGAGAAACAAAATACACAGGTTAAAACAATGCTGCGATTGCGGCTGGGATGTCGTGTACCAGCAAAATAAGAACACGTTCGTGAGCTATGTGTTTTTGTGCCTGCAGCTCCGCAGAAAGAGAGACAACAGACTGAATCTAAAGGAAGGGGGATTTTTGTCGTGACTGCAGCCTTGTTGTAGAGGCAGTGGAAAAGCCGGGCGTGCACATGGAGTAAGAACGTCGAAATGCTTTTCCGAGAGCAGCAGGCGTGGCGCATATTTCGTTGTTCCTGATGCGCTTACTCTCAGCCAGAGGAAAGGGCGAGACTTTTGCCAGATTTCATTCCTGTGCAGGCACCGTGCTGCCGATAGCGCCGTGCTTACGGAGGGCGTGTTTCACGCTACGAACCACAGTGCAGGCGCTGATGTCCTAATTAGGACCAAATACATCTGAACTTTATTCTTAATTATGTCACACTGGTAACAAAATCAGGACGTCTCTCTTTCTTTCGATATTTTTACGCTTACTGTGTCAGCCACTTTTCATGCCATTTACACAAACAGCAGTATCACGCCTGTTGTAGGCTTGGTAGCGGGATTCTGTGTTAATTTTCGCGATATTTTTTATTTCGAAATTCAGAAACATCTACGAAATAGATGCTGGTATCACTGTGTTTTCACACAGTTTGCACCCCGACATCATGAAGAATTTCACCCCGTAGTCCCACATAGGTCGAGTACTTCTGTATAAAAACTACACCGTCTAATCACATTAATGTAAACACCGTTTACGTTTGACGTCAGAGTGCAATAATCACTCCCAGAAGGCAGATGGAAGTACTGGCAGTGGATGGTACAGTGTATAAAGCGTGTAAGGGGACGTCGAAAAGAGTGCAGTTGCTATTTGAACGCGTAAACATCCAAACCTCCAAAAGGCCGTGAGCATTAACATTCAGGCCAAGAGAAGAAGCATTTCTGAAAGAGCTAAGTTTGTCAGCTGTTCGTGTGCCGCAGTGATTACAGTATACCGTGTATGGCAAAATGGCACAATCCAAAACCGGAGCTGAAGCAACTGTTGTGAACTACGGGCCATGAACAGATGAACCAGTTGTGTGTGGGGGGGTACCAAGTCTGCAGAGTTGGAAGAAATACTACCAACACTGACAAATACAGCCAGTCAGGCATTTACCAACTTACTTGCAATTGCTGTCAATCTGTAAATGTGGGTCAAATATGCAAGAATTTCAGAACCAGGTGTAAAGAACAACTCAGAGCACTGAAAAGCAACAGCTCACACTCGACATTTGCAGAGCACTTGATAGAATACCATCACCAACCAACAAACATTGAAACTGACGTACACATCCTAAAAACGAGCAGCAGCTTATACTAAAAACTAACTATAGAAGAAAACTATCATATCCAAAAATCAATAGTCCAAGGAAAGAAAGTACTGAATGAATACACATCACTGTGCAACAAAACCCTCTTCGCCACAATAGAAGAACTACACAAATAACTCCCACACCAAAACTACTCAAAAAAGTCTCTCTCTCTCTCTCTCTCTCGCTCTTTCTCCCTATCTACCTATATGTCACTTTCTCACTCTCTCTCTCTC
Organism: Schistocerca gregaria; assembly: GCF_023897955.1. Classification (NCBI taxonomy): domain Eukaryota; kingdom Metazoa; phylum Arthropoda; class Insecta; order Orthoptera; family Acrididae; genus Schistocerca; species Schistocerca gregaria. Next base: position 301,411,313 of record NC_064924.1, read on the forward strand.
TCTCTCTCTCTCTCTCTCTCTCTGCCACAGTCCTCAACACACACACACACACACACACACACACACACACACACACACAAACCAAACACCACAAACGCGAAATACACTTGAAACCCGCGCGCCTCACCCAGTCAAACACGCTACGAAACAAATGAATACCACACAACCACAACGACACGTAACGGCAGCGAAAACTGCCTATGTTTTGAGCAATCGGAAAAAGTGCACTGTCAAGCGACCATAGATCACGAAGTAAGCCTATTCACTTCGCCAGCAACATAGGAGAAAGCACCACAACATCAAACCCGAACGTTACACACAAAAAACGTGATTAGGACTCATTTCCGTTCATTAAATGCATAAAAACAGAAAAATAAAAATTACGTTTTTCCTGTTTGCAGATGAGATGTTGTACATTGTGTAGCAGAATAGCAACCAAAATAAATGTCCAATAGCATCATGTAAGGTATGTAAACTAATGCATACACCCATTTTGTGCCAATTAAGCTATAAATGTGACTTCAACATAATGTTATAAATACCACAAATGTTAATATGTAACAACTATCGTACAGTAAATAATAAAAATTAAACCCACTGAAGGTAGCACAAAAAGTGCTGAAACATGTATCGGTGAAACAAAACAGAGAAAAAAGGTGCCTTCATAAGGCGGAATTTCTCATCCTATGTTCGTAGCAAGCACGAACATAACCAGAAGAACGGAGACACCACAAGATGATTATGAAAGATAACTTGCATGTCGTGGCCCTAGATTTCCATATTGCTCAATGTACTCTGCGAGAAAAGGATCAGACTCGGCTGTAAGTTCAAGAGACATCGTAAATTGACCATTATGTAATGAATGGAATCTTTCAACGTGTCCACGTAGGGGAAGTCCACGACTTGTTAGCTTCTTCACTACTGCAAAAATACTTTTCAACACACTGCACCAATCCATTTTTTCTGTCACAACATATGACACGAAATGGTTAGCTATCGTTCCAAGTGACGTTTCTCGTGTGAAGAGTGGTAACTCAAAATTTTTGTGTTCAAGTCAGTTCTCATGATGAGATAAGATATTAGAAATATTTTTCCAATCTGCAATACCGGTAGAAGCAATCGCGGCCTTACCTCCCAACAGTTTACATCACCGTCACGGTTTTGATTAATGCCACGTTGTAAGAGAATGTCGATTTTTCATTCATTGACACACCATTCTGAAAGATCGTCACTAACGAGGTTATTTCTTTTTGTAATGTCTGACTCGACACTTAGTTTTTCGTGAAACTCGAAATCAGGAACAATTTGCTGTTCTTGATTTTTAACTTTCTTTCGTCTGTACTTACTTCTTTTACAACAGCTGCGGTGCCAGAAATATCATCCATACTGCCTGAACTGGAAGTCGAACCAGCAACTCTTTTTGCGAAAAATTTATCTACTCTGCCTAGCTTTTATAGAACGTTGGCTTCTTGCCTTTCCTTCGATAATTTCCGAAATGCCGCCCACTTAATTTTGCACGTTTGCTTTTTTTCACTGTTATTCGTGTTAAGGCACCTACAAAATTGTCGACCAACAGTCAAAACAAAAGAAAAATATTTCTAAAAGGACAAAAAGAAAGACTGTATCCACTTATAATCTCACTGCACCGCACATGAGCAGTTAGTTTTTTACTTTGAATACGGCACACTAGCACAAAGATTTTTTTCTTTAAACACAGAGCGATTAACTGACCAAGTCGGATTACTCGACGTAAACGTGCTACGAAAGAAGTACAGTGTAGAATAATTTAATTTCATTGTCGCCTGTTTCTCTGTTGTCAGTGAACATAGAAACACACCTGCCGGCTGGAATTCGTCTCGTAAAGAAAACGGGACAGTCCCTTTTTTAGCTTCTGTTTCACGCGTCGCTGGAATTTTAGCTGGGATGCAAATATGTCCTGAATATTCTTGACACTGTCTATCTAATTTAAAAAACAAATAATTTTTGTAGTTTCTTGCCTGATTTTTCAAGGGTCCCGGTATTTTCACGGGGAAAATATGATAGGGTCAAGTAGAAGCTGACAACATTCTCGGAACAAGAATGTTTCTGACATTGTATTGTGGATTGCAGTCCTGACAACTTACTTCAAAATACTTCGAAGAATCATGAAGATGACACCGGACAGAAACCCAATGTTAAATTTCCATTCTTATAATATTTTCGCGGTTTTTGTGGGCAGAGAAAACAGACTACAAAGTTTAAGTAGTCTTGTTGGGAGTTGATGTGGTATGTCGTCGTTTGTGTGAACACTGCTGTTATATCTACATGCAAATGCACCTTTTGTTCCGACATAAAATAAAAATAACGTGTCCTCGAAGAATAAAAGCTTAGTTAAGAAGTTTAATACAAAATTTTCAATGCCACGTGCTATTCGATTGCACAGAGTGGGAAATTTGATATCGTGCAGGCTGCAGCACAATAAATGCGACAAACGAAAGATCGTTTCTTCTTTTTTCGCCAAAAAAGTAACTAAATAAATAAAATTTTTAAACTGTTGTGACGTGTTTTTCACACATTATTATATATGCTGTTTACGTTCTTTTCATTTAAACATGTGTTTCAAAATGTAAAACATATCCAGTATCAACACGTTTTATTAAACGGGTGTCTTTAAATGATAGCTCAGATATTGAAGACCACAGAGCTTTCACATTAATTACAGTAATGTAGGGCTGATTTGTTACTTCCCCGTAATTTACACAAGATATTTAAGTAGAGTTGTGTTTTACATACTGAGGCCGACACATGTTACAGTATTTAAGAAGCAGCTGATAAGTTTATCACCGCTTTTCAGGGGTCCCGGTATTTTCACGGGGAAAATATGATAGGGTTAAGTAGAAGCTGACAACATTCTCGGAACAAGAATGTTTCTGACATTGTATTGTAGATTGCAGTCCTGACAGCTTACTTCAAAATACTTCGAAGAATCATGAAGATGACACTGGACATAAACCCAATGTTAAATTTCCATTCAGTCACAAAGTAAACCATGTATATTTCCAAGCTTGTATTGGTGAATTTCGTTCTCAAGGCTTATTTAAACTAGTAAGTTGCTGAACAATATAAAAAAATTTTGTTGTTTGTAAGCGCAGTTATTTTAATACGTAAAAGGTTAAAATGAGCACATAGCAAAAAATGCCATCCTCCTTAAGGTGTCGCCCCTCGACCCGTACCTAGTGGGCCTATATGTAATTCCACCACTGCAAACTAAGTACATAGAATTGATGCTGCATATCAAAGTTCAGTACCAGCTTCAACATCAGCGACTTAGATACCCTACCATCCGGCCTTCGCTCTGGTGGAAACGTCCCCCGGAAAACGCCCAGACAGATACGCGTCTATCTCGTGAATCCCGTACCACGATGCAGGTTTCGACCGCTGCGGTGTGGGCTTGTCCAGCTCCGTCTACATCTGCTATTCACAATAAAGTACCTGGCAGAGGGTTCAACGAACCACCTTCAATCTGTCTCTCTACCGTTCCACTCTCCAATGGTGCGCGGAAAAAACGAGCACTTAAACTTTCCTGTGCTAGCCCAAATTTCTTTTATTTTATCGTGATGATCATTTCTCCCTATGTAGGTGGGTACCAACAGAATGTTTACACAATCGGAGATGAAAACTGGTTTTTGGAAGTTCATGAAGAGATACATTCTTTGAACTTTTTCGATGCCATCAGTCAGTCCTAAGTGATGCGGATCTCACACCGTACAGCAATATTCCAGAATAGGGCGGACAAGCGTGATGCAAGCCGTCTCTTTAGCAGATCTGTTGCACCTTCTAAGTGTTCTGCCAATGAACCGCAGTCTTTGGTTTGCTCTATCCATAACATTATCACTCCGATCGTTCCAATTTAGGTTATTCGTAACTGTAATCCCTATGCATTTAGATTGTATTTTCTAGCCTTAAGATTCATCTGACTTGCCGCGTAGTCGAAATTTAGCGGATTTCTTTTAGTGCTCATGTGAGTAATTTCACACTTTTCTTTATTCAGAGTCCATCGGTAGGATGAGAGGGGGCGGAGGTGGCGAAGGCTCCATCTCCATGAGGTTGTCCCACGCTGTCGTGATGACACCCTCTGGTGGCTGCTGTGGCCGCACTGTCATCTGGATCCGTCAAATGGGAGATGAGATACAGAACGATCACCGTGCACTTGACAGTGGCGAATTTGATTGTGATGTCAGCGCTGCAAATCGTATGGGTCTGAAATGAGATACACGCATGCGCAAAATTGATGAAGAATCTCCCCTCGCCCCCACGGGCTGCTGCCGCTAAAAACCCTGCAAAACACAATACCAAGCCACGCGAAGCGATACTTGCGGTCTTCCTTCGGCGGCGAACGATGAGGAGGGTGAAGCAGGTGGAGCAGTGTCTGATGACGGCGGCCGTGAGCAATTCCGCTGGCGATGGTCCATCTCGTGGATGCGAACCATAGCAGACGAGAAAGAGTTGCAGTACATAGTCCCTGGTGTGTGCGGTGGACATCTGCTGCTTGAAAGTTCTGACAAAACGTTCCGATTCGCCGTTTGACCGTGAATGGGACAGTTCACTGGTTAGATACTGTATACCAATTCGTTCACAGTATGTCTCAAATTCATTTGACGTGAACTGAGGGCCGTTGTCCGACACCGTGACTTCGGGCTAACCTTCGAAGCAAACATAGAGGCCACCGCCTGAACTGTGGTACGTGACGTTGTCGAGTTCATTGGCACAACAAAAGGAAACTTACTATAAGAGTTGGGCATTATCAACAAACGAATCTTTAAAAAAGGTCCTGCAAAGTCTATGTGCACACATTGCCATGGTGATTGCGACCTAGGCCAAGCATAGAATTTGTGTGGCGGAACAGACTGACTTTCCACACTTGCGTGACACTGCGATGTCATATGTTCTATCTGGATGTCCGTACCCTACAAAGTATGGTGTCGACGCGCTAACTGATTCGTACGAACATTCCCCCAGTGTCCTTGGTGAAGTAACTGTACCATTTCTTTTGGAAAGCTTTAGGGATGAACACACGTGGCTGTCCACTGTCATTTAGAACAAGAATAACACCCTGCTGTATAGCAAAGCTATGCCGACGTGCAAAATATCAGCGCACCACAGGGTCTTTGTGCAATCCAATAAGATAGACCAAGATGTCCGAATGAATTTTAGCAAAATGTTCAGTCTGAATCAGCTTCCGTGGCCTGTGCAATTTTCCTATAGTTTAGAGGGAAAGATTGAAGCAATTCAGAAACCTGAGCATCGATGTGACAACAAGATGGGGCAGAAGCATCAAAGACTGTCAGGGTCAATAGGAAGACTTGAAAGTGCGTCCGCATTACCATATTGAGCTGTCAGACGATACAAATTCGTACTGGTATTAACACAACAACAAAGCCCATCTTTGCAGTTTTTGGGCAGTTAGTACAGGAACCGGTTTTGTCAGATGAAACAAGGACTGCAGTGGCTTGTGATCCGTTACGAAGTAGAATTTTCTGCCATAAAAATAGTGGTGGAATATGGTGACACCATACAAAATAGCCAGTACTTCTGTCTCTATTTGTGAATAGTTCGTGTTGGACAACATTTTTGGTGCGAAAACAACAGACTTGTATTTATCACTAAATCTGTGCGAAAGCACTGCACCGATACCGTAAGAGGAACAGTGAACTTACAATACAACTGGTTTGTCAGGATCAAAGTGAACCAAGCATCAAACACTGAGTGCTCATCTTTAAGATTTTGATAAGCTACTTGGTACTCATCTGTCCTAACAAAGGAGACATTCTTGGGACGCATGTGATGTAATGGAGTTGCGATTTGTGAAGCATCCGGTATGAACCGAATGTAATAATTAATTTTCCCTGAAACTGACTGCAGTTCTGTGTCACTGCGAGTAACTGGCAGGTCACGTATTACTAACAAATGTGACTGAAGAGGATGTACTCCTTGACTGTTTATGACATAACCAAGACACTGCAACTCAGGTTTTAAAAAAATCACACTTGTCCACTCTACACTTTAGTCAGATAATACACCAAACTAAACATGCAAATTTTCAGTGTGTTCTTGAGGTGCACGACCTGCTACGACAAATAGTTTGAACAGTTTGGTACTTGAGCTGTCAGCTCTTCCATATTCCATTGGAAAATGGCGGGTGCGAAACACTGCCAAAAGGCAAACGAAATATTTAAACAAGCCCAGTTGAGTGTTCACATACACACAGTTTAAGATTCATCTTCGAGTGGTATTTGAAGATATGCGCCGCGCAATCAATTTTTGAAAAGTAGCGACCAGCTCCTAACTTGTCCATGAGCGATACATGGCAGGCAAAGTACATGTTCCAAGAACGGGAATGTCTTGTCCAATATAAGCCGTCAGGTGCGCGCTAGTTTTAGACAGTCGTGCGGAGCCTAAGAGTTCATATGTGTTACGACTCAACAGTGTAACAGAGGCACACGTTTCCAACTGAAATTCCACATTTTTTCTACTAATATGCAAAAGAACAATAAGTTTGTTGTATTGGCATAGTACCGATGAAACTGTTTGCTCACGAGTTTTGTTTATTCCTGCTGAAGGCTTTGAATACACTCATCGATTTCATAGGCCTTGTGACCAGTTTTGTGAGTGGGCAGAATTCTTATGTTTGTTCCATTGCAAATATACACTCCTGGAAATTGAAATAAGAACACCGTGAATTCATTGTCCCAGGAAGGGGAAACTTTATTGACACATTCCTGGGGTCAGATACATCACATGATCACACTGACAGAACCACAGGCACATAGACACAGGCAACAGAGCATGCACAATGTCGGCACTAGTACAGTGTATATCCACCTTTCGCAGCAATGCAGGCTGCTATTCTCCCATGGAGACGATCGCAGAGATGTTGGATGTAGTCCTGTGGAACGGCTTGCCATGCCATTTCCACCTGGAGCCTCAGTTGGACCAGCGTTAGTGATGGACGTGCAGACCGCGTGAGACGACGCTTCATCCAGTCCCAAACATGCTCAATGGGGAACAGATCCGGAGATCTTGCTGGCCAGGGTAGTTGACTTACACCTTCTAGAGCACGTTGGGTGGCACGGGGTATATGCGTACGTGCATTGTCCTGTTGGAACAGCAAGTTCCCTTGCCGGTCTAGGAATGGTAGAACGATGGGTTCGATGTCGGTTTGGATGTACCGTGCACTATTCAGTGTCCCCTCGACGATCACCAGAGGTGTACGGCCAGTGTAGGAGATCGCTCCCCACACCATGATGCCGGGTGTTGGCCCTGTGTGCCTCAGTCGTATGCAGTCCTGATTGTGGCGCTCACCTGCACGGCGCCAAAGACGCATACGACCATCATTGGCACCAAGGCAGAAGCGACTCTCATCGCTGAAGACGACACGTCTCCATTCGTCCCTCCATTCACGCCTGTCGCGACACCACTGGAGGCGGGCTGCACGATGTTGGGGCGTGAGCGGAAGACGGCCTAACGGTGTGCGGGACCGTAGCCCAGCTTCATGGAGACGGTTGCGAATGGTCGTCGCCCATACCCCAGGAGCAACAGTGTCCCTAATTTGCTGGGAAGTGGCGGTGCGGTCCCCTACGGCACTGCGTAGGATCCTACGGTCTTGGCGTGCATCCGTGCGTCACTGCGGTCCGGTCCCAGGTCGACGGGCACGTGCACCTTCCGCCGACCACTGGCGACAACATCGATGTACTGTGGAGACCTCACGCCCCACGTGTTGAGCAATTCGGCGGTACGTCCACCCGGCCTCCAGCATGCCCACTATACGCCCTCGCTCAAAGTCCGTCAACTGCACATACGGTTCACGTCCACGCTGTCGCGGCATGCTACCAGTGTTAAAGACTGCGATGGAGCTCCGTATGCCACGGCAAACTGGCTGACACTGACGGCGGGGGTGCACAAATGCTGCGCAGCTAGCGCCATTCGACGGCCAACACCGCGGTTCCTGGTGTGTCCGCTGTGCTGTGCGTGTGATCATCGCTTGTACAGCCCTCTCGCAGTGTCCGGAGCAAGTATGGTGGGTCTGACACACCGGTGTCAATGTGTTCTTATTTCCATTTCCAGGAGTGTATTTAAAATGCTGTTTTTTATTAGAGTCTATGATCACAAATGAATTCTTTAGACGATGACCGCTTTCAGTCTGTAATGACTATCCTCAGATCTTTTTTACACTATGTCATTGCAGACTGAAACCAGTGATCGTCTAAAGAATTCATTTGTGATCATAGACTGGAATAAAGAAGCATTTTACAGTATTGGATCACTGTTTGTACACGCGATTATATCGCAGTTGGCAAACATATGTATTGTACATGACCTTTCTTGCCACAAGCGCAACACTGTGCTTGTCGGGACGGGCAGTCTCGGCGTTTGTGCCATGAATAGCACCAAGGGGATCACTTGATTCTGTTTGCCTGTGTAGTGAACTGTTTACACGGCTTGGCATACTAAGGCTGTTGCTGCTTACTGAGCTAGATGTGAGCAAGGGACGAATCAGCCCGACCAATTGCTGACTGCTAAAATTTATCGCGCGCTACGGCAGCTGAATCATGCTAATCGAGAATTTGCGCTATGTGACGAAAGGGTGGATCTGGCTGCTTCAAAATCTTTTCTCTAAGTTTCACATCAGATGTTATGCTATGTTATGTTACCCGCGGACCTAGAAACGACGGAGAGGCTCTGTCTCCGGAGCAGCCGCAGTGGTCCGCAACCCCACGACGACTACCGCAGTCCACTTCACCCCTCCGCCGCCCCACACCAAACCCAGGATGCTTCTGCGCTTCGGCCCCCGGTGGACTGCGCCACAGGCCGTGCCTTATAAACAGTCGCTCGATCGTGTTGAAAGATGCAGTCGCCATCTGCAAATGTGTGGCGCCAACAGTAAAATTCGCAGGCGCTGTGGTCGTGTTTTTCGTGGCGGGGGCTTGTACCCCTTGTTGTTTTGGGTGGCACTATCACAGCACAGGCCTACACCTTCTTGCTTCCCACTGCTGAAGAGCGATTCGGGGGTGGCGACTGCATTTTTCATCAAGATCGAGCGACTGTTTATAAGGTACGGCCTGTGGTGGTGGAGTGGTTACACGACAGTAACATCTTTGTAATGGGCTGGCCCGCGCAGAGTCCTGACCGGAATCCTACAAAACACCGTTAGTACGTTTGGAACGCCGACTTCTCGCCAGGCCTCACCGAATGACATCGACACCTCTCCTCAGTGCAGGACTCCGTGCAGAATGGGCTGCCATTTCCCAAGAAACCTTCCAGTGCCAGACTGAACGTATGCCTGCGAAAGTGGAAGCTGTCATCAAGGATGAGTATGGTCCAACACCATAATGAATTCCAGCATTACCGATGGAGGCCGCCACGGACTCTTAAATCATTTGCTGCCAGGTGTTCGGATACTTTTGATCATATAGTGTACAGTAGTGGTTAGCGGTCCACCACTCTCGCCATTGAAAGACGAGCACTAACGAACGCCCGTTGTTAGCCGTAGGAGCGTTTCAAAGCGAAAGGGACTTCACACAGATGTTTGCTCTACGTGGTTGTGAAAAAGTCCCAGAAAGTGCAGAGTGTGAAGCAGGGCATGAATGACGTCGCTCCGTTTTCTGTGCCTTTACCTATATCTAATACCCCAAACTGGGGCATCTAGCAAGTGTGTTCCTTGCAGGCCGGCGAGCGATAACATCAACTGCCATGGCATGCTGCATTACACGTAGGAAGCGGCTACTAGGGTAGCGGAGTTCGTGTGGTGTGCACATGGGGAATTTTTTTAGCTTAGAGGATCCCTCCCTTGGGAGCAAACAAGATTGGCTTGTTAAATCAGCCACAGCGAACTCAGAGAATGTAGATCCTCGCAGACCAGAAATAGAAAAGATTAATATGATTTTAGTAAACTGCAGGAGCATCCAAGGAAATGTCGCAGAATTAGTATCGCTTATGGAAGGTTATAACGCACAGGTAGTATTGGGAACAGAAAGCTGGTTGAAGCCAGAAGTCAATGACAATAAAATCCTAAGTTCAGACTGGAATATTTATCCTAAGAATAGGTTAGTCACCAAAGGTGGCGGCGTGTTTATTGCAGTAAAAAATTCGATAAAATCTAGCGAGGTTATCACGGATTCCGAATATGAATTAATCTTGGTGAAATTGAGTATCAAACAACGGTCAAAAATGGTGATCGGATGCTTTTATTGACCACCTGGGTCAGGATCTGTAGTTTTAGAGCGCTTCAGACGCAGCTTGCAGAATATTATTACTAATTTTCGTGATCATGCCTTTGTTATAGGGTGTGACTTCTACTTGCCACGTATAGACTGAGAGTGTTACGCCATCAAAACTGGTGCCAGAGACAGGGAATCGTGTGGCATTCGTCTGGATGTTTTGTCAGAAATTTACCTTGACAATATACAGAACCAACTCGTGAAGGTAACATCTTAGACCTCCTGGCAACAAACAGACCAGAACTTATCGAATAATTTGACGTAGAGGAAGGTATCATTGATCATAAGTCTGTAACAGCATCTATGACGACGGCTCCTTCAGGGAATTTTAAGGAAGGTAGGGAGATATATTTGCTCAGCAAGGGTGACAGGATACAAACTTCAGAATATCTCTACAGTCAGCATTAAATATTCTGTGACGAGAACGAAAAAGTGGAGAACAAATGGGAAAAATTCGAAGGTATCGTTCAATACGCCCGAGACAAGTATGTTCCGAGTAAAATTTTAAGGGATGGGAACGATCCAGCATGTTTTAATAGCCGTGTTACAAAAGCGCTACGGAAACAAAGAGCACTTCGTCTCAGATTCAAGAGAAGTAGAAACCTAGCTGACAAACAAAAGCTGAACGGAGCACAAGGAGAGCAGTGAGAGAACCGTTCAATGATTTTGAAAGTAAGACGTTGTCAACCGACCTGAGTAAAAACCCTAAGAGATTTTGCTAGTGTGTAAAATCAGTAAGTCGGTCAAAATCATCTATTCATTCTCTCAGCAAACACACCGGCACAGAAATGGAAGACAACAGAGAGAAGATCGAAATACTGGATTCGAGCTTCCCAAGTTGTTTCACCGCGGAAGGTCGTAAAACTGTCCCACCTTTCGATCGTCTTGCGAACGTCGGAATGACAGATATTAAGATAACCGATAGTGGAAATGAGAAGCAGCTACACTCGCTTAGTAGCGGAAAGGCTTCAGGACCAGATGAGACACCTATAAACATTATGCGAAATAACTTGCTCCGCTTCTAGCAGTAATTTATCGTAGATAGCTTGAGCAACGAAAGGTACCTAACGACTGAGAAAAGCGCAGTGCACTCCCGTTTTTAAAAAAGGGCGTAAAACAGATCCACACAATTATAGACCTATATCGTTGACGTCAATCTGTTGTAGAACTATGGAACATGTTTCATGCTCAAGCGTTATATCGTTCTTCGAATATGAACAGCTCCTCTATAAAAATCAACATGCATTCGGCAAACAGAGATCCTGTGAAACTCAGCTCGCTCTGTTCCTCCATGAGACCCACAGCGCAGGGACAACGGCGCTCCGGCTGATGTCTTGTTCCTTGATTTCAGGAAGGCATTTGATACCGACCCGCATTGCCGTTTAATGAAAAAAATACGAGCTTACGGAGTATCGGAGCCAAATTGCGATTGGATTCAAGACTTTCTTGCAGATAGAACTCAACACGTTGCTCTTAACGGAACTAAATCGACAGATGTAATGGTAATATCTGGAGTACCATAGGGAAGTGTGATAAGACCGTTGCTGTCCAATATACACTCCTGGAAATTGAAATAAGAACACCGTGAATTCATTGTCCCAGGAAGGGGAAACTTTATTGACACATTCCTGGGGTCAGATACATCACATGATCACACTGACAGAACCACAGGCACATAGACACGGGCATAAGATCATTCACAATGTCGGCACTAGTGCAGTGTATATCCACCTTTCGCAGCAATGCAGGCTGCTATTCTCCCATGGAGACGATCGTAGAGATGCTGGATGTAGTCCTGTGGAACGGCTTGCCATGCCATTTCCACCTGGCGCCTCAGTTGGACCAGCGTTCGTGCTGGACGTGCAGACCGCGTGAGTCGACGCTTCATCCAGTACCAAACATGCTCAATGGGGGACAGATCCGGAGATCTTGCTGGCCAGGGTAGTTGACTTACACCTTCTAGAGCACGTTGGGTGGCACGGGATACATGCGGACTTGCATTGACCTGTTGGAACAGCAAGTTCTCTTGCCGGTCTAGGAATGGTAGAACGATGGGTTCGATGACCGTTTGGATGTACCGTGCACTATTCAGTGTCCCCTCGACGATCACCAGAGGTGTACAGCCAGTGTAGGAGATAGCTCCCCACACCATGATGCCGGGTGTTGGCCCTGTGTGCCTCGGTCGTATGCAGTCCTGATTGTGGCGCTCACCTGCACGGCGCCAAACACGCATACGACCATCATTGGCACCAAGGCAGAAGCGACTCTCATCGCTGAAGACGACACGTCTCCATTCGTCCCTCCATTCACGCCTGTCGCGACACCACTGGAGGCGGGCTGCACGATGTTGGGGCGTGAGCGGAAGACGGCCTAACGGTGTGCGGGACCGTAGCCCAGCTTCATGGAGACGGTTGCGAATGGTCCTCGCCCATACCCCAGGAGCAACAGTGTCCCTAATTTGCTGGGAAGTGGCGGTGCGGTCCCCTACGGCACTGCGTAGGATCCTACAGTCTTGGCGTGCATCCGTGCGTCACTGCGGTCCGGTCCCAGGTCGACGGGCACGTGCACCTTCCGCCGACCACTGGCGACAACATCGATGTACTGTGGAGACCTCACGCCCCACGTGTTGAGCAATTCGGCGGTACGTCCACCCGGCCTCCAGCATGCCCACTATACGCCCTCGCTCAAAGTCCGTCAACTGCACATACGGTTCACGTCCACGCTGTCGCGGCATGCTACCAGTGTTAAAGACTGCGATGGAGCTCCGTATGCCACGGCAAACTGGCTGACACTGACGGCGGGGGTGCACAAATGCTGCGCAGCTAGCGCCATTCGACGGCCAACACCGCGGTTCCTGGTGTGTCCGCTGTGCTGTGCGTGTGATCATCGCTTGTACAGCCCTCTCGCAGTGTCCGGAGCAAGTATGGTGGGTCTGACACACCGGTGTCAATGTGTTCTTATTTCCATTTCCAGGAGTGTATTTAAAATGCTGTTTTTTATTAGAGTCTATGATCACAAATGAATTCTTTAGACGATGACCGCTTTCAGTCTGTAATGACTATCCTCAGATCTTTTTTACACTATGTCATTGCAGACTGAAACCAGTGATCGTCTAAAGAATTCATTTGTGATCATAGACTGGAATAAAGAAGCATTTTACAGTATTGGATCACTGTTTGTACACGCGATTATATCGCAGTTGGCAAACATATGTATTGTACATGACCTTTCTTGCCACAAGCGCAACACTGTGCTTGTCGGGACGGGCAGTCTCGGCGTTTGTGCCATGAATAGCACCAAGGGGATCACTTGATTCTGTTTGCCTGTGTAGTGAACTGTTTACACGGCTTGGCATACTAAGGCTGTTGCTGCTTACTGAGCTAGATGTGAGCAAGGGACGAATCAGCCCGACCAATTGCTGACTGCTAAAATTTATCGCGCGCTACGGCAGCTGAATCATGCTAATCGAGAATTTGCGCTATGTGACGAAAGGGTGGATCTGGCTGCTTCAAAATCTTTTCTCTAAGTTTCACATCAGATGTTATGCTATGTTATGTTACCCGCGGACCTAGAAACGACGGAGAGGCTCTGTCTCCGGAGCAGCCGCAGTGGTCCGCAACCCCACGACGACTACCGCAGTCCACTTCACCCCTCCGCCGCCCCACACCAAACCCAGGATGCTTCTGCGCTTCGGCCCCCGGTGGACTGCGCCACAGGCCGTGCCTTATAAACAGTCGCTCGATCGTGTTGAAAGATGCAGTCGCCATCTGCAAATGTGTGGCGCCAACAGTAAAATTCGCAGGCGCTGTGGTCGTGTTTTTCGTGGCGGGGGCTTGTACCCCTTGTTGTTTTGGGTGGCACTATCACAGCACAGGCCTACACCTTCTTGCTTCCCACTGCTGAAGAGCGATTCGGGGGTGGCGACTGCATTTTTCATCAAGATCGAGCGACTGTTTATAAGGTACGGCCTGTGGTGGTGGAGTGGTTACACGACAGTAACATCTTTGTAATGGGCTGGCCCGCGCAGAGTCCTGACCGGAATCCTACAAAACACCGTTAGTACGTTTGGAACGCCGACTTCTCGCCAGGCCTCACCGAATGACATCGACACCTCTCCTCAGTGCAGGACTCCGTGCAGAATGGGCTGCCATTTCCCAAGAAACCTTCCAGTGCCAGACTGAACGTATGCCTGCGAAAGTGGAAGCTGTCATCAAGGATGAGTATGGTCCAACACCATAATGAATTCCAGCATTACCGATGGAGGCCGCCACGGACTCTTAAATCATTTGCTGCCAGGTGTTCGGATACTTTTGATCATATAGTGTACAGTAGTGGTTAGCGGTCCACCACTCTCGCCATTGAAAGACGAGCACTAACGAACGCCCGTTGTTAGCCGTAGGAGCGTTTCAAAGCGAAAGGGACTTCACACAGATGTTTGCTCTACGTGGTTGTGAAAAAGTCCCAGAAAGTGCAGAGTGTGAAGCAGGGCATGAATGACGTCGCTCCGTTTTCTGTGCCTTTACCTATATCTAATACCCCAAACTGGGGCATCTAGCAAGTGTGTTCCTTGCAGGCCGGCGAGCGATAACATCAACTGCCATGGCATGCTGCATTACACGTAGGAAGCGGCTACTAGGGTAGCGGAGTTCGTGTGGTGTGCACATGGGGAATTTTTTTAGCTTAGAGGATCCCTCCCTTGGGAGCAAACAAGATTGGCTTGTTAAATCAGCCACAGCGAACTCAGAGAATGTAGATCCTCGCAGACCAGAAATAGAAAAGATTAATATGATTTTAGTAAACTGCAGGAGCATCCAAGGAAATGTCGCAGAATTAGTATCGCTTATGGAAGGTTATAACGCACAGGTAGTATTGGGAACAGAAAGCTGGTTGAAGCCAGAAGTCAATGACAATAAAATCCTAAGTTCAGACTGGAATATTTATCCTAAGAATAGGTTAGTCACCAAAGGTGGCGGCGTGTTTATTGCAGTAAAAAATTCGATAAAATCTAGCGAGGTTATCACGGATTCCGAATATGAATTAATCTTGGTGAAATTGAGTATCAAACAACGGTCAAAAATGGTGATCGGATGCTTTTATTGACCACCTGGGTCAGGATCTGTAGTTTTAGAGCGCTTCAGACGCAGCTTGCAGAATATTATTACTAATTTTCGTGATCATGCCTTTGTTATAGGGTGTGACTTCTACTTGCCACGTATAGACTGAGAGTGTTACGCCATCAAAACTGGTGCCAGAGACAGGGAATCGTGTGGCATTCGTCTGGATGTTTTGTCAGAAATTTACCTTGACAATATACAGAACCAACTCGTGAAGGTAACATCTTAGACCTCCTGGCAACAAACAGACCAGAACTTATCGAATAATTTGACGTAGAGGAAGGTATCATTGATCATAAGTCTGTAACAGCATCTATGACGACGGCTCCTTCAGGGAATTTTAAGGAAGGTAGGGAGATATATTTGCTCAGCAAGGGTGACAGGATACAAACTTCAGAATATCTCTACAGTCAGCATTAAATATTCTGTGACGAGAACGAAAAAGTGGAGAACAAATGGGAAAAATTCGAAGGTATCGTTCAATACGCCCGAGACAAGTATGTTCCGAGTAAAATTTTAAGGGATGGGAACGATCCAGCATGTTTTAATAGCCGTGTTACAAAAGCGCTACGGAAACAAAGAGCACTTCGTCTCAGATTCAAGAGAAGTAGAAACCTAGCTGACAAACAAAAGCTGAACGGAGCACAAGGAGAGCAGTGAGAGAACCGTTCAATGATTTTGAAAGTAAGACGTTGTCAACCGACCTGAGTAAAAACCCTAAGAGATTTTGCTAGTGTGTAAAATCAGTAAGTCGGTCAAAATCATCTATTCATTCTCTCAGCAAACACACCGGCACAGAAATGGAAGACAACAGAGAGAAGATCGAAATACTGGATTCGAGCTTCCCAAGTTGTTTCACCGCGGAAGGTCGTAAAACTGTCCCACCTTTCGATCGTCTTGCGAACGTCGGAATGACAGATATTAAGATAACCGATAGTGGAAATGAGAAGCAGCTACACTCGCTTAGTAGCGGAAAGGCTTCAGGACCAGATGAGACACCTATAAACATTATGCGAAATAACTTGCTCCGCTTCTAGCAGTAATTTATCGTAGATAGCTTGAGCAACGAAAGGTACCTAACGACTGAGAAAAGCGCAGTGCACTCCCGTTTTTAAAAAAGGGCGTAAAACAGATCCACACAATTATAGACCTATATCGTTGACGTCAATCTGTTGTAGAACTATGGAACATGTTTCATGCTCAAGCGTTATATCGTTCTTCGAATATGAACAGCTCCTCTATAAAAATCAACATGCATTCGGCAAACAGAGATCCTGTGAAACTCAGCTCGCTCTGTTCCTCCATGAGACCCACAGCGCAGGGACAACGGCGCTCCGGCTGATGTCTTGTTCCTTGATTTCAGGAAGGCATTTGATACCGACCCGCATTGCCGTTTAATGAAAAAAATACGAGCTTACGGAGTATCGGAGCCAAATTGCGATTGGATTCAAGACTTTCTTGCAGATAGAACTCAACACGTTGCTCTTAACGGAACTAAATCGACAGATGTAATGGTAATATCTGGAGTACCATAGGGAAGTGTGATAAGACCGTTGCTGTTCAATATACACTCCTGGAAATTGAAATAAGAACACCGTGAATTCATTGTCCCAGGAAGGGGAAACTTTATTGACACATTCCTGGGGTCAGATACATCACATGATCACACTGACAGAACCACAGGCACATAGACACGGGCATAAGATCATTCACAATGTCGGCACTAGTGCAGTGTATATCCACCTTTCGCAGCAATGCAGGCTGCTATTCTCCCATGGAGACGATCGTAGAGATGCTGGATGTAGTCCTGTGGAACGGCTTGCCATGCCATTTCCACCTGGCGCCTCAGTTGGACCAGCGTTCGTGCTGGACGTGCAGACCGCGTGAGTCGACGCTTCATCCAGTACCAAACATGCTCAATGGGGGACAGATCCGGAGATCTTGCTGGCCAGGGTAGTTGACTTACACCTTCTAGAGCACGTTGGGTGGCACGGGATACATGCGGACTTGCATTGACCTGTTGGAACAGCAAGTTCTCTTGCCGGTCTAGGAATGGTAGAACGATGGGTTCGATGACCGTTTGGATGTACCGTGCACTATTCAGTGTCCCCTCGACGATCACCAGAGGTGTACAGCCAGTGTAGGAGATAGCTCCCCACACCATGATGCCGGGTGTTGGCCCTGTGTGCCTCGGTCGTATGCAGTCCTGATTGTGGCGCTCACCTGCACGGCGCCAAACACGCATACGACCATCATTGGCACCAAGGCAGAAGCGACTCTCATCGCTGAAGACGACACGTCTCCATTCGTCCCTCCATTCACGCCTGTCGCGACACCACTGGAGGCGGGCTGCACGATGTTGGGGCGTGAGCGGAAGACGGCCTAACGGTGTGCGGGACCGTAGCCCAGCTTCATGGAGACGGTTGCGAATGGTCCTCGCCGATACCCCAGGAGCAACAGTGTCCCTAATTTGCTGGGAAGTAGCGGTGCGGTCCCCCACGTCACTGCGTAGGATCCTACGGTCTTGGCGTGCATCCGTGCGTCGCTGCGGTCCGGTCCCAGGTCGACGGGCACGTGCACCTTCTGCCGACCACTGGCGACAACATCGATGTACTGTGGAGACCTCGCGCCCCACTTGTTGAGCAATTCGGCGGTACGTCCACCCGGCCTCCCGCATGCCCACTTTACGCCCTCGCTCAAAGTCCGGCAACTGCACATACGGGTCACGTCCACGCTGTCGCGGCATGCTACCAGTGTTAAAGACTGCGATGGAGCTCCGTATGCCACGGCAAACTGGCTGACACTGACGGCGGCGGTGCACAAATGCTGCGCAGCTAGCGCCATTCGACGGCCAACACCGCGGTTCCTGGTGTGTCCGCTGTGCCGTGCGTGTGATCATTGCTTGTACAGCCATCTCGCAGTGTCCGGAGCAAGTATGGTGGGTCTGACACACCGGTGTCAATGTGTTCTTTTTTCCATTTCCAGGAGTGTATATATGAATGATATAGTAGAATGCGTCGGATGCTCTTTAAGATTATTCGCTGATGACGCAATTGTTTATACCAAAATATCAACGCCAGAACATAGTAATAATTTGAGGTACGACCTGCGGAGAATTTATGAATGGTGCAGAATCTGGCAGTTGACCATGACCGTAAACAATTGTAACATATTGCTCGTACATAGGAAAAGAAATCCACTATTGCTCAGCTACACTATTGGTGACCAACAGATGCAGACAGAACCTGCCGTAAAATATCTTGGCGTAACTATCCAGTGTGACCTTAAGTGGAATGAGCATGTAGGACAGGTAGTGGGAAAAGCAGACACAAGAATCTTAAGGAAATGCAACTCATCCAAGACGGAAGTGGCTTATAATGCGCATGTTCTCCCGATTCTTGAGTATTGTTCATCTATCTGTGATCCCTGTCAGGTAGGGCTGATAGAGGAAATAGAAAAGATCCAACGAAAAGTGGCAAGTTGCGTCACGGGATCGTTTAGCTGGCGAGAGAGCGTTACGGAGATGCTAAACAAAATCCACTGACAGACGTTACGAGAGAGACGTTGAGCATCACAGAGAGATTTACTATTGAAATTTCGGGACAGTACTTTTCAGGAGGAGACAATCAACATATTATTCCCCCAACATACATCTAGCGTATTGACCACGAGGAGAAAATCGAGAAATTAGAGCCAGTACAGAGGCTTACCGGCAGTCATTCAGAACATTTCGAACTAGACTGCAGCAATTCCAGTAGTCCATCTTCGATCCACATTCACCAATTTCCTGACCAGAGAAACTTTCAACGTCTGCAGTAATCAGTTTAGTACTGTATTTCCTTTCCTCTGCTGTGTATAACTCCGGCGAGAACGGCCAATGAGAACCGGAACCGGATAAATCCCGCATATAATGAGGTAACGAACAAGGGCCACTAGATAAGAAGTGTGTGGATAAGTTGAGAATTTGAGTCTGACGGGAGACCGTTCAAGGGAAGTGCGTGCATTTGTGATGGCGACTAGGGCCGGATGGACTTAGTGGTCAGAGCATCTGCATAGTAAGCAGCGGACTCCGGTTCGAGTGCCGGTCCGGGAAGAATTTTCGACTTTTTCCGTTGACTTAACTCAATGTCCACTAGCAGCGAGTGTCCTGTGTGTTTTAACATATTTATTTAATTCATATTCCAGAGGCTCTCTCTTGCGGCTAAACTGGATGAACAGTCGAAAAGTGTGGTCGCTATGATTCTATTTCGATTATAGAAAAATTATGTAGGTGCTGTATAATAGTTCTTGGTTCATAGATAACATTTTATTGAACACTGTTAGCGGTTGATGTAACTTCGTCAGAGATGTGCGAAATATTTAATAACCATTAGATGTCGGTAGATGCAAATTGAATCCAAATTTTTATGATGGAAACAGTTAGAATTTCTACAGTCTGGTGTAAGAAGACATTTATGTATTCTAGATGTACAAAGAGTAAGCAAGAATGGAAATGAATCAGTTATCATCAATTTACTACAGTCATTACTTGGAAAATACAATAAAATTTATCACTGACTACTCTATGCGTTTTTCAGGTTCCATACCGCTAGAAACTGTGCAGCGTAAATACAGCGAGATGCCAAAAAATAAAACGTCGACTGTACTCCAGTGGAACGTTATAGGGCTGTTACACTCACGAAATGTATAACTGATTTAGTGGAAATCGTTTGGAATTCTAAGAAACGATTTCCGTGTGATGATATTGGGTATGGGACAGTCACAAGAACAAAAACTGTAGCAAAATACAGGACACTTCGCAAATGATCAGCATTTGCAACAGAATTTAGTAGTTGATCGCGAACGCTTAAAATGGATAAAGAGGTGGGAAACACCCATTATTTTTTGATTTAAGGAAACGATTAGTCACTGAAATAAGAAGTAACTGTACCATATGCAGGACTCCGCGTACGAAATGGTCCAAAGCTGAACGATAACATGCATCTATTTGTTGAGAAAGTATTTGACGGACAGACTCAGTAGAAGAATCCGAAGGAAGTATAAGTTCTCCACACAAAAAGAATCTTACAGTACCATCGTTCGACTGATTCTTGAGCGTTGCTATTACAGCACGCTTAACAGGTTTGAGATGCTTATGAGAGGAGACAGAGAAGATAAAAAGAAAATTCAGAATTTTCACTAGTTCGTTTGGTAAGCTCGAGACGTGGGTTCATTATACAGCGTGTTTGAGGAAGAACTTTAGATATTTTTGGAGGTGGTAGTACAGACTTATTACATTCTATGTATTGTGTGTCCGATTTTTATCTGTTATATAAATAATAATTCACTTCGGGTCGTACTGCTAAATTTGCTATGGTCTGATTTACTGACTGTATTTTTTTTTTCACGCTCAAGTTGTAAAGCAATGCTTGCGAATACATGACTGAATTTTTCAGTTGCGGTTGGGACTTGTTGAAACGTTTTTCTGTTCTGTTTAAACATAGATAAATATATATGCATTCACAAATTCTCCGTATAATGCGGTACAACATGGTTTTTATAATCGAAACACTTGTTGCTTGTAGCGAAGAGGAAGTACTGTAACGCATGTGTCTCATAAGGCCACACAGAGAAGCTTGGTGCTCTGTCCCCATTTCAGGTAGTAGCATTGAGTGAAAGGTTTTTTATTTATCCCGCAGCTGCGGTCGTTTCTATAGCCATTCGAACAGTTGTCTTACTATACCTATTTTACAGGATACTAAGCAACATTTGAATGACGAACCGGAGCTGGTTCACAGACAAATTGTGCGAATCGATAAAGTACTTTGGCAAAACATGTTAACTGGGTCGAAATTAATGCACAGCTAATGGCACCATTTCTACGCGAACCATTTGCAAATACGTGCAAAAATTCCGTTTACCCGGGAAATTTTTAAAGCGCATGACTTTTTTATTTTAACTTTGCACGGATTAGTTCAAACTCTGTAGCAAGATAACTAAAGGGAAAAACTAAAACCAAATTTTTTTCGTCTAATAAACTTTATCCGTTGTCAGGTCACGATGTTTGAAAGTTGACCTAAACGAAGCACATAAAATGCACTCGTCTGTGAATTGAATGCGCGGAAATGGTTTAAAGTGATTCAGATAAGCAAAGAATGAATTATTAATATAAAATTGAGAACTATCTTTCAAAAATCCAGCTTCATTCGCATTTTACGTGCAAAAAACACTTTCTTGTGAGTTTCTCTGTGCATACCATTTACATGTTTCAAAATTGTGCGAACCGGTTCAAATTTTGTAACGAGTTACACATATAAATGTAATTAATGGTCGTCCTGTTGTTTTGTGAAAACTATATCCATTTCACGACATAAGCCACATAGTTTGAAAGACAATAAAACGGCCTTTAACTCATCAGTCGTCGACCGAGCAAACAAAACTCTACATAGGTTGCCAAGCGATGGTGGTCTAATGTCAAAACTGTGGTAGAGTAAAAGTTGGCAATCAGAATGCAAAAGACTCCTGTTATAGCACAAAACAGGCTCCTGTTATAGCAGAAAAAGGCATATTTTTCCTGGGAAGAGTCAGGGCTGTAAATAAGGAACTGGCTTTTCGACTTATCTTTCACGTTCAAAGACATTTAAATCAAAACATCTTGACATATTCGCTCTTTCTTACAAGTTAACCCTACTCCCCCAGCACAATGCGCTCTGTTAGCTGTTAAGGTACTGGCACACCTGTTTCTTCCAATCGATATGCTATTGTCGCCGACCCAGAAGATTTGCCAGCCATAATAAACAATACGTAATACCGTATGGCTGAAGAACATACATCAAATAGCTAAGTACGTTTTTCTGGGGAGATAAATTTTCTAAGGATGAATTTGCTCCTGGTGGGGTGAAATCAGGTATCATGTTACTTAACTTCACTCAGTACATCATATTATATGACATTTTTACAAATGCTACAAAGTGAAAGTGCCCAAATATGCCAAGCTGTTCTGATTTAAAAGTCTTTGATGCCTCCAATCAAGTCAAAAATCTACTTCACTTCTTTTACATTCGTAAATTTGCCCAGGACATATTCCCCTTATTTGCGCTATGGTAGGAGCATTGGTCATTCCAGTGGCTAAAATGCATGAATCTGGTGCTGTGCCCACCAGTCGAATTTAATGAACATGCAATTGAACGGAGTGTAGATGTACTCAAAGACATTATTCAGATGGTAGAACGTAGTCCTTCATCAAGCATATTTCTACATGTATCGCTATTCCATGTGCAAGATTAATGCGCATATTACGTACACAGGCCTCGGTATCTTTTATGGCGAATTTAACACCTTCGGGAAGGAGATGAAGGTAAATGATGGGAATTTTGTTGTTAGCTAATTACAAATCGCCGAGGAATACCACTCTAACTGATTATTGCTGATGCCACTTTCACTCGTGGCGGTATCAACAAGAGACACAAATCACTTATGTCACTTCCTCAAAACTGGAAGAGCTGCAGCAAAATAGTGAAACCTCTGTTGCTGCTATGCCCGAAACGCAGATGCCATGCGTCTATGACAGGTTCATAAATATTGTACGACACTGTGTAAGTGTCACTTACAGTGTCCTATTTAGGCAATACTCTTTTTCATTATAAATGGTAACTTATGTCGTGTTGGTCATACACTTCTCGTATCAGTTTTATTTCATCCAACTTCCCACTGCCTACTTGTCTGCCTGTATTTAATAATACTGAGAAGTTGCGATTGGTTTCTGTGAGACGAAAATAATTCAGGAAGTATCCATCGTTTGTCTTTAAAAAATTGCATATATAGGAGGGGCATTCAATAAGTAATGCAGCATAATTTTTTTTTTACCAAAAAAATGTGAAATTTGTTTTGAGCATCGTGGAATATCCCAGTTAGAGCCCTTTTAGTTTCATAAACTCCGATATGTAACGGCCCCATACGTAGTCTTCAAAATGGCGTCTGTAATGGAGGTGCGTTATAGAAGAGAGCTGTCACTGAGTTTCTTTTGGCGGAAAACCTGTACATCGCTGATAGACGTAGGCGTTTGCAGAGTGTCTATGGACAAATGCTAGTGAACAAAAGCACCGAAAGTAGTATGGCGAGGCATCTCTCATCATCGCAACAAGGTTGCGCAAACCTGTCTGGCCGGCCACACACAGCTGTGACTGCAAGGGCTATCCAGAAAGTGACAAACGTTTAGAAATAAATAAATTAACACTATAGAAAAAACAAATTTCATTATATACATTTTAAAGATACACTCTTAAGCTATTTTTTTTACATTATCACCATTCAAAATGAATAAATGATAACTAACTGAAACCCTCGGCTGCCGACAGGCGTTGTTGATATACCTCGATGTGGACAGGTGAAAATGTGTGCCCCGACCGGGACCCGAACCCGGGATCTCCCGGTCGGGGCACACATTTTCAGCTGTCCACATCGAGGTATATCAACAACACCTGTCGGCAGCTGAGGGTTTCAGTTAGTTATCATTTATTCCAGGGAAAAGCTGCACGGTCATCAACAGTATTCTGTTCTTTAGAGAACAGTTACTGTCTTCATATATATATTCAAAATGAGCCACTTGTTACATCGTGGTACAAATTTTTCAGTACCGCCTCTGTAAAATTCTGCCACTTGCGATAGAAAGCAATGGTTTATATCGGCGTGCAGTTCGGCGTCAGTATCAAAACGTTGGAGAGACACGTCTTTATTTCTGGGAAGAGGTGGTAGTTGCTTGGCGCCAAATTCGGGATGTTTGGTGGATGATCGAACAGCTCCCATTCAGAACTCTGTAGGAACTCTCGGATTTAATTGGCCATGTATGAACGTGCATTGCCGTTTGAAAAGAAAACTTTTGCTCTAAGCTTTCTCCAACGCTTATTATGTATCATACGCCCCCATCATGACCTTTAGAATTCACACGTTGTAGTCAACAGCCGCCAATCCGGTAAGGCAGCAGTTCACTGCATTCTCCACCTGGGCACATCTACCAGAAAGTGCCCTCCCCAATCCTCCGAAGTAAATATCTGAACTTCGTGCAAAGAAGACGGTAAGGAGGAAGGGGTGGAAAGTCCAGTCTACATGTCAATAGAAGCCGGCCGGAGTGGCCGAGCGGTTCTAGGCGCTACAGTCTGGAACCGCGCGATCTCTACGGTCGCAAGTTCGAATCCTGTCTCGGGCATGGATGTGTGTGATGTCCTTAGGTCAGTTACGTTTAAGTAGTTCTAAGTTCTAGGGGACTGATGACCACAGCAGTTAAGCCCCATAGTGCTCAGAGCCATTTGAACCACTTTTTTGTCAATAAAACGTATGGCTTAATTTTATCCATTGTTTACCAGTGTTTCGTCCGCGACTGTTTTACTTTCGTAAAATAAAGAACAAACCGCCTTCAGTCACAAGTTGCATTTATTTATTGCACTATGCATTTCGAGCCCTGGAGGCTCATCTTCAGGTGCTTTTTAGTGACTTTATTTCATGTGTTTTAGTTGATTGCCTGTTGATATTACATTTTTGGTTACAACATGGTATATTGTAAATATAAGTTTGACAGCGTTAATAATATGAAAGTAACTTACAGTTAACATTGTATACTGTCTGCTTCCGTTGTCCAGTAGGTATACACAATACACATCTTTAATTTTACGGTACATACTGGTATATATAGATATTCACACACTTTTTTGCACATTGTGTTAGCAGAACGTAAACATGCCAAAGATTCTCGTTCATACAGATATTCTACTTCTAAATATAATCGATTTTTAGTACACAGGTAGTATTAAAATAATTATTTGGTACCATGTTGTAGGTTGTCAACTGTTTGTACTATTATAGTTTTGATTCCTTAGGAAAAAATAAACTTTTGAAGGTGTAGAAAAAATTGTGGCTGTTAAACTCTGTTTGTTCATTCAACAAGTTTTGAGGATATTTTTCTTTGTGTAGCATTATTTCTAACTGTTCTAGTAGGCTAAGTTTTTTACTGTTGGGTTCTGTGTGAAGTACAGTTAGGCTGTTGTGGATGTTGTCAAGTCTGTGTTTATTAACATACATGTGGTTAGCTATTGTAGATTTTTCAAAATGGTTTAGTCGAAAGGCGTCGGTGTGTTCTTTATACCGTGTGTGGAAGGTTCTTCCAGTTTTTCCTATGTAAAATGCAGGGCAACTGTTACATTGTAATTTATATATTCCACTGTGTTGTGTTATTGGCTTGTTTGTGTTCACTGTGTGAGGTAAGTGGTATCCAAGTTTGCTGTTTGTGGAGAAAGATATTTTAATATTGGTTTTTTTGAATAGGTTAGCTATTTTTTGTGATACTGTGCCTAAGTATGGAATGCTTGTGAAGATTTGTTTTGTGTCGGTAGTTATCTTTTCAGTGTTTTTGTGGAAGATGTTGGTCTGAATTTTTTTAGATAGTTTATCAATTGATTTTACAGAGTAACCATTATTTACTGCAATTGTTTTGATAGTATCTATTTCTTGTGTTAGTGCTTTGGGTTTTAAAGGTAATGTATGTGCCCTGTTCAATAATGATCTAAATGCAGCATACTTATGTGTGTTCGGGTGGTATGAAGATTCATGTATTGTGATGTCAGTGTAGGTTGGTTTTCGGTAAATGTACAAGTTATGTTCTTGTTGTTCATTCACAATTGTGAGGTCTAAGAAATTTATGGTTTGATTAGTTTCATGTTCTATTGTGAACTTTATTTTATTGTGGAGTGAGTTGAATGATGTGAGGAGTTCTTCAAGTTCATCTTTAGTGCCATCAAATAAGAGTAGTGTGTCATCTACATATCTCTTGTAATATACAATTTTTTGAACAAGCTTATTTTCTCCTTTGAAGAACTTATTCTCTAAGTGGTTGATGAAAATGTCAGCTAGGAAACTTGACATGCAGTTACCCATAGCTAAGCCTTCTTTCTGTTGATAGATTTTATTATTAAATGAAAAGTAGTTGTGGGACAGTACTAGTTCAAGTAGATCTACCAACTCTGTAATCTCTGGTATGGTTAGTTTTTTGTGTGTGATGAGGTTTTCTCTAATAATTTCAATTGTGTCTTTAACAGGTATATTTGTGAACAGGTTGACAATGTCAAATGAGGCAAATCTAGCTTCTCCGGGGATTTTTATGTCTTTGATGAGTGTTGTTAACTCGTGTGCATTTTTTACTGTGTATGTGGTTTCAAAAGTGTAAAATTCTCTGAGGATATTATTTAACAACTGTGAAAGTTTATATGCAGGTGTGTTCTTGGAGTTAACAATTGGTCTAATTGGAGAGTTCTGTTTATGGATCTTTGGCTGTGCTCTGAGTTTGGGGGCAGTGGGATTCATTAATGTGCAAGCTTTTATTTGTTTATCAGACAGCAGGAAGTTACATTGGTTAAGCATTTTCTTCAATTTTTTCTGAAATTTAGTGGTTGGATCATGGTTCAGTTCAGTAATGTTATTTTCTGCAAAAAAATTAAGAGTTTTAGTAATGTAATCATTTTTATAAAGGATGACTGTGGAATTTCCTTTATCTGATTTCACAACAAGAGCATCATGTTCATTGAGTTTATGTTTCAGTTGTTTCAGCACTTTGTTTTCTTCAAAAGTTGGGTTGGAGTGTTGTTTTGCTTTCTTTTCTTCTTTCTGGATAATTTCATTAACTTTATGTGCTAAGACAATCTGTTCATTGTGGTTCAGGTTGGCCATGTCTGCAGCTTTCTTTGTATCAACAATGAGGTTTTTTAAATTATGACGATTAAATTTTGGTTTAATATTGTGTTTAAGACCTTTGTTCAGTAAAGCTTGTTCTGTGTTTGTGAAGCTAATGTTGGTTTCGTTGATAACTCTTTCATAGAAAGTCTGTGTTTTAGAAGTTACATTATTATGGGCACTGTCATATTTTTCTTTAAGGGATTCAAGTTTTTTTGCATGTTTATCAGTTATAGTAGTTCTAACTTTTGTACACAGGGTTGTAACATATTCATCTACATAATACATTTCTAATGGATGGAGTATGCTAGTTAACTCTAAATGTAGGTGGTAAAGAGCTCTATTAAGTTCTTCTTTTTGCTTGTGCTGTAGTTTGATTTCTGTACGTAACCAGTTGTTCTCGAATTTTTTCGTAGCTATTCTGGCTGCTTGTGAACGCCACTTTCTCGTAATGTTAATGTAGTTTGGAATAAAACCATGAGCTACACATTCTTTGTTAAATTTGACACTACAAATCACTTTTGTTAGCAGTCGCAGACGAAACACTGGTAAACAATGGATAAAATTAAGTTATATTTGCCCAGCCAGGCACTAAGAACAGTGTACTCATTTAAAAATGCGAAACTTAAGCTAACAAAAGTGATTTGTAGTGTCAAATTTAACAAAGAATGTGTAGCTCATGGTTTCATTCCAAACTACATTAACATTACGAGAAAGTGGCGTTCACAAGCAGCCAGAATAGCTACGAAAAAATTCAAGAACAACTGGTTACGTACAGAAATCAAACTACAGCACAAGCAAAAAGAAGAACTTAATAGAGCTCTTTACCACCTACATTTAGAGTTAACTAGCATACTCCATCCATTAGAAATGTATTATGTAGATGAATATGTTACAACCCTGTGTACAAAAGTTAGAACTACTATAACTGATAAACATGCAAAAAAACTTGAATCCCTTAAAGAAAAATATGACAGTGCCCATAATAATGTAACTTCTAAAACACAGACTTTCTATGAAAGAGTTATCAACGAAACCAACATTAGCTTCACAAACACAGAACAAGCTTTACTGAACAAAGGTCTTAAACACAATATTAAACCAAAATTTAATCATCATAATTTAAAAAACCTCATTGTTGATACAAAGAAAGCTGCAGACATGGCCAACCTGAACCACAATGAACAGATTGTCTTAGCACATAAAGTTAATGAAATTATCCAGAAAGAAGAAAAGAAAGCAAAACAACACTCCAACCCAACTTTTGAAGAAAACAAAGTGCTGAAACAACTGAAACACAAACTCAATGAACATGATGCTCTTGTTGTGAAATCAGATAAAGGAAATTCCACAGTCATCCTTTATAAAAATGATTACATTACTAAAACTCTTAATGTTTTTGCAGAAAATAACATTACTGAACTGAACCATGATCCAACCACTAAATTTCAGAAAAAATTGAAGAAAATGCTTAACCAATGTAACTTCCTGCTGTCTGATAAACAAATAAAAGCTTGCACATTAATGAATCCCACTGCCCCCAAACTCAGAGCACAGCCAAAGATCCATAAACAGAACTCTCCAATTAGACCAATTGTTAACTCCAAGAACACACCTGCATATAAACTTTCACAGTTGTTAAATAATATCCTCAGAGAATTTTACACTTTTGAAACCACATACACAGTAAAAAATGCACACGAGTTAACAACACTCATCAAAGACATAAAAATCCCCGGAGAAGCTAGATTTGCCTCATTTGACATTGTCAACCTGTTCACAAATATACCTGTTAAAGACACAATTGAAATTATTAGAGAAAACCTCATCACACACAAAAAACTAACCATACCAGAGATTACAGAGTTGGTAGATCTACTTGAACTAGTACTGTCCCACAACTACTTTTCATTTAATAATAAAATCTATCAACAGAAAGAAGGCTTAGCTATGGGTAACTGCATGTCAAGTTTCCTAGCTGACATTTTCATCAACCACTTAGAGAATAAGTTCTTCAAAGGAGAAAATAAGCTTGTTCAAAAAATTGTATATTACAAGAGATATGTAGATGACACACTACTCTTATTTGATGGCACTAAAGATGAACTTGAAGAACTCCTCACATCATTCAACTCACTCCACAATAAAATAAAGTTCACAATAGAACATGAAACTAATCAAACCATAAATTTCTTAGACCTCATAATTGTGAATGAACAACAAGAACATAACTTGTACATTTACCGAAAACCAACCTACACTGACATCACAATACATGAATCTTCATACCACCCGAACACACATAAGTATGCTGCATTTAGATCATTATTGAACAGGGCACATACATTACCTTTAAAACCCAAAGCACTAACACAAGAAATAGATACTATCAAAACAATTGCAGTAAATAATGGTTACTCTGTAAAATCAATTGATAAACTATCTAAAAAATTCAGACCAACATCATCCACAAAAACACTGAAAAGATAACTACCGACACAAAACAAATCTTCACAAGCATTCCATACTTAGGCACAGTATCACAAAAAATAGCTAACCTATTCAAAAAAACCAATATTAAAATATCTTTCTCCACAAACAGCAAACTTGGATACCACTTACCTCACACAGTGAACACAAACAAGCCAATAACACAACACAGTGGAATATATAAATTACAATGTAACAGTTGCCCTGCATTTTACATAGGAAAAACTGGAAGAACCTTCCACACACGGTATAAAGAACACACCGACGCCTTTCGACTAAACCATTTTGAAAAATCTACAATAGCTAACCACATGTATGTTAATAAACACAGACTTGACAACATCCACAACAGCCTAACTGTACTTCACACAGAACCCAACAGTAAAAAACTTAGCCTACTAGAACAGTTAGAAATAATGCTACACAAAGAAAAATATCCTCAAAACTTGTTGAATGAACAAACAGAGTTTAACAGCCACAATTTTTTCTACACCTTCAAAAGTTTATTTTTTCCTAAGGAATCAAATCTATAATAGTACAAACAGTTGACAACCTACAACATGGTACCAAATAATTATTTTAATACTACCTGTGTACTAAAAATCGATTATATTTAGAAGTAGAATATCTGTATGAACGAGAATCTTTGGCATGTTTACGTTCTGCTAACACAATGTGCAAAAAAGTGTGTGAATATCTATATATACCAGTATGTACCGTAAAATTAAAGATGTGTATTGTGTATACCTACTGGACAACGGAAGCAGACAGTATACAATGTTAACTGTAAGTTACTTTCATATTATTAACGCTGTCAAACTTATATTTACAATATACCATGTTGTAACCAAAAATGTAATATCAACAGGCAATCAACTAAAACACATGAAATAAAGTCACTAAAAAGCACCTGAAGATGAGCCTCCAGGGCTCGAAATGCATAGTGCAATAAATAAATGCAACTTGTGACTGAAGGCGGTTTGTTCTTTATTTTACGAAAAACGTATGGGTTGGAAGGTCTCTGCTGAACGTCAAAGGAGATGCAGGAAATAATGGTACACAGTTTTTAGTTAACCAATTTATGCATAATTTTGTTTATTTCCCAATCATAAACAAATCGTAGAGCAGTCAGTGCGTCGGCTGTTGGCTGATGGCAGACGGCGTGAGTGGGAACATGGTGACCGGTAACCAGAGTGAGGCTGGTCAGCCCAGCAGAAGACGGAGGAACTGTACAGGATTATTTGGACGGAAGTGCCGGTTGGAAAGCGGTAGAGGGCGGCTTTGGACCCGTCTGCATGAAGCTGGGAGGAGTTCGCTTTGTCTTTCGGACCACGAGGTGTGTGAAGAGGGCACGCTGCCTGGGGCTTGTGCGGCCAGGCAGCAGTCTGATGTTCAGTGCCCGGTGATGGTGCACGCGGCGGCTGTGTAGTAAGTATAGAGTGTACAGTCACAGATGAGCACCTCAGCCCAGCTGTACTGACGATAAAAGCTTAAGTAGAATTCGTGGCGGTGACTGACACACGCCATACCTCGCAAAATATCCCTGTCGTTACAGTGAACTGCTCGGCTAGCATGAGGTTCTTAAACAGTCACCTCGGCCGAAATTCTCCATGGCGCTAACCGTTTTGACTAGCACAAAAGCTTCCCAATCGGCGTGCAGAGTACAAGGGTACGGGCGTTGCCTAGAGGAAGGACGTTGGCGCACAGAAGGGCCTGATGCCGCTGAGGGTGTTGTTTAGGCAGGACTTAGGACTTGTGATTGTCAGTGGTGGCTAACACCCCGGGTGCCGGGGTGTCGAAATGCCTGCTGCTAACGGTTGCTATGTCGGCACGCAGTTCTTAACTGCGACATTCAGTACCAGAATTCAACACTGTGCACAAATCATAGTTTACATCTCTACAATAAGGGGTGAGATCAAACTATTTCCGTCCAAAATTATCTAGCAAACCCCCAGATGGTGCAGCAAGATGAAGACAAGCAATGTTGTGAAGAGATTCAGTGTCACCAGAATTCATCATACGCTCCCAATTTTGATTCCTCACAGCAGCTCTCTTTTGGTGTCACAGCATCGTTCTGTGTTGATTTCAAGGTATTCTGGAGTGAAAAGCAACAGACACCTCGAGTACAACTCAAAAAAGGAAAGAAACTGTCGCCTTGAGTTTCAGTGTTGATAGTTACTTTGAATTAGTGTGGATGTGTGCTTGATGAGTAGCGATGTCAATCGACATATTGGCGCTGGGACGCTTGCAGTGACGAGAGACACCCATATATAATCACCAGTACCGCCGTAATCAGGAAAGGCAATTCCGCTTATGTGCTACCGTCCAAAAGATATCACTGCAGCAGCCAGATCTTTTACACTTTTGTTCACTTAATTGACACCGAAGCAACAGCTTATTAATGTGCCAAACTCATGGCGTTCAGACACAGTTCCATCAAAAAACTAACGGAATAATTGTGTAGGTCATCCAGGACTGCGTGCTTCTCTTGCACAGTTCCATTCTTCCCTTAATTCTTTAAATCATCTGTATTGACAGAAGGTCATCCGTGTTGAGTTTCGTCGTGAAGTTTGTTGGTCTGTTGTTGAATATTTCTTACCAGTGTACCACATTTATTCCGTCAATAACCGTGTCACCATACAGTTTTTTCAAATGACTATATATTTTCGTAAGTTTCAACTTACGAGCAATAAAAATAACATCTACAACTTCAGTGTCGGTATGAATTTGTACCACAAGTTCATTTTATACGAGCACGTACTACACAGTGACGATCTGGTTCGACTCGAACAAGACACAAACAAGATTTCTGGGAAGCGATTGGTCATTGGATTGAAGTAGGAATAAAGAACAGTTTTTCACTTTCTCGATTAAAGTCGCAACTTTCTTACTAATTTATCAATCGTTGTCAGCATTCGCTTTCGGTAGTAAGCAATTTCATTTCGAACCTAGTAAATACCAGAGTTTTACTTGCACACGTAACTGTTAGAATAACAGCTGCAGCATCTTGTTTGTCGTTTCGAGTGTAGGGGAACAGGCGTGTTACTGGTGGTACACCGTAGTTTCCTCCCACCTCCACCCACCAAGCTGCGGTTATGCTCGAATTCGTTTCATAAAAAAAGGAAGAAACGAAAAGGCAACACAACAACCGTTCGGCCTGCGGGCGTAAACCGAGTCTCGCAGCAGTCGCCCCCTGTGTAATCGCGTGCCCGGGTCCGGCCGCCGGCGCACGCTGCGCCGTGGGCGGTGCTTTCTAACGGCGGCCAGCCCGCCTTATTCCCCATTGCTGCCGTGGCTGCTGCTCTGTTGCCTCCAATTTCCACGCCTGTTAACTTACAGCCCCGCTCTCGGCGCGAATATCCACCCGAATTGCGAAACACACTCGCCCCATGTCATAGGCGGCAGGTGCGGAGAGAGTTCAGCTTTTCTTTAATGTCCACTGCCGTTTTCTAGCCAAATTAGCCACAGTCGAATACTTTTATTTCCGCCTTATACGTTTTCGACTCTCTCCAAAGACCTGTTACATTTGTCCCCCTTAAAGCTGTGGCTCAATACGACTTGAGAGAATAAGCAATATCGTGATTTAAACGTTAGTTCAGAGGTCATCTGATGAGAACTATTGTTTCAAACGTAGAAGGTATTATTTAAACGCACACTGTTCTTCGTAGAAAGGATCTGTAGGGTATAAATTGGTGCTCTGAAGCTGGTGCAGTTATATCGTCCCTCTATCCTTTAATTGTCTCGGTAATTACCCGTATGAATGAGTAGCTTTGTTCGTTGGTAGCCATGAAATGCGCTACGTTGGGAAAATCCGACTGAATTCATTCTTCCGCTTCATGGTATCAATACACTCCTACAGTACACCATACTCGTACCTTGTTAAAGAATCCTATTAAAATTGCGCAGAATAAAACAATGTAACGGAGAGAGAAAATATTGTCAATAAAAAATATTCTGTTCTAACCTGATTTGAAGTATTTTATAAAAATTAATTTCATGTTTTCAACGAAGAGATTATCTCAATTTTACGAGCAAAGGCATTAGTATTGATGCAGGCTAGAGCTTTTATATTTATGCTCTGTTAAATTTAAATTATAGTCGGGCTGCCGGCCGGAGTGGCCGAGTGGTTCTAGGCGCTGCTGTTTGGAACCGCGTGACCGCTACGGCGGCAGGTTCGTATCCTGCATGGATGTGTGTGATGTCCTAAGGTTAGTTAGGTTTAAGTGCTCAGACCCATTTGAACCATTTTTTTTTATAATCGGACTGTCTATAATGCAATCAGTTTCAAATAAATGGTAAAACTGCTGGAAACTATTTTATATAATTATACTACCGGTTGATGCTCTTAGATGTTTAATATTTTCAAAAAGAAATGGCTCTGAGCACTATGGGACTTAACATCAATGGTCATCAGTCCCCTACAACTTAGAACTACTTAAACCTAAGGACATCACACAACACCCAGTCATAACGAAGCACAGAAAATCGCTGACCCCACCGGTAATCGAACCCGGAAACCAGGGCGTGGGAAGCGAGAACGCTACTGCACGACCACGAGCTGCGGAGTAATATTTTCAACCTTCACATAATGATTGCTTGTGTGCCATTGCAACATTCGAAAGGCAGATGGCCAAAAGAATCTCTTTATCAAATGTCTTATATTGCTAAGTTCTTAATTACTTCACTTGGAGTGATAATAAATAAGCAAACAAACAATTAAATTTAATACGTGTGTTACAAAACAACACCTACATACATTAGCTGCACTGAAAATATATTTGCAGCTTTTCGCTCCCAGAACTAGTGTGGAAGGCATTCTTCTTTTCGTCAAAGGCACGGAATTTTGTAAAGATTCTAGGATATGGCTATTATGGACTATCATAAAACATAGATAAGACAAAATTACACTTACCTGTCTATAAACAATATTGCCAACGGCCTTGCCTTCAGATCACCGAAGTTAAGCACTGTTGGGCTTGTCTAGAAATAGGGTGGGTCACCATCAGCGTCTGCGAGTGCGGGGTGCACTCAGCCCTTGTGACACAAACTTAGGAGCTACTTGACTGAGAAGTAGCGGCTCCGGTCTCGAAAACTGAAATACGGCCGGGAGAGTTGCGTGGTGACCACATGCCCCACGCTGTGGCATCTAATGACGCCACAGGGTTGAGGATGACGCGGCAACCGGTCGGTACCGTTGGGCATTCAGGGCATGTTCTGACGGTGTCTGTGTGTGTGTTTGTGCGTGGGTGTATACACAGTATTAATTAAATTCATCGTCCCCTCGCACCTTAAAGTTCCAAATTTATTTACATCGGTGGCTAATAGTTCTATAGAGATTAGCGTGCAGATTTTCTTTCTCTTTCGTTATTGCACTTGTTTCATTGGACACACTGTAAGGTGTCAGGCAAATCCAACACCTTACATGAAAACCCTGACATGATAAGCAAATCCAGTAGTATGTCACATAGCTCCGAATAAATCGTGACATTAGATTAACCAAAGTGATACAAGTAACGAGTGAGCAAAATAGAATACCACAGACTAACACAAGAATGCCTAAATGCATGTTGTACCTTCCCACCGTGAGGCAGACGCAGTTCCGAGGGGAGAAACGAGGACAGAAGCCGAGAGCAGAACCGTGTTAAGCTAGAAGGCCCGACGGTAAGGGAAGGTCTGGACACCTACGGCGCAGCTAGCCAGTAGGGCCACACAACCGGCACGTTTTAGCGTGAGACTTTTTCGCGTCTCTGTTACGTCAATGACCCCCCCCCCCCAGCCCATGTTAAAAGCTAGAGCCCTCCAGAAAAACAGTATAGATCTTACGATAACACAAAAAGGGCCACTACCACCCGCAAGTTTTAGCGTGAGACTTTTTAGTGTCTCAGGTATGTCAAGGACCACCCCCCAGCCCATGTTAAAAGATAGAGCCCTCCAGAAGAACAGTATAGATCTTACGATAACGCTAAAAGGACCACACCAGCTGCAGGTTTTAGCGTGAGACTTTTTAGCGTCTCTGTTACGTTTCAAACTTTAAAAACATTGCCCCACCACGAAAAGTATAACGTTTCTCATTGGATAGACAGAATTTTTGTAGGCGGAGCTTAAGGTTAACATTGAGACCCCGATTGGCCAGATGAAAACACAGCCAGATAGTTTTTCTAAACCAAATTCGGTAAATTGTAGTAAGGAGAAGTTAGAAGGAGTTAGTTCCGAGACGGCGAGCTGGATGACTGGTGCGCCGGCCGCTGTCGCCCTGGCGCTGCCTAAATACCGACAAGGTAATGAATGCACGCGATGCCGCATTTTTGAGCGCATAAGGCTTCACTCAGAACTGCAGAAGTCTCATCTGCTACACCCCTTTTTTGCGTAATACTAGTGTCGATCGTTAATTAAAACTCATGGTGTTCACATTTGCCACTTGAAGAAAAGATCTGAAACGCGATGATTTTTCTTTTATATAGTTATTGAGAAGCCACATCAGCCACTGTAATTTACGACAAGTTAAATAAGTAATAATTGATGGTCACTGTAGACCATTTTGATAGTTTTCTCTTTTGTGAAACTTAAATTAAACCTAGATTATAGATGTGATATGGCATAGGTCATCCTTCGATCGATTGTAGAACTTGGAAACCCATTCAGGAAATATTCGTTCACATTTTTGTTGGACGCTGTTGGTTTTTACCATCCTGTATTAAAACACCTCCTTTTATCAATAGTGCAATTTATAAACAATGTTTTGTGAGTAGAATAAAATTTCCAATGGTAAACTTAACTGAATTTTCGACGTTATTTTACCAGCTAACTAAAAATAGGAAAGCCTTGAACCCTTTCCACTAAATTTAGTTAGTATTAAGATCCTTTTACAGGGAGTGCAGTGGAGCTGACCCTGAGATCATTAAATATTTGGTTATATCATCGCTAGTCTCACTGAACTCTTCTGAATTCTACATGTCATGTGTGGTCTGGCGTCTCCTTACCAGCAACAGGACCCAGGTTCAAACTAGTTAATTCCCTAAAAAACACGCTCAGAGTGTCGTTGCGCGAAAGTGGTAGGGAGACACGATATAGAACAAACAGACACCACCTTGAATGTTTAGAAAACGGTAATAGAATTTTTACAGGTGACTGTAAACAACGACTGTACGAGATATATGAAAAATAGTTTTTTTAAGAATTTTGTTTATTTGTCTACACCAATGTTCGCCTCCTCAAAATGGCGTCCCCTAGATATTACACTATACTGCTAGTGCTTTTCAGACCTCTGAAAAATTTCTGAAACTCAGTCGTTGGGACAGCTTATTCATGGGGCCATATCTGACGAATATGGATCTGCGGCATCAGCACAATTCTGTTTTTGGCCAGAAACCTGCGAACAACGAACAAACTGCGGCCAGCTGCGTTACAGAGGATCAAAAGGAATGGACTGTTTCGCACTAGATCCGGAATTTTTCTGATCACTCCACGCAATTAGCGTTGACTTTGTAGATATTAAGGCTTGTTTATCGACCCTTGGCCAGAAGTCATCGAGCACTTTGCTGTTAAAATCGGAGGACACAGTGAGCACAAAATTCACTTTTGACCTCACCTGTCTAGTTTTCTTTTTTTCGCCCACTGCGATCCACAGCGTTCCCACTACGACAACAAAGCCTTTGTTTCGACGTCAAATCCGTAAAAACATCTTTAATTAGCTGTTATGATACGTTACAGTAGCTCGACGTTGTTCGTGACTTGATCTAGCGCCTTCTGAAGACCAATTCGCGTATGTTTTGGTTCGAAATTCAACAGTTTGGGAAGAATTTCTGCTTTTGCGGGTTTTATTCACATATCCTTGGAAAAACGTAAGAAATAAAGCATCTGATATGTCGAGATCGTTATCGAATTCTCGGGTTGTCTTCCCCTATTGTTCCTTCTCATTGCCTTTACTTTTTCCTCTGTTTCATCGTGGTACTGGATCATCGAGAGCGATCGTCGTCTTCACTCTTTTCTTCGAAACCCTTATGCGACTCGTAACGCCTTATTTTACTCACAAAAGACTCACTAAAAACGATATTTAGCACTTCTAAAATTGAAGAGCACCTTATTTCGTTCTTATAATAAAATTTAATAGAAACGGTTTGAGCCATTTTTATACAAAGGAGATGGTCGCCAACACTGCTAAAAGGCGTGTAACCATTTTAACAGCTGGTATCAGATCAAATATCAGATGTGGTTATCACCGTAAATACACATTTCATGCATTTTTACCCGCACAGTGGTAATCATATGAATATGCAAGTAGCAAATTACAAAATTATCATTACATTTGAACAAACTTCATCAGGCAGTGAACATTTTGCCCCCTTAACGTTGACTTACCAATTTTCTCTGAATAATAGAGATAACACTGAACTATTACTACTACTGGACCTACGGCATTCATACCGAGCGGGGGTCGTCAGAAAAAAACTGGAATCGAATTCACGAGGACAGCCGATGAATCTCAGTCAAGCCATCCAGATTTAACTCCGTCTGAACAGGCTTTGGACTGCTCAACGTACCGCCCGGCCGCCGTGTCATCCTCAACCCACAGGCGTCACTGGGTGCGGATATGGAGGGGCATGTGGTCAGCACACCGCTCTCCTTGCCGTATGTCAGTTTACGAGGTCGGAGCTGCTACTTCCCAGTCAAGTAGCTCCTCAGTTTGCCTCACAAGAGCTGAGTGCACCCCTCTTGCCAAAAGCTCTGGGCAGAACGGATGGGCACCCATTCAAGTGCTAACTCAGACCGGACAGCGCTTAACTTCGGTGATCTGACGAGGACCGTTGTTACCACTGAGGCAAGGCCGTTGGTCGTCCAGATTTCTGTTTGCCGTTATTTACTAACGGTGAATGCCACGACGGTTAGTTTGAAGAATATGGTGGATTATGTCCTTTATTATTGCCCCATGAGAAGACCGTCTCGCGAGTGGCACGACTTCGAACCTTTACTTTCCTTCATTATTTCAGTGAGTTAAATAGGAGTCTTTGGATGGATATCTTCTTCATCAAGTAATTTTTTTAAAGTTTAAGCTGTAGCGGGAAGTACATGTTAGGCTCTGTTCGTGATTTCCCAAAGTCAAATTGTGTGCTTTGAGTCGAACAGCTTTCTATAATTCCCTTCATTTTTATGGACTTCCTTATATAAAAAAAAAACTTCGTGTCAGATTAAACACATGTAAAAGGCGGGAACTGGAATTAGGGAGCATTGCCTTTCACGGACAAGTCCTTATGGAGCTACCCGAGTGTAACTCACCTGCCCTCATAGATTCACTTTCGTCAGTGACTCACTTCCTATCTTCCTACCAGGGAAGACGTGTCGCGAATCGTGCAGGAGTAACTCAGCTGCTCACTTACCTCCCCCCCGCCCCCCCCCCTCCCAGATTTGAGTCCCTGCCCGCACACAGTTTTAATCTGCCAGGATGTTTAATATTAGGGAATTTTTTTATCAATTTATACGCTCTTTGAAAATATTTCTCTTCGTTTAAAATGTCCTCAGTATTACGATGAGTAGAAAATGTAAGTGTAGCGGTAGATCTCAGGCAGTCTGTGCACTCCTTTTGGTAACCATAGAAAGTTCCAGAACAATGTAGACTTAGCAACACTGTTAAACTGCCCAATATAGGAAATCTAACCGAATTTACAAACTGGACAGGTATCACACTTCCCTTTATGCAAGGCAAAGTCTTTTTCAGTTCGCTCTGGGAAGCAGCAAGTATAACAATATGGCCCCGGCTAGTTCAAAAATGGTTCAAATGGCTCTGAGCACTATGGGACTTTACACGTATGGTCATCAGGCCCCTAGAACGTAGAACTACTTAAACCTAACTAACCTAAGGATATCACACAACACCCAGTCATCACGAGGCAGAGAAAATCCCTAACCCCGCCGGGAATCTAACCCGGAAACCCGGGCGTGGGAAGCGAGAACGCTACCGCACGACCACGAGGAATGTATGTAGTGATAATTCGTTCTACTTCCATAACCTCTGACGAGTCATTACAATTTTTATTACTCTGAAACCACCATCATGGACAGAGGCCATTTCAGCACCTTGCTCTACAAAGTTTGCAAAATCAGCCGCGCAGCGTCTTAATGATTACCAAAGAACTTCTTCCACCCATCAGTGCAATGATTAGCGACGCAATCATCGCGTCGCACAGAACAGGCCCACACCAATATGTTCCATCTGTGGATGGAACTGCAGCAAGAGAGCTGCCGCCTTCCCAAAAATGCCACCAGGAACGCACGGAGGAGAAAATAGACTGTGCGGCGGCAGGTAAACAATCAAAATGGGTATGTCGTTATGAAAATTCACTTACATTGTCTGTGCTGCTTTACATCTACTTTTGCCGTTTACAAAAGACTGCAAACTATTTTTGCGGTCAGCCAAATAACGATGGAGAACATACTGACCGTAAATTCCAGTCTGCTAATCCAAACTATATTGGTGCTCACTGAAAGAAAATGTTCCTAACGGCTATTTATTGAGCGGGATAAGGAAGTATGACTATAAATAAAAGTTTAGAGTTTTAACCGATTAACATAGTCTGTAAAAGTTCACATGAACAAAATACACTACTGGTCATTAAAATACCTTTACACACAGCTGGCTGGAATCGCACATAACAGACAGACTGCAAAAGGGTGTGCTGAATCATTCAAAAAACGTCTGATGAGTTGAGAATTTTACTGACTATTTAGATATCAAAAGATCAAGTTGAGGTGGCACTTTTTTTAAGTATTGGTTTTTAAATGTTATGAATAGTTGGAGTTAGTACACGTCTGGCCATTAAAATTGCTACACCAAGAAGAAATGCAGACGTTGAACGGGTATTCATTGGACAAATATATTATACTAGAACTAACATGTGATTACATTTTCACGCAATTTGGATGCATAGATCCAGAGAAATCAGTACCCAGAACAACTACCTCTGGCCGTAATAACAGCCTTCATACGCCTGGGCATTGAGTCAAACAGAGCTTGGTGCAACCCCCCATGAAGCTTCAACACGATAACACAGTTAATCCAGAGAAGTGACTGGCGTATTGTGACGAGCCAGTTGCTCGGCCAACATTGACCAGACGTTTTCAATTGGTGAGAGATCTGGAGTCTGTGCTGGCCAGGGCAGCAGTCGAACATTTTCTGTATCCAGAAAGGCCCGTACAGGACCTGCAACATGCGGTCGTGCATTATCCTGTTGAAATGTAAGGTTTTGAAGGGATCAAATGAAGGGTAGAGCCACGGGACGCAAAACATCTGAAATGTAACGTCTACTGTTCAAAGTGCCGTCAGTGCGAGCAAGAGGTGACCGAGACGTGTAACCAATGGCACCCCATACCATCACGCCGGGTGACACGCCAGTATGACGATGACGAATACACGCTTCCAATGTGCGTTCACCACGATGTCACCAAACACGGATGCAACCATCATGATGCTGTAAACAGAACCTGGATTCATCGGAAAAAATGACGTTTCGCCATTCGAGCCGCAAAATGATTCAAATGGCTCTGAGCACTATGGGACTTAACAATTGAGGTCATCAGTCCCCTACAACTTAGAACTACTTAAACCCAACTAACCTAAGGGCATCACACACATCCATGCCCGAGGCAGGGTCCGAACCTGCGACCGTAGCAGTCGCATGGTTCCGGACTGAAGGGCCTAGAACCGCTCGGCCACTGCGGTCGGCGCCATTCGACCCCCAGGTACGTCGTTGAGTACACCATCGCAGGCGCTCCTGTCTGTGATGCAGCGTCAGGAGTAACCGCAGCATGGTCTCCGATTAAAGATAGTCCATGCTGCTCCAAACGTCGTCGAACTATTCGTGCAGATGGTTGTTGTCTTGCAAACGTCCCCATCTGTTGACTCAGGGATCGAGACGTGGCTGCACGATCCATTACAGCCATATGGATAAGATGCCTGTCATCTCGACTGGTGAACCCACAGATTCCATACTGTGCTAACAGTCATTGGATCACGACCAACGCGAGCAGCAATGTCGCGATACGATAAACCGCAATCGCGATAGGCTACAATCGTACCTTTATCAAAGTCGGAAACGTGATGGTATGCATTTCTCCTCCTTACACGAGGTATCACAGCAACGTTTCACCAGGCAACGCCGATCAACTGCTGTTTGTGTATGAGTAATCGGTTGGAAACTTTCCTCATGTCAGCACGTTGTAGGTGTCGCCACCGGCACCAACCTTTTGCGAATGATCTGAAAAGCTGATGATTTGCATATCAAAGCATCTTCTTTCTGTCTCTTAAATTTCGCGTCTGTAACACAATTAATAGTTCACTTGAAAACTCAACGGGAAGTTCCAGTAAAATAGTCTACCTCCCTGACATCTAATCACCAAAAGCTAATTACTCACCTTACAAGTGTAAAAAACTCTCTTCACTTGATATTCGATTTTGTCACCCTTACGGCACACAAACAGTTACTTCCGTGAAATCTCAGGGATCCAGGATGGTGTACGGTCCTCGTGTGTTCAGTTCCTAGATTTGCCGAAAGCTATTTTGGTAGCAGCCCGGTTCTGAAATCATACGAGGCACAGCGCACACAGGCATTTGACTGATCGGACAGGTTGATGTTTCGGAGCGAAGTGTCTCTTCCCCACTGCCTCTCCGGCCGTATGGGCGCAGCGGACCGCCAGACGGAACATCTGGTGTCGACCACTGTAAGCACTGGTAATAGTATCTAAATAAACCCTTTCTCAGACATGTGTTACTTAATATCTCTATCGTTTAACAATTAACAATCTTCTTAATTTTTAGATACGCAGTGTTAAAAGTGCTTAACGCACTGAAAAAAATTTAGCTCGACTGCATTAAAACTTTTCTGCCTAGAATTTTTAGGACGGAAACGACAGCACAAGATGACCTCTGAACTGTCCCTTTAAGGTTCCTCTTATTTCTAGTTGTTTAGAATACATTCTTGAAAATAAGTGCAGCTGTATTGTAGCACTATTGTATTCGAGTGCTGAAATGGGAACTTTCTAGTACAATTACAAACGATACTTAATCTGTCATGAACAAGGACATTTTCTTTCCAAATTTGGTTTGTAGTAAATAACGTGAAAACTAACCGAGGTAGCTTATTGATAACACATAGTTGATGTTTTAATACCAAACTGCGACTGCATACGAATTTTCATCTTTCTGTGTCTAACATTTGGCGCCTTCAGATTTTCATAAAAACGCCGAGTTTGACCGATATAATGCTCTGACCAAGTTCCATACATTTGCATATTCTGAACAGCTTTATAGTTTTATTATTTAGACCCAATTATTTTTTCTTAAGATCGTATTTTTTGCCTAATATATTCAGTTCATCTGTCTGAGGCTTTAAAATTTTAACATTAATTTACTTATGATACATTGACGAAGTTTGGGAAAGCTGTTTTAATTTTTAATTTCAGTATTAATTTATAGTGCAGTCCTTTGCATGTCAATCACAGGCGCATTTTGATGACGTGGCGCTGGTAGCAGTATACTGGGATAAGCCTCCAGCACACCTGCCCGCCTCTGTACCTCTTACACTGATACAGCGC
The DNA here is from genome assembly GCF_023897955.1 of Schistocerca gregaria. NCBI lineage: Eukaryota > Metazoa > Arthropoda > Insecta > Orthoptera > Acrididae > Schistocerca > Schistocerca gregaria. The sequence goes on from NC_064924.1 coordinate 301,454,454, forward strand.
TTGTTTCGCCTCAAGACGACGCCCAGCGAGACTAAATGGAGAATGTGCTATGTGTCCATTGCCATTCAAGAAGGTACAATGTAACATGTACATAGCATTTCTAATTTATATGGTATTACCAACAAAAGGCATTTCATATCCCTTATTGAAAGTAGACACAGAAACATAGGGAGGCTCCACCGTATAGCACAAGGCGAGCTCGTTAGGCGGGACTGCAAGTAATTACTGAAGCAAATAATCAATATTACGACAGCAGGGAAAACCGTGTGAAAACTGAGACTAGGTGACGATTAACTGAAAGCGTTAGTTCAATGCTCTTTCTTAGAGAAAACAATTTTGCAGTCCGACATTACAACATACTTCAGCACTATACAAGGCATCATCAATATTGTTGAAAAGATCCCTTACAGGGGACGAATTAGTAATAGAAATGACTGTTGCTGCGAAGTTACTACCATCAGGAGATTTACTGAAATTGTAATTCTGAACGGTCAGAAGGTAACAAAACCGTCTCCAGTTTGTTTGTGACATTTAGATCGCAGCAGCTCCCACGGTTTTTATTCATGGAGTTCAGCTTTCACAGTTTCTTTATTCATGGAGTTCGCTGTCCACTGGGCGTGTATGTACCCTCTGTTTTACAATGGTATAATTATTTGCGATATCGACATGGCAGCAAACAGTGCAGAAAAAACACAAAATTTGCGTACTGTGCAGGGCAACAGAGAAGTGATGTCTGTAAGAGGACCTATCAACGAACCTGTACTCAGTGTACCAATAGTCACAGTGCCTACTCTCGAACCTGCCACATGTATCTTAAACACAAGGAAATTAATAAAATTATGTCTGTCAATAATATTACCTTCCGAGAAGCAGCAGTTGTGTTTGAAAACAGGCCTTATGCGAATGCAATTACTTCACCCCAAAACAGGGTACAAAATTCCCGCCCCTACTGGCCCAACAGAGACTCTGTGCAACTAATCAGCACCATCACTTACGATCCGTCATGACGCCAGGACGTCAGGAATGGTGGCTCCCATGGATTCACCAATACCTCCTTTCAACACTGCATGTCCAATTATACCGCCTGAAACGCGTTAATAATGTAGAAAATAGAGGACTCCATCAAAGCATGGATCTGCATGATCAATTGTACCAACCAGAACTCTGCCTTCCTCTTGCTGCAATGGGTCCCAACCCATGCTCACCACAATTTCACTACAGAGTGATGTTGGGAAATACCTCACTAACAACATTTTGCCTGTAATTAAGGCAGTGGTGAATGATGCATCGAGCCATCAGGCTATTAAGGGGCCCTCTCCAGCGCCACAAACATATTCAATCCAGGTGTCAATCCACAATATCTTGATCCCTGTCCTTTAAAATCATCCAGTGGATTTCAATATTGCTCAAAGTAAACAAACAGATCCTTCGACATTTCCGCTCAGAACTCAAGTAGACATTAGTGCAAACCTCGAAACATGATTAATACCAAACGAACCGTTCGCACTCCCAGGCTACACTGTCATTAGAGAACACAGAGATGATGTCTTGAGCAATCCACCGTTGTTGACAAAGCTAGCTACCACTTTTCTGCTGTCAATACTTACACTCGGCATGACCCATTCCAAATGGTGGTTACCCGTATGCGGATCAAGGATATCCAGCTGGATTTGATCTCAGCATAAAAAGGCACTAACGACAGACTTTCCAAACAACATTTAACAACAATCAATGCCTCCCATGGAAAACATCTTCAGTAACTGGCCCTTTAACGGTCACTATGCATTGTGGGGCTGCACAAACGCCAATGTGGAATGGGAAAAGAATGCAAGTGGATGTACTAGATTGGGAAAACATGATAGAACCAAATGATGGCCCACCTGCAAGAATATTTCGACCAAATGAAGCCCGAGCGGCCGTGGACTTGGGCATAGCATTCCATGCACTATGTATCGAAACAACATGGAAAGTTATACAGGATACTTTAGGTTCGGATCACTTGCCGTTTCAAATTATAATAAACGCATAACCTAGAGAAACTGTGAACTAATCAATCAGTCGGAAATGGAACACAAACAAAGCCAATTAGAACCTATAAGGAACACTACTGGAGGATGAACTGGAATCGATCATCGAAACTGGGAATTCCGAAAAAGATTATGAGGTCTTGCTATCGCTTATCAGTGAAGCAATGGAAGTGTCAATACCTCAAAAATCTCTCTGATGATACAAACATTGTTGGTCTGAAGGAAGCCTAGGCTGCAGCCAGGAAAATATTCAAGCTTCAAAAAAGAAAATGGTAGCACTATTTCTGCCCTGCACTCTGAAAATAAATTCAATTACCAGGATCTTAGGAATGGGTACCGCACCTGGTTCGGATTATAATGACTACCCAATAGTACCACACATCCCACACAAAGAGAAACTGCTGCTACTCAGAATTTACAGTAATGTATGGACACAAAAATCTGGTTAAAAACATTTCGTGTCTTGCCCATCCACAAATCGGGAAAAAAGATGCTAAGAACCCTAGTCGTACCGGCCTATCACCTTACCACCATTTTCGGTGAAGGTAAAGGAAATGATTATCAAGCAATGCTTCGACTGGCGGCGTTGAAACAAGAAACTATTACCAGAGAAACAACTTGGATTTCGAAAAGGAAAACGGAAAACTGAAGCCCTTTTACAAGTCGCTACTGACATATAGCTATATTTCTCTCAGAATAGTTATATGATTGTAGTGCTTATAGACTTGACTAATTCATACAACGTCTTATTGACAATCTAAGGGAAACAAAACTGAAGAAACTCCAGTTTCAAAAACCACTCGTACATAACGTTGGGGGATTTCTGAGCAATAGGGAGATACTAATTTTGCAACACGGAACTGTACTGGAACCACGAGCACGCAGGGATCTGTCTGGGTTATTATTCAATGTCGATATTGCAGAACTTCATGACATCTTAGCCAGTGAGATTCAGATATTACAGTACGCAGACGATGCATGCATATATTCCGAAGCCAGTACTCTTCACTCCTGGCGTCCAAAAATGCACGCAGTGATAGGTGTCATGTATAATTTTGGTATATGAATTTTTGTTTCTTAAACGAGTGTGAGTGAGCAGCGATATTGTAAGCTATATCACACAAGTTAAGTAAGTATTTCTGAGATGCGTGAGAGCGCAGAGTAGTGATCAATTGATAGCTTTGGTAGAGAGTGATGTCGCAGTTCAACTGCGTTAGAGTTAGGCTGACAATGAAAAACAGTGTTAGAGTGAGGAAACTATGGCAATGTTATGATTCAAATTTAATGTTTAAATTTATCATTTTGTTCATTCAACTTAATTATGAAAATGATTTGTGAAGGTGGAAATCTAATGCAATGTTAGGTATATACAATAATGGTGTTACTTCTTTTTCACTATTGCTGCGCCATCGAACTATCTTGGCTATTGTACTGAAAGTTGTTAGATTTGAGAGCTAAGAAAGATGTTGCGAAGTTCATTAAATTTAAAAACTGTCACGAACACTTTTCTCAGTATACAAAAAAAATAGTGTTGTCATTTATGCGCATATTCCATTTTCTTACCAACCTTTCTCTTGCAATTCTTTTTAATGAATCATCCAACCAAGTATGTTCGATAGACTGTTAGATTTGCAATTAACAGAGACTTCACTAGACCTCTCGAGTGTCTCTGTGTAGATACAGTAATTTGTAGCTTTACCATAGCGGCGCGGAAGACAGTGCAGTACTGCAACGTGTTGTCCAGATTTGCGCAGAATAGAGGTAAGGAGAAAATATTATGATTATTTTTTTATTTATTCAATCAGTTCCAACTTATGTTATTCAGACACAGTTTTGTGATGAAATTTGCAAAGCCAATTACTCTAGGTTTGATGTACAAGTTAATTATTCAGGCAGTTTGTACTGTTCAAATTTATTGCAGTCAGAGTGCTAACTTTTACAGTATGAAATTCTTCCCAGTTCATCTTTGCCTTCACAATACAACAGTTCATTTATTATTATATCCCAGAACTCACAATCAGAAACAGTATACTTCAGGTTGATATTTTTATTTATTCAGATAACTTTCAACAGCTTTCATACGTCTGCATGAGTGGTTTAAAGAAAGCGACCTCGAAATCTCTGACAGCAAATCCACGCTTATGAGCTCTGCTTGCCATAGCATTCCACTTACCCGAACAATGAGTCAGGCTCCTATTGCAGTCTGGTACACACTTCGAAAGGGCAAATTACGGATTCACGTTATTCTGTGTTTTCTTAGTAGTTATTAAACTTCGTGCGTATTATTTTCTCTATTTAATAGGTTTATTCTCATATTCTTGTATCTGCGATATGTTGTAACTGCAATGTATTGTCAGGTAGTCTGTGGCGCAATTTTCATTTCTGCTGAACAGCAAACTTCACGTCTCATAAGGCATCAGCCTCCATTGGTGATAAGTTAGGAGGTTAGCAAGTAGCATATCTAGGTTTCTGCCTGTGCTTCTATAGTCAATTCTTAAGTCAGCTATACTGGGATAGGTAAAGTGTTTGCATGCTCTGTGCAGACACAGGAGGAGGAGTTCCCGAAGAGTTGAATGTACTTTTGGGTTTGCTTAGTCGTCTTCAGGCACTACACGAAGGAAGCAACTACTCGGGCAGAAGAGTACTTGTGGAGTGAACATAGGAGTCTCTTAGGCTAGACGATAGTGTGAGGTTCGCTGATGAACACTACTCAGAAGACTCGTAGATAGCGAAATCAGACCGCGTTCAGAATAGAGACACCTCGACTATCAAATTTCTATCAGTAAACTGGGACCGAGGTCTGGCAGAAACCTTTAACAAATAAAAATAATAATATATAATAATAATATATTATAATAATATGTAAAATAATAATTAATGTAGTTTGTTTTTTGGATAACTGATTGAGGTGAATATAATAATATGTAATAATAATAATTATTATTATTGTTTGTTTGTTTGGATAAGTGATTGAGAGATTAAAATTTACGCCGTGAATTACGCTCAAATTATTCTGAGGACCGAGGGCTGGCAGAAACCTTTAACAAATAAAAATAATAATATATTATAATAATATGTAAAATATAATTAATGATGTTTGTTTTTTGGATAACTGATTGATGTGAATATAATAATATGTAATAATAATTATTATTATTATTGTTTGTTTGTTTGGATAAGTAATTGAGAGATTAAAATTTACGCCGTGAATTTATCGAGCTTCGCACGTCCGAAGATGTACGGTACATAGCCAGGCCTCACTATGTATTTTTTTGTAGACAAAGTCTCATATCTGACCTCAGCTTCAATCATGACAATGGAGTGACTAAAATTACTAAAACAAAGAAACTCATACGATTAAATAAAACATATATTCATTTTAACATATACATTGCGATGTAAAAGACACTTAAGCAAAATTTTATCTAAATAATTGCAGATAATTCACAAATGAGAGCGACTTATTAATTCTGCGCCTCTTTCCTGCAAAGAAATATCAAATGGCTAACTGAGGAGACACAAAATATTACGTCCTTCTAGGACAACGAATGACATAAGAGCGTTGATGCCTACTGGCTGTGACAAAAGAGCAGTGTTAATTGCTTTATTTTGCATTCTCTTGTCTTAATAAATCGATACATATAATCTGTTGTTGTTGTTGTGGTCTTCAGTCCTGAGACTGGTTTGATGCAGCTCTCCTTGCTACTCTATCCTGTGCAAGCTTCTTCATCTCCCAGTACATACTGCAACCTACATCCTTCTGAATCTGCTTAGTGTATTCATCTCTTGGTCTCCCTCTACGATTTTTACCCTCCACACTGCCCTCCAATGCTAAATTTGTGATCCCTTGATGCCTCAAAACATGTCCTACCAACCGGTCCTTTCTTTTTGTCAAGTTGTGCCACAAACTCCTCTTCTCCCCAATTCTATTCAATACCTCCTCATTAGTTATGTGATCTACCCATCTAATCTTCAGCATTCTTCTGTAGCACCACATTTCGAAAGCTTCTATTCTCTTCTTGTCCAAACTATTTATCATCCATGTTTCACTTCCATACATGGCTACACTCCATACAAATACTTTCAGAAACGACTTCCTGACACTTAAATCTATACTCGATGTTAACAAATTTCTCTTCTTCAGAAACGCTTTCCTTGCCATTGCCAGTCTACATTTTATATCCTCTCTACTTCGACCATCATCAGTTATTTTACTCCCTAAATAGCAAAACTCCTTCACTACTTTAAGTTTTGCATTTGTTAATGTTCATCTTATATCCTCCTTTCAAGACACTATCCATTCCATTCAACTGCTCTTCCAAGTCCTTTGCTGTCTCTGACAGAATTACAATGTCATCGGCGAACCTCGAAGTTTTTATTTCTTCTCCATGAATTTTAATACCTACTCCAAATTTTTCTTTTGTTTCCTTTACTGCTTGCTCAATATACAGATTGAATAACATCGGGGAGAGGCTACAACCCTGTCTCACTCCCTTCCCAACCACTGCTTCCCTTTCATGCCCCTCGACTCTTATAACTGCCATCTGGTTTCTGTACAAATTGTAAATATCCTTACGCTCCCTGTATTTTACCCCTGCCACCTTTAGAATTTGAAAGAGAGTATTCCAGTCAACATTGTCAAAAGCTTTCTCTAAGTCTACAAATGCTAGAAACGTAGGTTTGCCTTTTCTTAATCTTCCTTGTAAGATAAGTCGTAAGGTTAGTATTGCCTCACGTGTTCCAACATTTCTGTGGAATCCAACTGATCTTCCCTGAGGTCTGCTTCTACCAGTTTTTCCATTCGTCTGTAAAGAATTCGCGTTAGTATTTTGCAGCTGTGACTTATTAAACAGATAGTTCGGTAATTTTCACATCTGTCAACACTTGCTTTCTTTGGGATTGGAATTATTATATTGTTCTTGAAGTCTGAGGGTATCTCACCTGTCTCATACATCTTGCTCACCAAATGGTAGAGTTATCTCCCATTTCGTCTTCATCTACATCCTCTTCCATTTCCATAATATTGTCCTCAAGTACATCGCCCCTGTATAAACCCTCTATATACTCCTTCCACCTTTCCGCCTTCCCTTCTTTGCTTAGAACTGGGTTTCCGTCTGAGCTCTTGATGTTCATACAAGTAGTTCACTTCTCTCCAAAGGTCTCTTTAATTTTCCTGTAGGCAGTATCTATCTTACCCATAGTGAGATAAGTCTCTACATCCTTACATTTGTCCTCTAGCCACCCCTGCTTAGCCATTTTGCACTTCCTGTCGATCTCATTTTTGAGACGTTTGTATTCCTTCTTGCCTGCTTCATTTACTGCATTTTTATATTTTCTCCTTTCATCAATTAAATTTAATATTTCTTCTGTTACCCAAGGATTTCTACTAGCCCTCGTCTTTTTACCTACTTCATCCTCTGCTGCCTTTACTACTTCATCCCTCAAAGCTACCCATTCTTCTTCTACTGTATTTCTTTCCCCTGTTTCTGTCAATTGTTCCCTTATGCTCTCCCTGAAACTCTGTACAACCTCTGGTTCTTTCAGTTTATCCAGGTCCCATCTCCTTAAATTAGTACCTTTTTGTAGTTTGTTCAGTTTTAATCTACAGTTCATAACCAGCAGATTGTGGTCAGAGTCCACATCTGCCCCTGGAAATGTCTTACAATTTAAAACCTGATTCCTAAATCTCTGTCTCTTTCATTATATAATCTATCTGATACCTTTTAGTATCTCCAGGATTCTTCCATGTATACAACCTTATTTTATGATTCTTGAACCAAGTATTAGCTATGATTAAGTTATGCTCTGTGCAAAATTCTACCAGACGGCTTCCTCTTTCATTTCTTACTCCCAATACATATTCACCTACTATGTTTCCTTCTCTCTCTTTTCCTACTGACGAATTCCAGTCACCCATGACTATTAAATTTCCGTCTCCCTTCACTACCTGAATAATTTCTTTTATCTCATCATCTGCAGAGCTAGTTGGCATATAAAGTTGTACTACTGTAGTAGGTGTGGGCTTTGTGTCTATCTTGGCCACAATAATGAGTTCACTATGCTGTTTGTAGTAGCTTACCCGCACTCCTATTTTTTATTCACTATTAAACCTACTCCTGCATTACTCCTATTTGATTTTGTATTTATAACCCTGTATTCACCTGACCAAACGTCTTGTTCCTCTTGCCACCGAACTTCACTAATTCCCACTATATCTAACATTAACCTATCCATTTCCCTTTTTTAATTTTCTAACCTACCTGCCCGATTTAGGGATCTTACATTCCACGCTCCGATCCGTAGGACGGCAGTTTTCTTTCTCCTGATAACGACGTCCTCTTGAGTAGTCCCCGCCCAGAGATCCGAATGGGGGACTATTTTACCTCCGGAATATTTTACCCAAGAGGACGACATCATCATTTAATCGTACAGTAAAGCTGCATACCCTCGGCAAAAATTACGGCTGTAGTTTCCCCTTGCTTTCAGCCGTTCGCAGTACCAGCACAGCAAGGCCGTTTTGGTTAATGTTGCAAGGCCAGATCAGTCAATCATCCAGACTGTTGCCCCTGCAACTACTGAAAAGGCTGCTGCCCCTCTTCAGGAACCAAACGTTTGTCTGGCCTCTCAACAGATACCCCTCCGTTGTGGTTGCACCTACGGTACGGCCATCTGTATCGCTGAGGCACGCAAGCCTCCCCACCAACGGCAAGGTCCATGGTTCATGGGGGGGGGGGGGGGGCATATAATCTAAGTTAACTAAATTAAATATTGTCTGTGCTCCAGTGCAAATGGTTCCTTAAATACCCGAAGTAGGAAACTCTGCGTGATTTAGCGATTCATGGCACTTATATCGAAAGGACAGATTAGGCATCATGGGAATGGGTGTGTTCATTGCAGTTGCCAAAAATTTTCTCTCTGCTGAGATTTTATTTGAGTATGAAAGTGACGTTATAGCATATAACAGGTCTAGGTGAAATAAAATTGTTGCATAATTTTACCGGCCACCCGAGTCCGCTGTGACGGTTTTAGGGACACTGCCAGAAAGTTTGTGGTCATTAGTGTGGAAATGCAAATCATGCAGTATTATTCTGGGATGACTGTAACCGACCGAGAATAGTCTGGGACGTCTATGAATTCATTGTATGGGGTACACGCAGAGTCTTGGGAAGTACGTTTTTCGAAAACTGTCTCGAACAACTATAGTAGTTCAACAACCTAAACGCAATGGAAATATTGTAGACCTTGTAGCTATAAACAGGATATACCTAATATACGATGTCAGTGTAGAGAGAGGGATTAGAGGGCCATAATGTGATCACATCGTCTTTGGTTATGAAAGTTGATAAAGCAGTCGAGAAGACTAGAACAGTCCTTCCGCTAGAAAGAGCTGCTAGACAATTCTTAGCATCCCACTTAGACAGTGAATTGACATCTTTTAGTTTCAATATGATGCACTTAGAGGAATTATGGGCAAAGTTTAAACGGACTGTAAATCATACTATAATGAATTACATGCAAAGTAAGTGGACTAAGGACAGACAAGAAGTAAAGGCTGTTGCACTCTCTGTTCAAGAGAGAACGGATAAATGACGACAGTTAAAAATTAATAGAATTTCGTGAATCTGTAAGAAGAACGATGTGCTAAGCTTACAACAACTACCACTTCAACAACAGATCTTGCAGAGAACAGAAGAAAATTCTTGACCTACGTAAAATCGCTAACTGTCTTTAATGCTTCTATCCAGTCATTCGTTAACCAATCTGGCGTGGCAATAGAAGATAGCAAAATAAAAGCCAAAGTTAAAAATTTTGCAATTAAGAAATCGTTCTCGCAAGAGAATCGTACAAACTTACAGGCTTTTGACAATCACGCAGACTGCCGTGTGGAGGACGTAATAAAAAGAATCACTGGAGTAGAGAAACAAATGAACGAGTTGAGAACAAACAATGCGTCAGGTCCTGATGGAATAAGAGTTCAGTTTTACAAAGAGTACCCTACAGTACTGGACCCTTTCTTCGCTTTCATTTGTCGGGAATCTCTCGCCGAGGCGAAGTCCCAAGCGAACGGAAAAAAAGCACAGGTGAGTCCTGTATATAAGAACGGTCAAAGAAAGGGCTCTTAAAATTACAGAGAAATATTTTTAACATCGGTTTGCTGCAGTATCCTTGAACATATGTCCAGTTAGAATATAATAAATTACCTTGAGAGGGAAAAGCTTCTGTCCATAAATCAGCACGTTTTCAGAAAGCATCTCGCGTGCGAAACTCAGCTCTCCCTTTTCTCACATTACATCCTGCAAACCATGGATGAAGAGCAACGGGCCGTGTCCGTATTCCTAGATTTCCCTGAGGCATCTAACACGGTGCCACACTGCCAACTGTCAGCGAAGGTACAAGGTTACGGAATAGGCTCCCAGATATGTGTGTCTCTCGGAGACTACTTACGTAACAGAAGTCAGTATGTTGTCCGCCACGGCGAGTGTTCGTCAGAGACAAGAGGCCGCCAGAAGTGCCCCCGGGAACTGTGACAGGACCGGCTATTTTCTATATGCCTAAATGATCTGGCGAAAAGAGTAAGCAGCTGTTCGCTTATGTTGCTATGGTGTGTGGGAAGGCGTTGTCGTTCAGTGACGGTTGGATGATACAAGACGACTTAGACAAAACTTCTAATTGGTGTGATGAATGGCAGCTAACTATAAATGTGGAGAAATGTGAGTTCATGCAGATGAGTAGGAAAAACGAACCCACAATCTTCGAATATAGTGTTAATATTGTGCAGTTATACAATGTCACGACGATTAAATATCTAGTCATAACGTTGCAAAGCGAAATGTAATGCATTGAGAATGTAAGGATTGCAGTAGGAAAGACGAATGGTCGACTTTGGTTTATTGGGAGAATTTTAAGAACGTGTGGTTCATCTGAATGGGACATCGCATATACACTACTCGCCATTAAAATTGCTACACCACGAAGATGACGTGCTACAGACGCGAAATTTAACCAGCAGGAAGAAGCTATGATATGCAAATGATTAGCTTTTCAGAGCATTCACACAAGGTTGGCGCCGGTGGCGACACCTACAACGTGCTGACATGAGGAAAGTTTCCAACCGATTTCTCATACACAAATAGCAGTTGACAGGCGTTGCCTGGTGAAACGTTGTTGTGATGCCTCGTGTAAGTAGGAGAAATGTGTACCATCACGTTTCCGGCTTTGATAAAGGTCGGATTGCAGCCTATGGCGATTGCGGTTTATCGTATCGCGACGCTGCTCCTCGCGTTGGTCGAGATCCAATGACTCTTAGCAGAATATGGAATCGGTGGGTTCACGAGGGTAATACGGAACGCCGTGCTGGATCCCAACGGTCTCCTATCACTATCAGTCGAGATGACAGGCATCTTATCCGCATTGCTGTAACGGATTGTGTAGCCAAGTCTCGATCCCTGAGTCAACAGATGGGGACGTTGGAAAGACAACAACAATCTGCACGAACAGTTCGACGTCGTTTGCAGCAGCATGGAGTATCAGCTCGGAGACCATGACTGAGGTTACCTTTGACGCTGCATCACACACAGGAGCGCCTGCGATGGTGTACTCAACGACGAACCTGGATGCTCGAATGGCAAAACGTCATTTTTTCGGATGAATCCAGGCTCTGTTTACAGCATCATGATGCTCGTATCGGTGTTTGGAGACATCGCGGTGAACGCACATTGGAAGCATGTAGTCGTCATCGCTATACTGGCATAACACCTGGCGTGATGGTATGGGGTGCCATTGGTTACACGATTCGGTCACCTCTTGTTCGCATTGACGATACTGTGAAGAACGGACGTTACATTTCAGATATGTTACGACCCGTTGCTCTACCCTTCATTCGATTCCTGCGAAACCCTACATTTCAGCAGGATAATGCACGACCGCATGTTGCAGGTCCTGTATGGCCCTTCCTGGATTCAGAAAATGTTCGACTGCTACCCCGGCCAGCACATTCTCCAGATATCTCACCAATTGAAAACGGCTGGTCAATGGCGACCGAGCAATTGGCTCGTTACAATAAGCCAGTCACTACTCTTGATGAATTGTGGTATCGTGTTGAAGCTGTATGGGCAGCTGTACCTGTACACCCCATCCAAGCTCTGTTCGACTTAATGCCCAGGCGTATCAAGGCCGTAATTACGGCCAGAGGTGATTGTTCTGGGTACTTATTTCTCAGGATCTATGCACCCAAATTGTGTAAAAATGTAATCACATGTCAATTCTAGTATAATATATTTGTCCAATGAATAGCTGTTTATCAACTGCATTTCTTCTTGGTGTAGCAATTTTAATGGCCAGTAGCGTATTACACTAGTACAACCCATTGTTGAGTATTGTTCGAGTGTTTGGAATCCACACCAGATCGAATTAAAGGAAGACTTCGAAACAATTCCAAGGCGGGCTGCTAAATTTGTTACCTGTACGTTCGGACAACATGCAACTATTACGGAGGTGTTCCGGAAATTCAAACGGGAGTCGCTGGAGGAAGCCACGTTCTTTTCGAGAAGCACTGTTGAGGAAAAGTAACCCTGCATTTGAGGTTGACTGCAGAACAAGTCTACTGCCACCATCTTGAATTCCACGTGAGGACCAAGGACAGATTAGGGCTCGTACGGAAGCACACAAACACTCGTTTTTCCTTTGCCCTCTTCGCCAGTGAAAGAGAAAAGGAAATGGCTAGTAGTGGTACAGTGTCCTCCCCCATGCCCCATATGGTGGCTTGCGGAGTATGTATTTATATGTAGATGTTGACGAATTTAACTGGGACAACACACTGTTCCAGTTGTGAAAACAACTCCGTATCTTGGAATGGTTATCGGTGATAATATGAGCTCCTCACATCCGACGTATCAGTACCATATGTAAAAAAGCCTGCGAAGTATGGTGGGGATATGATCGACGGACAGCAATTTCTTTGTACTGGTCCTTACTAAGGACACATTTCGATTACGGACACCTTTGCTACGGATTAGCATCAGACAGCCAGCTCCAAAGACTCGACCCAGGGCAGGACAAGCCTTGCGTATAGTTACTGTGGCGTTCATGTCAACCCTTACCAAAGCATTACCGATTGAAGCGAATGAACCACCGTTAGAGTTGCGACGAATAATCCTCTGCAAGAAATTCCGCCTACGACTGTATTTCGACGAATATCAGAACATGAGCCACTTGACGAAAAAAATACTGGAGTTAACGTCCTACTCTGCATGCGGAATGTATTGTGTAAATAAGGGACTTCCATCAGTGGCAGCTGAATATATGGAGATGAGGGAGATAAGGCACTAAGTGTGGAAAGAAGTCTTCTCCCGCATTACAACAGGCCATATGAAACGTCCTCTCTGCAGATTGATGTCAGGACCAGTTTCACATGACAAAGCCAGGACGCAAGTAATACTACCAAGATGTGTGCGTGGTGTGTACATATTGGTCCAAGCCTAGTGAAGTGGTCGGCAGTGGTTGTTGGGAACACCGAAACGAACAACAAGGGCGATAAAAGCTGGGCGCACACTCCGTTATTATGACAGCTGAGCAGACTGCCATTCTGAAAGCCCTACTGTTCGCACAGACTTCCACAGCAGACACCATTATCGTCACGTCTCGCATTATGTCAGCCCTGAAATTGATTAGAAACCATTATAATAGTTGTACCAACGCAATAGTTGCTGTAATTGTCAACGTTTTTCTTTTCGAGTGCAGAGTAACTGTCGCAATATCGTGATCGAATGGATGAAAGGGCAATGTGGGATATCTCGAAATGATTTAGTAGATGCTATAGTGAATCAGGCATTTTTACATGGAGCTGTTGAATACGATAATCTCTCTCTCGTTGTTGTTGTTGTGGTCTTCAGTACCGATACTGGTTTGATGTAGCTCTCCATGCTACTCTATCCTGTGCAAGCTTCTTCATCTCCCAGTACCTACTGCAACCTACATCCTTCTAAATCTGCTTAGTGTATTCATCTCTTGGTCTCCCTCTACAATTTTTACCCTCCACGCTGCCCTCCAATGCTAAATTTGTGATCCCTTGATGCCTCAAAACATGTCCTACCAACCGGTCCCTTCTTTTTGTCAAGTTGTGCCACAAACTCCTCTTCTCCCCAATTCTATTCAATACCTCCTCGTTAGACATGTGATCTACCCATCTAAGCTTCAGCATTCTTCTGTAGCACCACATTTCCAAAGCCTCTATTCTCTTCTTGTCCAAACTATTTATCGTCCATGTTTCACTTCCATACATAGCTACACTCCATACAAATACTTTCAGAAACGCCTTCCTGACACTTAAAACTATACTCGATGTTAACAAATTTCTCTTCTTCAGAAGCGCTTTCCTTGCCATTGCCAGTCTACATTTTATATCCTCTCTACTTTGACCATCATCAGTTATTTTACTCCCCCAATAGCAAAACTCCTTTACTACTTTAAGTGTCCCATTTCCTAATCTAATTTCCTCAGCATAAACCGATTTAATTTGACTACATTCCATTATCTTCGTTTTGCTTTTGTTGATGTTCATCTTATACCCTCATTTAAAGACACTGTCCATTCCGTTCAACTGCTCTTCCAAGTCCTTTGCTGTCTCTGACAGAATTACAATGTCATCAGCGAACCTCAAAGTTTTATTTCTTCTCCATGAATTTTAATACCTGATCCGAATTTTTCTTTTGTTTCCTTTACTGCTTGCTCAATATACAGATTGAATAACATCAGGGAGAGGCTACAACCCTGGCTCACTCCCTTCCCAACCACTGCTTCCCTTTCATGCCCCTCGACTCTTATAACTACCATCTGGTTTCTATACAAATTGTAAATAGCCTCTCGCTACCTGTATTTCACCCCAGCCACCTTCAGAATTTGAAAGAGAGTATTCGAGTTAACATTGTCAAAAGCTTTCTCTAAGTCTACAAATGCTAGAAACCTATGTTTACCTTTTCTTAATCTTTCTTGTAAGATAAGTCGTAAGGTTCGTATAGCCTCACGTGTTCCAACATTTCTACGGAAACCAAACTGATCTTCCCCGAGATCCGCTTCTACTAGTTTTTCCATTCGTCTGTACAGAATTCGTGTTAGTATTTTGCAGCTGTGACTTATTAAACTGATAGTTCGGTAATTTTCACTCCTGTCAACAACTGCTTTCTTTGGGATTGCAATTATTATATTCTTCTTGAAGTCTGAGGGTATTTTGCCTGTCTCATACATCTTGCTCACCAAATGGTAGTGTTTTGTCATGACTGGTTCTCCCAAGGCCGTCAGTAGTTCTAATGGAATGTTGTCTGCTCCTGGGGCCTTGTTTCGCTTCAGGTCTTTCAGTGCTCTGTCAAACTCTTCACGCAGTATCTTATCTCCCATTTCATCTTCATCTACATCCTCTTCCATTTCCATAATATTGTCCTCAAGTACATCGCCCTTGTATAAACCCTCTATATACTCCTCCCACCTTTCTGCCTTCCCTTCTTTACTTAGAACTGGGTTTCCATCTGAGCTCTTGATGTTCATACAAGTAGTTCTCTTCTCTCCAAGGGTATCTTTAATTTTCCTGTAGGCAGTATCTATCTTACCCCTAGTGAGATAAGCCTCTAAATCCTTACATTTGTCCTCAAGCCATCCCTGCTTAGCCATTTTGCACTTCCTGTCGATCTCATTTTTGAGACGTTTATATTCCTTCTTGCCTGCTTCATTTACTGCATTTTTATATTTTCTCCTTTTATTAATTAAATTCAATATTTCTTCTGTTACCCAAGGATTTCTATTAGCCCTCGTCTTTTTACCTACTTGATCGTCTGCTGCCTTCACTACTTCTTCCCTCAGAGCTACCCATTCTTCTTCTGTTGTATTCCTTTCCCCCATTCCTGTCAATTGTTCCCTTATGCTCTCCCTGAAACTCTTTATAACCTTTGGTTTAGTCAGTGTATCCAGGCCCCATCTCCTTAAATTAGCACATTTTTGTAGTTTCTTCAGTTTTAATCTACAGCTCATAACCAATAAATTGCGATGAGAGTCCACATCTGCCACTGGAAATGTCTTACAATTTAAAACCTGGTTCCTAAATCTCTGTCTTACCATTATATAATCTATCTGATACTTTTTAGTATCTCCAGGGTTCTTACATGTATACAACCTTCTTTTATGATTCTTGAACCAAGTGTTAGCTATGATTAAGTTGTGTTCTGTGCAAAATTCTACCAGCTTGCTCTTTCATTTCTTCCCCTAATTCATATTCACCATCTCTCCCTTTTCCTACTCTCGAATACCAGTCACCCATGACTATTAAATTTTCGTCTCCTTTCACTACCTGAATAATTTCTTTTATCTCATCATATATTTCATCAATTTCTTCATCATTTGCAGAGCTAGTTGGCATATAAACTTGTACTACTGTAGTAGGCATGGTCTTTGTGTCTATCTTGGCCACAATAATGCGTTCACTATACTGTTTGTAGTACCTTACCCGTACTCCAGTTTTTTTATTCATTATTAAACCTACTCCTGCATTACCCCTATTTGATTTTGTATTTATAACCCTGTATTCCCCTACCAAAAGTCTTGTTCCTCCTGCCACCGAACTTCACTAATTCCCACTATATCTAACTTTAACCTATCCATTTCCCTTTGTAAATTTTCTAACCTACCTGCCCGATTGAGGGATCTGACTTTCCACGCTCCGATCCGTAGAATGCCAGTTATCTTTTTCCTGATAACGACGTCCGCTTGAGTAGTCCCCTCCCAGAGATCCGAATGGGGGACTATTTTACCTCCGAAATATTTTACCCAAGAGGACGCCATCATCCTTTAATCATACAGTAAAGCTGCATGCCCTCGGGAGAAATTACGGCTGTAGTTTGCCCTTGTTTTCAGCTGTTCGCAGTACCATCACAGCAAGGCCGTTTTGGTTATGTTACAAGGCCAGATCAGTCAATCATCCAGACTGTTGCCCCTGAAACTACTGAAAAGGCTGCTGCCCCTCTTCAGGAACCACACGTTTGTCTGGCCTCTCAACAGATACCCCTCCGTTGTGGTTGCACCTACGGTACGGCCATCTGTATCGCTGAGGCACGCAAGCCTCCCCTCCAACGGCAAGGTCCATGGTTCATGGGGGCAGGACTCTCTCTCACAAATATGAAATCGGAGCTCAGAAAGCAATTGACCTCGGAATGGCTAGAGGAATTGTCGCCGACATCTAAAATCAAAGACAGTCGCTACGCACAGGTTCAGCTCACGATTCCAAGAGAACCACGTGTAATAAGGCACAAACATCAAGAATTGTCATGAAAATTATAGCAGGGCTGAAAATTAGTCATCGAAGTTCGACCTAAGCGACAACCCTCCTGTGTTTGCGCAGTAGAAGGATATTCAAACACATACTTCTACAATGTCCTCTGAACATGTATCACATAAATGTCCTTGCAAGCAGTTTTCGGGCCCTTAGTCATCAGTCCCAAAGCAGCTTACAAGTCTTATTAGCATCCAGGGTGCCAATAACGTATAGGCTGCTGTACTTCGTCAACAGTGCCAACATTAAGATATAGCTCCCACTCTACGCTGTCAATCTAATGCTCTGGTAAGTTTCAGAGCGCCATGAGAAGACCGAAGCTCAATTGACTAACTATGTCCCCACGTGCTACTCTGTAGAATATGGATCGCACAGCTTCTGAACGTATGTCACTGTGTACCTTATACGTGTATGTGTCTGAATACTGGTCTATCTATAAGTGTGGCTGTATCACACAGCTCTGGTTCTTGTAAAATGTTCTCCTGTTCTGTCTGTGTAGTACTTATAGACCTGCGGAAATATTAGTTCTATTCCCAGCTCTTGAAACAATTTTCACTGGACTTAGAAAGAATATATTATTGTTAATTTAGACATATAGTCATTAATGCAGACTAAATTGGGAAAATCCGAAACATGTACTAAAGGCGGTTTATCATTTCTTATTGTGTTAGTGGTACGGCCTTTACAGTATACTAGCAGTTAGAATCTTGTGCTCCATTTCCGCTTTGTTTTTCGTTTTAGTATACTCTGATTGTAAATCTTGTTTTATGTCGAATGACTCCTTTGTTGATCCTATGGAACATCGTACCAGGGTACTTGATGAATTGTCAAAACCAATTGTAATACATTTCCTGTGTTTGGATGGCTTTATTGTCACATTCCGTGGCCAATAAATTAAAAAAATGTCTTTTGCTTTGTTCTTCTGAAAAAAAAATACAAAAAGCAGCAGACTGTCGTCTACTAGAAGAACAGTGGGAAATCTGGTCTCAGAAATTATACGGACTTCCTGATCATCTCACTGATGTTTTTAGAAACTTGTATATAGATTCGAGTTGCTGTATGAAAACTAAAGATGAGAACATCCTTCTTACTAGCGTTCTGACGTCTGTCGGAGGAGGATGCATTTGTACAGTGTCTGTGTTTACAATTCACACACATAATGTTCTTTCAGACATGCACCCATGCATGCAAATTTGCATCAGTTGTACTATTTATTACTGACACGTGAAAATTTCGGCCAGTCTGACATCGAACACGGATTTCCTCCTTATAGTGAATGGTCACCTTAAACACTTCGGCTGTCCATGCACTCTTCCCATACCGACCCAAACCCCCCAAATACACACTTGTCCACATTTCCTAAAGCTCTCATTTTGTGATTCCTGCAATAGAGAGGGACATCAGGTGTGATCGTAGTTTTATCGCCTCGAGGTATGTAATACATTTTATTTTATTGTACAGTGTCTGTGTTTACAGTTCCCATTAGCTATAATGTTCCTTCAGGCAATTACTACTGCTCAGACACTGAAAAATACATATATATCAAACATGTACGGGGGAGCGTTCAATAAGAGATGCAATACTTTTTTTCTCGGCCAATTTCAGTTGAAAAAAAGCAAAATTTTCTATTGGAGATCATCTAATATTCCCACTTCAGTCCCTTAGCCTTAAATATACGTAGCCTTCAAGATGCGGTCTGTAACGAAGGTGCCTTCCGAGGATAGAGCTGTCACTGAGTTCCTTTTTTTGGGAAACCAGAGATTCACAGATATTCAGTGACGCTTGCAGAATGTCTACGGATAACCTGAGAGTGAACAAAAGCACAGTGAGTCATCGGGCGAGGCGTCTGTTGTCACTGCAACATCGTTGCGCGAACCTGTCCAGTATCCCATGTGCCTGCCACGTCCACACAGCTGTGCTACCCTCAGGAAAATGAGGAAACAACTTCAGCTTGTTCGTTGGCACGAAAATGCAAACGAAATTCTCCTTCTCCAAGTCAACTTTGGGCCTCACACAAGTCTGTGCACGCGAGAGGATCTCAGGAAACTTCAATGGACTGTTCTTCAAAAATGTGTTCAAATGGCTCTGAGCACTATGGGACTTAACTTCTGAGGTCATCAGTCCCATAGGTCTTAGAACTACTTAAACCTAACTTACCTAAGGACATCACACACATCCATGCCCGAGGCAGGATTCGAACCTGAGACCGTAGCGCCTAGAACCGCTCGGCCATTCCGATCGACGACTGTTCTTCCTCATCACCCCTACAGCCCCCACCTCGCACCTTTCGACTTCCATCTGTTTGTCCCAGTGAAGGATACGTTTCACTAGACGTACGTGGACTATGGGGAGATTATTGGTGTATCAAGGGGTTCAGCCCGACGTCGACGATTCTGGAGCATATACTGTACTCGGACGTTATGAATCACCGTGAAGAAAATGACTTATTCATACATAACCAACATGCATTCAGAAAATATGGTTCTTGTGCAACAAAGCTAGCTCTTTATTCCCATGAAGTAATGAGTGCTGTCGATAAGTGATCTCACATCGATTCCATATTCCTAGATTTGCAGAAAGTTTTTGATACCGTTCCTCACAAGCAACAATTAATCAAATGGCGTGCATATGGAGTATCGTCTCAGTTGTGTGACTGGATTCGTGATTTCCTCTCAGAGAGGTCACAGTTTGTAGTGATAGACGGTAAATCATTGAGTAGAACAGACGTGATATCTGGCGTCCCGCAAGGTAATGTCACAGGCCCTCTGCTGTTCCTGATTTACATAAATGATCTAGGTGATAATCTGAGCAGCCCCCTTAGATTGTTTGCAGATGACTCTAATTTTCCGTCTAGTAAAATCATCAGACGATCAATTCCTATTATAAAATGATCTAGAGAGAATTTCTGTATGGTGCAAAAAGTGGCAATTGGCACTAAACAGAGAAAAGTGCGAGGTCATCCGCATGGGTACTAAAAGAAATCCGATACATTTTGGGTATATGATAAATCGGAAAAATCTAAGGGCTGTCAATTCGGCTAAATACCTAGGAATTACAATTACGAGTAATTTAAATTGGAAAGACCACATAGATAATATTGTGGGGAAGGTGAAACAAAGACTGCGCTTTGTTGGCAGAACACTTAGGGATGTGACAAACACACTAAAGAGACAGCCTACATGACACTTGGTCGTCCTCTACCTTACCAGGTAGGATTAACTGAGGACATCGAAAAACTGCAAGTAACGGCAGCTCATTTCGTGTTATTGCGTAACAGGGGCGAGTGTCAGTGATATGAAACGCAAGTTGGGGTGGCAGTCACTGAAACAAAGGCGGTTTTCTTTGCTGCGACATCTATTTACGAAATTTCAATTAACAACTTACTCTTCCGAATGCGTAAATATTTTGTTGACACCCGCCTGTGTAGGGAGGAAATGATCATAATAATAAAATAAGAGAAATCAGATGTCGAACGGAAAGATTTAGGTGTTCCTTTTCACCATGCGCCATTCGGGAGTGGATTGGTAGAGAAGTAGTATGAAAATGGTTCGATGAACCCTCTGTAAGGCACTTGATTGTGAATTGCAGAGTAACCATATAGGTGTAGACTTAGAAGGGGGCAATCTGATTTCGAATTCCGGACCGAGACAAGTTTTAATGTATCACTAATAAATTGTACAGCTGACGACTAACAGTATCCTCAATTTGAAAAAAAAAAAACCAATTTCATACGGCTGTTGATCGTCAGCAGTGTGCTTTCTTCCAAGTAGCATGCACGTCTGAAGACACTGAAAAATACAGAAGTTGCGAACTTGTGTTACATGCTACGACAGGCCAAAGAGACGATAGTAACATTCTCTCTCCCTCTGCGGGAAAACACATAATAATTTCCAGCTCTAGGGTATGTAGATGTTGTGAGATACAGAGATGTGGATTGGTTTTGGAGGCGTGAACCGATACCAAAAGTGGTTAATGCGACCGCTCGCGTTAATCGGGATATCCGACTTTGATTTCTGTTGATGCACAAATTTTCATGTGTGTCTAATGAATTACACAGCTGATGGCTAAAGGTAATCGCAAATTGCAAATACATTTCTTCTCACTGTTGAAATATTGGCTTTTTATAAAATGGCTTTTGATAAAATGATTTCTTTCACTAAATAAGTCTTTAGTTTGCATATGTTTCAAAAACCAATTCTTGTTTATTCTGAATACACACGTGACTTAGTCTATCTCTGGTTCACTTCAACTGTTTAACTTTCCTGTGATCGAAGATGTATACGAGGAAAAGGCAACTACCTTGTGAAATATATAGTCGGCGAATGATTCTGGAATCTGTGAATCCGTATTCAGAGTGGTAACTCCTCTTCATTGAATATAACGTATCTCGTTCCTAAACTAATTAATGAAGATAAATGATTGCTGAATCACTGTAATATAGCAATTTATGGGAATCCATCATTTGCAGGACAGTCCATGGTTGAGTGTTCAGGCGAGATGGAGATTCAATGTTCATAGATAACGCTTTCATTCATATGAGAACGCACCGTCAGTTTATACCGAAGCAAACAGTTGGTGTTTTAAAAAAAATGGCTCATATGAATCTGAGCACTATGGGACTTAACATCTGAGGTCATCAGTCCCCTAGAACTTAGAACTACTTAAACCTAACTAACCTAAGGACATCACACACATCCATGCCCCAGGCAAGATTCGAACCTGCGACCGTAGCGGTCACGCGGTTCCAGACCGAAGCGCCTATAACCGCACGGCCACACCAGCCGGCAGTTGGTGTTTTATTATCAGCTACTATACATTACACGTATGATGACCCCACACTGTCATTGTATATATACATACTCCTCCGTCCACAGCACAATGTATATCAAGCTTTTTCCATATTCGCTCACTTTACGTTATATTACACTCTGATAATTAATTAATAATAGCGCGGGGGGTAGCCGCATGGTCTTGGGCGCCTTGTCACGGCCCGTGCGGTTTCCCCCGTCGGAGGTTCGAGTCCTCCCTGGGCATGCGTGAGTGTGTTGTCCTTCGCGTGAGTTTAAGTTAGATTAAGTAGTGTGCAAGCTTAGGGACCGATGACCTCAGCAGTTTGGTCCCATAAGATCTTACCACAAATTTCCAAAATTAGTAATGTTCTTTGATATATTAAAGCCGTGGTCAGTACGTGCGAGTGTTTACAAGTGATACCAAATGTAATGCAGCACGTGTAAGACACTAAGACTGTCGAAGGAAATAGAATTTCTTTACATCGATGTGCCTCATCTACATTTCATTCCTTATTTTTCTGCAACTGCTCATAACTCCAATAACGCATTTCTGCATTGCTTAACGAACAACGCTCACTTAGATCAACGGTTGCCATAGTGAAAATCCATGTCATCTTGACATCAAAATTCTGCTACACACTGTGTGGAAGCTTTTCGTTATAAGCATCTTTGTTGTTTAGTTTTGAAAATTCTGTTTAGTTTATGAAAAGCGCTCCTGGCTGTTTTTAATTATGGTAGAGTAGTTGATAATGACAATGGTAAAAAAAATTTATTTTTTCAATGGTACATATTTTCGAAGATGTCGTACCCCGATTATATACAATATTAGACATCACAAAATGTTCTGTTGTGTTGGCGCTACTGACATTTAATCCTTGTCATTACGATTTCCTCCAGTCCTCTACGTGTGAGCAGATGAAGTGGACAGAGCTGGCCTTTCGCTTGAGTGCTAACAATCTCGCCCACCATGCCTCTACCGCACTTAGGCCACAATTACGACGCCCCGTCGCTGCTAACAAGTACTGAGCGGATCTAATTCGCGTCTGTGGCGGCTCATTCGTTACGTCGCTTCCTCCACGAGTGGCTGTAGGTTATGTAACAGCCTATAAATTCTTCAGCTAGGCGGACATCTTGAGAAGCGCAACATCGGATACAAGAGACGACACTGCGACATCATTGGAACACTTAAAAGTTTCCATATACTTTTTCTTTCCGTAATATTCCATTAATTAATGGCTACACAGTTTATCTGTGTAATCTAGTGACAATCTCTCCGTTTAAACTGATCCTCATCTTTTCTTGCACTTTTCTTGAGATACACGATGTCGCAATCATTGGATTACCACGGAAGAACTGCCTTGTGAAGAAATTTGCATGTTTTCAAATTACATTTGCTCTTACTGCTATTTTCAAAAGAACATGAATTTCTGGCTGGTCTAAAGCTAGCCGGATTTCGTTTGTTACTCTTCTCTCTTGTTTTCACGGCCAACTTCGTTGATCGCAGGTATTCTCTCGAAATACATGGGATTTCACAATTCCTGTTACTGGCTTGTCGCGGTTGTAGAGGGGTTTTCGTTTCGAAAAAGAAGCTATGTGCTGAAATTTATCGTTTACGTGTAATAAATTATATTTTCAAACTACCCGTTTCGCGGTGCGCACAAACCTGCCTGCTCTACAGGAGCTGCTCCACGTGGCAGTCCTGAGGTTTGTTGCAAGACGTGTGTCTTGGACGTTTGCTATCACGCCCACGGTCCACAAACCCACTGCGCGTCCGTTACGTGCGGCGTGACATTCAACCGTCCTATTTGCTTAAGAACCAGTTTCCTGTAGCCGTCGTTGTAGTAGCATAAGATGGTATGTAATGGACTGAGGAGATCTGGTAAAAGCTCTCGAGACAGGTGAAGTGCGGTTTTACCACTAACTACTATACTGTGAAGTGGAACATTTGAAAGTCATAGGACTGCGCGGGGTTGCCGAACGGCCTTGGGAGCATTGCCACGGTTTGCGCGGCTGGACCCTTCGGAGGTTCGAGTTCTCCTTCGGGCAAGGGTGGGTGTGTTATCCTTAGCGTAAGTTAATTAAAGTTAGGTTAAGAAGTGTGTGAGTCTAGGGACCGATGACCTCAGCAATTTGGTCCCATAGCACCTTATCACAAATTTCCAAGTTTTCCAAAGTCAATGGAACTTCAGACTTATTTTACATCCGATCGGTACTTTTCCACAAATAGGTTTCTTGTGAAAACATTATCTGTTATGTCTTCTCCACAACGCCTAGAAGCCTGCAACGGGACCTTTAAACATTTTGTACATGCTAGTGAAATATCAGTAGATACAGTTGAGGCTCTAAAATGTTCGAGGAATGAACTGTACATTCAAAATTACTGCAACACAGACAGAGAATGTTGGAGATGTATAATGCCAAAGAATTTTGTTTTTGGATGTTTGTTCCTAAC
Organism: Schistocerca gregaria; assembly: GCF_023897955.1. Lineage (NCBI taxonomy): Eukaryota > Metazoa > Arthropoda > Insecta > Orthoptera > Acrididae > Schistocerca > Schistocerca gregaria. The sequence goes on from NC_064924.1 coordinate 301,479,036, forward strand.
TTGAGAGAAACAGCGAGATGGGGCAGTGGTTAGCTTACTCTACTCGCATTCGGAAGGACGACGGTTCAAACGTGCGTCCGGTCACTCTAATTTAGGTTCTCCGTGATTTCACTAAATCTCTTGAGGCAAATGCCGTAATGGCTCCTTTGAAAGGGCACAGCCGATCTCCTTCCCCGTCTTCCCTGATCCGATGGGACCAATGAAAAAAATGGCTCTGAGCACTATGGGACTTAACATCTGAGGTCGTCAGTCCCCTAGAACTTAGAACTGCTTCAACCTAACTAACCTAAGGACATCACACACATCCATGTCCGAGGCAGGATTCGAACTTGCGACCGTAACGGTCGAGCGGATCCAGACTGTAGCGCCTAGAACCGCTCGGCCACTCCAGCCGGAGGGACCAATGACTTCACTGTTTGGTCCCCTCCGTCAGACTAACCAACCAATTTGGCCTTCGCGCATGGAGGTGATTTTGCACAATGACATGTTCTTGGGACAGAGAGTGAAACGAAACCCGTTACGCTCATACTCAACGCAGACAACATTGTGAGCCGGAGCTCTTAAGTTCACATGCAGATCAACATTAGATCACTATCACATCTGACTGCCTCATTAATCTGTATGCTGCACGACTCCACCAGCATGCCAGGTGCTGATATCACTGTCCCACACTAATACAGAGTCTCCGTGTTCTTCACAGTGATCACTCAACATCTGTCGGTGCTCAGACCCCTAACAGAAATGCATATTGATGGCCATTACAGCTGTCACATAGAGCTGCAACTTTAGTAATATATGGTACACTTGTGCCGATGGTATGTACGTGTACGAAGTTATATTGACATGTGACCGTGTCTTTTGGGTGTTTCACTTTTTTTTCAGGTTCTGTTCGTTGTCTTTTCCTACTTTCCATACATATCGATCCATGGTCGCAGTATTGTTTTAAATTCTGCTAGTACGACTGAACCGATGCTCACTGATTTCTATTTCGACAACTGTGCCACGTTTCTCTTTCAAATGATCTCTGAACAACATTAATCTGCCGACCACATTTTATTCAATTATTTCACGTAGCCATGTAGACAGAGTCGGTGCCATTACTAATCAGTACGTCTTATGTGGAGACAGACAGAAAGGCAGAAAGGTACTACCTCAAATTTCGTCATCTACTTCAACTTTGGAAACTCTAAATAGACAATATTCGGCACGTTTGAGGAGAAATGTTTCACTCTAAGAATGCAGAATTCAGTTATTTGCTGTATCTCGTCTCGATAACAATTACAGACCGTATTAAAACCAATCATACCCATTCCTCCCGTGTAGCAGGTCCAGTAAGTAAAGTAATTTCAGATTGGAAATGTGGTCCAAGTAGGCTGTATGCTTCATAGTATCTGTACGATTGGCTGATTACAGCCTTGGGTCATTTTCAAGCACATTTATTAAGATTACAGTTTCAATTTTCATTACAATACACCGCTGTTTGTGTCGACTAATAGACGTAACTATGATCAATAACGTATAGTTTTTGTGACAAATACACACAGAAGTGTGACTTATTCCTATCCACAGGTACCGTCGATGTATTATAATGTAAAATGAAGCTGGAAGCTTAAGGTACGTATCTGAAACTAATCAAAGGTTGATATTGGCGTACCGACAGATAACAGGAAGAATATAGCCTACATGGACGATGTTTTCATTCTAAAAACAAGTTGAGGCTGTGAACTCCCATAAAAACAAAATTTTAGACTGAAGTAATTATCGTTCCTGACTGGTAATTCCATTCCCTCATTGAACTAATTATTTGTTAACTGATAGGTAGTGTAGGGAGAACTCAAGATACTAACGATTTAGTGAAACCACGAATCATTAGGGAAGTTAATATATATAAAACTTCTACTCCTGGGTGCTACACGGGTGTGCTGGCAATTGTGACTGCGAAACAAAATTCGAAACAAGAAGAAAAATAAATAAATCTAAAAGCACTCAAATCTGACAGTCTTCGGGAAGCAAGGACGTTGTCAACACGAAGGTTAATTGGGCAGGGTCAGTGCTTCATAACAGCGATGGTGCTGCTGGGGATGTTACGACTTTGCGTTCCTTCGACCTTTTTATTGATTTACCGAACCAGCTGTAGCGGGATTTCACTTTGACGTGGACCCCGAACCACGGAGCAAATCGGAACTTTCCTCATTAACTAACATCGCCAGAGATGAATAAAATAAGTGACTGTGGATCGAAGTACAGATCCTTGGATTCGTTGTCTGGCATTCGTGATGTGATCCTCTGAGCTTTGCGCATGACCATCGACATAAATATTTCAAAAAATCAAAAACACACAAACAATAAACAAATAACTTAGAAAATATTAAACAAAAAATTAGAACTGCGCCAATTAGTTTGGGACTGCGACGTGGTGATACTACAAAAGGACCTTTAGACAAATAGTGGTTAACATATCTTCCAGTATAAGAAGGATATGGGAGCGGTAACCTTCACTATGGATAAAAAGAATTCTAGGAAGAGTTTTAACCAGTGCCTAAAGGAACACTAGCATAGCAAAAAAATGAAGACTGATACACAGTAAGTGTGTAGTATCAGGCTGCAGGAAGTATATATATATATATATATATATATATATATATATATATATATATATATATATATATATATATGTGTGTGTGTGTGTGTGTGTGTGTGTGTGTACGCCATGCATAAAACAATTGTGGTTATGTATGCCGTACAAAATAGTTTCGCGAGCGAATTATTTGATAAACAACTTGATCAGCTAAGACAACGTCAACCCACGTTGAGTACAAAAGCTACACCTCGCTCTGATCTGCCCAGTGCGGCGTCATGTTACGGTAATTACGTTCAAGTAATCACACAGTCAGTCATGGAAACGGTTGAGTGTAATTAGGAAGTCTTCCGGGATATATCATATGACCGAGAAGATTACAACGAATCTTGTTGCAACAAAATGAAATACACCGTTTAATCCTGGAATCCCTTCACTGGTCGTAACGTTTATTTAAAAAAAAAATCCGTTTGCAGCCTTTAGATACTCGTTTATCAGCTGCCTTAAGTTTCAAGCAACAGTAGAACTCATATATCGGTTATATTTTTCAGCGTTAATAGGTAATTTTAAGAATTCTCTGAAGGTATTATAGAGGAAGAATTTAATTATTCCCATCTTTATTGTGTGCCGACTTTAATTACTTTCTCGCTGGATTAATTAGCTCATATTTTCACCATTCGCTAGAAATGAGGGCATTCCTTCAAGGGAAAATTATGAAGCCTCCTTCTCTGAACAGTAAATAAAAAGACATATGCCAGCCATTGAAGAGTATCTCCATGGTGTAGACAGAAATAGTCACTTAGGAAATGAGAAGTGAAGGCCGAAGTGAAGTTTCAGTAGCAAACAAAGCTCTCCCTAATGTCTCAAGAAGTTTATGTCCTCAGTGTCAGGGAGTAGGAGAGGGATTTATTACCATCACTGACTTGCTTTGGTTTTTGTTACATCCTCTGGATAGCTAAAACTTTTGAACTGTTATGATATTTTAAGCTGTTGACGGAAGCCAAGGTGACAAGTACAGCGTGCAACAGGTATAAGTGCTGATATTTGTATGTTGTACCCTAATACGTACACAGGTCAGTGAGTCGATTGTTTTTTCTCTGTATTGAACTGTCTTCCAACAAAGCCGCGTGCAGTGGCCGCGCGGTTTGAGGCGCCAAGTCACGGACTACGTGCCCCAGCCAGAGTTTCGAGTCCTCCCTCGGGTGTGGGTGGATGTTTTGTTCTTAGCATAAGACAGTTTAAGTAGTGTGTAAGCCTAGGTACCTATGCCCTCAGCTGTTTGTCCTCTTAGGAATTCAAACACATTTGAACATTTTCTACCCACAAAATCGTCACAATCTTTACAACCTGTTTTCTGCATGGCTGTACTGCACCGTTAAGTGGACTAGAAATGGAAGTTCTCGTCCTGAATTGATTCAAAGGGTCAGATCCTTCTAAGAAGGGAGTGATAGATGATTCAGAATAAAGGATTGGTAACTTATCTACATCTACATCTACGTGGACACTCTGCAAATCACATTTAAGTGCCTCGCAGAGGGTTCATCGAACCACCTTCACAATTATCTATTATTCCAATCTCGTATAGCACGCAGAAAGAATGAACACCTTAATCTTTCCGTACGAGCTCTGATTTCCCTTATTTTATCTTGGTAATCGTTCTTCCCTATGTAGGTCGGTGTCAACAAAATATTTTTGCATTCGGAGGAGAAGTTGGTGATTTGAACCTGATACAAAATTTCTCTCTGGTGACAATAATGAGTGTATTGAAGATACACTAAAGCCTTTTCACAGGCTACAAAAAATGTACTGTATATCATATGCACTTGAGTATTAGCAGTCCTTACTAACGTGTATAGCTTTTTCAGTCATGGTTTGATCAGGACAGTAATGGATATGCTTTGTGAAGTGAAATAAAAATCCCAGGAGAGAAACCGACATTCTTTTCGAGGAACACTGTTGCTAAAATCAAAGAACTGGCATTTGAACGTGATTGCGGAACGATTCTTTTGTCGCCAACTTACATATATCATGAGGACCACAAATGTAAGATAAGAGAAATTTGGGCTGGTACAGAGTCAATAGTTTCCCCCCTACTCTTTCTGTGAGTGGGGCAAAAAGAGAAAAGAATAATAGTGGTATCAGGTCCCCTCCACCACGCACCATATGGTGGATTGCGAAATATTTATGTAGATGCAGAACATAGAAAATGACTAACGATCAGTTCTTCAGCATGCTGCATTAATGCAAAAAACCGTTTGTAGCATCACAGTTCTGCTCTTGATTTGAAAAGAAAATTCCAAAAGTCCGATGAACGTTTACATAGTTCTGAATGAGCAGTTACTTATTATCCTTTGATGTAGCATCACACTCAGAATGTCTTTTCAGCGATCATGTGAGAAGCACAAGCTGCAATCTTCAACCTCCTCTCGCCTGGAGCAGAAGTGACCTGGGATTTATTCCACTCACTCAGACTCACAAGGGATCAGATGCAAAGTGTCTCAATGGTTCACTGGTCCCCATCACTGTCATGGATCAGTCACAAGCCAGCTCACTGGGTCTCCATTCCCCATCACTTTTGCAGATAACACTGCAAAGTGTCTCAATGGCTCTCCATTCCACACCACTCTCACAGATCAATCCCAAGCTAGCTCACTGGCTCACAACTCCCCACCACTCTTGCACATCTCATCGCAAAGTGAATTAAGAGTCATTCCCCTTCCTTTGGGTCACACGAAGCGACTTGAGTCACTCCTTATCTGTGCACTTGGAACATGTGCATTGCGTGATTTTTTCAAAGTTCTCTCGCTCTCTTTGTGTAAACTATTAGACCTAGAGAAAAAATTGCAAATACTCTAAAGCTGTGACCTCTAGGAGAAATGTGTTGCAGTATGATGTGCACTGACTCTGGGATTCATAAGCGGTTTAGTTCTCCTGCTAGAGAAGGTGCAGGTTTTCCTACAGGTTTCCAGTCTTCGGTGGAGCATATTTATTGTGTACTCAAGTTATGGTATTAGTAACTTCATGGAGTTTGGCTGTTATGTCCAGTAATGGAATGGAATTCTTTCTCCCATACTATTTCTTGTGCCTTTTCTGCAAGTTCAAGCACATTGATACACATTTTTACGTAGTCAGCAGCACTTTATTCGTTGGATAGTTTAACGAGTACATCGTGAGTATGACTTTCTGGGCTGATATTCTAGGTACAAATTACTCTGTCTGTGTATTTCGAGGCCAATGTATGTATGAGAGGGTAAATGTTGGGTGCATTATGTGTAGGTGCAGGCTGCAGTAGTGTTGCATTTGAAGAGGAGAGCATAAGCTTGACTTTCACAGAAGAGGGTCAGAAATTTTCTCTAAGTGTTATCAGGTTTATTCGTTTGCTCTCCGTCTACTTTCTGAGGTCTGTAGAGGATACAGGTTAGACACTTTTTGTGACAGGGTTTGATATTTACGAACATATATTCAATTTATTTCTCTTTATTACTGTTAGATGTGCGTAGCACGGTCGGAATAAGTCAGAATGATTGTATGCTGGTACTCCACCTCCTTATCTGTTATTTTTGTGATGGTTTAGGGCAGTGTGGTCTATATTCAAGGGAGTGGACAGTGTCCACGTCCAGAAGATGTATTACATTGATGTCGATATTTGGGAATCTACAGGGTAAAAAGTATTTAAACCGACAAACTCTGGGAGATTGTGGGGGACATCAAAACAAATATTTTCCCCTGATGTCATTTTTTCCTCTGAGGAGTATTTAAACCGGTAGAGGAAGATTTCTCTGGCGGCTAATTAACTAAACCATCAAACACTTTTCCATTTTTTATGATCAAGAGACAACACATTAACACAACCCAATTCAATTCAATCAGGAGTATCCTGAATTGTTCCTGCCGCTGCTACTATCCGGGCAACCAGATCCTCTTCTGATGCAACAGGAGTTGCGTAAAAAAGTTTGCGCATCTCTCCCCGCACAAAAAAGCCCAGAGGGGACATATCTGAGGATCGAGCAGGCCAAGGTACAGGACCACCTCTGCCACGTTTCTGGGAACCGTCGGTCCAGGAATCGACGCACACGACGACTGAAATGTTCCGGCGCCCCGTCATGTTGGAACCACATGCGTCGTCTTGTAGAGAGCAGGATGTCTTTCAGCAATTCTGGCAATGCTCTGGGGAGAAAATTGTATTAGTGACTGCCATTTAATGGCCTAGATCGCAGCTACGGCCCAATTAAACAGTCCCCAACAACACCGACCCACAAATTAACGAAGAACCGCACCTGATGAGCGCTAGTAACTGTGGCATGTGGGCTATCCTCACTTCAAACACGTGAATTATGCATGTTGAAGACCCCATCACGCCCGAACGTTGCTTCATCGGTAAACAACACAGAAGATGGAAATGCAGGATGCATTTCACACTGTTCCAGGTACCACTGCGAAAACTGTGCTCTGGGTGGATAATCAACTGGTTCCAGGTTTTGGACACGTTGTGAGTGAAATGGACGTAACAATTGCTCTCGAAGGACTGTTCTTACATTCGTCCGATTCGTCCCCACGTTAAGTGCAGTTGCACGATTGCTGATTGAAGCATCCCGCTCCACATGCTGCAAGACAGCTTCCTCAAATAGCAGCGTTCTTACCGTGCGCCGGCGTCCCTGTCCAGGTAATCTGCTGAATAACCCGGGCTCACGCAGACGTTGGTACACAGCAGCGAAGGTTGTATAATGCGGGATATGACGATTGGGATATTGTTGTTGATAAACCCACTGTGCAGCTCGTCCGATGTGGTGTGGTACGTATTATGCACCAACCATATCAGTGTACTCACTCCAGGTGAATCGCTCCATTAGTAAACAAAAAAATGGTTCAAATGGCTCTGAGCACTACGGGACTTACGTTCTGAGGTCATCAGTCTCCTTGAACTTAGAACTACTTAAACCTAACTAACCTAAGGACATCACACACGTCCATGCCCGAGGCAGGATTGCAACCTGCGACGTAGCGGTCGCGCTGTTCCAGATTGTAGCGCCTAGAACCACTCGGACAACCCTGCCGGCCATTTTTAAACAGGGACAATGCACTACTACACTGGTGGACAGCAGTTGCCTACAACTGAGGAGCGTAATACGCCCTCTAACAACTGAAGAGCGTATCATGGCCTCCATCGGTTTAAATAATCCTCATAGGAAAAAAATGACATTAGGGGAAAATATGTCCCCTACAAACTCCCAGAGTTTGACTGTTTAAATACTTTTCACCCTGTATGACGGAGTTAGTCAAGATGACTTGAAAGCGACTAAAAATTTACGTGAGCAACATGGAGTATTGTGCGTTTGGGTGTACAAGTCCTGAGGATACGACATCTGGCTGCGGCAGTGGCTATGGGTGGTCTGCCTGCCCGGTAGAAAAAGAACGAGGAATGCGCTGGGAGGACGTGGGTGACGAAACCAATACACATTGGTGCAGACAGGAACGCTAGGAACCTAGTGCAAACCAGGTCAGCTAGTTTTGCAGCAGTAGTGTGACAAGGAAAGTGGAGGCAGGGAAACAAGTCACTCTAACAAGAGGACCCTACGAACTTTTCCTCGCCGATTTGATTCATATTTACAGGTTTGTAGGGCACAACTAGGACATCAAAAGTTGTAAATAGGTAGACGCAACCCTCAACCGTTCTCCAGAAAATCGAGTTTGAACATTATACGTTTACTTGCACGCTTCGTGTGGCCGAAAATAATTGAAGATTCCGCAGTCGAACGACTAGGTGCTTTATTTCATAAGACGTGATTTGTTTGTTCACGTAATTCAGACAACAGTTACGCTTGTTAAGCTGCGAAATTGTGTGGAAACCAGGAACCGTTTATGAACGTAAACCAAGATTCTTTTGCAACAGACATATTGAGAAAACCATGCACATGCAAATATGATTCAGCTGTGTGTGGCAATAATTATTGCTTACCATGTTTCTGTGATTAGTGTTATCCTGATTCGTGCAGTACTCCTTAGCATACATATTATACTTGTCCCAGAGTTAGAAATAAATAAAATGACTATACTGATTTGACTCACAGTTCATGTGCATCTTATTTTCAATTCCTTACGAAAATTTCTTTCTCTGTTTTTCAGGTCGTAGATTATAAAAATAATAAAGTAATACTTTAATATGTGTAAATTGCATAATCATAACAAATCTAGTGAATTACATCGGAGTGTAAGAAATAAGCTTTGGCAGGGAGATTGGATTCGAAGACCTCGCGCTTTACAGGAAAAAAGTGACACAGTCAGCTTAAGGCTAGTTGCAGAGAACACTAGTAGGGCTCCAAATCCGAGGCCTGGCCACGATGGTCCCTCCAGCCTGGCACTGTGCTGCTCCCTCACCTGGACAGGGCACTATGTTAGCTTTTATATTTCATTTCTCGTTTCTCATTTTTTATATTTTTATGTTTTATGAAAGTATAACTTAATATCCATAAATTCCACAATTCCGGGTCTCGAAAGAAAACATTTTTTTTTCTCTCTAGGAAGAACACAATGAGAAAAGGCTTCAGAACAAAGAAAAAGAAAAGAGGAATAGAAACGAAGCTATCCGATTCTTTGACGATTCAGGGCAAGGTGCAACGTATTTTCAAATAAAAGGCGATAACGGGAAATCCCCTGCAACGTTCAATGATCGTTCACCATACATCGGCGAAAGACACGAGCGTCGGAGTTACTGTCAGGCCCCACTACGTAGTGGGCGTAGTGTCCGAAGAGCCATACGATCGAATTAGTCTTCATGAAAGGGAAAACAGAAAAGTCCGGACACAGAAGGCTACTTCAGCTGACGGAGTAAGGAAAGCCAGTTGTCGTTGAAAGCACTGCTAGTATTGTCGTCCGCTAGAGAGGAGCCTGTGTGGTAACGAATCAGGTTGACAGCATGTGTCGCAGGGAATGGAAGACTAAGACGAATGCGATGGAGACATTCGTTGGTCGGGACCAGATTGTGAACGACCCTGTACCACAATGAGACGACTTCCTTTGGGAGGATAGGAAGACCAACGTGAAACTACACTATTTTCCAGGCTATCAATGTTGCAGCTATTTCAGCAGGGACGAGGAAAGATTGTACTCGCCAAGGAGAAAGGAAAGATCTGTTGGTAAGGTGTGTGAGTGATGAAATGTCGGTTTCCAAGAGAGTTATTATAATACAAAATTCACTTCTGTGCGGCAGTTTAAAGTTGATCCGGGCAACATCGGAAAGGGGAGTAATATTGGGTGGTCGAAAACACGTAAATAAACGAGATGTAATAGAATGAATAGCTCGAGTACATGATAAAACGTTACATCGCATAACCGATACTGAAGCTTTCACTTTGATGTTGGGAGGTTCCAACCCTCCAACCACTTCATAACGAAGTAGAGAAATATGACTTTTCCAAAGGCAACGACCGGATAATTGCATCAATTTGCGCGCCATCAGCGCGGGAAGCGACAATACTTTGCGCAGTAGTAAGCTTTGTGGAAATGTAGGAATTTAAGATGTGCACTTTGTGAAGAACACTAAGAGAACGGCGTTCGTGTTCATGAATTGCCCCTTGAATTCGATTCGTCACCTCCCGACAACTGAGTGCAGCCTTTTTCATCGGGCGGCGATCCACAATTCCCAACGATTTGTGGCTAAATCACCATTGCCCATGGAGTGACTACCTGATGAGAACCGCGCCATGATAACTGGGCATATTTCCGTTCATTAATGCGGAACACAAATAGAGAAAATGTAGCAATCTAGCAATACACAGCTTCACCCGCTTCCGACCGAACCGAGAGGGTTTCTCTTAATATCTTCCACCCACATAATTGATCAGCAGTACGGAGAAGGAGAGATTCTAAGGGCAAGATAAGAAGCGACATGGAAAGGTGATTCCCCTATGGTAAGCCCTTTCGGATGGTGACTTGGGGGGTAAGTTGTCCATTCACTACAACACATGCTTGAACCATCAAAAAGACTGGACAATAAATACCTGAAACTCAGTATGATTCAGACCGGTCGCCGTAACTAACTTTATCAAGAAATCGTGATTGGCCCGGTCAGTTTCTTTATTAAAATCAATAAAGAGCTAGGTTCAAGAAATGGCTCTGAGCGCTATGGGACTTAACATCTGTGGTAATCAGTCCCCTAGAACTAAGAACTACTTAAACCTAACTAACCTAAGGACATCACAGCCATCCATGCCCGAGGCAGGATTCGAACCTGCGACCGTAGCAGTCGCACGGTTCCGGACTGAGCGCCTAGAAACGCTAGACCACCGCGGCCGGCTAAAGTGCTAGGCCCCAGAGACAGAAGTCTCTGCAGCCACCGACACGACAACCCAACATTCGACTATAGAAGTCAGAATCGTGAGCACGAACACACAGCCTTGGTGAACAGCTAGAAATTTCTTTAGCAATATCGACAAACCTGGGTGACAGCTTTGTAATCGGAATTAAGTAGTGTGGTCGGCTGGATTTTATCAACATCCGGACGTCCCCCACGGATCACCTCATTCACCAGAGACGCAATGGTGTCAACTACAAGAGGTCAAAAATATACACAAAATTACTTAGGAATACCGTCGAATTGCAGAGATTTTTGAGATGGTGGAGCAATAGTTAGGCGATATATATTATCTGGAGTAAATTCACTTAGAAATTCATCACTTAATGCGGGAGAAGCCACGCAGTGCAATACAGGAATAAATCCATCAGGAAAAAACGTATCAGCAACAAGGACATCATAAAGGTCGGTAAAGTAATTATAGTTCGCTATGGAAATGTCGTGTTGGGACGTCAGTAGGTGACCATAGGTGTGAGTGAGGGACGCATTACATGCTCTTTTTCGACGCGTGAGCAACAGGCTGAGGTGGTATAAGGAGGTCAGTTTATCCTGTAGGAATGAGCGGATTTTATTGCACCCTGAGTCCTTCCATTTCTTGTCTCTTTAACTGAAGAAGCTTCGATTTCACATGGCGGGCATCCATAATCCGTAAGGGAGCTTGTCTGGCACCTTCATGAAGTTGTCGCAAGACGGAATAATAAAATTCATGTGCCCGACGGAGATACATCGCCCTCACACCACCGTAACACATTAGCCCTTTTCGGTGCAACGGTTTTGGATGTCCTGACATTCCATAGGAGGGAGGTAACGCTTCTGCGAACGTAAGCTAAAGGCCCAAACCTCTAGAACGATAATCTTGAGGGAAGGATCCTTTAAGAGAGATGTGTTCAACATCCGGTGGAGGGGATACTGTTTTACTGATTCCGGCACATGGTTTAAGGTTACAGTTACGATACAGTGGTCAGTGAAGCATGTGGGTATCACGTCTATCTCTAACGTTTGTCCACATAAAGAATCAGAAAGATAAAAGCGATAGAATCTGCTGCTAGAGGTAAGTGTAAAATGCCTACACCTGAGGAGAATGGGATGGTGACAGATCAAAGCATCGCATATTCGTGAAGAGCGCACCAAATCATATAGTTCCTTATGGAAATTAAAATCAGGGGTCTGATCCATAAGACGCAAACTTAATTAAAATCTCCGCCCGACCGAAGGTTCTGGGGAGTTTTACAAATTAAATGAATTATATCCTCTTTATAATTCGCAAGAATCTGTGGGATGGCCAGACCCTGAGAGGCATAAAGAAGAACTAAAGTAAGGTCACGAAATGTGTAGCCGATTCCTCAACCGTTATCAAGAACCTCGAAATCAGTCAGTGGTACTCCCTGTCTCTAAAATGGTGCAGTACCGGAGACCCCTCAAGAGTCACGCTGAAGGAAGTCGAAAAGAGGAAAATGGCTCAAATGGCTCTGAGCACTATGGGTTCAAAATGGTTCAAATGGCTCTGAGTACTATGGGACTTAAAATATGTGGTCATAAATCCCCTAGAACTTAGAACTCCTTAAACCTAACTAACCTAAGAACATCACACACATCCATGCCCGAGGCAGGATTGGAACCTGCGACCATAGCGGTTGCGCGGTTCCAGACTGAAGCGCCTAGAACCGCTCGGCCACATCGGCAGGCTGGAAAAGCGGAGAAAAGAACAAATGATCAAATAACACTTCTTGCAAAAATATCACATCTGCGCTTGACTCGTAGCCTGTCGCAGCGCCGCATTCGAGGAAAGAAAAGAATAGGCCTGCACCTATTTATTACCAAAACTATGCAGTTGACTACTTACAAGTGACCTTTAAGGACCAGCGTCACAGTCAATGGCAGAGTCAGCGAATGAATCTGAATGTAAAGAGGTGGATCCATCTCTTCCACTCTCTGATTTTCTTTGTTCGCAATTCCGCACGCTTAGGTTGAAAACGCAGTTTCTTGCGGCTGTGCGGGAAAGCGACTGCCGCAGGGGGCAATGTGTACAGAGGACACCCCTCACTCTTCCACAAGTGGGCGGTACGGCTGCTAGGAACCAATGGAAACGAAAACATACGGTACCTCTTTTAACGCCACCACGTGTTCCACTGGCAAACACTGCCGATCTGTAGAGGTCTACCCCCATTTGGGTCCAAAGAGGCGGTCCCTTTCTCGGGAGACACATCGGATAGGATGCTGGAGTTTTCGAATCTTGAACAGCAGCTGACATGTTATCATCCAGTCTGAAATCTAGAACGGAATCTTTTCAGCAGAGCGGAGAAGGGAAGAGGAATCGTCTGACTTCCCAACGTGAAACGTCCCCTTAGAAAAATTATACAAGACTGTGCTTAAACTGACACACAATATCTTCAGCGCAACGCAATCTGACTTCCAAAAATCCCTACGAAAGAATGGCCCTGACTAGCATTAACCTATACGTTTCACAAATCACTTACCTCACAAAAATCTTCGTCACTCAAGATACTGCAATACAGCGAGCGCCACTACTGCCAGCTAAATAAAAGATTCAAACTACTGAAGGCACTAACTACTGATAGGCATAGTTAGCAAATGAAAGATTTTAATACAGAACAAACAATGTATTTACCTTAATACTCAGAATATATATATCACTTTATGACACCAATTCTTACAAATTTCAAAACTCCGCCATCTCTCTACCCACGTCCACCACTGCTGGCGGCTCACCTCCAACTGCGCAACGCTACGCGCTGTTAGCATCCAGCTGCCGCTGCCCAACACTACAATGGCGAGTATTACAACAAAGCCAACCAGCCACAGACTGCATACGGCACAGCCAGTGATTTTCATACAGAGCGCTACGTGGCGGTGGCGTTACCAATAAAAAAACCTAAACAGCCTACTTACTTAGCCCCCATGCTCCCCACAAAAAAAATTTACAAGTTGTTTTGGGCAGTGGCCAATACAGATTTGAAATTTTTTTTCATAATTACAATAACAAAGAAATGAAATGCACACACTTGTCGATACGATGTTGGTCAAAAGCTAAAATTTTCTCACAGTCCATAAAGACAGTCCCGATCATTCATCAAAGTAAAATTGCAGTGTTTTTCTCAAAGTCTGAGTAGTAAAAGAAAATGCACACGGAAGTAGTGGATTTCCATGCAGTCTTGAAGAAGTAGTGTTGCCCTTCCAATGGAAAGACAGTGCTGGCTCTTGACATGCAGACAGGTAATGGGCCACAACAGAGCAAACCCACAGCAGTCAGTCAAAGTTTTGAAGAATATTGGTAGGTAGGTCGTCACAGAGTAGATCCATTGTAGTCCTGGCAGAGATTATGGTATTGGTGGGCCACCAGAGGTGCAGACCCACTGCAGTCCTTGTAGAAACAATGGTATTGGTGGGCCATCAAAAATGCAGACCCACTGTAGTTCTTGTAGAGATGGCTAGCAGCCATCCGTTGCGACTGTGCCGGTGCACAATCACCATAGAAGAGTCTTGCAGACAATATTGCACGTCCTTGAACCACCACTTGTGCACTCACAAAGTTTTTTTTTAATTGTCCTTAGAACCAGCAATGCTGTTATCCAGTCCCTTGCTGAATTATTAACACACGTGCAAACACTATCTGTTCCTACTTCTCACATACTGTCCATACTATGACCAACAGAAAAGTGTGTAGTGAAATGTAATTTACAAGTTACTTAATTTGATGAACTGGTGTCAATTACAATTTTATAACATGAGAATACAATAAGAAAGGTACAAAATATATCATTGAAGAACATAATAGTACAGATAACATTTTGCAGTAATACAGGCTTTACAAAAGAATTGAAATAAATACATCAGTGTTACAAAAATTAGGACATAAGTACAGACATAAAAGATCAGAATAACTTTTGAAACATCAACTACACACGTGTGCATTAGAACAAAACAGAATAAATAATGGCTAAACATCTTTACGAAGTAAACAACATATTATCTGAAAAGTTCAACAACATAACTCTCATCAGATAAATACATAAAGACAGGAAGAACACAAACACCCAAGGGTACACAAACACATAGTGGAATAACACAAGATGAAAGGGCAGGGTTTGTTTTCAGTGTAACATTTGGTACTGCAGTCCAACCCAAAACGTCATTCTGTAGATCTTTCGTCTTATCTCAACATTTGTTTCCAGCAAAAAAAAATCCTATCCAAGCATGCTTTCTGTACTGTGTTCACATATTTCTTACCTCATCATTTATTTTCCAGTATCTTACCTCATCATTTATTTCCAAGAGAATCCTACCTATACCTGCTTTCTGTACATTTTTCGTATAACCTCTCAGTGCATTTCTTCCAATTCATCGTAACTCATTCTTTTATATAGGCTGCCCCCTCTTAAGCTAACTGAAATCTACTGAGCTCAGATGCTAAACTAAGGGACAAGGCAATGCAGCAGCACAAAACAATTAACACAAACAGCAATGATAAAAAAATGGAAATTGGCAAAAAATGGCAGCAATATTACAACTAATATAAGGCAATGCGCAGCAAACAAGAAAAAATAAATCCGTAGTAAAACTGGCTTAACAGAGTAATACAAAGTCAAATTCAGTAACACTATGAATGGCAAACAGCAGCAGGAAATGCTATAACTTATACCTAAACATGACAAAGCTCAAGCAGAAAAAATGTTACACTAAAGACAACAATGCAGATAAGGACAATATCTATTCACATCTTAATGTCTATGCAATTAAAGTGGTGCACCACAAAAATTTATTGTAAAAAAATATTACCATGTACTTGAAAAGACAATTCTGTATGCAATTTCTGTGAAGGGAAATGTCTTTTTGTGCTACTTCGTTTTTTTTAAGTACATCATAAAGTTATTATTTACTGGATCTGTAGGCATAAAATATTTATATTAGTATATCCATAAAATTTATTTTAACCAATGTTTCAGTGCAGTTAGAAACTAGATATTAAACAAAATGAGTAAATAAATGCATAAAGCAAGCCACATGGCATTTCTCTCAACTAGCAGGACAATAGCCATGAAATGTTTCTCGTCGTTTCATTAGGCATTTTAGTAAATATCATAACTTAAGAGCTCCACAGTGTAATCATATGTTTTCAAGTTTGGGCGTGTAGTATTTGCGATGCTTTCTACAAAGGAATCTCAATAGCGAGGATAATGGCCTCTTTTTTTTTTCCCCACCTGTGCCTCTGACAGGCACACACTAATGGCTTTTTTTTCCAGGCGCCTGTCGCGCAGCTGGGTGCCCACGACGCATTATGTGCAGGTGGTCACTTACCTTTCTTACTGAAAAATTTACGACGTCAGTTTCCGCTACAGTGACAGTCTCATATAAAAATATTTTCACTGGTTGAGAATTTGTGTTGCAAATGTGTAGAAAATAAAATCCTATAAATATAACAGTGTCCAAAAAATTTTCGTCGGCGTTGTAATACTTTCACGCATGTACACACATTTCATAACTCTTAAAGTACGATTCTCGGTTTCCAACATCCTTTTTCACAAATCAGAGTCCCTAACCACTACTCATTATTTCTTACCTTATTACACATATATATATTCGTCGACACTTCTTCAATATTTCATCATAACAGATACGTAGCATAACCAAATAACTCATATAGCATTAGCTTAAACATACCTCAGCAGCATAATTCACATCGTCGTCGTAATAATAATAACATCATAACACCACAGTCAAATTCTCAAAATCTCCGTAGCTTCCTCCAATAATTTCAAAACCTAAAAAAAAAAAATTCTCTACTCATGTCAAAAGTGTCATCTGCCTCAAACATACTTTAAAAATCGTGATCCCATACCAAATATGTCATTCAAAGCTCTCATAGTATCACAATGGTTCCGAAAAATATGAACAGTTCACAAAGTACAGACAAAATACAACTTCGTAATTGTGAAGTTATCCAATGGTGTAATTACGTAAACATCTGTCACTGATGTAGTAAAGTAAATGTTTGTCTCTCTCAGTTAAATGATCAGATAGCTGTGTAATTTATGTGTTAGAGAAATATGGTACCGATGTGTAAAGTTGTATAAACAAATACCATATTAGCTAGGGCTCCTTGTACTTGCCAAACACATGGTACACAAAGTAGACGTGTACCCCCCTGAGGAATAATGTAATTATATCCTCAGGTGTTACAGATTACAGCAATGGAATGAAATGTATGACGGAAAACTTTCTTTGTAATTCAAATATGTTGAAAAATAAATAGTTAAATGCGTGTCCTGTAGCGCTAAATGTGCGTCTTGCTGTAAGACAATCTCTGTGGAAGTGTCGTAGTTATTGTCCCCCGAAAGCTAAGTTCTGCAGAAGTCAATGTACTTACCTCATGATAAACGAAATTGAAATGCTTTGCGTATAGATATCTTAGTTATTAAGCTTATTGCCGTGATGAAGTAAGTACTGAACTGTACGTATTGTTGTGCTACAGAAAAGGCTGTCTCATTGTACCTATACCACAAACGTTACTACTAAAACATGTTTTACTTTCCAGAAAAATTCAGAAAAGCTGTGCAGATATAAAACAGATAAACTGCAAAAGCAACATTGTAAATTGTCACTCATTAGTAGCGTCGTGATAAAATCGTGTAGCTCTCACATAAACGAACACTGTATCATGTGGTATCTCACAGAAAGTACTTTAAATCCAGAATGTATTTTCAAGTAAACCAAAATGTTGCACTAAAATCTCATTAGCAATACTGGTAAATGTTCAAAAGTATGTGAGCCACATAGTCGTTACGTAATCGTGCAACTAACAAGCAAGAATGTACACACGAAATAACACAGTGATGTCTGTTCACTATAACAATGCACTCGTAAATACTGTCTAAATATGTTCCGTAGGTTCTAGACTGGATAGTGAACTTCAAAACATTGTTGCATGTTAACAGTTTCTAAGTTGGACAAAGCATACTAGAAATGTAAAGTGAAATGTTTTATGGCAAAGACAAAGTTAAAAAGCAGATTATCTTTCAATAAACGGTTTTACATGTGAAATGTGGTGTAAACCTTTACTCTTCCTAGTACGCAGAGTTTCAACTTCAACGCAATTATCATGTGGTATACGTCGGATTCTGTAAGGTCCATTGTAAACTAGAAAGAATTTGTGACTCAAGTGTTTCTTCTTATGTGACAATGGATGAGCTTTAATGAGAACTTTCTGACCAATATATAATTTCTTTGCATTTGCTTTACCTTGTAATTTTTTCCTTTTGTCTGCAGCAGAATTTATATTTTTAATAGCCAAATCAATTATGTCTTTGTGTCGAAGTTTACGTGTATTCGGAAAAGGTACAATCTCTATGATTCTGTTTGATGGTTCTTTATTCTTCAGTACAAGAATAGGTGGTAAAGCAGTGGAGTCATGAGGCATTTCATTCAGCACGTTTTGAAATAAGTGTAAATATCTGTCCCAATGCTGATGCTTTCTGTGACAATAAAGTCTGCAAAGCTTATTGATTTCTTTCATAATCCGTTCTGACGGGTTACAATGTGGTGAGTACAATGAAATAAAAACAGATTTGATTTTATGGTTACGAAGCATGCGTGACCAAACAGCAGATCTGAATTGCGGTCCGTTATCTGAAATTACTTTACTAACGTGTCCAACTTCACGTAAGAAACTTCTAACAAAGGCGTTGGATACAGACCGTCCAGTGGCTTTACGTAACGGAGTGAAAGAAACAAATTTTGAAGTAAGTTCAACAGCGACTAGAACGGACGAAAATCCATTAGATGTTCTGACAAGTGGTCCCAAGAGATCAACAGCAGCAAATTCTTTTAATTTAGAAGGAATGATAGGAAACAATGGAGCACGATGAGAGACAGTAGATGGTTTCGCCCTTTGACAAAGTTTACAAATAGACAAGACTCTTCGAATTCTCTTTTCCATATTGTTAAAATAACAAGTCGTCCGAAGAATATGATAACATTTTCGTGGACCAAAATGTGCATAGCTGAAATGAATGTACCAAATGAGCTTATTAACAAAATCGTCTGGAATGCAAAGTACCCATAGCTTGTCATCAACAGTGCATCGTTTGAACAGTATGCTGTTTCTAACCAGATAATAATGCCGAATCTGTGTGTGTGTCTTTTCATGCCATTTACTTTTGATGTCTTTCCAAATCGAATCTTTATCTTGTTCATGAGCAATATCCTTTAAAGATGTGGTGATGAAGTTTTCAAAGGCGACTTTCTGGATGTAAAGAATACTGAAATTTCTCTCGAGGTTGCTTTCTGTGTTACTTTTCTCAATCCCAGCCGGTGCGCGTGACAGTGCGTCCGCAACAATGTTCTCCTTGCCGGGAATGTAGACTATTGTGAAGTGGAATTCTTGCAGAAACAATGCCTAACGTTTTAACCTGTCATGATTTAATTTTGAAGACATAAGAAATTGTAATGCACGATGGTCAATGTATACTTTTACGTGCTTACCGTAAAGAAAGAAACGGAATTTGTTAAATGCTCAAACGATAGCTAAAGCTTCTAATTCAGTAACGGAATAATTTTTTTCAGATTTTGTTAGCACTCGGCTAGCAAAAGCAATGGTTTTCTGAACAGTAATGTCATTTTCTGCGGCTTCTTCAAATAAATGGGCACCAAGGCCGACTTTAGAAGAATCCGTGCTAAGGCAAAAATCTTGTGAGAGATCTGGATGAGCTAGTATTGGCGTGTTAAGTAACGATTCTATCAAAGAATTGAATTCCAACTGTGCTTGTTCGTCCCAGTTCCAAATAGTATTTTTTCCAGTGAGAGAACAAAGTTTTGGTGTAACTAGAATTTGCAAATTCAGAAAACGACGGTAAAAATTTTCGAGACCTAGAAAACTGCAGACTTGTTTTTCTGTGGATGGAACTGGAATGGCTCTGATTGCTTCTAACTTTTCAGGATCCGGCTGGATGCCTTCAGAAGAAATAATATGTCGCAAAAACTTCACTTTTGTCCTACCGAATTCAGACTTTTCCAAGTTAACTGTAATTCCAGATTCTGCAAAAATATGGAACACGCTGTTGAGGATGCGATTATGTTGTTCCCATGAGGCTTCTGCTATCAGAATATCGTCCACATATAAGGTGATGTGACGTTTTAAGAGCTCCGGTAATATGGAATTTAGCCCGCGAATGAATGCTGCCGAGGAAATGTTCAAACCAAAAGGAAGTTTCCGAAACTGATAACAAACGCCGAAACAAAGGAAAGTTGTGTATTTTCTACATTCTGGATGAAGTTCGATCTGATAAAAGCTGGATCTGTGATCAATGGAAGACAACACTTTTACACCATTAAAATTTTGAAGAAGTTCTTCCAACGTTTGCGGCCTGTCTGTTTCAGGAATAATGATAGTATTGATGTGTCTCGAATCTAAGACAAGCCTGATCGATCCATTTTTCTTCTCAACAACATGTAATGGATTGTTGTATGAGCTTACTGCAGGCTCAATAATGCCGTCGTCAAGCATAGATTGTATTTCTGTTCTAACATGGTCCCTATAATGTGCTGGAATTACGTATGGTCTAACACAAAATTTAGTAAGCTCACGAACACGAAATTGGTATTGAAATCCCTTGATTGTTCCCGTTTTGTGAGTAAAAACTGTGGAATGTGCTTGTAAAATCTCAAAAAGGTCCTGCCTATCAGTGTCATTACAATTCTCAATTGTTTGAATTTTATTCTGAATTAACTCATTAGTTCCAATTGTGCCGTCGATATCATCCCTGTCAGTACTTGCAGAGCGACTGTTAGTGTCTAGTTCCGTAGAAAATTCCGAACTGTTGTCTAACAGAAGGTAAAGCCGATTAATTTCCTCGTCATGGTTTGAGAGCCAATCTTCAAATTTCAAAGCTATTGACTTACCTTCTTTCTCTAAACTTATTTCAGCATCGTGAAAGTCTAAGATTGCTTTGTATTCATTCAAAAAGTCTACTCCCAGTATAATTTCCGTCGACAACAATGGAACAATAAGAAAGTTCATAGAGAAGCTGTGGCTCTGACAAAAGAATTCTAAGTTGGTTTGTTGGCGTACATCTACACTTTTTCCAATGACTGCACCTTGTAATTTAATCTTGCGTAACGGAAGTGTGGGGCAATCGTTCGATTTGTTGCATTTGCTAAAAGCTGTTTCACTAATTACTGAAATGGGACTGCCTGAGTCAAGTACTGCCGTAAATTTTACGTCATTTACAGTAATGTGAATCACAGGATATGCAATGTTGTTATGTTTTACGTCGTTTTTCTGGAGTAATATGTCCCTAATGTCTTCCATTTTAACGTAATTACTAGCTACGGCAGCTGCGTCGTCAGTTTCATAAGTACGTTTTGAGGCTGCCAGCGGTATGAGTCATTGCCTATTGTGTCTTTGTTGGCGCGCGTCGTTATTGGGATTTGGAGACCTAACTTCTACAAATTCACCTTGTCGAGAGGGCCCTGCTCTGTTTGATTCCAGCCAGTTCTGCTGCAATTCAGGTCTGTCGTTACGATCATATCGTCTGTCGTCATGTCGGCAGATTCCATAGTTTCTTTCTTGTCGGTCACGTGGTGGAGAATTTCTCTCTGAATCGTAACTGCGCGCTGGACCGTTGCGTCTAAAGTTATTCTGTCTCCCTTGATAGTAATTATTTTGGTTCCCATATTGTCTGTTTCTCTGATTGTCTCTGTGATAGTCATTACCGCGGAGAGGTGACCTTTCCCTGTAATTATTACTACTCTGCCAACGGTTGTCATACGGGTGGTGTCTGTTTTGGTCACGATTTCTATTGTGAGAATAGCCTTGTCGTGTCCAGTTATTATTTCTTTCATCGCGGAATTGCGACGGATGTGACCTGTAATTGTTGTGTTCCTGTTTTCGCGTTCCGCGAATGTAAGTGTCAATTTCTAATTCTTGTAAGAGTTCCTGAAAAGCTTCAATGTCGTCTTTGCAACTGCCTGCCAAAATAATATGCCGTAAATGTTCAGGCAATTTGATTAAGCAAATGCGGATGAGTTCCAACGGGCTGTATGGGTTTGACAGGTACTGATTCTTGTGCAACATGTCTTCAAAATATTTCACAAGACTGGAAATTTCAGATTGTTCGAAATGTTTCATCATCATGATGCCATGTTTTACTCGGTCTTGTGTGGCTTGGGACCAATATGCTGAGAGGAAGGCATGGTAAAATTCTCCTTCACTGTGGCAATCGTGAATGACCGATCGCATTCTTACAGCTGGTTCATTCTCTAAGTAGCCACACATAAATTCTAATCTGTGCTCTAGTGACCAGTTGGGAGGAAAACAATGAGAGAATTGATGGAGCCACGCTTGTGGATGAATGTCGTTGCCAGAATTCTTAAATGTTTTGAATTTACGTGTAGTAATGAACAGCTTATAGTCAAAATCATCGTGTCGGCGAGTCGCATATCGGTCATTGTTACGTCGTTTCGGCGGTTCCATGTCAAAATTCGGTGTACTTTGCCAATTTCTTTCATAATCTCCAAAGTGCTCTGTGTTGTTATTTTGTGGCAGTTCCGTATTTTTATGTTCCTCTTCCCGTATTGGAGTGCGAGTGTCGTAATTCTTGTATTACCTGTGTCAACTGATCTTGTACTTCCCGGATTTCTCTTTGGTGTTGCGTATTGATTTGATTCTGATTTTGTTTTAATTTCCTAATTTGTTCGAACTCTTCTGTGTCATTAAAGACTAGCGGTTTTGTGTCATTCAGATTATCATCTACCTTCGTAGATAAATTAGTGAACTGATCCGAAAGTTCGGCTACTTTCTCCGATAGTGAACACATTTCCTCAGTGTGTTTTTCTGAACCAAGTTTCAGAGTGTCCATTTGTGTTGAAATCGAATCTACTGTGTCCTTTAAGTTTTCCTGAGTTCTTGCAAGTTGTGTAACCTAATCGGCGTATGCAACTGAGTCCATTTTAGCTTGCAAGGTGTCGTGATTTTCACGAACAACAGTTTGCAATTCTTTTATGGCTGCTTCATGATTCTGTAATGAGTTTTCATGCCGCGAAAAAATAGGTTGAAAATGCTCACAAATTTGTGTTTTTACTTCATTACAGATTTTTTGACATTTCGATTCAATGTTATGTAACTCAGTAGTTAAATCTTCACGTGTTTGTTCAAGTGTGGTGTCTAACTTCCGAAGATTATGTTCCATTGTGTCCAACTGTTGCTGTGTTTGTCTCTGATTTTGTTCCATTGTGTCTAACTTTTGAAGATTATGTTCCATTGTGTCCAACTGTTGCTGTGTTTGTCTCTGATTTTGTTCCATTGTGTCTAACTTTTGAAGCTTTTGTTGTGTCTGTCTCTGATTTTGTTCCATTGTGTCTAACTTTTGAAGATTTTGTCCCATTTGTTTCTTATTTCGTTCAAGCGTTGTGTCTAACTTTTATAGCCTTTGTCCCATTTGTTGCATTAACTGTAATAACAGTGCACTGGTGTCTGAAACATGTTCCTCAGTGCTTTTCGGCAGTGCATTTGAACCGGCAATATTCGCATTTTGAAAAGCAGAAAATGTGTCTTGATTGATTTGAGAAAATCGCGAGGACGCAAAATCTGAATCTACAGTATTTGCAAGATTGTGTCCTGTCATTTCGGAATCCTGAGGCGAGCTGTTGCCGACCGATCGATCGATAACGCTTCCCTGTTCACTAATTGTTTCACTGCCTACACCATTATTTGCAACCCGCTCCATTTCCCTATACACAATTACCAAATTACTACTTTGAACATTAGTTAATTCATTACATGGTGGCGCTAACACACTGCTTTCGTTTTCACTGTCATTTCTCAGTTTACTTTGGAGCCTAGTATTACGTTTTTCACTCGCCATTATTGTCACAATTTTTTCACACGACAACACAGAAAAACACAATTTGAAGAACAAAAATAAGAGAACACATTAACATAGCACTGAAAATAATATCTAGTTAATTGCAAGAGCAGCTGCGAAATACTTGGTGCAACTCTACATGCATGCCACAACTGTTGTACTGTACAACAATGAAAGACTACAACTACAAAGGAAATTCTCTCTATGATTACCCACTAGCAATAAAAAAAATCTACATTAATTACACAAACTACAAGAAAAAATCAGAAGATTCCAGTGAGGTATCCTGGCAGGGTCGCCATATGAAACGTCCCCTTAGAAAAATTATACAAGACTGTGCTTAAACTGACACACAATATCTTTAGCGCAACGCAATCTGACTTCCAAAAATCGCTACGAAAGAATGGCCCTGACTAACATTAACCTATACCTTTCACAAATCACTTATCTCACAAAAATCTTCGTTACTCAAGATACTGCAATACAGCGAGCGCCACTACTGCCAGCTAAATAAAAGATTCAAACTACTGAAGGCACTAACTACTGATAGGCATAGTTAGCAAATGAAAGATTTTAATACAGAACAAACAATGTATTTACCTTAATACTCAGAATATATATATCACTTTATGACACCAATTCTTACAAATTTCAAAACTCCGTCATCTCTCTACCCACGTCCACCACTGCTGGCGGCTCACCTCCAACTGCGCAACGTTATGCGCTGTTAGCATCCAGCTGCCGCTGCCCAACACTACTATGGCGAGTATTTCAACAAAGCCAACCAGCCACAGACTGCATACGGCACAGCCAGTGATTTTCATACAGAGCGCTACGTGGCGGCGGCGTTACCAATAAAAAAACCTAAACAGCCTACTTACAAACGTCTTGCGTCCGTCTACGCTTGTTTTGAGGTGGTGGCGGCGCGAAAGCTACAGTGGCAAAATCCCTACGCGAGGTTAACAGTGGACATGCGCTACGACCATCACTCAATGGCTCACGTTGCCCCTCAGAAACTTGGTTAGGCACAACGCCTATAACTTGGGAAATCAGGTCTGCTGAAGTTAGCCTTTTACGGTGCTTACAATTGGAATTTAGGTCCGTGACACGAAGCGGGTAATTTGTGCGGAGGTGTCCATTCTCATTACACGTAAAACAGACCCCATCTGGTCCTGTGTAAATTATATATACGCAGCATCCACACACCTGCAAATGATAGGAGATATTCCATTTGATCACCATGTCAACGGATCGAATTCCTCTACAAGCGGACCAGTGTTCCCAACATATATTCCATACGTCCCCAAACGAAAGGATGACCGTCTTGAGGAAACTGTCATCAACTTCAGGTTGAAGGTTAAACGCCCTAACATTCTCACACATCACCTCCGTGTTCTCCAGAATAACCATACTATTAAGACCATCGCCATCAGTGAAAGAGACTTACACAAAAGACTCGTTGCCCGTGCCGAAAAAGAAGCAGTCGGCCTGAAGCGAGTCAAGAAACTTCACAAAAAACACAATCGGTTCATAATACAAGTAACCTGCGTGAACCCGTCACATAGTTACCGTGATCGTATCTACATGCCATTCACGAATTTCTAACTAATTTGGCTACATGTGCTACGTGGACTTGCCAAAACTAAAACGACGGTACCTGCGCATAGAATGTACCTGGGAGCCATAGGCGACATCACGGCTCAAGGAAACGCCCCGTCAAAACTGAGTCACAAACACTAGACGCTGAGAGACAAACAACGATGTGACGCACACAACGACTCACAAGGCACTGAGGACAAACAAGAAAGCTCTCGCTGCGCTACAATAAAGGCAGGAACTGACTCTACCCATTCGCATGTCCTGGGAAGCAGGAATGTCACGCTCGGTTCCGGACAATTTGAGCCCTATCTATGCTTCAAAACACCTAAGCACGAGTGAAATTTTCGAACTCGATTTTTTCGTAAACGCTTGAGAGTTGAGTTTTCCTGTTTACATGTGTTGAGTCCCATTCGTGTCCTACAAATCCTATCACGATGCATTATATCAGTGAGGGGAAGTTCGTGCGCTCACCTGCTAAGAACAAAAGTAATCTGTACAAATCAGTAACACCCTGTATAAGCAAATTAAAAAGAAAGGTTACAGAGTACTATCAACAGTAGTGGTGCTAATGACAAGTAACATGAGTGATGTGACAAACAGTTTGTAAGAAAATAAGTCTAAATTAAGAAAGTAATGGATAGTCTCAATAAAAAATAGTATTAAGAGAGGTATATTAATAAGTGTGTGAGTAAATTATGGCCAACTATATACTACCATAACATTACAGTCACAGTAATAGAATAGGTGTCTTCTTAAGCTGACAAGTTGTTAGCTCCAAAAATACAGGCTTTAGAGTTCATTTTCGCTGCTAACTGATATTTCCAGCCCTTGCCCGCAACTTTATACTGCAATAACTTGTTCACTCGTTCTGTAGCCTAAATTCGCATATCACGCTCTTAATTTTTTTAATCTTTCAGCAGTGAGATGATCACGTATTATCAGAGCTTTCTTCTCGAGTTTATTCATCATCATGAAGGTTCCTACCTTTTCCTATGCGCCACAAACTTCTCCATTGTGAGTCTAGGTTTCACAGATCAAACATCGTCCTACATTCCACACTACAACTTCTCGCTATAGAATGTCCTTTATGAACACTGTTCTCACTTGAAGTTCTCAGTATTTAAAAATTTTATCGTGATAGTAATTGTTTTAATTTTTCCGACGTACTTTTCAGTGCTGCAGGGTAATACGTCAATCACATCATTTAAGCCTAGTAGAACTGCAGCCGATTTATGATATCATTTTATCAAAATTTAAAAAATTAAAATGTCGTTACTGTCTGCACCCAATTTCTTTGCCTTCTGGCTCCACAAAAAACATAAAAACGCAATCTGATCATAATACCTCTGGAAAGGCGAGGATCAGAAAACCGACCAAGGTCGCCGTCGACAGATGCAGAATTTGCAGAAATCATTTCCCCTGAATTATCCTCACTCACGTCTCATTTCACCTTGGGTGAAGGTACCCTCCCAGGAAGGCAAACTGAGTCTCAAGCCGTATCCAGCCCGTCACTGTCGTCGGGATATCGATGAGGT
Source organism: Schistocerca gregaria (assembly GCF_023897955.1). Taxonomy (NCBI): domain Eukaryota; kingdom Metazoa; phylum Arthropoda; class Insecta; order Orthoptera; family Acrididae; genus Schistocerca; species Schistocerca gregaria. The sequence continues at coordinate 301,505,976 of NC_064924.1, forward strand.
CCTGATTTATTTTCTCTTGTGCTGCCCTTATCCCCAACTGCTTTTCATTTACAACGATCAACAAGTAATTTTTTTTAATAATATAAGGCCAATATATGGCACTAGATGCACAACTTTTAAAAATGGTTTGCAGATAATACCATCCTTTCTCTATAAGTGGAGACTCAGAGCTTGGGAAAATGTATAGATCTGTTTTTCCCTAATTACAATTTACTATATCAAAAACGTTGTCAAACTCTTTAAACACTAGTGTGTATCACGAATTATTTTACAAAAGTAAGAATGATTTGGTTACCGCAAAGGAGTTTTTCCTACGCCTGATCGTTGGACGATCATAAAAAAATATTAGTGTCTATGCACACACTGCACATTTCACAGACGAGAAGAGTCAACTAAGGTCATACCTATTACAGTGCTTACAATTTTGCAAAAAGACACACTCTATTATATTTCTTGCTGCTCCGTTTTACGTGCAAAATACATCACGGACTGGAAGATAATATAACAGACTTTACAAATTTTGAAAGTTGCCAAAGAGGTAACTATACTGTCTTCAGAGAAAACAGTGTGAAAATGAATATCCTGTCAAGATTAATGGGAAGGCAACTAAAATGTTTTAAAGATAAAAATGAATAATGTCCTCAAGAAATAGATTCATTTGTTAATAATTTGCTCAAAGTGTTATGAGAGCGACAACGTATTATCTCCAGCAACGAACTCATTAGTGAGGTAACTTCGATGGTCCCCAGATTCAAAAGACATGGATTTACAGGTGGCAAATCATTACAGGGCTGATGCACGTAGGTTATTGGAGAAATGAAAGCGTTGGTTGTTCAATAAGAACAAACAATGCTAATTTCTCTAACATTTAGCACCGCAATGCGTGAGACTTCTTCCATCTGGGAGGAGTTCGATGAAACTCAGTCAGCTCCAAGAAAATCACCAACTGTGCGTGCTTCATATTAGCGATCAACGAGAAAACGACGCATCAGCACCAAATATAACACAACAGCCACCCCATGAAGAGAGTAGCAAAAAAAACATCGTCAGATGTTAACACACAATCAGATGTCAAATGACATTTGTCAACACAAAATTGCCAAGTATAAACACTTAAGTGTCACGTGGATTCATATCAACTTTTGGTTTATCTCTTTTATGGTTGTCTCGCAGTAACTCAGTAGATTAAAATTACCTTTGTGCTATAAAGAGCCATTTCGATGCAAGAATTTTACATAATTTCTCATCTAACGAAGTGTGTTGACATAGGGATTTACATGTAAGACACTAGTTGTACTACATTATTACTCAGCTGACATTACAGAAGTGAAGTGTGAAGAATGATTTTTACAAAATTGTTGGAGGCAGACTGCTTCCTCGCTTTATTGATACCTACCCACATTCACAAAGACATTTATTGTCTCATCAACGCTTAATCTCAGATATTAGTTTATAATTTATAACTTGTGTGAGTAACTTATAAGTATGTAATCATTTTGTGTATGGTATCTGTGTTTAGTTTGCACAATTCCGCCTTGGATAGCCGAATGATCTGAAGCGCATTGCCACGGTTCGCGCAGCTCCACCCGCCAGAGGTTCGAGTCCTCCCTTGGGCATGGGTGTATGTGTTGTCCTTAGCGTAAGTTAGTTTACGTTAGATTAAGGAGTGTGTAAGCGTAAGAACCGATAAGCTCAGCAGTTCGGTCCCATAAGAACTTACACACAAAGAAAAAGGCACAACCGCTGTCAGAATAGCTGACGAAGAGTTGAGAGACTATGGATGTTTGCTTGCTTGTAGTCCCCTGTGGAAAACGACGCATATCTTGGCTACAGCAATATTAACCTTTCATGTAACAGTCTTAACCTGATAGTAAAAGCAACAGTAACCAGTTAAAAGAAAATAGAAAAAGTTACGATCGTTATACATTCGAGGAGTTGTCGAGGGAGTTGACATCAAATCCAGTTCTAATTTTTCTGAACGACGAGAAAGAGTTGATGTTGCCAACAGATATTTCGGTTGGTAGATTAAAACTGTGTGTCGGACTGAGACTCGAACTTGGAACCTTCGCCATTTGCGGGCAAGCACTCTACCAACTTTCTTTTTTCGTTTTTGTGACCTGAGAGAAGGGTCGGGGGAAGGATGGCAGGGATCGTCTTCCGAGGCCTGGCCTCAATGTCCCATTCCTGCCCTCCCAGAGCCAAAGAAGGAAAGTGGTTCAACAGCATCAGGAGAACTATACTGGGTCAAATTCATTTACTTATGACTATATATTACGCGCTTATTTATTTTTATATATTTTTTGTTTTGGCTCTTGTTTTTGTTATTTTTAACTGGATCCTACAACCGCCACCAGAATCTTCCGAATCGTCTTCGCGCAATGAATGTAAGGGGGACACCCTCTAAACCGTTTTCTCAATCGTGTTCCGTGAATCTTTTACAAGTGTGCCAACTAGAACACGGAACGCCACAATGGGCAGGTGGATCCTCGAATAATGCGCCTAAATAATTCGATAGTCGCGTGCGGTACAACACATGGTGGCGGAAGGCCTCATGAACCGTCGTCAAGAGGACCAACGAGTCCAGAGCGCTTCCGGGCGCGGCGTGCAAAATGTGGTACAGCACCATGCCCTTCAGTCAGTTGACGGCGTTCATTCTGGTAGTGGGAAGGTAAACGGTATCTTGGTGCAGGAGTTCGTCCGGCGTGACAGACTCTGGCTGTTGTCGCAACGGGAGCGCCAACATACGTTGGACAAGATCCCAGCAGCTGCCTGTCACAGCTCATACCAGGCGGTGCGCCTCCGAAGCGACGACTGCGCAGTGCGGACACAAAAGGTCTTGACAACTTGGGGTACAGCACCGCTTTGGCTCCGGCCCCGGACCTGCCTGCTCCGTGACCTTTGTCATTTGTTTATCGTCAGGCATTTGCTGCTCTGTGTGCACAAATGAAGGAAGCCACATTTATTTACACTGATGTCTCAAAAACATCGTTTGGTGTAGGGAATGCCTATACTGTTGGCGACACCCCAAATCGATTTCGGCTTCCCGACCATTGTTCGGTTTATACTGCGGAGCTTTACGCTGCTCTCCAGGCTGTCCAACGCATACGTCGCCATCAGCGGATACAGTATGTTATCTGTTCAGATTCTCTCAGTTCTCTCCTCACTCTCCAAGCTCTCTACCCTGACCACCCTCTGGCCCACCTGATTCAGGACTGCCTCCACTTGCTCCACTTGGGTGGCGTCTCTGTGGCGTTCCTCTGGATCCCAGGACACGTTGGTATCTGTGGAAATGAGGCGGCCGATATAGCGGCCAAGGCTGCAGTCTCTTTTCTTCAGCCAGCTATTCGTATGATTCCCTTCGCCGACCTACGGCATGTTTTATGTCGTCGTTTTGCTCTTTTATGACACGTACGTTGGTCGACACTTTCCAATAACAAATTGCGGGACGTGAAAGCTCTTCCCTGTGCTTGGACCTCTTCCTCCCGTACGCGTCGTCGGGAGGAGGTAATTTCAACTAGACTCCGGATAGGGCAGTGTCTTTTTAGCCATATACATCTTTTAAGTGGAGATCCTCCCCCACTCTGTACCCACTGCTCTCAGCTGTGGACGGTGAGACACCTTTTACATGAGCGCTCCTATTTCACTCCGTTACGCGCCCGTCTACAGCTGTCTCCTGATACATCTTCCATCTTAGCAGAAGACATTCGCTCAGCCGATCGCGTTTTCGAGTTTATTAGTGCCAGTGAGATGACGTCAGTCATTTGAAGCTCCTTTTGGGGACAACCAACCCCCTTCTATAGTGGTTTTTTAGGTTTTCCTTCTGTTTTTAGTTTCTCCAATTTTTTGAGTTTCATTCCCATTGCTGCTGGTTTCCAGTTTCTTTTTTTTACCTTTTCCTAAGTCACAGACCGGGCGCTAATGACCGTAGCAGTTTTTGCGCCCCAAAACCATAACAAAAAACAAAAAAATCACACAAAGGGTCGTCAGTGAGATGTATGGAATGGAGGTGCTGGCGTGTGGCTAATTTGCCGTTCACCACCACACACAACAGAGAATGAGCGTACGTGGGCAGGTATGGGGTGTATACGGCAGGCCACATCCTGGTCCAACACCTGTGGTTGTTCGACGTTGTTACGGGGTTGTCGTGCCTGATAGATGCGGTAGTAATCTCTCGTGCTCGGCGCCGTCGTCGCCGGCAGACGCTCGGTCACGTAGCTCATTTCGACCAGGAAATCGTGGATGTGGCCAAGAGACGGAGCTATGTGGCCCACGGCAACCGAAGGACGAAGATCTCGCGGCGCGACGATCTGTAGCAGCGTCCCCGTCAAGCTGTTGTTGGCCGCGGTCCATGCGAGCCGCATCGTCCGTAGGTACAATGCCAGCGCGTGGTTGTGGACGTGAGTCAACCCCACGCCCCCTGCCAGGGAGGCCTCTTTAAAGTAGTGACGCGAACATGGAATACATGACCTGCACTCACTAATTGTCCTTAAGTCACCTGGAAACCGTCTGTTAGCGGAATAATGTGAACAAAATAATTAAGTTTGTACGCTAGGTAAGTGCTGACGTAACGCGTTCCGGGAATCATATCCATATTGCGGAATCTGCTATGACAGAGCAGCACCGTGACCTCTGTAGTAGCCGGCGATATGTGGCTGCCGCAATTCGGCGAACCATACTGGAAAACTGCATCCTCTCCCGACATCCATGTGTGTCGTCTTGCGCTTGTTGACGATGCTGCCCGATACCGCGCCGTAGCGGCACAACCAATCAAGCGTCACTTGCATTTCGTCGCCCGACCACACCAAGAGCACCACGTTGTCAGCGAAGGCAGCACATCGGAAGGTCACGCCTAGAATGCAGATGCCTTCCAGTCGTTGACGAAGGCCGTGCAGTGCGAGGGCCGCCGCGAATAACACTCCTGATAAAGGACATCACTGTAGCACCGACCGACCAAGAGAGATGTGTTCAGTCTGGTGACCGTTGACCATAATCCAGCAGCGCGCCCCGTGGATTAAGCGTAAGATCACCCTTGACGACGCCTGTGAGAGGCCCATGCGTTCGAGTACGGAACGATGGAAACTATGGTCGATACGATCAAAGGCGTGATCAAAATCGACGGCGACAAGGGCGCCTCGGAAGCGGGAGGCATCTGCCAGAGCCGTGACATCGCGCTAGGCGCCTAGTGCCCTGTGGATGTTGTTGTCACCGCCTAAACATGTCTGGTCAGGATGGATCATGTGTCCGATAGTGGTCTGACGTCGTGTGCGGCGGATACGGGCTAAAAGCTAGTAAGCCGCGTTCACGAGCGTAAGAGGACGATGAAACCGCTCGGTTTTGGAACTGGTATGATGATGCCTGTGGGGAAAGTAAATCGTCGTGGAGGTCTTGAAACATATGAATCCACTGAGCGCCTATCAGGAGATAGAAGGCGCGGTAGAATCCGTTCGGTAAGCCCTCTGGGCCCGGTGACTCGTTCTGGGCGCCGCGTGCCAAAGCCGCTGTTAAGTTTTCAGCATTTATGGGAGCCAGCAGAGCGTCATCCTGGGTCTCTACACTGTGGTCAGGCAGACTGCACAGGTTGTCTTCGCACTCGCAGACAGTTTGTGAGTCCTCGGCGTAAAATGTCCTGTAACGCTGGACCAATTCCTACCGCTGTGGCCGAGCGGCTCTAGGCACTTCAGTTTGGAGCCGCGCTGCTGCTGCTGCCGCCGGTTCGGATCCTGCCTCGGACATCGGTTTGCGTGATGTCTTTAGTTAGGTTTACGTAGTTCTAAGTCTAGGGGACTGATGACCTCAGATGTTAAGTCCCTTACACCACCGTCCGGACTTGTGCTTTGTCAAACTGTTGAGCTTTGAGACGATTAACCGCTGTCTGCCGTTCATGTGATGGCGGCTGGGTCATTAGTTGTCTCAGGGCAATACAATAAAATTACGACGTCATCCGACTCCAGCACGCTCTGTCTAATTTAATGTGGAAGGATGTGCATGCAAACTCCGGAGGCAGCGGTCCCGCGTAGCAGCGATCTCCCGCCGACATGTTTCTCCATACAAGTAGGAAAAGTTCAGTGTCCGTGGACCACGGCTGCGGTATGTGATCTGTCTGGGGAGTGCGAGAGAGTAGATGTATGCCAAATGGCCGGTGAAGGCCGTCGGCCACAGCTCCGCGTCCCTTGTCGCGGCGCGGAGTCCTCGTGAGACGTATATCCGGTCGAGGCGGCTGGCAGAGTTGTCGGTGAAACATGTATAGCCACGGCCGTCCCCGTGAAGGAGACGTCACGTGTCGTGTAGCGCCAGATCTCGCACGAGTGGCCGCATTGCTGGTCATGTAAAGTAGTGCGGCGTTTTTTTTTTTTTTTTTTTTTTAAAAAAAAAAAACCTTTATTCATCATTAATAATAATAATTATACAATATTAACCCACTTCCTTAATAGCATTAGTGGGTCGTAATATTAATACATTTATTATTGTTTCATGCAGCATGCTACAAAATATGATGTGCTACAGGTTACTACAACAATGGGCATTATACTATATATCCCTACTACTTAAGAAACTATTACTATCACTAATTTCTAATTTCTACACCTGCAGCGTCACATATGTGCCAGTAGAATATATAAACCTACTTTGCAAGCCTTGCTCTTCGGGCTAACCCCAAAGAGCTTGCCCCCGGCACTGGGCTGGCCAAGATGTTAACTCGCTGCAGTTCCATAACCTAACATAATATCCTATTCTAAGTCCTACAGAGCTAACTTATCCTAAGTCAAATCTGGTGCATCTCTAAGTCGGTGAGATTAACCCCTCCTCCCCCTAATCCTGCGCGCGGCGGATCCCAACTGTGATGTGAAGTCGGCCAGTCCGCGCGCTGGCGGTATGGGAAAAGGGATCTAGACAATATCGGTGTTCATTTTCAAATTCTTAGTTAATCTCCCTCAGATATTCATTTAACACTTTCCGTGATACCTCGTTGGCCAGAGTATTAATCATCTGAAAAGTGTCTTCACGTCTGAGGAGTTGATACGTGTCATGGTTCGGTAGTCCGTCTCGAAGTGTAGTCGCTACATCATTGAAGAGAGGGCACTCGTAAATCACATGATCCGGAGTGCCTTCCGGCGCGCCACAGTCACACGCTGGCGTAGTCCTCTTCCCAAACCGACATAAGTATGTCGGGTAGGGTCCATGACCAGTGAGAAAATGGATCAGTCCCCGTGTTGGCTGAAAGTACTTCATTTCTAAGCGCTCCCTCACGTTCGGCAAGAACTGAAAGGTTCTGCGACCGGTTTCTTCTGTCTCCCAGGACCCCTGCCAAAGTTCTTCCCCCCTTCTTCTAATCCCCCTTTTGTCCTCTACCCTCACACCCATGATTTCTTCTATTTTCCCCTGGTTCCCTTTTTTTGCCCAATACCAGGCTGCTTGCTCCCTAATCTTGATGTCAAGTGGGCAGAGCCCCATTATGACTAATAGGGCCCCTCCTGGAGATGTTCTATAAGCGCCCACAGATCTTAGAACCATGCTTCTCTGAACCCTTCTCACTGCCATGGCGGGCACAACCCTCGTGAGTCTGTGCGCCCAGACCCCGGAGCCGTAACCCACTACTGAAGTTAGGATGCTATTGTGATAGAGTTTAATGAGATGTGGAGGTAGGTGAAATCTTTTATGTCCTATGGAAATGAGGTTGTTTAATATTTGCAGAGCTTTTTGGGTTACAGTTTCAATGTGTTTTCCGAAGTTCCATTTCTCATCAATGATGACTCCTAGGTAACGTGTGTCTCGTCTTCGCAGTACCGGTGTGCCGTCAATTCTGACCGTAGGGTTCCTGATTAGTTGTCCTTTAAGTAGTAAGTATGTCGATTTGCTTGGTGATATGGTCATTTTCGTGGTGTGGCACCACTGTAGGAGTCTGTCTAACGCTCTCTCTATTTTAGGTTCTATGTCCTCTCGGCTACGGCCACCGACCATCAGGAGGAGGTCATCAGCGTAGGCTACCACCTCTAGCACATCCTCACTTCGTTGCAGGCTGTCTAGTAATGGCTCCATGTGGATGTCCCAAAAGAGCGGCCCTAGGACCGATCCTTGGGGACATCCTTTCGTGACAGCTTTCCCTACCCTTTCGCTAGGGGATGATAGCCAGACCTCCCGATCCTCACAGTAGCTCCTCAGGCAGCCATATAGCGGCCCTGGACACTCCTTCTCCCGCAAGCAGGAGAAGAGCGAGGGCCACCACAGGTTGTCGAAGGCGCCACTGATGTCCACCATGATGCCCACCACGTATTTGTGCGGGGTTGAGCCACAGACCTCGGCCGCCAGGGCGATTGCATCAGATGCCGACCGCCCCGGCCTGAAACCGAATTGCCTACTGCTCATCCCGCACAATACTCTATGTGCTGCCAGTCTGTCAGCCAGCAGTTTTTCCAAGATTTTTCCAAACAAATCTAACAGGCAGATCGGCCTGTACGACTTTACTTCTGCAGGATCCTTGTCCGGTCCCTTCTTAATGATGACGACGTTCCCAGTTTTCCACCTTCTTGGGAACTGTTGTTGCCTCAGGCACTCATTATAGAGGTGGGTAAGCGGGGCAACCAGCTGGGGTGTCAGGAATTGCACCACCTCCGCCACAATGCCGTCTGGCCCAGGAGCTTTGCCTCTTTTAAGTTGCTTTATGTGGGTCGCCACCTCCTCTTCTGAGAAGGGGTAGACCGCCGTGTCATTATTATATATTTCACGGTCTTGTTCTCGCAATTGCCGTTGTCCCTCTGTCTCCCCATCCGCATTGTCATCAGGCAGCAGGGACCGGAGGAGGACCCCAGCAGTCTCCTGCCAGGACTCCGTCATCCTGTCCCCGTGCCTGACTGTAGATAGCTCCATAGGAGAGCGGATTTTCTCCCTGACTAATTTATAGGGGAGTCCCCATGGATCCAGAGCTAGCTGGCTGAGCACATAGTGTTCCCAGCTTCGCCTTCTGACTTCACGTAGTTCACTCTGGAACCTCTGTTTTGCCTCCCTGTACTGCAATTGCCACCTTTGTCTCTCCTGCCAGACGACACTGCGCTGGTAGTGCCTCCTTAGCCTCCTGACAGATTGGCGTAGATCTTCCAATTCAGGCGACCATGGTGACGGAGAAGCCGCCATGGCCTTCCTCCTGATCGGTACAGCAGCCCTCACCGCCCTGGTTACTGCAGTTACTAGTTCATCTGCTCTGTTGTCTACGTTTATGTCTTGTTGTATGTCATCTTCCGGTAATGGAGGAATGTCGCACTCCCTCGCCAGGCGTTCCCAGTCAGCTTTCCTGTAGTTAAATTGTATTTCCCATCCCATGGCCCAGCGGCACTCTGTCTCCCCTACTGTGAAAGTTATTAAGTTATGGTCGCTAGTGGTGGCGTTTCCTACTACTTTCCAATTTTGAATGATGTTTGTTACATTTGGTGTCACGAGAGTGACATCAATATTTGTACCCTGCCCTCCTCCTGCCGTGTAGGTAGGAGGATTACCAGGCCTGTTGGCCACCACGAGTTGCGACGCCATAATGTATTCTTCCACCTTTTCTCCATTTGCGTCTCTTGTGCCACTGAACCATAGGGGGGACTTGGCATTAATATCAGCTGTTATTACAATTTTCCTTCCCCGCAACGCCGTGGTCACCCTCATCAGGTGGTCTAGGTGTATTTCAATGTCATCTCCATACTGGAAATACATATTAATGATGGTGATGATTCCTGCTGGAGATTGGAGCTCCACGACGTTGCAATGGGGAGTTGTAAACTGAGAGAGTGTGGTTACTCTCACGAGTTTGTTTGTAATTATAATTGCCGCCCTTGGGTCTTCTCCTCTGCTTATTACTTGCCATGTGGCGGCAGCAAATGCGACTTTCCCAGCTTGGGAGTACGGCTCCTGCAGACAGAGCACATCCAATCTCCTCTCCTCCACCTCCCTTCGGAGTTCCTGCATCACAAGTCGACTATTATGAGTGTTTAGTTGTCCTATGTTTATTTTGGTCATTATGGAAAGTAGGTGTGTACTCGGTCATGTGGCCAGGTCTTAGTCCAGTCGAACGCAATTCGTCCGTTCGCCAAAACTGCCTGTTCGTAGATGTCATTTAGGTCGAATTTCTCGCCCCTTCTTTCAAACACCTTTCTTAACAAGTCTCGCAGGGCTCCAAAGTCAGTGGGGAGATTCACTGATTTTAGTTGAATTCTGTCCACAGCCTCCATCACCGAGAAGGTTATCTTTCGTCCCTCTTCGTGTCCTACACGAACCACATGTCTCAGGGCAGTGGTCAGGGTAGCCGGCTGCTCAAGTCTTGCTAGTTGCATGGTGTACTCCAAGTTGGGGTACACTCTTACAGGGTCCACAGGTGGTAGTCTAACTACTGGAGTACCCTGTGTGGGAGAACTTGTACTAGAGCTACTGGTTATCAAGTTTTCCTGTATCGGTTGAATGACCTTTTTCTGCTCCTTTCTGGAAACTGCCACAGCCACAGGATGCCCTTGCCGTTTCTGGTGTTCTGTCGGCTCTGCTCCCCGGCTTTCGGAGGAGGGAGCTGCAGCTATGGGGGGATCTGTCTGTATTGCCATATTTATCATATAGATCTCAGTCTGTGTGGCTCTATTTTCAGTTTTCTTGGTGCTCGTAAGCGACCTTAAGAACAACTTAAACTTGTTAGCCCTCATAGCATCCCTCCTCCTTTTGCTCGGGGACTTATGTTTCGGCATCCTGTTCAGTATGCCGGGCTCACCCATAATCAATCCTGGAAATCAGTCTTTGTTCAAGCATCCTGTATGTTGGGCAGTTTCGACCTGTGGCTCCGCATGATTTCTTGCCTCGGTTCCTGCATGGTATGCAGATTGCTGCTGCCTTGCAGTCTTTACGGTTGTGACCGTTCTCTCCACATTTTGTGCAGGCCGACTCCCTGGTGCACAGCCTGAGAATGTGGTCCAAGTCGCCACAGTTGTGGCAACGAGGTACCACGACATAGTCCCTGGTGTTGATGGCATGGAAGCCAACATATATTTTGCCCATTGTCGTAATGCTTTTCCACATCCGCGCTGTAACCTCAGCGACGTGATGTACCACATCTCGACCCCGTGGACCTGTCTTGAATCTGAGTTTAAAGCAGTCTTTGAACTCTTCTTCACTCAGATGCTCAAAGTTTTGTTTCCTGATTGTGTCGCATAACTCTTCATTGGTCATTACAGTTGGAACGTCGTACAGAATCACGAGAGGGTTCCTTTTCCTTGGAGGCTCACACTTAATTACTGAATTTAATTTGTGGTTGTTCAATATTTTTTCTTTATCCTCTTCGGATGCGACTTCCACTATTACTGAATTCTTGCTGGGTTTGATTCTTTTGATCTTTATTTTCTCTTTTACAGGGTCCACAGTAGTCGTGAATAGCTCCTGGATTCTTTTGACACTTGTGTCTTGGCCCGGCAGGGTCCTCAAGAAAACTGCCGTATCTGGCCTCTTAGTCACTTTATCTATGGTATCTCTAGTCGTTTTGGGCTTCGTGGGAGCTTGCGCTGCCACGGCAGCCCAGGTTTTAACTGGTTGTTTCCTCAATCGATTGTTTTCCTTCTCTAATTCTTCCACCCTTCCTTCCAACTTTGCGTGGGCAATGGCCCATGCAGCCAGTTCATTTTTAATTGTTGAGAGTCCTGCTTGACTTATCTTCCCGTTTTTAATGTTTTGCTCCATGAGCAACGTGATTCGTGCTAATCTCTGCGTCACAGTTTCATTTTCGGCCTGTCCCGACTCATCCTGAGGAGAGGGATCAGGCGGCGCAAAAGAAGCCCGTTGAGGCGCACTCGAGTCACTCGTATCGGTTGTCGCCATGATTATACGAGTGATAAAAGAAAGATGGGAGCCCGTCTCTTGCCCCGGACCGGCTCCTCTGGCATGGGGGGGGACTTCTTGCAGCTCGCCCACCGACCTCGCCCCAAGGTCAAGGGCACTCCCGAGCTGCCGGGTTCAGCGCGCCGTCGCCAGCGCACTGGTCCCCATCGATGGCTCCGTCATCGGCGATTTCACGCGACGCTCCTCGGCAACTGCACCCCGCACTCCGGAGAGGCGGATGCACCTCTCGCCCTTCGCCGCCTACTAGCCCGAGTTTCCACCTTACGGCCAAGGACCCACTCCTACTCAGGTGGCGGGCCGGTCCCCCAGACGTTCGGCGGTCTGGACCCAGTTAACCTGGCCCAGGCGATGTCACCACCTCCTGGGTTTGGCAGAACACGGCGTTTGGTCTGCTGGATCCAAGACGCTATTAAAATGCCGCGGCTTATGATGTACTGTTCCGTATTCCCATTCAGGAGCGGAGCAAATTCGGCGGAATAAAAGTGCCCCTTTCTTTGCGACGTGATGATCTGGAGGGCGCGTAAAGATTCACAATGGGGACTGCTCCCACCGTGACGGCAACACTTCCGATACCTGGATGCTGTCGCGTAATAGTAGGGCGGTTCCACCAGTACCGTCGCTTTATGGGATGCTGTAGGCTGTGTATCCATAAACGTTCAATTGCAGCCTCGACGCGCAAGTCGCCGAAGTGTCGTCAAATCGAAAGACTTGCACCCGGCGAACGGTGTACCCCACGGGAGGCCCTAGTCACAAGACATAAATAAAATTGCAGGTGTGGATGGACTTCTTGAAGGAGGGTAGTATCCAGATCAGCCGCCGGGAGCACATCGTGGAACATGCGCGTTTTGATGACAGAGCGTAGGCCGTTAACGTTAACGGTGGGATTGAGTAAATGCGGAGAGTGTGGATGCAAATGGCGGCCTCTAGGTGATAATGGGGCCTCTTGGCTACCCATTCTTGCGGCAAGTATCTTTAACGGGGATCTTCTGTGGGTGTTATGTTCTCCCCATGTGGGGCGTCGCTCCCTTGTGGCGAAGGAGTGTCAAGGGCGCCTGGTGCTTCAGCCTCCATTTCAGCAGCCCAGTCACAGAGCGGGGTAGGGGTCGGCGACGGCACGCCGTCATGGGTAGTGGGCTCCATCACTTTGTCCTGAGAGGCTTCAGTCACGGGATCGCCTGATTGGCTGAGGCCACCATCCTGTCCATGGTGTCGGATGCCCGCCTTGGGGTGGTGCTGGTAAATTCCGTCGGCAACGACGCATCTGAGACGTCATCGGGAGCGTGCTCCCTGTCTCCGCCCTGTTGGTCGTCTTCCGTCGAGAGGCAGCGTTTCTTATGACGCTTCGTCAACCGTTGTATCCCCCGTCCGTGTGTCCGCTCCCGACGACGGGCTGGGATCAGTACTGTCGGCCATGCAGCCGGCGTCCGGAACAGACGCCTCTGGTACGACGACGGTGGTGGTGGTGGGGGTGGAGTTTGTGGTGGTGGTGGTGGTGGTGGCGGGCGCTGTGTCTGTCAAAGGGCGTCTCTTCGTGCGGCGCCGCAGTCACGGCGTCGTCGGCGCCTCAGTTCGCGGTCACGTGGGACTGCAGCATGGACGCGGCGTCCGCTCACACCGGCCGCACTGCTTCCACGTACGTAGGCGGTGATGCGGTGGGCACAGCTGTCTGTACTGGATCCGCACGTGCCAACTGGACAAGACGGCGCTGGAGGCAGTTGGATCGCACGTGGCCCTCCTGTTCACACGCGGCACACTCCCGCGGTTTTCCGTCATAAATAATGATGGCTCTGCAACCTCCTACCAACATGTACGACGGTACGTGTTTGCGGAGTTCGAAGCGTACCTGTCGGACGCCACAATAAGTTTAAAAGGTCTTCCACTTGTCTTGCATGTAGCTTAGGACCATTCCACATGGCCGCTCTAAGGCGCTGCAGTCATGGACTGTGCGGCTAGTTCCGGCGGAGGTTCGAGTCCTCCCTCGGGCGTGGACGTGTATGTTTGTCCTTAGGATAATTTAGGTTACGTAGTGTGTAAGCTTAGGGACTGATGACCTTAGCAGTTAAGTCCCATAAGATCTCACACACATTTGAACATTTGAACATGGCCGCACCGCGTCAGTAACAAGCGCTGCCGGGACTTCGAACTGCAGTTGGAATATGCGCACCGCGCGTACACCCACACCCGTGTTGCCCACGGTTACGGCGATTACGTTACCGACAGTGTGGCGAAAGCAGTAGCCGTTGGTGGAACGTCGGATTAGGTTGTCACATGCCACTTCGTTCTTCATATTGAAATAGACTGTACTGTAAGTGATAGATGTATGGCTATCAGCTAGCGGATCGACATGTATGTCGTCTCTCAGACATCATTCAATTTCATAAGCATTTGGACACGCGTAGCAACAGTCGAACGTATCAACGTCACCTGGCGGGTGTTTTTTTAAACTATTAAAACTAATGTTTATATTCTCTGTTTTTACTTCTTTGTTGGTTTATTTTGCTGCTGTAAGAGAACGCCATATGTAGTGAGAGCTCTAAATCAGGACAGCGAACGCAGTGCCTCGCGCAAGGAGTAAACAAACACGAGTGGAACGCTGGTCAGCGCGCCGCACGTCCCAGCAGTGTCACGGCTGAATGCCGACTGTTAAACATTTAAAGTGTGTCAGGAGGATTAATGTCAGCTTTCAGTTTATCTTTTATATGATTCTTCGCAGTAACGCAGCAAATTACAATTACCTATGTGCTACAAATGACCATTTCGATGCAAGAACTTTACATGTGAGACTCTAGTTTTATTACTTTATTACTGCGCTGACATTACAAAAGTGAAGTGTGAAGAATGGTTTTTACAATTCTTTGGAGGCAGACTGATTCCTCGCTTTATTGATACTTTGGAACACTCCCTACCCACATTCACAAAGACATATATCGTCTGCCGGCCGCGGTGGTCTAGCGGTTCTAGCCGCTCAGTCGGAAACCACGCGACTGCTACGGTCGCACGTTCGAATCCTGCCTCGGGCATGGATGTGTGTGATGTCCTTAGGTTAGTTAGGTTTAAGTAGTTCTAAATTCGAGGGAACTGATGACCACAGATGTTAAGTCCCACAGTGCTCATAGCCATTTGAACCATATATCGTCTCATCAACACCTAATCTAAGTTGTTAATATACACTTTATAACTTGTGTGAATAACTTATAAGTATGTATTCATTTTGTGTATGGTATTTTTGGTATGTTTGCACAATTTCGCCCTGGGTAGTCGCGCGGTCTGAAGCGCAGCTCGCCCCTTCGGAGGGTCGAGTCCTCCCTCGGGCATGGGTGTGTGTGTTGTTCTTAGCGTAAGTTAGTTCAAATGGTTCAAACGGCTCTGAGCACTATGGGACTTAACTTCTGAGGTCATCAGTTCCCTAGAACTTAGAACTACTTAAACCTAACTAACCTAAGGACATCACACACGTCCATGCCCGATGCAGGATTCGAAGCTGAGACCGGAGCGGTCGCGCGGTTCCAGACTGTAGCGCCTAGAACCGCTCGGCCACTCCGGCCGGCGTAAGTTAGTTTACCTTAGATTAAGTAGTATGTAATCGTAGGAACCAATGACCTCAGCAGTTTGGTTTCATAAGAACTTACACCACCAGAAAAAATTGAACAACCACCGTCAAAAGAGCTGACGATGAGTTGAGAAATTACGGATGTTGGCTTGCTTGTAGTCTCCTGTGGAATATGATGCGTAGCTTGGCTACAGCAATATTAACCTTTCATATAACAGTCTTCATCTGATAGTAACAGCAACAGGAACCAGTTAAAGTCAATTAGAAGAAGTTACGAACGTTATGCATTCTAAGAGTTTCGTGAGCATTGACATCAAATCCATTTCTAATTTTTCTGAACGATGAGAAAGAGTTGATCTTGTCAACAGATATTTCGGTTGTCAGAATAAAACTGTTTGCCGGACCGAGACTCGAACTCGGCGCTTTTCCCTTTAGCGGGCAAGTTGCTCTATAAATTCTTTTCTCTTCGTTTGGGTCTCTCATCTCCCCTTCTAGCTTGTCTTACCTCTCTCCAAATTTGCCTTCCTTGGCTAGCTTCTCGCGCTACGTTCGGCAGTTTGGTAAGGCAAAGTCTGTAGTAGTTCTCTTCACTGGAATAAACAGTAAGATTCTTCTCTGATGTAAAAGAAAGTGTCTTTTCAATTCATAAAAAATTTAAATAAGATGTCTCTTCTGAAAGTAAACGGTATACCTCTTCCGAAGAATAAAAAACTCCTCCTTTGGAAACAAGGATATGTCTTCCTTCATAATAAACATAAATCTACTTCTAAGAGCAATAAGCGTCTTCTTCTACAACGATCGTTTCTCATCTTCTAAAACAAAAAATTATTTGTTGCTGTAAGAAAACGGGCTTCCCTTGAGCAACGACGCTTCCTTCACATCAGCGCAGCTCAGAAGAAGTCCTTTGCAGGAAAACAAATAATGATAAACAAAGAGTGCTACTGAGAAAGACCATTTGAAACTTGAACGGAATAATCGTTAATGTAAAAAAATTATGATAAACGGAAGTGAAGTAATAGATAAATATCTTCTAACATTTTGGAAGTAGCTCCTTCTGAGGTCTCACAAAATTAGCTAGCCTGTTCAAGCACTTCTTGCAATACTTCTTCAGGTTTGTGCTGAGGCCTCCAGGGTTCCCTTAGCGGCCTCGTGGCCCACGAAGTCCCCATCTTACTTCACATCCAGCAGCAATCCCCTGCCTCTTCATGCAACTATCGTTTCCTAGAATTTGTCATCCGGTTCCCTGATATTCAAAAAGCGTCTGTAGCATATTCCCTAAGTGTTTTTGACGATTTTTTCTGTATATTTTGTAGTATTGTGTTTGTAAATATTGATAATGTTCCATGATCTTGCTGACGCCTTTTTGTTAGTGACATAAAGAACGACATTTCCAGATAACGCTACGTTTCTCTTGAGGAGACCATACGTTTTGTGTCAGAAGTATGGTATTAATCGTTATACCTCGGCCATCAATCCTTTTTAGGAAGGATATTTGTTTCCGTACATAATCCCAGACCGTTTGGTTGCCGTTGCAGGTGAAACGAAGAGTGATAGAATCAACTGAATTACATTTATGACACAAGTTTGTGTTACTTAAACCTATAGAACAAGGTCTGTCATTCGTGCAAACCATGTTTTCTTCAATCTTATACTACGCTCCTTGTACGTCTGTTGACAAGACTTTGTTATGGATATTGCACCAGATGCTTTTCCATTTCTGGCTCGTATATTTCAGTTCCATTGTATTTTGCTTTCCATTAGTTGAAAGTTTACTATTACATATCTGCAAGTTCGTTTGTGTTTCTCCACGATGGTTCCTCCAAGTAACTGAGCTCCTAAAGCTGTCTGATATGCTATAACCTCTAGTTTATTTTACCGATGTTTATAGTAGGTTTTAAACTTTCCGGTGTGAGTATGTTGATAGCTTGAATGTTATACTATTTTTCTACTTCTAATTTAGCTGAAGAATTCATTTAAAAAATAGGCCGTATTCCTGCGACGTATGTCGGTCAACCCCACGCCTCCCACTCCAAGTTTTAGGGTGAGCGTATCCACAGCCATTCTGAAAATCTCGCCTTGCCCGATGGATTTGCAAACAATTGTCGTGATGTTTTTTTTGATATAACATAAGATGTTGGTAATATTTGTCCCATGTATATAGCTTCGGAGAGGACAGCTCAGTTAATTACTCTAATTTTTTGGATCAAGCTTAAATCTCTGATACGTTTTAGAATTAAAGCCCCTCGAATACTTTCTAATAACTTCCTCCAGTTGAAGGTATTTGTTTTTAATGGCTCTCTGTTAAAGGTCATACTTAACGCAATGTTTTTTTCCACCTATTTCGCCCGCTGTAGGTCTACGTGTCGAAAGCCATTGAGATTTAAAAACGAGCCTTTAGTATCATTTCTTTTGACTCCTGTGGTGCTGGAGCAGAGCCGAGTCAGTGCTTTTAGTCTTTGGATATCCCCGTAGCTTCTAACAACTACTCCGACATCATCGGCTAAAGCATTGGTCACTCGATGTTCACCTGCCATTGTTATACTCTAAAGTTCGTTATTCAGCATTGGTCACTCGATATTCACCTGATATTGTTATACCCTCAAGTTCGTTATTCAGTTTACACAATAAAGGGTCTAAAGCTACGATGTATAAAAGCACTAACATTGGACTTCCCTGAAGAACGCCATTTTTAACTTCGATCGGTCTTGAGTAATGACCGTGGATTAAAACTCTTGTTTTTATTCCCTGCAGGAAAGTTGTTAAAATAACAGTAAAATTTCCATTAAAATCCATTTCTGTAATTGTACTGATTAAATATTCGTGGCTGAGTCTGTCAAAGGCTTTGGAAAACCGATGTACGCACAGGCCGTTTTAAAAATATTCCGGCCAGGGAGACATGTTTGATGGGAACCAATTACTGGCCTGAGTCTATCACCGCCCTAGCAGTTATTCTATAATCGAAATTCATTAAAGTATCTGGCGTCATTTTGGTTATGTGTTTTAATTTAGTATTTCTTTTCGTACTACACGAATATGTAATAAAAAATGGGGGTTCCTATTTTAAAAAAAGGAGTTGATATCCGTTTGACCTATGGCAGCGCCATCTAGCGGGCCAACCATAGCGCCATCTGATTTGCCCCTTCAACCTAGACAAGTTTCGTTCTTTGTAGTATTTCCGTTTGAAGCTTATTTCGTGAGACATTTGGCCCGGTCACGATCAATGGACCACCCTGTATATACGGTCTATCCTACTGTGCGCATAATTACTGAAGATTGTATGTCTTACAGACAGGGGGTATTTTGTTTTTCCATACGTCCTTCCCTTGCATATGTTTCACCAGGCCCTCCAATTCTTTGGAGTTATTAAACTTTGAGTGTAGGTCTTCCTGTGTATGAGACAGTTCCAGTTACCGCCAATAATAACTTCCGCAGGATTTCATTTTAGTAAATACACAATATCATGTTTGAAAAATTTGGTCCTACCACGAGGTGCATTGTTTCTGGAAGGAACGTAAACAGTAACGACAGTTACGTTTAAGTGTTTTCACCTTTTGCCACTCCCTGAGTCTAAGAAACACATTTCTGTGACCTCGATTCCTTCCCTGAAGCGAACTGCAGTACTCATGCCTTACTGAGACCATATTTAAAATTTCTCTGTATCCTGCAACAGAAAAGATTTGAAAATTGACTTCTTGCACTAGCACAACTTCTGTAACAGACTGATCGAGTAAGTGTTTGAGAGCTGCCGTTTCTGTGTCGCACCGCATCTTGTATATGTTTATAGCAGTAATGTTATACATTTGATCCACTTTAACAGGCTATTCTCACAATAAGATGAAATTTGAGTGCTATCTTCTGTTCAAGTACTCTGTTCGTTTCTGTTTTCTTACGTACATTCACGTTAGTGTTTCTTAATATTCCATTTCATTTGCCCTACTCGGAGATAGATCATAGCTCTTGTGAGTTAACAAGCATTTCGCTCTCGTTTAAGCATATACACAGTAATACGTTCACTCCTACGAAATATTTGACAGCAGTTTCTTGAACAAGTTGTGGAGTGAAGCGAAGCAAACGCGACTCCAAAGTGAGTTTCTAAACGGGAAAATACTTAAATACGGGCACAATCGATGAGAGAATTTTGTAAACGTGAAATTGCGAGATTAATGCATGTGAAAAATCCATGGGAGTGCTTACTGAAATTACGACGTTGAAAAGGCGGTTACCGGAAAATTTGCACTGGAATCCAGGCCACAGTCATAGAAACTCAATAGACGAATTTTCGGACTTCGTAGAAAATTAGAATGGGGGTTGAAATTTAAACCGCCAAGTAAGCAGACAAATAGTTTTCAGAGTGGAAATCATAACTACAGACAGAGTGATTGCTATGAAAGACATCCGCGAAGTTATCAACGGAACACTAACAGCAGTTTAGATAAGGGAAACGGTAACAGGAACACATCCAATGATAAATTTCAGAGGGGTAATGGGAACGGATACTTTCCTGACAGGGACCGACACCAACAACGTAGATGTGACTGACTGGCACCTGGCGAAATGAACCAGCGTAATGGGAGATCGGGAAACTGTTTCACCGCATATCAGGTCTGGATATCGCAAAATAAACCGGCGATGAATAGGACGCGAGCAAATGGAAATGTGATAGGTGATAATAAATCGGTAGAAAGGTGTCAGAATATGCAAATGAAATTAGTAAGAGATGAGAATCAAATAGGTGAATTTTCAAATCAGATCGTACGTAAAGGGCGTAATCCTAAGATAATGAAAGATAACGATAAAGGCGATGACAAACGATTTAGGGCTAAATGATTCGTTTTATGAATGTGAGACAAAAGAGTGTGTGAATGTTAATACAGTGCAAGATTCTACGTGTCAAAAGGAGGATGAGGTGGAGCTGAATTTGGTGGAGTTAGAGGGTATAGAAAATTCTTAAGAGATACTAACCAGCGGTAACGATTATGGTGATGAAGGTGATGATATTTTAGGTGATATTGTGATGGCGAAAGTTGTTAAGGAGGTTAATAAGAGAGGTGTTGCATTAGTCTCGTCACCTGTTGATGAATTTGTGTGTTTATCGAAGGATATTGGTGAATTATTTTTGAAGGAAGGTATTAACGATGTTATATGTGCTGAAGTTACGGAAGTTGAAGCTGCTGATATTCTTCAGAGGAAGAAATCTGTGCGTATCTTTCCACTAATAGAGGTGAACACGAAATTCTGGATCGATCTGTGGATCTTGAATGTTTGTTTGAGAATGAATGTGGATCTGAATTTGATGTGCGATATGAAATTAATTTGGCGTAGGTGCATATAGGAGAGGAAAAGGTATTATGCTCAGGTTTAAATTAAAACGCATCGGAATTTAATGGTACTGTTGATTCTGAAATTGCACGACTCTGTAGCTATAGTTTATGTGATGTAACGGTAAAGGATGGTGAAACTATGAACGGTTCTTATATTGGTGATTTGTCGACGGAGGTAAGTGAGGTTTCATGTAGCGAGTTGTATAATGTATCAGGGGTTGTTAAGAGTGCTGTTTGTGAACGTGTTTGTAATGACGTGGAAGTAAAAAGTAATGCTTTATTTCATAAGAATGATGTTGTAGCTTCTAAGTCGATAATTTTAAGGGAGAATACAGTGAATTTGATTCTGATATAGAAAGTGATATATGGACAGAATGGTATCTTAAGGAAGAATGTGATTTTACTTTAACTGATTGGCGACGGTACAGTAGAAGATTACGATCGTTATTGCCTCTTTTGGGGACTCGAGAGAAATTTAAGATAACGAGAGGTCTAGAAGGGAGCAAATACGAAATTGTGGCGAAAGAAGCATTTAATGAATTATTTTGGGACGTGTAAGAAATTGAGGGTGGATCGAACAGTATATGTGTACTCTAGAGATGGAAGGGGAAAGTAGGTTAAAAAATAAGTGTATGTGTGTCTACATTATAAGATTACTTGGAGGTATTTTTCAATGTTTTATTTCAGGACTTATTGTAGCTTGTTTGTTGCTCAGTCGCATAATGAATTTTTTTTCTTTTTTTTGCACAAGGTCTGTGTAGTTATAAAGAGATATTTTAGACTCACATTTGGGTGTGAAGAAGTTGGAGAACTCAATTATTTGGTGAACGGTACCAAGTCAAAAATCAGTGCACATTATGCATATAAATTATGTTTTTGGGGGTATATAAGTGATTTATTTATATGTACGAACGTGATAGGCTTAAGTTTTTGGTTGGTTTTATGTTAGTTGTAATTTCCAAATTATAAGTTATGGTCACACCAATTTTGGTGATTGGAGGTCAGAGAAATTTGGAAAACGAAAAATAATAGTGCTTCCCTAGGAAGACAGATGTATGTTTATCTGCGTATCTGAGAAAATTTTGCGGGAATAATTAATTGTTGCATGGAGTACCGTTTTGTGTCTGCAGGTTCACTACACGGAATGAAACGAGGAGTGTCATTTCTTCATATATGTTGTTAGTTTTGACTCTGATGGGAGTTATGTAAATTAAAGGAAAATATTAATTTGCCGATGAAGTCGAGTGGGAATCTGTCACGAGATTCATGTCTCTAGTCGGACTTGAATAACAACTCAGAATCATTGAAGAATTTACGAGCACCTTGCAAACGCTGTAAATCAATTGTTTACAGTGTAGTTTAGA
Source organism: Schistocerca gregaria (assembly GCF_023897955.1). NCBI lineage: Eukaryota > Metazoa > Arthropoda > Insecta > Orthoptera > Acrididae > Schistocerca > Schistocerca gregaria. The sequence continues at coordinate 301,528,061 of NC_064924.1, forward strand.
TCTGTCTGTATCGACTCCACCGGGGGAAGCGTTCACTGCAGAACCTGGGTCGTTTTGGAAAGTGTTTGTTTTCAACAAATTTGTTCCCGAAAAATGTTGACGAAGGAATGCAGAGCGATACAGAATTTTGGCGGACTACTCGGGTCCAAATCTGTGGAGCGCCGCTGGAGACTTCGTTGTGACGAAAAGGTTCTGTGAAAGTGAGTGCAGTGGCGCTGATATTTCTGCGGCATTTCAATAGACAGTCGATTTTGATAAATGTATAGTTTTATTTGGCATTTAATTAATATGCCACAATTCATAATTTATGTTATACAGGGTGTTACAAAAAAGTATGGCCAAACATTCAGGAAACATTCCTCACACACAAAGACAGAAAATATGTTATGTGGACGTGTGTCCGGAAACGCTTACTTTCCGTGTTAGAGCTTATTTTATTACTTCTCTTCAAATCACATTAATCATGGAATGGAAACACACAGCAATAGAACGTACCAGCGTGACTTCAAACACTTTATTACAGGAAATGTTCAAAAGTCCTCCGTTATCGAGGATACATGCGTCCACCCTCCGTCGCATGGAATCCCTGATACGCTGATGCAGCCCTGGAAAATGGCGTATTGTATCACAGCCTTCCACAATACGAGCACGAAGAGTCTCTACGTTTGGTACCGGGGTTCCGTAGACAAGAGCTTTCAAATGCCCCCATAAATGAAAGTCAAGAGGGCTGAGGTCAGGAGAGAGTGGAGGCCATGGAATTGCTCCACCTCTACAAATCCATCGGACAGAGAATCTGTTGTTGAGAAGCGTACGAACACTTCGACTGAAATGTGCAGGAGCTCCATCGGGCATGAACCACATGTTGTGTCGTACTTATAAAGGCACATGTTCTAGCAGCACAGGTAGAGTATGCCGTATGAAATCATGATAACGTGCTCCATTGAGCGTAGGTGGAAGAACAATGCTGGCCAAACGTTCACAGAAAATCTGTGTTGATGACGTGATTGCACAATAGCGTGCGGATTCTCGTCAGCCCACACATGTCGATTGTGAAAATTTACAATTTGATCACGTTGGAATGAATCCTCATCCGTAAAGAGAACATTTGCACTGAAATGAGGATTGACACATTGTTAGAGGAACCATTCACAGAAGTGTACCCGTGGAGGCCAATCAGCTGCTGATAGTGCCTGCACACGCTGTACATGGTACGGAAACAACTGGTTCTCCCGCAGCACTCTCCATACAGTGACGTGGGCAACAGCAGCAACCTCTCTGACGCTGACAATAGGGTTATCGCCAACTGAACGGAGAATTGCCCCGTCCATTGCAGGTGTCGTCGTTCTAGGTCTTCCCCAGTAGCGAGTCATAGGCTGGAATGTTCCGTGCTCCGTAAGACGCCAATCAATTGCTTTGAACGTCTTCCTGTCGGGACACCTTCGTTCTGGAAATCTGCCACGATACAAACGTACCGCGCCACGGCTATTGCCCCGTGCTAATCCATACATCAAATGGGCATCTGCCAACTCCGCATTTGTAAACATTGCAATGACTGCAAAACCACGTTCATGATGAACACTAACCTGTTGATGCTACGTACTGATGTGCTTGATACTAGTAGTGTAGAGCAATGAGTCGCATGTCAACACAAGCACCGAAGTCAACATTACTTTCCTTTAATAGGACCAACTAGCGGTGAATCGAGGAATTACAGTTAATACTGACGAAGATAAAATGACCTTTAACATGGAAATTAAGCGTTTCCGGACACATGTCCACATAACATCTTTTCTTTATTTGTTTGTGAGGAATGTTTCCTGAAAGTTTGGCCGTACCTTTTTGTAACATCCTGTATATAAGTTTCTTTAAATTTAATGCATGCTGCATCAACAGCAATGCAAATAATTACATTATTGATCTGTCGCTTAGGATATTTATGTTATTGTATTATGAATTTGTGTCTTATAAATTTTGGTGCTACTTCATAATATATATGGCACGCCAACATGTTATGAAGCGGAGGTGTGTGAGGTAACGAGCATTTCGCTCTCATTTAAGTATATGGCCGAAAGAGTGAGCCTTCAGGAATTGTGAAACGAACCCTGTTACACAGAACTGGGTGACAAAGGGCGAAGATTCTCTGCGAGATGGGGAAACTCACAGGCGTCTGTTGTCTATTAAGGTCTAAGCGCTGTAGTGTGAGACAGACGAGAATCTACATCATAGGGAAACCTAGTAGAAGCCACTTGTGGCCAAGGATACGTAGCAGTGTTAAATATGGAGGACCTAACATCGACCATAAAGGGAAACATTTATGAAAACTATTTAATTTTGTAATAATGCAGGGAATGAAGCAACAGTAATTTTAATCTGCCATACTCGATAAATTTTCATGGTGATCCCTACAGAACTCGAATATTGATCTTATCTATAATAGTTTAGGATTTTCTGTTAAAGTGAAATTCACAAATTTTTAACAACGACCTGAATGCTAAAATCTGAATGGTATAGTCGATATTAACGATCGACATTTCATATGGAAGCTACAACGAATCTTTTAGGTTGGGATGAATTTATTTTATTTTTTCTTATGTGTTTTCATTAAATAGCTCAATAAATTGCAATTAGGAATAATTTAATCAATCAGAGCTGAAAATATAAAGTCAAAGATATTTTAATTGGGTGGTCATTGTCGTAATGTAACGTCATTGGGTTGTTCGGTTGTTAAAACAAGTCGTTTGTGTTCCGTTCTGCTGTTCGGTCGTACGCGTATCTGAAAGGAATTAATTCGGGGACTAGAATAAACTTTCACATAATAGTTACCATTCGATGTCCCGACAAAAGGGCTTAACGTCAGTGTTCATTTGAATTGTGGGCGACAGAATTAGTTTTGTCAGATGCGTGTAAACGCACGTAACGAAAGTTGTTCGAATATCATCCTTAACGTGACTTTTTATTTAATTAACGATTGCGGGCGCATGAAAAGCTATTATCTCATGATTAGGATCAATCCCTCTTTCCTCCTAGATAGTGGTCATTCATTAACATTTACGTCATAAGAAAAATGATTATTAATGAAAGTGATGTTAAATGACAATTACGTGTTATTCCGTTGGTGTGGAACCGAATGACATTGATATATAATTTGTGTTAAATACTGAACTGAGATAGGAAGTAAACTGAAATCAGTAAACATTTGATACTGAGACTATAGAAGTAGAAGCGCTTAAGGTTTCTCTTCTCTAAAATAACAAAATAGGTACGAACTTTAACTCAGTAGTCGACATTATGTATTGCAAAGTCATTAGCATTTCATACTTATTTTGACGACCCGCTGTTAAACAAAGCAACGCTGAGTCTCTGTACGAGTAATAAAATTAAATCTAAAAACATAATTAACAATGTCGAACTCCACTTTAACAAACTGTATTGCGTGTCGTCATCGGGCAATAACTGCTCAACCCTGGAGACTTGGGTAATGAAATTAGAAGTCGGGCATATAAAACAAACTTAAAAAATGGTTCAAATGGCTCTGAGCACTATGGGACTCAACTGCTGTGGTCATAAGTCCCCTAGAACTTAGAACTACTTAAACCTACCTAACCTAAGGACATCACACACATCCATGCCCGAGGCAGGATTCGAACCTGCGACCGTAGCAGTCGCACGGTTCCGGACTGCGCGCCTAGAACCGCGAGACCACCGCGGCCGGCAAAACAAACCTAAAAATCCATTCAAGCTACAGTGGAGTCGGCACAACACGACTTGGGCATTTATAAAGCGCATCATTAAAATGACAAATGTTGTAAATATCATCTCTGTAACTTCATTAGCTTAACAGATATAGTAAAATTCAATTATCAGTATTTTCAGTTAAACATTTGATCATCATTTCCTCCACTCAAAACACATTGAACGATGACAGCATGACATCTTATTGAATCATTAGGTAATAGAATATTTGTTGTAAAGTTTAGTGTATCTATTTATTTGTTAGAAATCACATTGGTGCAAGCTTACTGGCCGCGACATTCAAAATTAAGGAGGGAATTGTATTGGTTTCATGTAAAAGAATTTAACAATGGATATTATTGTTACGTTATTTAGAACGTTAAAGTGGTCAATGTTTGATTATTTAAATGTGTTAAAATGTAAAATAATGCAGAATAAGCCGTAGCTAATCAGATGGACGGCTTCAGGAAAGGGAACTCCCCTAGTCACTTAAGCGACGATGGTCGGCGCACAGGGAACGCGGACCGGAAGGGCAGAGGGTCAGTGCTGGTGCAGAAGCGAAAGCGGACAGTTCCGCTGGAGACACCAAAGTGGACAGCTCGGACTGAGACGCGAAAGCGGACAGTTCCGCTGGAGACACCAAAGTGGACAGCTCGGACCGAGACGCGAAAGCGGACAGTTCCGCTGGAGACACCAAAGTGGACAGCTCGGACTGAGACGCGAAAGCGGACAGTTCCGCTGGAGACACCAAAGTGGACAGCTCGGACCGAGACGCGAAAGCGGACAGTTCCGCTGGAGACACCAAAGTGGACAGCTCGGACTGAGACGCGAAAGCGGACAGTTCCGCTGGGGACACCAAAGTGGACAGCTCGGACTGAGACGCGAAAGCGGACAGTCGGTCTCTAGGCAGCTACGAAGTGAAACGACTTCGAAAACTTCGCGTTGTGCGGTATCACAGGACATAGACTCTGAGCGGTGAGCAGCTGCGCGAATGGTGTGAACTCTAACTTTTCGCTTAGATAACTTGTACTTCGTGATGAGATTCTGAATGATCAAACTGTGTCAAATGTATATGCGCTTGAGTGTAACAGTAACCCTAAGCACGACCACTTTCTATTAGTTTGTTTTCTGAGTAAACATTATTCTAACCAAATCGCAGCTGAGTGGCCTCCATCATTTATGGGTCGTTAATTTAGTTCCCGATATGATTATTACTGTTATTGTATGTTATATTAACATTGTATTTCGCAAACTTGCCATCAGCCAGATAATTTAATGAAAGGGTCTCAAGTGTCTAATTTAGGGCGTGTAATTCAACGCGTGTGGTTAAACCCCTAGACGACTTTCAGCCAAGACATTTCGATGAAGGGGAACCGCATGTCAGCCCGAACAGCCTTGGGATTCTAGCTCGCACTCTCATTGTCGTCTACCCAATCTAAGCTTCTTTCTCGAGGATAATCTCTTGTTTGGGATCCATTTACTTCTTTGCTTCCTGAATGAGTCACTTCTTATTGTCCTTTGCTGCTCGTATCGTTAGCAGTGGTCTTGCTGAAACTCATCTTCCATCTTTCGTCAGTTCGTTCCATATCATCTTTACCTTTCACCTTTGCATGTGTTTGAATACTTTGTAAGTTCTGTTTTACAGCTGGTGCCAAACTTACTGCAGCCAGATGTGCCATCCTTCTCTTTTGCTACGTTTCCTCTGTTTTCTGGGTGATCTATATCGCCCTGAGGACGAATCTGGGTACTTTTCAGAAGACTCCGGTGATGAGGTCGTCAAAGGAAACTTCTCCTCTTTTCCAACAGATTTTCTGCTATCGCTCACCATTCCTTGCCAGGAGATTGGTCCCTACTTGGGAACGTCTGACCCGTCGAAAATATTGTCTATCTCTGCTCGTTGTTCAATCTTAGCATCTTTCCCAGTTTTGTTTTCCTTGAATCCCTGATTTCAACTCGATGGCTGTAACATCAATATGTGTCCCGTTCCTAGCTCCTACTTGGTTCTACACCATCATTTATCGTATTATTAGAGTATTGTCGCATTGGTCCGTCTCAGGTGAGGTCTGGGTGGTCTCCACATCACATCTAGGTGGTTTTTTATTCAAAATGGTAGAATGCGCTGGACTAACAGTAGTGTTCTGTTCATTAGTGACGTTTTCTATGGAGTCATTGGCCTCCTTCAGAGACAGGGTTTGGCTAACTACAGTTGAATTTATTTCCGTAATGTCATGCCAACGCCCTGAACCAAAGAAGGTTCCTCCTACTCCCACGAAATCTGTTCCATCCGTCGGGAACGTGACATGACAGCCGCATACGTTATCTTCATCTGAATAACAGGCATTGCGCTTTTACCTTGAGCACTTGATAATTGCGGGACCCTTCTTCTGCTATGTTCAGCTCGAACGTGCTCTGTCGAAATACACAAAGCACACGTCCTTGGTTGACCGTCGTATATGGCTAGGGCTCGTTAACCGCAGACACCAACAGCAGATGGAATGGGCCTGTGAAGCTCGATTTTTATCTGGCATACACCATTAAGAAAAGGTCTAAGAAAAATGTCAGTTTCATCAGACGACATCTCAAAAGGAAATTCAAACACCTTGACTGTCCGTATACCCTACCGAGCAAGAGAGACAAGAACACCAACAGTAACAGTGCAATCTGAGTAGTTGGAGCTAGTTATGACATCGTATTTTTCAACAATGGAAGCACACAAATCTGCACTAACCAGTTTTACTTAAGCAGCGCCGGCCGCGCTGGTCTCGCGGTTCTATGCGCGCAGTCCGGAACCGTGCGACTGCTACGGTCGCAGGTTCGAATCCTGCCTCGGGCATGGATGTGTGTGATGTCTTTAGGTTAGTTAGGTTTAAGTAGTTCTTAGTTCTAGGGGACTGATGACCACAGCAGAAGAGTCCCATAGTGCTCAGAGCCAATTGAACCAATTGAACTTAATAAAGAAATGAAGACCAACAACATCTGCTTCAGACAACATCTGCTTCGTGAATTTTAACTTCTTCGGTAAAGCAAGCCTCAACTTCCACAGCTTGCGATCAGACAAAATTACTATGAAAAGAGAATGTAATCGTGTTTTTTCTCAGGTTATCAGTAGACTAATTTTTCTCTTTTAAATCGATGCGCAAAACAGAAATAGTGCATGCAGCAACGAGTAACCTCGCTCTCAGGGAAACAGCATTGTCGACAATGTGACGTCCAGTGGGGTCGCCACACATCTTACCCGTTCGGCTGTTGATTCGCGAATGACCAATTGAGCTACCCAGGCACGGCTCACGACCGGTCCTCACAGCTTTACTTCCACCAGTAGCTCTTCTCCTACCTTCGAAACTTCACAGAAGCTCTCCTGTGTAATTTCCGAAACTAGCACTGCTGGAAGAGAGGATGTTGCGGAGACACAGCTTTGCCACACACTGGTGGATGTTTCCACAATGAAATTTTCACATGGTTCGTAGGAGAGCTTCTGTGCAGTTTGGACGGTAGGAGACCAGGTAAATGCGGAAGTAAAACTATGAGAATGGGTCGTGAGTCGTGGCTGCGTAGCTCAGTCGGTCAGCCGGCTCTCAGCCATGTTGTGACTCGGAAGTGCTACAGGCTCTGTGCGGCGCTCCGTTCTTTTCTCGCGCGGGTAGTGGTACTGTAGTGCAAACAGATCACCTCGAACGGATATGGCGCTTTCGTATAGAAAGGTCACGATAAAATTAAAGTTTCATGCCCAGCACGCACTACATAAAGCCGTCGGCACACGGACCGTGCATCCGAACGTTGAGCGTTGAGCGTGCCGAGTTTCTTACGTCATAGCGTGGAATAGCAAGCTCGGGAGTCTTTCTAAACGTGCAGAGCAATATCTGGCATGTCAGATACCCTCAGCGTGAGTCTGAGCGTTGACCAATGAGATGGCACAACGCCACCTACGTCACAAGCACGCTGTCTCCCTTCAGTACAGAGTTGTGAGGCACCATATTGGCATTCCAGCCTATATGTATATATGCTGCTTCTGAGCACCAGCAAATTGAGAATCACTGGAAAACCCGTTGTTAACTGTGTGATTCGTTCCAATAACATAATGAGGTACATCATATTCGTGGCAAAAGAATTATTGTAACTTGAGTGTTATGAGAGTAGTCTACAAAACGCATTGTTCTTGGTACAATTTGTTATAATTAAATTTCAATTAGTAACATAATTATCTACAATTAACGTTTTTCAGCAATGGGTAAGATGCTCTGATTTTTTGAAAGTTGTGTGTTGTTGGTTACAGTCTGCTTTCCGCAGCGCTGCGGCGAGGACGTCTTGTTTACGTCCCGTCCGCGCGGTCGTGAGTGCCCGTAGTTGTTTACTACTGCGTTGTCCCTAGTTAAGAGTCCATCACTACCGACGCAACATGGCAAATTCATACAGACAGGCCACCATCAACATCAGTTTTCAACCCGATCATGCACGACCGCGAGCTTTTGAAGTGGAACGTCTCCTACGTGACGACGTTAAAATTGACCCGCGAGACATAATTTGTATCCATCTCTCTATCACGAGCAGTGTTGTCTACGTCAGGCTAGTAAGTGACGAGGTGTGCAACAGAATCGTGAGCGCACATGCCAACGATATTAAATTCAAACATTCTGATGGCCATAATGGGGCGGTATCTATCAATCACGCGGGGCTTGGCCTACGTACGATACGCGTCTTCGAACTCCCTTTTGAAGTACCACCGGACGTAGTCACCGGGGCTTCCTAGCCCTACGCCAGAGTGATCAGCCATATGGCCGAAAAATGGACCACCTTTATAACGTACCCCGTTCTTAACGGGGTACGAGAGATTAAAATTGAACTGACTAAACATGTTCCGTCATATCTTGTCATCGGCGCATGTAGGGCGATCATTATGTATGACGGTCAGCCACGCACTTGCTCTGGTTGTGGCCAAGTAGGGCACGTCCGTTCGGATTGTCTCCGACGACGGCTTACTCAAATCCCGACAGGTGAATCTATGACTCCTTCTACGGTGACGACCCTTCCTCTCAATTACGCCGAAGTTACACAGGCAGCAACCTTTACCGATGCTGACGACATTAGTCCGATAGCCGCCGCCGATGCCGAGACCATAATGGCTTCTGCAGTACAGGATCCGGCCTCTACAACGGCACCCCCACCTGAAGATAATCACCGACCGACCTTGCAAGAAGGCGTGGATGCCAGGATGGACATTGACCCACGGGTTGTGCCGACAGCGGCTTTTCTTCCAGACACCGGAGCTGCTGAAGAAATCCACCCACATTCAGATACTGAAGCACACGTCCGTAAACAGCGTTCCCCGCGAAAACACAAGAGACGGCGGCGTGCTCCATCGGACGAGTGTTTGCAGCGATCGTCTGACATGGACTGTGGAAATTCCGACGACGGTACCGGCGGTACAGAGGCCGCTGTAACTTCAAACTCAACAGCTCGCCGTGGTGACGGCTTCAGCCCCTCCGATCCCACAGAACAGCAGGATCACAAGCAGACAGCCGCTGCCGATTCCCAGCCAGCAGAGCCGATGGAGTCAGCGCCGAGTGCCGCAGCAGCCACTAACAGCCACCAACAGCCGATGGTATTTCATGGCGACTGGGCGGACGACTGTGAGGCACACTCCTTGCCCATCGTGTCGGACGACACGGGGGGAAATTTACCCCACCAGTGTTGATCCTTTCCCGCCGTCAGTTACAGTGACGAGACAGCCTTACAGGGGTACTGATGGCCAACACGGATGCTGTGGATAGACCTCAAACTTATCGCATTGCAACTATAAACATCAACACTCTACGGACGCGCGCTAAGTTATCCTTGCTTCAGGATATGTTGAACTCTGCTTCCATCGACATAGCCCTTCTCCAGGAAGTGTACCTCGACGACTTCCCAGGCATGTACGGTTACGCTGCTTGCGTCTCTCCAGCTTCCCCAACAGGCAGCCGTGTCGCTGTACTTCTTCGGGAAGGGATAGTGGCGGACGATATCCTGTTTCTGCCCGGGGGAAGAGGAATGGCACTCACAGTACTGGGTGTCCTCCTTATCAATATCTACGCACCTTCTGGGACGGACAAACGTCGCGAACGTTCACGATTCTTTGCGGAAGACGTCGCCCCGCTCTTGCAAGGCCCCCACGACCATCTGTTGTTTGGAGGTGACTACAATTACGTACTGGCGCCCAGAGGCCAACTCCCACGACATAATCTGTGCCCGGAACTCGAGACGCTAATCCGAGACCTGCAGATGGTGGACACTTGGGAACATCTTCACGGCCACCGACCGGGATTCACGCACTTCACGAGTCACTCTTCCAGTCGTATCGATGGGATTTATGTCTCACGCTCTCTCGCCGCTGGAACACAGGATGCGGAACTATGGCCTGCAGCATTCTCGGACCACTCAGCTTACATTTGTGCCATCACCCTGCGGCGGCAACAAGTGTGGAGAAGCCGCAGCCCGTGGAAATTAAACATCGCTCACCTGTCGTACCCGGATTGCCGCCAAGCCGTTGAGGATACGTGGCATTCGTGTGAAAATCGCCGCCGTGCATATCCCACAACGATCCGCTGGTGGTTGGACTGCGCCAAACCGGCACTGAGGCGAACGTTGATAACCTACGGTCGCGACCACGCTAATTGGCGAAGACATACACTCGACTTCTACTTCCGGGTCCTGCGCGACTGCGATGCTATGGCGCCGTCTCCGGAACGACACACGGCGGTCGACCGTGCTAAGGCTGAGATTCTCGCTCATATGCGACGCCACCTAGAGGGGGTAGTCATCCGCTGGAGGACGCAGGATTGGATACCCAGCGAATGCCCGTCAATGTTCCACGTCCTTCGTGAACGTAAACGATGCCAAAGAGCGCTGATACGCTTCATCTAAACGGAGGACGGTCATCACTTCACCACGCAACAAGACATAAGCACAGCGTTCTACAATCATCATTCCCAGCTCTATTCCGCTCAGACCCCTGATCCGACAGCACTGGAGGACGTCTCTCAGATGATTTACGGCACCGTCACCCCGGCAATGGAAGCGGCCTTGATGGAAGAAATTACAGAAGAAGAAGTGATCGACGCCATTAGAAAAGGAGCTGTCAACAAGTCTCCGGGTCCTGATGGCCTCCCCTTGGAATTTTACCGGACTTTTCAATATTTAGTAGCCTCCCGATGGACGGACATCTGTCGCGAACTACTATTCCCGGACGTGCCTTGTGGAAGGGATGATTATTCCTATTTACAAACAGTCCGGTGGCTCACGACTTCAGGACTACCGCCCGTTGACACTACTGAACTGCGACTTTAAGATCTTTTCTCGACTGTTGGCGGCGCGGATACGCCAGACCCTACGCAATGCTATCTCACCCCTTCAGACGTCATTAGGAGGCGACAATAATATTCAAACGGCACTCAGCGAATATCGTGACTTGGTCTCACTGGCGAGGGCATGTCGTCTGAAGGGTGCACTGGCGGCCATCGATTTTAGTCAAGCTTACGACCGAGTGGACCCCAACTATTTGGAAGCGGTCCTCCAACATATGCGGTACCCACAGCCATTCGTCACTGTCGTCATGCGACTACTCCGTGGCGCGATGTCCAAGGTGATCGTCAACGGCCGACCTTCGCAGCCCCTCACCATTTCTCGATCGATACGCCAAGGCTGCCCTCTGTCCACTTTACTTTACGCTGTGGCCATGGAACCTCTCCTCTGCGGCCTGCGCCAACGACTAACTGGTATGACGTTACGAGGCCACACTTTCCGATGTAAAGCGTGCGCTGACGAACTGGTGATTGTCATCCGCAACGGTGACGACACCGCTAGCGCACTAACTTGGATAGCGAAATATGGCATGGCCACTGGTAGTCGTATCAACGTCGCAAAATCGGTGGCGATGAACATCGGGGTCGGATTGTCTGAGAACAGTGTCACCCCCTTACAGCTCAGTGTTAGTTTGAAATGTCTCGGCATTGATTTTACAGACGATATACGACGGACCGCTGCTCACAACTTTCGACAGCTTTTACGAAATGTTCGGACTGGAATTGCCAACAACCGCCTACGAGCCCTGGACATCGTCAACGGACGCAGTATGTCAACACACATTTAGCGTCACGCATTCCGCACATCGCCCAGATATTACCTATACCGGTGATGTTAGCTCGCCGTATACTTGCGGCTCTTGGGTCTTTCGTGAGTTCTGGAATGCTTTTCAAGATCAAATATGAGACTCTCACCCTTCCCCCGGATCGGGGAGGGCTTGGCCTTTATCACGTCTATGACAGAGCGGTCGCCCTATTTGTGAGCACATTAGTCAAACTATGACACCGCCGTCCGGACAGTCTGAGCAGTTTGTTAATAGAAGAACTAGCACCGTCCTCCTTGTTGCCGCCTGTGCCGATACACCACGTCCCCTCTTCGCTCTTCTACATCGGTGTCTTTTACCTCTTACTCAGTTACGTTCGACTTGCCTTACCAGCGACTCAACTGGCGACGGCAAAGACGGTTTGTAGGGTCCTGCAACGTGGACGACCCGATAACGTCGTGGAGAGGAAGCACCCGAACGTCAACTGGGGAGTAATGTGGAGGACAATTCATCACGTAACACTGGACACTGACGTCACGGCGATGTGGTATATCACTGTCAACGGTAAGCAGGTGACCAGATCAAGGCTACATGCGATCTACATGGTAGACTCACCCACATGCACGAGCTGTGGCGTTCAAGACAACGATGAACACCGTCTTAGCTGTGGCGAGTCTACAGCAGTGTGGCACTTAGTGAGGCAAATGTCAGCATACTTCCTTCCGGTAGCACCGAATCATATCGACCCCAAGACAACCTTATTCCCGGATGAAACGTATTACCCACGCACTAAAACTAATGCAATGACGTGGCTTCGTGGACATGCACTGCATTATTTGTTTGAAGACGGCACTAAAGACACTTTAGCCTTTTGGAACTAATTGCAGGAACGACGTTGCAAGATCCTCCGTAACCCAAAGTATCGACCATATTTTTCTTATTTTTTGTGGAGTGCGTTCCACAACCCTCCACGTAGCTGGAACATCACGGGTAAGTGAAGCTAAAATTACAATACGATAATAGAACACTCGGGGAAGATCAGTTTGGATTCCGTAGAAATACTGGAACACGTGAGGCAATACTGACCTTACGACTTATATTAGAAGAAAGATTAAGGAAAGGCAAACCTACGTTTGTAGCATTTGTAGAATTAGAGAAAGCTTTTGACAATGTTGATTGGAATACTCTCTTTCAAATTCTACAGGTGGCAGGGGTAAAATACAGGGAGCGGGAAAGGCTATTTGCAATTTGTACAGAAACCAGATGGCAGTTATAAGAGTCGAGGGACATGAAAGGGAAGCAGTGGTTGGGAAGGGAGTGAGACAGAGTTGTAGCCTCTCACCGATTTTATTAAATCTGTCTATTGAGCAAGCAGTAAAGGAAACAAAAGAAAAATTCGGAGTAGGTATTAAAATCCATGGAGAAGAAATAAAAACTTTAAGGTTCGCCTATGACATTGTAACTCTGTCAGAGACAGCAAAGGACTTGGAAGAGCAGTTGAATGGAATGGACAGTGTCTTGAGAGGAGTATATAAGATGAACATCAACAAAAGCAAAACCAGGATAATGGAATGGAGTCGAGTTAAATCGGGTGATGCTTAGGGAATTAGATTAGGAAATGAGACACTTAAAGTAGTAAAGGAGTTTTGCTATTTGGGGAGCAAAATAACTGATGATGGTTGAAGTGGAGAGGATATAAAATGTAGACTGGCAATGGCAAGGAAGGCGTTTCTGAAGAAGAGAAATTTGTTAAAATCGAGTATAGATTTAAGTGTCAGGAAGTCTTTTCTGAAAGTATTTGTATGGAGTGTAGCCATGTATGGAAGTGAATCATGGACGATAAATAGTTTGGACAAGAAGAGAATAGAAGCTTTCGAAATGTGGTGCTACAGAAAAATGCTGAAGATTATATGGGTAGATCACATAACTAATGAGGAAGTATTGAATAGGATTGGGGAGAAGAGAAGTTTGTGGCACAACTTGACCAGAAGAAGGGATCGGCTGGTAGGACATATTCTGAGGCTTCAAGGGATCACCAATTTAATATTAGAGTGCAGCGTGGAGGGTAAAAATCGTAGAGGGAGACCAAGAGATGAATACACCAAGCAGATTCAGAAGGATGTAGGTTGCAGTAGGTACTGGGAGATGAAGAAGCTTGCACAGGATAGAGTAGCATGGAGAGCTGCATCAAACCAGTCTCAGGACTGGAGACCACAACAACAACATGCGGAGAAGTATGCCAAATTTTTAACACACTGTTTGTAATGGAACTTTTATATGCCTGTGTCCTTATTGACTGGACATGGTACTTTCATTTTCGTGGACGATGGAGGAAATGTGGGTTTTAATATAGCTAACGTGGGAATTTTACGCCCGCCCGTTGAGTAAACAGTGTAATTTACGAACTAGAAAGATCTATCAACTGCCGCTGGAGCTCTTTGCGATCGTGCATAGCACGTTTGGGCCCACGTACCGTATGCACAAGTCGCATCGTTCCTGAGCGTTCAGCACCACGTTGAACTTGGCACGCTCACGTTAACGTTCGACAGCGCGGTCCGTGTGCCGACGGCATAAGGCATACGAAGTAAAGCTTTTCCTGCCTGAAGTAATGCACGTCGATCCACAGGAACTTCTCAGTATACATCTTTCGATCACCTCCAGAACAGTTCACCTGAAACTTGTCGTCGAAGCAACGTGCGAACGGCTTATTCGCCGTTCCACCGATGGATATCGTCTCCACCGTTCGCACGGAAACGTGGGTGTAATGACTGTCAACCATGCAGGATGTGACCGCTCAATGTCATTCAATACGGTCACGACGACACCCCTCGATCCACGTTAACACTCGTGGTGTCACTCGCCTTCATACATGGCAGTGGACGTTTGAACATTCGTGCCGCTAGCTCAATGGTCGTCAGTTGATTTAAATGTTATCCCCGGCTGACTCTTAATTCAACTACTGCCACGTGGGTGAGGAGAAAGGAAACATCCTGGTGATACCAGCATTGTGCGTATTTAGATGTTCGATGAATCTGAATGGTTTACAGTGTTCCAGCGATTCTATACGAACTCTGTGCTGATGTACCTGTGGCTCTGAGCACTATGCGACTCAACTTCTGAGATCGTCAGTCGCCTAGAACTTAGAACTAATTAAACCTAACTAACCTAATAACATGACACACATCCATTCCGAGGCAGGATTCGAACCTGCGACCGTAGCGGTCGCTCGGCTCCAGACTACAGCGCCTAGAACCCCACGGCCACTCAGGCCGGCTGGCTGATGTACCGACAAGGACCATTTTCGCAGATACACATGCAAGTACCTAATGGATGTTCAGTTTCTCAATATAGTTCGTCGCAATCACACATTATACATCCGCTGTAAAAACAGTTTCATGCATTTTCATATTTGGTGTCCCACAATATTGATTGGCTGAATATTATGACGATACGGTGTATACAACTTCCACAGATATTGTTTATCATTTAGTCAAGACTACGTAATGAAGCCAAATTCGTGGATAAAAATGAAATGTAGTTTTTTTTATTATCACTTTTCTTCTCACTAGCTGAATATCAAATATGAATCGGGATTGGGGGCGATGATCCTATCCCTCTTTCCAGATTAAACTGGTCGACATCGTTTTCTGAAGAACGAGTGTTATATAATGTCCCAATATCGACACGACCCAGGCTATCAACTCGGCACTTAAATGTCTATTCTTCGCTCTCTAAATGTTCGATGTGATTGTCTTTCACACGCAGCTTTCAATTTAACGGTGTATGCACTGTTTTTAGTATTTTAGGTTCCCGTTGATTAATATCTGGTAGTTAATAAGCAAACTATGTTTATGCTAGCGCGTTGTTTGTGTCAGTTACCCCCGCAACCGTCCAAGGATAAGATTCTCTTAATGTTCCGCGCACACGCGTTTCACAATTTTATAAAATGCAGAATTACGCAAACTATAGCTTTCCGTTGCGTACAACTTTCGTGGGTTCCACAACAATAATAGTTTCCCAAGAGCATTTTTACCAGCTAACACAAAGTTCGAATTATGTTGTCGGAATCACTTAGTCACAAGTAATGTAGTTTAAACGTGCTTGAAGAGTCTGTAAATAATCTTCTTAACGAATTTCGCAATCGCGTACCACTTTTTCATCGACTAGCCCGATCGCGATAACTGAAGGTAGAGAGCTCAATAATGTGTTACATGTTGTTTTATATCTATTAAAAACAAACGCGCCCCTATATCTTTCTGTCCCGCTTGGTCTTTCCTACTTTGCTTTTTATTACTTTTCATTATATTGCTTCTTAGTAATACTGTGCAGTTATTAAAGTTTCGTATTACTTTCCTCTTTTTTAATTATTCCAAAATAAAGTCTATTTATCCCCGATTTTAATTAATATGGTGCTAACTGACACGCCTGCCCGCAAAGTACCGTTATAAGGACTCGGCGTTCGGAACATACGGGACTTTCAGCTGCCGTTTGATGTTCCGTCACGCTTGTGAACACGAATCGTCCTTACTTACAAGTACTATGTGACATGGACGAAAAGTGGCACATGTTCGAGACGTATCCTGTTCTGTACGGAGTGCGTCAGGTGTGAATCGAACTGCGCAAAGACATTCCGTAGTATGTGAGCGCTTGTGGCTGTCGAGCGATCGTCATTTATGACGGTCAACCGCGGCCTTGCCTGGGGTTCGGGCAGGAAGGGCATGTTCGCTCGGAATGCGTGCAGAGACGACTTGTACAGATACCACTTGCAGGTATGACGCCTAAGTCGTAACCGTTGACTCACCTCTTACGTTGAGCCACCGAGGAACATCGTGGACGCGGAGGGTTGTTCTGTTCCAGTTACCGATACCTGCGGGCCCGGTTTCCGAGCGCACGACGACGCGACCTGCATCGGAACAGCCGACATGCACGACATGAGCGACCGGCCGTGTGAGGAGGGAGAATACCAGAAGATCGATTCGAGTTCAGACACGGAGAAGCGGGAGGTGCCTACTGTTTGTTGTGCTTCCACAGGAGGCGGATACGCATTCCCGCAAGTAGTAGTCCCTCAAACACCGAAAAAAGAGGAGTCTGTCAGCAGGGAATGCTTCGCGAGATGGTGACACGTTGTCGGCGGATGAGGAAAATCCCAATGTGGCCCACGCTGTGGACTTCACTCCAACGGTTCCTGGTTCCCTGCTGACAACGTCCGCCCGAGGCCAAAGACAAGTTGACGGTGCTCCACCCACCGACGAGCCCCACGGCCATTTTGCGGCTAAGACACCAGATGAACGTCATCCGTAGCATAACGTACAACACCTCCAGCTTGGTGGTTGAGAGTCCCAAATGGAGATGGAAAGAATGATGTCAGACTCGTGTTACAGATGCCCGCGTTTGGCGGGTCGTCGGACCGAAACCTTGTCTCTGCCGATCGGTAATGGTGCGTGTGACAGGCACGTTCAG
Organism: Schistocerca gregaria; assembly: GCF_023897955.1. Lineage (NCBI taxonomy): Eukaryota > Metazoa > Arthropoda > Insecta > Orthoptera > Acrididae > Schistocerca > Schistocerca gregaria. The sequence goes on from NC_064924.1 coordinate 301,545,354, forward strand.
AGGAGGGACGTGGCGTTTACTGGCTTAAACAACTGCAGAATATGTCATCGTACTATGCAGTGACCCAGCTGTATCGGATAGGTACAGTAGGCCGCGTCTCGTGATCGTGCGGTCGCGTTCTCGCTTCCCACGCCCGGTTTCCCGGGTTTGATTCCCGGCGGGGTCAGGGTTTTTCTCTGCCTCGTGATGGTTGGGTGTTGTGTGAGTCCTTAGGTTGGTTAGTTTTAAGTAGTTCTAAGTTCTAGGGAACTGATGACCATCGATTTTAAGTCCCATAGTGCTGAGAGCCATTTGAAACATTTAGGTACAGTAAATGTTAATGGTATTAGCTCCATGATCGAAAGCCAGCTGTTAAAGGACATGATTCGGATGGTGGATTTTATTATCGTGTTTCTTCAAGAGGTATGACCTAATATACATCTGGATATTTATGGATACGTCTTACATCAACTCAGCTACCGACGGTGGTGGTGGTACGACCATACTATTACGCAATGGCATAGGTCCAACGGATATTCAGTATTTGCCATCAGCGCGAAGCGTTACACACCATCGGTGCAGTGAATCTGTATGTCGCGTCTGGTACTGCGAAGCGTCGAGAGCGAACGCTCTATTACTCTTCTGAGATAGCTCCATTATTTCAGTGCACTGCAGAGCACTTCATGATGGACGGGTGAAACGTCCCCTTAGAAAAATTATAAATGACTGTGTTTAAACTGATTTTTAGCGCAACGCAATCTGACTTTCAATAATCCCTACAAAAGAATGGCCCTAACAATAACCTATACCATGCATGAATCACTTACCTCACAAAAATCTTCGTTACTCCAACTACTGCAATACAGCGAGCGCCAATACTGCCAGCTAAATAAAAGATTCTAACTACTCAAAGCACTTACTACTGATAGGCATAGTTAGCAAATGAAAGATTTTGATCAAGAACAAACAATGTATTTACCATAATAGAGTTCAAAAGTCATAATATACAGGGAGTTACAAAAAGGTACGGCCAAACTGTCAGGAAACATTCCTCACAAACAAATAAAGAAAAGATGTTATGTGGACATGTGTCCGGAAACGCTTAATTTCCATGTTAGAGCTCATTTTATCTTCGTCAGTATGAACTGTAATTCCTCGATTCACCGCCAGTTGGTCCAATTAAAGGAAGATAATGTTGACTTCGGTTCTTGTGTTGACATGCGACTCATTCCTCTACACTACTAGTATCAAGCACATCAATACGTAGCATCAACAGGTTAGTGTTCATCAAGAACGTGGTTTTGCAGTCAGTGCAATGTTTACAAATGCAGCGGTGATGACACTATATTTCTGGTTTTAGGTTGGATAGGTTTTTGGGGGTGGGTGACAGCGATCAACACCTGAAGTGGACGAGATCTAGTGAAAAAAGAAATAGGAGAAAGTAAAAAAATTAATAAGAATGAAAAGAAAAGAAAAAAGTTGGTAAGAGCATTGCCTCGACACGAAAAAAAAAGTTAGTAGAGCAATTCTCGCGAAACGCCAAGGTCCCGAGTTCGAGTCTTTTTCCGGCACACAGCTTTAATCTGCCAAGAAGATTTTTGATGATTGATTTGTTTAAGTAGCTGTGTAATTTCCTAACGTTTAAGGCGTAAAGGACAAATCTATTGTATTCCCAGGCGAATGGTAGGAAGGAGAGGCTGCATTACAAATTAGTTGAATCATTATGTGAACATACACCATAATGATTGAAACATGCTTTAATCTTCTGTTGTGAGTGCTCATAATTCAAAATTCTCTTCTGTGAAAGGGTTGTCACCAAATGATGCAGTTTACGGGAGGTGCTGTCACTGTTTGTCAAAATAAGACCAAGAGTTGGCAGAGATGGGAATCTATTAAGGATTTTGCTAAAAAAAAGTGAGGGAAATTTGGAAGCAGGTTTTGGGGGCAAAGAAGAACATGAACATCTATTGTTAGAGTACAGGAGTTGTAGAACAAGCAAGTGGAAGGGAATATTTTGTTTATGAGTAAGAGTATGTGTGTTATTTGAGAGCGTAGGTGATTAGCAAATCAGTAGAGGATGAGGATAAGAGAAAAAAAGTTTTGTTCACATTGTATGTAGGATTACACTTTTATGTTTATTTGTGTTTGTGTTAGGTATTTCTGACTTGAGTTTTCTTTTGTATGTCTGTGTAACTGGAGAACTCTTTAAAGTGGGAGGAGAGTGGTGGGAGTTTCTTGTTCCTAGGTAGCTGCTTGTCGAAGTACGAGAAAAAAGAGTATGTGTGTTATTTGAGAGCGTAGGTGATTAGCAAATCAGTAGAGGATGAGGATAAGAGGAAAAAAGTTCTGTTCACATTGTATGTAGGATTACACTTTTATGTTCATTTGTGTTTGAGTTAGGTATTTCTGACTTGAGTTTTCTTTTGTATGTCTGTGTAACTGGAGAACTCTTAAAGTGGGAGGAGAGTGATGGGAGTGTCTTGTTCCTAGGTTGCTGCTTGTCGAAGTACGAGAAAAGAGGAGTCCTTATCTTAGCTGTGTTGCTCCTCTTCAACAGGAGTGCTATGGGTACTACTGTTGGAAAGCGGAGTACTTTTTACAACTCAGTAGGATGTGGGGCTCACAATCCATCGCTGGGCACTCAAGCTGACTCCAAAGACTTGTGAAATGCGTAATGAGGTAAAGCATTTAGAATAAGTGTCTATGGATCTTCGATGTGAAATGGATAGGAGAAATTTGCTGATGGAAGTAAGGAGTGAATATGGTAAGTTGCAGCAGTCATATAAGCAACTGCATGGGCCAATGCAATAGCTATTGGAAGCAGTGCTATGCGACATGAGGCAACGGCCTTGCCGCAGCGGATACACCTGTTCCCGTCAGACCACCGAAGTTGAACGCTGTCGGGCGTGGCCGGCACTAGGATGGGTTACCGACCATCCAGGCCGCCATGCGCTGTTGCCGTTTTTCGGGGTGCACTCAGCCTCGTGATGCCAATTGAGGAGCTACTCGACCGAATAGTAGCGGCTCCGGTCAGAGAAAACCATCATAACGACCAGAAGAGCGGTGTGCTGACCACACACCCCTCCTATCCGCATTCTCCTCTGAGGATGATACGGTGGTCGGATGGTCCTGATGGGCCACTTGTGCCCTGAAGACCGAGTTCTATGCGACATGAGAGGGGATGGCTGGATACAGGGTGTAAGTTATTTAAAATGTTTTCGGACTGCAGGTCTTGAGGACATCCAGGAACTAAATATTTCAACAGAGAGAGTGAATAATGTAAGGAGGAATAAGGTCACCATGGATTAGTACAATATACAGTTATCCAGTTTCAAATAAGTAGTACACAACAACGCAAGGGTATTGCAATGATTAGTATTAGAGGTGGCACACATTGTAAAGATAACAGCAAACCGGACCTGGAAGTTATACAGGCTCGAGTGTACACTTAGGAAAGGAGAATGGTAGTTGCACCACTGTTCCAGTCTTTGGCTAACAGCTTTTGGGGTGCTCAGACATTGGTAATAGATTTGTAGGAAGCAGTCTTACTTACGGCACACAGGCAGCTGAGTCAAGGACTGCTGATGCTCGACCGTTTCTTGGTAGGTCAACGGAAAGAGCAGAAGAAGTTGCCCCGGAACTATAACTTGTAGTTGAACTAGAAAAATCGAATCTACCTCTGTATTACCAACGGTCGAGATCATTGCAGATATTGGACGATTGTCACACTTGCATATCCGATGAAGTGGAGAACTTTGGGGTTGGTACCAGCACGTGCAGGATGCAGTTGTGCTTAGGTACAGCAGAAGCTCAGGACTGTCCGCGGGACCTACTTGAGCCACAACACCGTTTTCAGCAAGCACTTTCGCAGTGAGTGTTTTTTCTAAAAAGTACCGAAGTGGTAGAAGCGAACTGCTACGTGCAGGTAAAGCTCGTAGAAGATGAACGTTTCTATCCGCATGGAAGAAGAGTAATTATTAACGGGACAGACCGTTAGATAATACGGTAAACGTTTCACCTGTCAGCCTCTGTTACACGGGGAAACGAAATTGAACATTACGCATTCCACTGAAAAACCTGACATATCTTAATGAAATGTTGAATCCCAACCACATCTTGTTCTTCAACCCGCTAATAGACAGGCAAGAGAGGCATGTTTCTGCGGAGAAAATGCTTTGACATGTTCTGCAATACTGGGAGGAGCAGCAGGACACAATCAAGATCGCAAGCGTTACTCTATGTGCTCGCTCGCTCAATGTCATTCAATACGTTCACGACGACACCCCTCGATCCACGTTAACACTCGTGGTGTCACTCGCCTTCATACATGGCAGTGGACGTTTGAAAATTCTTGACGCTAGCTCAATGGTCGTCAATTGATTTAAATGTTATTCCCGGCTGACTCTTAATTCAACTACTGCCACGTGGGTGAGGAGAAAGAAAACATCCTGGTGATACCAGCATTATGCGTATTTAGATGTTCGATGAATCTGAATGGTTTGCAGTGTTCCAGCGATTCTATTCGAACTCTATGCAGGACCATTTTCGCAGATAAACATGCAAGTACGTAATGGATGTTCAGTTTCTCAATATAGTTCGTCGCGCTCACACTTTAAACATACGCTGTAAGAACAATTTCATGCATTTACATTTTTTGGTGTCCCACAATATTGGTTGACTAAATATTACGACTATACGTTGTATACAACTTCCACAGATATTGTTTATCACATAGTCAAGACTACGTAATGAATCCGAATTCGTGGATAAAATTGAAATGTAGTTTTTTTTATTATCACTTTTCTTCTCACTAGCTGAATATCAAATATGAATCGGGATTGGGGGCGATGATACTAACCTTCTTTCCAGTATTAAAATGGTCGACATCGTGTTCTTATTAAGGCGTGTCATATAATGTCCAAATATCGACACGGCCCAGGCTATCAATTCGGCACTTAAATGTTTATTCTTCGCTCTCTAAATGTTTGATGTGATTGTCTTTCACACGCAGGGTTCAGTTTAACGGTGCATGCACTGTTTTTAGTATTTTAGGTCCCCGTTAATTAATATCTGCTAGTTAATAAGCGAACTATTTTTATGCTGGCGCGTTGTTTGTATCAGTTACCCCCGCAATCGACCAAGGGTAAGATTCTCTTAATGTTCCGCGCACACGAGTTTCACAATTTCATAAAATGCAGAATTACGCAAACTATAGCTTTCCGTTGCGTACAACTTTCGTGGGTTCCACAACCATAATAGTTTCCCAAGAGTATTTTTCGCAGCTAACATAAAGTTCGAATTATGTTGTCGGAATCATTTTCACTTCACCCGACAATAAAGTCTCTTATCACTTCCTCACTCGTAATGTATTTTAAACGTGCTTGAAGAGTCTTTAAATAATCTCCTTAACGAATTTCGCAGTCGCGTACCACTTTTTCAGCGTCTAGCCCGATCGCGATAACTGAAGGTAGAGAGCTCAATAATGTGTTACATGTTCTTTTATATGTATTAAAAACAAACGCGCCCCTATATCTTTCTGTCCCGCTTGGTCTTTGCTACTTTGTTTTTATTACTTTTCATTATATTGCTTCTTAGTAATACTGTGCTGTTATTAAAGCTTCGTTTTACTTTCCCCTTTTTTAATTATTCCAAAATAAAGTCTATTTATCCCCGATTTTAATTAATATGGTGCTAACTAACACGCCTGCCCGCAAAGTACCGTTATATCTAGTACTAAGAGAGATATATTGTAGTATGTAATTATTTGTGATTCGAAGGAAACGAAACCGTGAGTAGTGTTGGAAAGAGCATTGTTGCGTAACGTATGAAATACCATGAGGGTGCAATAAGGAGATGTAAATAATTATTGAATGTGTTGCTGGGGTTAGTGGTTAAGAGAGAGCTCAAATGGGAACGGAGGTCTTATATAGCAGCTTAAAGACTAATGGAGCCAATGGGCTGGGAATTGTACAGGCAATGTGTGCCACTTTCAGAGCTTTGTTGCTTGATGTCAGAGGGAACACTGTAAAATAATCTGTGTCTTAACTTTGTGGTGTAGTCTTCCGTTGAATACTGGCCACGAGTTTAGACCTTTGATCCAGGTCTCCCGAAAGAAAAGAGGTATCTGATTTTGACGCGTTAGTGAATTAAAGCAGCTACATTGCGGCCATGTGTGAGGTAAGCTTGCACGCACAGATGTGCTGATATGCAATTTCGCAAGCGAGCGCGTTTGTACACCGCAAGGCAATCGAGTTAAGCTGCGCAGTCATGGTGGCACTACAGAACCACCATGCAGTGATGGGCCTTCATGTGGTATATTTCCATTCAATTGGAGCACAGAGGTGTTGACCTATACGTTCCTGAAAACAGTGTAACGGCACAACAAAGGTGCAATGGTGCTACTAATCACTTTAAATACATTTGATTCTAGCACAGTTATGTGCAGTCCAGCAGCACTCTCCAAAACATCGAGTCCACATCAGTCTCCGACATGCTCTGGGCCAGCCAGCAACCAACGCCTGGGCCAGCCCGCAACCAACGCCACTCTGGGCAGCCAACTCCACCACGCCAGCTCACGATTATAAGTCTACCCTGTGTACTTAAGCTACGTAATAGGACGCCATTACCCAGGTGCCACAGCAGCACCAATCTTCAGCCTTAGAGGGATTTAGTTCGCAGCCAGGTGGTACTATAACCATCCATCCGCACAAGGGCGAGCTTTCCTTCCAGTAGCCGTGGCTGACTCTGGAAATTCAGCGGACATATGTGCGGCCAGCATTGTTCACACAGTTCCACTTAGAGCTAACTCAGGCAAATGCTGCTGAATCCTCCAACATTTAGATTTATTTTTGTTTGTCAAATATTACCAAATATTACAATATCTATTACGATTCTGGTCCGTTATCATTTAGAACAATGGCGTTGACCTCTGCACCAATGTTCCCCTATAAAATTTGTATTAACCATTTATGTCACTCGCTTCATGAATATAGGATCTGTTACAGTAAAACATTAGAAACACTTTTATCTAATATTTGATTATATTTAGACTAAATATTTTCGTGTGTCGCCACAAAATGACTTCTTACACTAACAAGAAACGAAAGGGAAGAGACGGCGACCCTATTTCAAAAGGAACAGAGATTACAATAACATTCGCAGATCGTATTAGTTGATTACATTGTCTTTGTGATTTTTCAGCGATATTATTTATTTCGTTACGACGTCAGTTTTGTTATATTTGCGAAGTTCATCCACATTATTTTTTCACGTTATGTGGCATACCGCCACAGAGTCCAACAACGTTCAGTTTTGGGTCCACTTTTATTTCTAATGTGTGTGAATGACCTTCCACTTATCATTCAACAATAAGAATTGTTACCGACGATACTAGTGTTATAATGAATCCCGTTGGAGAGAAAGAAAGAAAACAGATAGAACATGGTATTTTCCAAAGAAGTAGTCTGCATGTAATGGACTCTCCTTAAATTTGGAAGAACACACTATATTCAATTCTAAACACGGAATAGTCATACCAAAAATTGATGTAGCTCATGAGCTGGAGTCAGTAAATTGAGCAGAGTGGCCCAAGTTGTTGGTTGTACATACTGAAGAAAGCTTGAACAGAAAGAAGCATATAACTGAGCTTATCAAACAATTAAGTTCATGTACTTTTGCTGTTCGTATAATTGCCAATATAGGAAACAACCGATCTTGCGGGCATTGGAGCAGATGAGATGTGTTCCCAGTCTTAAGTTTCTCATCTGTTCTGACTTCCTGAGTGCTCTCCAGTCCATGCAACACTTGTACGCAGCGGATACGGTCGTCTAGAACATCCATGATGCCCTAGTCCACCTGCAACGGCAAGGGAAAGAGGTTTCTTTCTGCTGGGTGCCGGGGCACGTGGGTATCAGGGGAAACGAACTGGCGGATGTGGCTGCCAAAGATGCATGTTCCCTCCCTCACGTTGTTGAATGTGCCGTCCCCCTCCATGTTGTTACCTCCGTTTTGCGTTTTCGTGTTATGCGTCAATGGGAAGAGGAGTGGCTGGCAGTCAGTGAAAATAAGCGGCGTCTGGTCAAGGCCACCACGCGGTCATGACGTACGTCCTACCAGTCATGCAGGCGGGATGAGGTTCTCCTCACTCGCCTCCGCATCGGGCACAGTCCCTTAACGCATGGTTTTTTACTCCGGCGGAAGGACCCCCCAATGTGCAGTGCCGGGGTGTCCAGATTACTGTCAGCCACATTTTACTTGACTGTCCTTTACTCTCTGACCAGAGGGCGGTTGTTTCCTAGCCACCGGATTTGCCCTCTATTTTGCAAGACGACGCAACGACTGTGGTTAAGGTCTTAATGTTTTGTGTCCTGTCCAGTTTGTTTCCTCTGATTTTATGTAGAGGATTTTAATGCGCTGCTGGGTGACTGGCTCACCCACGTTTTAGGTAAGAGGTCCGCCAGTCATGATTACCTACTTGTTTCACTTCGATTTCTGTTCTCTTTTCCTTGTGTTTCCAGTCCTTCTTTAGTGCGTTTCTTTTCCTCTTGTTTTGCCTCTGTATGTGAGGATTTGGAACTGCGACAGGCCTGTGTCTTTTAGCCGTTCTCCTTGTTCGCTGTCCGTCTTCGTCCCTTCACCTCATGTGCTCCTGTTTCTATGCGTTTGGGCGCTGATGACCACACTGTTTAGCGCCCGAAAACCTCAAAACACACACACACACACACCAGGCGTATTTGGTATATTTCCACTTCACAATTCCTTATGGAATAGTTTTCTACCGTATTTGATCACTTCAAAATAAAGCACTGACTGCGCAAAAGCGAGCAATAAGAATAATATTTTATGTTCACCCAAGGATGTCACATAGGTACCTCCTAAAGAAGCTAGGCATTGCAACTGTGCCGTCACAATACATATATTCCCTAATGTAATTCATCATAATTAATCCATCAAGGTCAGAAGAACGGTCACGTCCATCCCTAGAACGCTAGATGGAGAAATCTAAACGGGTGTTCATAGAGCAACAACAGAAATATTGAATCATCTGGCCAGTCGCCTAATGTATCTGTTAGGTAGAAAATCAAGTTTTAAATCTAACTTAAAATGATTTCTCATGGACAATTCCTTTTACTCCATTGAAGAATTTATACTTACAAAACTGGTAGCCAACAAAAAATTTTGTTTTAAGTACAGTTGCATGAGTTGGTTTAAAAATTAATGTCTCTTTTAATGTCAACACTAACACTGTATACATATCTCATAAACTGAGTCATTTCACATCATTTCATTAGATGGATCGTTCAAATTATTTATGGAACACGCTAGTAACTAACTAATCAGCCTCCATGAATATGTTTCCTGAAACAGGCGAGAGAGGGGAATCCAAAGCTGCACTGTCCATCTGTTCATGGAATTACTGTTTCCATCTGAAGTAGATGATAGTAGAGTAGTAACGCAGTAGCTCGCTAACATTGGGTGCTACACACTCTTCTGAATATTTGTGGTATCAGATGCTGTTATAAAATGAGTGGTGTCCTAAGTGTAGCATCTGCGTGCCTTAATGGATGCTGAAGCTTCAGAGCCTGTTCTTTCACTAGTTTATAGGTCTGTGGATTAACATTATCAACTAAAGCCTCCTAGTGGACGTTTGGTACTCTATACATACTTGGTGTCTGTGGAAGTGTGTGGTGAGTTGTCTGGCCATGTCAAAGTCCATTCTAATTTGCTTTAGCAGTCATTGTGTTGAGGAAGGGTGGAGGATGTGAACTGTGAAAGGTGACAGAGATGGTGGACAAAAAGTGGGGAAGAAAGAGAAGAACAGCTGGAGATGGGAGGATGAGTGGACAGAGAAACTGAGGAGGAAGGCTACAACACAGAGTAGAAGAGGTATGAGATATGTGTAGTATATGTATGGAACAATTACACAAGCTAAGCTACAGGGGAAAGTCTAGTAAGTACTAGTAAGAAATGAAGTTTCTCTCATTCACCAGTTAGCAAAACACCCTGAGGAAGTCTATTTGCAACAGTGAGCAATTACATACTAACAATGCAGTCAGATACCTTAAAGAATTATACTGACAGTAATAAACTGAGTGGCTCTAGAAACAATGTGGATAAATAGTAGTGACTCAGAACTAATGAAGTTAAAATTTTCTGTTTATTAATACTGCTGCTACTGACAATATTAATAATGATAGTAATAATAATAATAATAATAATAATAATACTGGCAGATATAAAAATAATTTATTGATGTACAAACTGATTATATCTAATATAGGATGCATTAGGGGAAGAGAAGTTTAAGGAGAACGTATCAGGTAATAAAGCTGCGAAATGAGGACGGTGTGGTTGGAAAGAAGGGTGTACACGTGTAATAGGTGCTTACAAGGGCTGTGGCAGTCATCACTGTTGGTTCAGAAGATAAGTCACTAACTGCTTTTTTAAACTCTGAGTCTTATTGAATTCTGTCATATAATGAAGGAGGATTTTCCACAGTTGTTTTCCTGAAAAAGTGTTCGAGAAAGAGGCTGCACGATGGGGATTTTGCTCTGATGGGAACGGTGTCTCTTCCATGTCGTTTCGATAAGAGTATTAACAACGAGGGTAGATATTAGGAAGAGTACACTGTTAAGGCAGTATACGAAAGAAAGTGTATGGGAACCTGTGCATGCAACCGGGATAGTTATGCACATTATGGTGAAATCTAATCGAAGAGCCGAACACCACAGACATATCATCACAGGCATTCATAAATAGTTCCAGGCACTGTGAGTTTTCCTCAGGACCTTGCAGGATAACATCGCTGTGATCAATATCTGGATGTATAAGTGTTTGTAGAAATTTCTTTTTTGGGTCAAGAAGGAAAAGGTTTTTATATTTTTGTAGCGCATGGTGAGATGCTGATGTTTTCTTGCACACAGCAATTAGGAGGTCAGTCCAATTTAGATTTTCATCTGTTGTTACTCCTAGACTATGTGATGAGGGACACAAGTTGATATTTGTCCAATTTAGGATTGAAGACCGTAGGGTTCCCAATACTCTGGACTTAAAAGACTAGAATGATTGACCAGTACCATAAGAGTTTCAAACGGGTTGAGCTTTAAGCTTATATTTCTTGCCAATGTTAACAGTGCACACAAATCAGTAGTGAAATTCTCGGTATCTGTCTTGAGGTTTATTGGTTTTGCACTTACATACAACTTGCGGTCATCAGCATACATGTGGTAGTTGCAGTAAGAGAAAATTGGTGACACGTATTTGACAGAGAAATACAATGAAAAGCATATAGAACACAATACTGAAACCTGGGGGAGCCTGAAGCTACCAACTTCCATTGAAGTGCCGAATGTGATGCATTGCTAGAGAGACATCAGGTACGAGCGAAACCACTGGACTGTAATTAATGAGAAATTTAAGCTGATAGAATAAGCAAGTAAAATGTCGAAGTCGACAGTGTCAAAGGCTATGCTGAAATCCAAGAAGCACGTGATAGTCGCTCTTGTCCACCCATGGCAAGCTTAAGGTATTCTTTTATCTTTGTTAGGGCATTTGATGTGCTGAAATGTTTACAGAAAACCGAAGGCTGTTCGTCTAGTGTGTTATTTGTAGTTAAGTAGTTTATGTGGTGAATTGTATATTGTAAGACCTTGGACAGTGCAATAAGAATGCAAATAGGCCTGTAATCAATGGGTTCTGTGGAAACGTCCACTCTAGATAGTGGCTTAACGCGGCCCTGTTTCTAGATCCCAGAAAAAAAAACAGATTAAAAGAGTGGTTGAACACACCAGTTATAGTGGGCAAAAGTGGGCCATTAATAACAAGCCTCAATATTTGGACTCTGATGCAAATGTGTCGAGCATATGCTGATTTCATAACCCTTGTGGATTTTGGAAGATATAACAAGTCAAATACTTCACACTGAATGATTCGTGACTACAGTCATTTATGACAATGAAATAATCAACAAATCTGTATTTCGTTTGCGAAAGAATTGCGGTTATAGGTTTTGAAGTACCACTTAAGTTCTTCGACTGGGACTATGGTATCAGCTGTAGCATTCCCACTTTGTTTATAGTGGTACTCAGGGTACCCTCCGCCACACACCATCAGGTGGCTTGCGGAGTATGGATGTAGATGTAGATGTAGATGTAGATAATAGCACCACACATGTTTCCAAAAGGACATATTTTCAGTGTCAGTTGTCGGTTAATGTATGGGTACGCCTAAGTTTAGTATTTCTCACAGCTTCATTGACTCTGTCCCACTTCATGTATAGCGCGAAGTAATACTGGCATTATCATTTGAAAAGAATAAAAAGAAACCAATATAACAACATTAGACATATACGTTTCAAAGAAAAAACAATAACCGTATGGACTTGGAATTTTTATTGCATGTTCATAGATTTTAAAATTCAAAAGCAAGTAACATGGTTTTAACCGATAAATCACTCCCATCTTGAGATTTTAGATTAAAAATTTCTGCACAATCAATAAAATTCCACTTTAAATGTATTATTTCTAAATGGTTGAGAAGGAGGTTATTCCAATTCTTCAATATTCTTTGAAATTTTTTGCAATACCGAGATGAAATTTTTCTTCAACGAGACAAACTAAGTATCTCTAGATAAGCTTTCAAATAGGGGTATGATTCAGCACTCAGGCACACTGTTTAAAACTTACGCCATCACATCGGCTATCCTCATAGCCAACATTTTCATTTGGAGCTGATGGTTTAACTGCAGTCTCAACTACATCTTCTCTATTTTCTATCGGATTATGTTGAGTTTCAAGCATGTATTTGCCTTTGTTTACATTTGGTGTATGCTTGGGCACACCATCACCCATTTTAACACTTTCAGCATCAGAGGACTTAACCTCATAGCCACAATTTTCATTCGAATATGGTGGTTGATTTGCAGCCTCAATTGCCACATGGCGCCTTTGCTCATCTCTGTGTTCTATCGGATTACCTTGGGTATCCATCTCAACACTTCTAACCATCTCTATAACTTTGTTTGCATTTGGTGTATGCTTGGGCACACCATCACCCATTTTAACACTTTCGGCATCAGAGGAGTTAACCTCATAGCCACAATTTTCATTCGAATATGGTGGTTGCTTTGCAGCCTCAATTGCCACATGGCGCCTTTGCTCATCTCTGTGTTCTATCGGATTACCTTGGGTATCCATCTCAACACTTCTAACCATCTCTATAACTTTGTTTGCATTTGGTGTATGCTTGGGCACACCATCACCCATTTTAACACTTTCGGCATCAGAGGAGTTAACCTCATAGCCACAATTTTCATTCGAATATGGTGGTTGATTTGCAGCCTCAATTGCCACATGGCGCCTTTGCTCATCTCTGTGTTCTATCGGATTACCTTGGGTATCCATCTCAACACTTCTAACCATCTCTATAACTTTGTTTGCATTTGGTGTATGCTTGGGCACACCATCACCCATTTTAACACTTTCGGCATCAGAGGAGTTAACCTCATAGCCACAATTTTCATTCGAATATGGTGGTTGCTTTGCAGCCTCAATTGCCACATGGCGCCTTTGCTCATCTCTGTGTTCTATCGGATTACCTTGGGTATCCATCTCAACACTTCTAACCATCTCTATAACTTTGTTTGCATTTGGTGTATGCTTGGGCACACCATCACCCATTTTAACACTTTCGGCATCAGAGGAGTTAACCTCATAGCCACAATTTTCATTCGAATATGGTGGTTGATTTGCAGCCTCAATTGCCACATGGCGCCTTTGCTCATCTCTGTGTTCTATCGGATTACCTTGGGTATCCATCTCAACACTTCTAACCATCTCTATAACTTTGTTTGCATTTGGTGTATGCTTGGGCACACCATCACCCATTTTAACACTTTCGGCATCAGAGGAGTTAACCTCATAGCCACAATTTTCATTCGAATATGGTGGTTGATTTGCAGCCTCAATTGCCACATGGCGCCTTTGCTCATCTCTGTGTTCTATCGGATTACCTTGGGTATCCATCTCAACACTTCTAACCATCTCTATAACTTTGTTTGCATTTGGTGTATGCTTGGGCACACCATCACCCATTTTAACACTTTCGGCATCAGAGGAGTTAACCTCATAGCCACAATTTTCATTCGAATATGGTGGTTGCTTTGCAGCCTCAATTGCCACATGGCGCCTTTGCTCATCTCTGTGTTCTATCGGATTGCCTTGGGTATCCATCTCAACACTTCTAACCATCTCTATAACTTTGTTTGCATTTGGTGTATGCTTGGGCACACCATCACCCATTTTAACACTTTCGGCATCAGAGGAGTTAACCTCATAGCCACAATTTTCATTCGAATATGGTGGTTGCTTTGCAGCCTCAATTGCCACTTGGCGCCTTAGCTCATCTCTGTGTTCTATCGGATTACCTTGGGTATCCATCTCAACACTTCTAACCATCTCTATAACTTTGTTTGCATTTGGTGTATGCTTGGGCACACCATCACCCATTTTAACACTTTCGGCATCAGAGGAGTTAACCTCATAGCCACAATTTTCATTCGAATATGGTGGTTGCTTTGCAGCCTCAATTGCCACATGGCGCCTTAGCTCATCTCTGTGTTCTATCGGATTACCTTGGGTATCCATCTCAACACTTCTAACCATCTCTATAACTTTGTTTGCATTTGGTGTATGCTTGGGCACACCATCACCCATTTTAACACTTTCGGCATCAGAGGAGTTAACCTCATAGCCACAATTTTCATTCGAATATGGTGGTTGCTTTGCAGCCTCAATTGCCACATGGCGCCTTTGCTCATCTCTGTGTTCTATCGGATTACCTTGGGTATCCATCTCAACACTTCTAACCATCTCTATAACTTTGTTTGCATTTGGTGTATGCTTGGGCACACCATCACCCATTTTAACACTTTCGGCATCAGAGGAGTTAACCTCATAGCCACAATTTTCATTCGAATATGGTGGTTGCTTTGCAGCCTCAATTGCCACATGGCGCCTTTGCTCATCTCTGTGTTCTATCGGATTACCTTGGGTATCCATCTCAACACTTCTAACCATCTCTATAACTTTGTTTGCATTTGGTGTATGCTTGGGCACACCATCACCCATTTTAACACTTTCGGCATCAGAGGAGTTAACCTCATAGCCACAATTTTCATTCGAATATGGTGGTTGCTTTGCAGCCTCAATTGCCACATGGCGCCTTTGCTCATCTCTGTGTTCTATCGGATTACCTTGGGTATCCATCTCAACACTTCTAACCATCTCTATAACTTTGTTTGCATTTGGTGTATGCTTGGGCACACCATCACCCATTTTAACACTTTCGGCATTAGAGGAGTTAACCTCATAGCCACAATTTTCATTCGAATATGGTGGTTGCTTTGCAGCCTCAATTGCCACATGGCGCCTTAGCTCATCTCTGTGTTCTATCGGATTACCTTGGGTATCCATCTCAACACTTCTAACCATCTCTATAACTTTGTTTGCATTTGGTGTATGCTTGGGCACACCATCACCCATTTTAACACTTTCGGCATCAGAGGAGTTAACCTCATAGCCACAATTTTCATTCGAATATGGTGGTTGCTTTGCAGCCTCAATTGCCACATGGCGCCTTTGCTCATCTCTGTGTTCTATCGGATTACCTTGGGTATCCATATCAACACTTCTAACCATCTCTATAACTTTGTTTGCATTTGGTGTATGCTTGGGCACACCATCACCCATTTTAACACTTTCGGCATCAGAGGAGTTAACCTCATAGCCATAATTTTCATTGGAAGCTCTTGGTTGAGCTGCGGTTCCATTTTCCAGGTGCAGCATTTCGTTCGTTTTGCCTGCCAGCAGCCTAAGATCAGTTTTGTTTTTTAAAGTTTTGTGCACATGTGGGTCTGTTGTCTCGTTGGGTATTCTGTCTCCATTATCATCATCGATGGCTGTACGCAGGTATGGAGCACAGTCGTTGTCCTCCGTCGTGACCAGCTGTGACGATGTCCTTTTTGACAGATTTCCTTCAGCAGCTCTTTTATTTGGGGGTGCGACGTATGCCGGTTTTTCCAACTGTTTCGCGTCCTGTTATTAAACAGAAAGATGGTTGTAATTTCTGAATTCGAAACCACTAGATTTTGAAAAATATGTTATAAGAGGAAATATCAATACATCAAATCTTTAAAGTGCATAATGTATTTTTTGCTGTTAGTCCTCGTTTTCTCACTCGCATTTATTGAACAATTATAGGTTTGCACAGCATCAGTGGCGACGGTGTTAAATGTCTTATGCAGTAGCAAATTAAGTATTTAGGTTATAATACCTGCACAGTCTATAAAACCAATTCTGAAATCCTCGAGAATCGTTTGCATTATGTTAATGAAATGAATGTTAATTCTTGTGTACTATTTAATCAGCTGTACATAAATAAACACAAAAAAGAAAAATTTTGCATCTAGGATGTGATACATCAATTTCCATTTATATCTGCTTTCAAAATATTAAGATATGAAGTATGATATAATACTAGATATGAAAATTATTTATTATTTTAATGTTAATTTGATTTTGATTCACTAGCTGTTCTGCGCATTTGACGATCTCTTAAGTTTTCGCTAGGTGGCAAGATATTATATTTGCCACATTATTTACCAGTTTGAATAGTAATATAAGTTTGTATTGAAAAGTTCAACTTTGATACCGAATCAGGACTTTTACAAATATTTTAAGGATTTAAATTAGTTTCTTCACTTTAGGTCATCTCAGAGGAGAATAAATTATTTTGCTGGCCATTTGAAACTGTCTATACAATTAACAGAAATTCTCATTTCCAGATTGCATCAATGCAACCCAAGGTCAGGGAACAGCATCCTTGATTTGGAGAATTTCAACTAGTTCATTGTAAGCATACTTAGAAAATAAAAATTCAGTATTCATGTGCATAAATGTGAATGGTTTGATACCATATTTTATGTTCTGCTTAACCCACGTGATGGAGATTAATTACTGGTGTGTCTGAATGTAGCTCCAAAATGGCGTTGCTACAGTACGGCAGGCATTTTCCATTAATAGCTTTGGCTCATTCAGTCGCTGTGCTACTCACAAATGCATAGGCTGGTTGCATAAATAAAGTTTTTCTGCTTTTGTGGGACAGCCAACATCAAAGATCTCTAAAATATCTAGGAAGGAGGAACGAAAAGCATGTATTTTGTAAAAAAACAATAATAATAATACGAACGAACTGTTAGCTACGCCAAGTAATGTTATACTGCCTGGCTTCTAATTGAGATAGGCTTGATAAAGATTTAGACAAACAGAGATTTAGATAAACAGAGTGAATTTTTGAATCATTAAAAAATGTTTTTCTCAAGATCACATAGCCCAAGTGGAAAGATGCTGTGTTTATTGGACCACAAATCAGAAAACTTTCAGAGTCGTTTCTCTTCGGGATTTTGTGCAACGAAAGAGAAAAGAGTCATGGTCCTATAGTGAATGACTGTTGTTCCGCTACAAAAAAATTAGGTTAGAATATCACTAAAAACAACTTCTTACCCAGTTTGTTTTTTGAGACGTAGCATAACTTCAGAGTGGAGTATAATGGCTTCAAGACTTCTAGTTTTAGTGAAATCCAGGTTCTGCATTTTGTATAACTAATTATTCACTAACATTCACCCCGGGAGCTCTTTTTTACTGACAATAACTAATCTGTTATTAACTTTAGTGCTATGTGGATATTTTTAGTTCGAAGATTATGATCAAATGAAACATAAAATTCGCGAAAACATGATTCAGGTGAAATGCTACAAAAATACGACGACAATAACAGAAAAAGTATCAGCAAGCTCCAAAGACAACTAAAACATTAGAGCACAATTTTCTGTGGTCACTTGTACCACAACAGCACTGATATCTTATTACGTGGAGCTAATATCCATGATCATATTTAAATATAAGTGGATTAATATGTTAACTGACGTTTATCAAACACCATGCATTTAGAATACGGAAATATGTAATAAAATTATATATTTCTCGATTTCCATCATTTACGTTCCTATGCGTAACTGGTAGTTCTCTCTCACAACGGTTCTTCAAATGTTTAGACGTTTATTTGATGACATACACGTGAAAATCTACATCCGTCTTGACTGCGTCATTTGCTGTTTCGTACCATTCTTGGCTTCTAATTCAGCCCTGTCCCATAGGATAATGCGAGGTGGCGCAGTGCTCGATGCCACCGATTGTCACTCAGGCCCAATAAAGTACAAGTTCCCGTCTGTCCACTAAGATTTGGGTTTCCATGGTTTTCTTAAATCGAAGGAAATCCAAGGATGATTCATATAGAATAGACAAGCCTGATTTCCCTCCCCACCGACCCTCATTTCCATACATTTGTTTAATTCTTGTCGCCGACGGTACGTTAAATGCAAATATCCCTCCAATATTGTATAGCCTCTCTGTTGAATTACTTCGGGTTGTTCGTTGGTTACTGTCTTCTCACAACAGCTCTGAGACTCGCGTCAGTTTTCAGCCTGCCAGAAAAGCCAGTTGCAAAATACGGAGTTGGCTGCAGCTGCAGTTGACTCAAAACTGAAGTGAATCAAATGGCTCTGAGCACTATGGGACTCAACATCTGAGGTCATCAGTACCCTAGAACTTAGAACTACTGAAACCTAACTAACCTAAGGACATCACAAACATCCATGCCCGAGGCAGGATTCGAACCTGCGACCTTAGCAGTCACCCGGTCCCGGACTGAAGTGCCTAGAACCGCACGGCTACCGCGGCTGGCGACTCAAAACTTCACAGGTTTTCATAGCATATGGGTGCTGACATGACAGACTTTCCTGACCAGCATCGTGAAAGGACGGAGGGCGTTCAGTAAGCAGTGCAACACTTTTTTTTCATCTTGGCCAATTTCGGTTGAAGGAATAAAGAATTTGAAACTTCGTTGCAGATTAAAATTGTGTGCCGGACTGAGACTCGAACTCGGGACCTTTGCCTTTCGCGGGCAAGTGCTCTACCAACTGAGCTACCCAAGGTACTGGCAGAAGTAAAGTTGTGAGAACGGGGCGTGAGTCGTGCTTGGGTAGCTCAGTTGGTAGAGCACTTGCCTGCGAAAGGCAATGGTCCCGAGTTCAAGTCTCGATCCGGCACATCTGCGAGGAAGTTTCATATCAGCGCACACTCCGCTGCAGGGTGAAAATCTCATACTGGAATGAGGAATTTGTCGGGGGACAGTGTGGAATATTCCCGCTTAGCCCCTATAGTGTCATGAACTTCCGCTGTACATACCCTTCAAAATAACGTCTATAACGGGCTGCATCCTAAGCAGAGCGCTGCCATTGAGTTTCTTTTCGGAGGAAACAAGAGCGTCGCAGATAATGATGGGGACTTACAGAATGTCAACGGAGACCTGTCAGTGAAAAAAGCACGGTGAATCAATGGGAGAGGAGTGACGTCACGCGGGACTGTCAGATCTCATGCGCGCCGGCCGGCCGCGCACAGCTGTGACTCATGCAATGTTGATACGTGCGGACACTCTCATTCGAGTTGATAGAGGGATCACATTCAAATACCTCGCTGCTCAACTGGACGTCACTGTTGGTAGTGCTGACACGCTCGTCTACCATTTGGGGTACTCAAGGGTGTGTACTGGCTGAGTTCCTGGGTTCCCAGGTTCTATTCCCGGCGGGGTCAGGGATTTTCTCTGCTCGTGATGATTGGGTGTTGTGTGCTGCCCTTAGGTTAGTTAGGTTCAAGTAGTTCTAAGTTCCAGGGGACTGATGACCATAGATGTTAAGTCCCATAGTGCTCAGAGCCATTTTTTTGGCTGAGTTCCTCTCCACCTCAAAGAAGACCATCAAGTGCACCGAAGGACGATCCGTGCTGTACCGCTTGCGCATTACGAGGCTGATCGTGTCAGGATTTGTCGAGCCCATGAAACACGGGTTCATCACTTTTAACCGGAAATAAAATGGCAGTTAATGGAGATTGGCGCTACTCCAGTTCTCCTCCGAAGAAAAAGTCCAGAGCCACACCGTCAGCCGGCGTTTTAGGACTCTGAAGGGGTTATTCTGTTTTATATCCTCCCTCGTGGTGCAACAATCAACTGTGAAATGTGTTGTGCTGCACTCAGTGAACTGAAGAAACAACTTCACTGTGTTAGTCGCCAAGAATATGCAAACGTCCTCATGACAACACAATTACACACACAACTTTGGACACTGGACTTCCTTGTTTGCATTCCACGGGAGGCAGTACGTGGATGATGAGGAGGCGGGCATACAGGCCCTTCCAATAAGATGGCGTGGGGCTGTCGCACTGACCGGAGACGATATTGAAAAACAGGGCATCGCAGCCAAAAGAGTGGAGAATAATATGGTGTATTTGAATCCTGCATAAATCAACCTCCTTTAAAAAAATTTCTTGTCACTTACTGATTCACATTACTTAATGAATGCCCCTCTTATACAGGGTGATCCATCGATCGTGATAGATGGCGATGTAATAGTTACAAACATATAGCTCGCAATTTTAGACGAACAGTTCGTAGCAGGTAGGATTTTTAAATTAAAATACAGAACGTAGATACGTTTGAACATTTTATTTCGGTTGTTCTAATGTGATAGATGTACCTTTGTGAACTTATCATTTCTGAGAAAGGATGCTGTTACAGCGTGATTACCTGTAAATACTACATAACTGCAATAAATTCTCAAAATGATGCCCGTCAACCTCAATGCTTTGGCAATACGTGTAACGACATTCCTCTCAACAGCGACTAGTTCGCCTTCCGTTATGTTCGCACATGCATTGACAATGCGCTGACGCATGTTGTCAGGCGTTGTATTGTCGGTGGATCACGATAGCAAATATCCTTCAACTTTCCCCACAGAAAGATATATTGGGACGTTAGATCCGGTGAACGTGCGGGCCATGGTATGGTGCTCCTACGACCAACCCACCTGTCATGAAATATGCTATTCAATACCGCTTCAACCGCACGCGAGCTATGTGCCGGACATCCATCATGTTGGAAGTTCATCGCCAAGCTGTCACGCAGTGAAACATCTTGTAGTAACATCGGTAGAACATTACGTACGAAATCAGCATACATTGAACCATTTAGATTGCCATAGATGAAATGGGGGCCAATTATCTTTCCTCCCACAATTCCGCACCATACATTAACCCGCCAAGTTCGCTGATGTTCTACTTGTCGCAGCCATCGTGGATTTTCCGTTGCGCAATAGTGCATATAATGCCAGTTTATGTTACCGCTGTTGGTGAATGACGCTTCGTCGCTTCGTCACTAAATAGAACGCGTGCAAGAAATCTGTCATCGTCCCGTTATTTCTCTTGTGCCCAGTGGCAGAGCTGTACACGACGTTCAAAGTCGTCGCCATGCAAATCCTGATGCATAGAAATATGGTACGGGTGCAATCGATGTTGATGCAGCATTCTGAACACCGACGTTTTTGAGATTCTTGATTATCGCGCAATTTGCCTGCTAGTGATATGCTGGTTAGCCGCCATAGCAGCTAAAATACTTAGTTGGGCATCATCATTTGTTGCAGGTCATGGTAGACGTTTCACATGTGGCTGACCACTTTCTGCTTCCTTACATAATGTAACTATCCGGCGAACGATCCGGGCACTTGGATGATGTCGTCCAGGATACCGAGCAGCATACATACCACACGCCCTTTGGGCATTTTGGTCACAGTAGCCATACATCAACACGATATCGACCTTCTCCGCAATTGGTAAACGGTTCATTTTAACACGGGTAATGTACCACGAAGCAAATACCGTCCGCACTGGCGGAATGTTACGTGATAACACGTACTGTTTAAAAAAAAAAACGCAGTTGATATCCGTTTGACCTATGGCAGCGCCATCTAGCAGGCCAACCATAGCGCCATCTGGTTTCCCCCTTCAAGCTACACGAGTTTCGGTCTTTGTAGGTTTTTTCATTTGATGCTTATTTCTTGAGATATTTGGCCCGGTCACTATCAATGGAAGAGGAGGAGATTATTGTTTAACGTCCCGTCGACAATGAGGTCATTAGAGACGGAGCGCAAGCTCGGGTGAGGGAAGGACGGGGAAGGAAATCGGCCGTGCCCTTTCAAAGGAAACATCCCGGCATTTGCCTGAAGCGATTTAGGGAAATCACGGAAAACCTAAATCAGGATGGCCGGAGACGGGATTGAACCGTCGTCCTGCCGAATACTATCAATGGACCACCCTACATACAACTTAAATGCGATTAGGACTCTTTCAATAAAAGATTACTAAGATCGCTTGAGTCCCTTTAGTCAAGATGTCGTATGCCTGTGTGACACGCGTTACTCAGTTTCATTCTGGAGTAAATTGTCCTCCAAGTTTGTTTCTAAAACATGTAAAAAAAAGTCCGACTCCAGTGTACTCTATTGGGAAATAGCCTTGACAACGAAATTCTCTTTCCAGATATGACTCTCTTACTAAATTTGCTTTGATACAACGTGTAGGAAGTTTGCAAAACGCTGTTGCAAGTGTCGTACCTTATACAGCACTGTATACACAGCAAACACACACTGTTTCTCAGGATATTAGATTATATTCGACAGATTAACGGCTTCCGCACAGCAGTGAGTGATGAACAAAGCGTAATAAATGAATCTGCAGCTACAGTGAACTTGATGCGAGACTCACCCCTGCCGCAAACATCTCGGGCTTCATCGCCGGTCCCTTGGTGTTGAACTCAGCGAGAGTGTCGGCGGGAGTCTCCTTCTTCTGTAAACACAAGATACTTCGTTTCATCAGAGAAATGTTGGCAGCACTGTTTATGTTACACAGCTGATCTCGATTATCTGCAGGAGAATTACGTGGCGTACGCGTTATCCGGGCCCTCAATCTCCCACTTGTTTTTGCGATTGTAATTGTTCAGGAAGATAGTCGTTGGTTCCTGTTAGTGGAAAACAATGTCTGAAAAGCGAAACCATCTTTTAAAGATGGAGTAGAAACTAAAAGTAATACACAAACTTGAAAACGGCAGTACTGGTTCCTGAAATCGGGCACTGATTAGCAATGTCGGTAAACTACGATCCATCATAGCCCGAAAAACAAAGCCAAAATAATACAGTCTCCTTACAGTTTCTTACTAGAGGTAAGCAAAACTGTTAGTTTCCGAAAATTACAACAGTTACTCGAGCTGGCTCTGTTTTCGGAATTTTCGTTAACAATGTTTGAGAGGTTTTCGGTGTTTCATATAAAATGGAGATCGTGACCTAATGTGAAACGGAATTATCAATGCAGCTTCAGAAGTTACTTTCAAAAATAGAGTGCGCGTTAAATTTCACTGTGCTATTAAAAGTAAAATTTTAATAAGGGCTTATACCAGGACTGAATGCTCTCTGTCTGTCTCTCTCTCTCTCTCTGTTTTTCGGTATTACAACAGCTGCTTTTATCAATGTAAACAAACAAAAATAATTATACATGTCTTACAGCAAATCCCTCAATATGCTTATGATGTTTCATACTTACTTAAACCTAGCTCCGCGGATCTTCTAACCGGCAGATTCAATGTTAGGTGTGAGTTTTCTAAGGTTTCCTTAATTCGTCGTGTACATTGGGTAAGATAATTTATTATCGCAAAAATCGCATTTCGCAAACTCCTCTAAAATAGTGAAGCACTCCCACATTTGGCTGGTTCTGAATTTCTTCATCTTAGTTCAACGTCGGCGGCGAAACCGGACGAAACGTGCCCTTGTAGTGTCTTCGACAAGTGAAACAGGAATAAACTCAGGTTACCCGGAGTTTTGGTTGCCACTAAACGCTAGTATTTCAATATCTTTGAAAATAACGAGTCATTACATCAATTATTTCAATGGAAGAGTCAATACTGTGGGGCCACGTGGTTTATCCATGGCTTGATACACGAGACCATCTTAGATGTAGGTTGATCGGTAAACAGATGGCGCAGTATTAGGAGTTACTCACCAGTTATTTCCTTGGTACTTCGAACATCACGTGGTCATTGTATTCATTATTCGTGGAAAGAAAAAGCAAGACCGAAGGGTAATTATGAAAGTACGGCTTTCGAACGTTGGCAAGTCGATGGCGTACGATATTTGCCGTTATTGAAATGAATATTCAATAACCGGTTAGTTATTCCAGTTAAGTTATTTATCGCCGCCTCTAGTTCTGAGTCATTTGAAAGTTTTCCGAAGTGGAGGAGTACGCAGAACTCGAGAAAGCCATGTTGAAATGGTTTCAGCACAAAGGAGCAGAGGGTATACAGGTATAAGGCCCAATATGCGCCCTGCAGGCCGAATTTTCTTCGAAACCTTGAGCCATGAACGGGATTTTAATGCATCTACAGGCTGGTTAACAAGATTTAAACAACTTCGTGGTTTCAGGGAGATTTTCGTCGAAGGAGAGAAGTTAATTGCGGATAATAAGACTACTTCTAGATTTTTTAATAATTTCCACGGATTTACTGCACGAGAAAATGTAGAGTTGGAGCAAAAATACAATGCGAACGAAACCTAGTTGGTTTGGAAGTGCCCACCAAAGGAGATTTTAGATTTAGGAACAGAGCGTAGTGCACCTGGTTATAAATCAAACAAGAAAAGGAAAGCTGTATTGCGTTGTGATAAAATAAAGTTAATCTTGTAACAGGTAAATCTAAAAAACCGCTCTGTTTCAAAGGAAAGAGACACAGAATTTACTTATCCATTATTGTCACCAGATAGGGGTGGACTGCACAATAAAAACATTTGAAGCATGGTTCCATAATTGCCTTGTGCCACACGTGCGAGAACATTTAATTTTGAAGTGTCCACCTGCAAGGGCTGTAATGTTACTGGACAGTGTACATCTACATCTACATCTACATTTATACTCCGCAAGCCACCCAACGGTGTGTGGCGGGGGGCACTTTATGTGCCACTGTCATTACCTCCCTTTCCTGTTCCAGACGCGTATGGTTCACGGGAAAAACAACTGTCTGAAAGCCTACGTGCGCGCTCGAATCTCTCTAATTTTACATTCGTGATCTCCTCGGGAGGTATAAGTAGGGGGAAGCAATATATTCGATACCTCATCCAGAAACGTAGTCTCTCGAAACCTGGCGAGCAAGCTACACCGCGATGCAGAGCGCCTCTCTTGCAGAGTCTGCCACTTGAGTTCGTTAAACATCTCCGTAACGCTATCACGGTTACCAAATAACCCTGTGACGAAACGCGCCGCTCTTCTTTGGATCTTCTCTATCTCCTCCGTCAAACCGATCTGGTACGGATACCACACTAATGAGCAATACTCAAGTATAGGTCGAACGAATGTTTTGTACGCCACCTCCTTTGTTGATGGACTACATTTTCTAAGGACTCTCCCAATGAATTTCAACATGGTATCCGCCTTACCAACAATTAATTTTATATGATCATTCCACTTCAAATCGTTCCTCACGCATACTCCCAGATATTTTACAGAAGTAACTGCTACCAGTGTTTGTTACGCTATCATATAATCATACAATAAAGGCTCCTTCTTTCTCTGTATTTGCAATACATTACATTTGTCTATGTTAATGGTCAGTTGCCACTCCCTGCACCAAGTGCCCATCCGCTGCAGATCTTCCTGCATTTCGCTACAATTTTCTAATGCTGCAACTTCTCTGTATACTACAGCATCATCCGCGAAAAGCCGCATGGAACTTCCGACACTATCTACTAGGTCATTTATATACGTAGTAAAAAGCAATAGTCGCATAACACTCCCCTGTGGCAAGCCAGAGGTTACTTTAACGTCTGTAGACGTCTCTCCATTGGTAACAACATGCCGTGTTCTGTTTGCTAAAAACTCTTCAATCCAGCCGCACAGCTGGTCTGATATTCCGTATGTTCTTACTTTGTTTATCAGGCGACAGTGCGGAACTGTATCGAACGCCTTCCGGAAGTCAAGAAAAATAGCATCTACCTGGGAGCCTGTATCTAATATTTTCTGGGTCTCATGAACAAATAAAGCGAGTTAGGTCTCCCACGATCGCTGTTTCCGGAATCCGTGTTGATTACTACAGAGTAGATTCTGGGTTTCCAAAAACGACATGATACTCGATCAAAAAACATGTTCCAAAATTCTACAACAGACTGACGTGAGAGATATAGGTCTATAGTTTTGCGCATCTGCTCGACGAATCGTTTTGAAGATTGGGACTACCTGTGTTCTTTTCCAATCATTTGGAACCTTCCGTTCCTCTAGAGACTTGCGGTGCACGGCTGTTAGAAGGGGGCAAGTTCTTTCGCGTACTCTGTGTAGAATCGAATTGGTATCCCGTCAGGTCCAGTGGACTTTTCGCTCTGTTTCAAAGGAAAAGAAACGCAGAATTTACTTATCCATTATTGTCACACACACACACACAGCACAGGTTGAGAGATGCTAGAAGAGACGATCCTGCAGAGGAGTTGCCTTTGGTGTTAGTAACTAGGATCGAGTTATCGATGACGTCTCTAAGTAGTTCAATACATTAATGAGCCCTCCATGTTCACTAGCATTTACTTAATTTCGGATTAAATGCAAAATTTTGGAAATGGTTCTCGAGAGGTCGATACATCGTATAAGAAAGAAGTTGTTCTCAAATAGATTGCCGGGATGATATTTGTTAATACAATTTCACAATTACTGGAACAATATTGTCCTGTCACATTACACTTCATAATATAAAAAAAATCTTAAGCAAATAATGTTGGTTTTTAGTTTCGGTGTTTATTTTTACCTAAATAAGACGAGGCACCTGAGCACATACACACACACACACACACACACACACACACACACACACACACACACTGACACATCACAGGTTGTTTTACACGTCTCTGACATATTATGTAGATAGGACGTAGAGTGGCAGCGATGCACTCCATTAATATTGTGAAAAGTTTTCCCTTTCTAAACTTGTTCTAGAGATTTTAAGTAATTTGTTTCATAGTAATACTAAATCTCATGTGATGCATCTAGAACAAACACAGAGGAAAATCACTCCTCCCTTTAAAGTGACGTGATTTATGTAGTTTGTTGCTATGTAAATTAACGTCTCAGTTTAATTTTGCAGAAAGAGACACACGTAGATGATAGGTCGGTGACTGATGGAGAAATCCACGGAACTTTGAATAGGGAAGGTTATGGGCCGTTACCAAGTGGTAAATAAGGCTATTGAAAGCATAGGTAAATGGTAGACGTTTGTGCATGAGGTGAGCGGGCAGATTACGACTTGCTATTACACTTGATACATATTCTTAAGCAAATAATGTTTTTTTTTGTTTCATAGTTTATTTTTGCCTAAATAACACCAGGACCCCAGGCGCGCGCACACACACACATACTCACACACAGGCACTCACACTGACACAGCACAGGTTGAGAGATGCTAGAAGAAACGCGCCTGCAGAGGAGTTGCCTGTGAAGGTGTTAGTAGCTAGGTATCGAGTTATCGATGACGTCTTGAAATAGTTCAATACATTAATGAGCCCTCCATGTTCACTAGCCTGGATTTAATTTCAGATTAAATGCAAAATTTTGGGAAGGGTTCTCGAGAGGTCGAGTGCATTGGTCAACATATCTAGTTTATAAATCTGATGTTCTTATGTGTACGGATCTTTCTGGATACATATGTACAGGAGTCAGGACAGCTGCCAAAGTTTTGTTGCGCAAGCTGTCGGCACATTATAAGCCGCTTGCATACCTTAGAGTCATATGAATATTATTCTACGAAATGGTAGTATCTGTGCTAATAAACAACTTCTGTAACTTCTGATGACGTTCGAGGATCACGCGGAGTGTTCCGAATCGGTTCTGATTAGCAGTTAGGTTTTGATCCACTTGTTGTTGTGGTCTTCAGTCCTGAGACTGGTTTGATGCAGCTCTCCATGCTACTCTATCCTGTGCAAGCTTCTTCATCTCCCAGTACCTACTGCAACCTACATCCTTCTGAATCTGCTTAGTGTATTCGTCTCTTGGTCTCCCTCTACGATTTTTACCCCCCACACTACCCTCCAATACTAAACTGGTGATCCCTTGATGCCTCAGAATATGTCCTACCAACCGACCCCTTCTTCTAGTCAAGTTGTGCCACAAACTTCTCTTCTCCCCAATCCTATTCAACACTTCCTTATTAGTTATGCGATCTACTCATCTAATCTTCAGCATTCTTCTGTAGCACCCTCTTCTTGTCCAAACTAGTTATCGTCCATGTTTCACTTCCATACGTGGCTACACTCCACAAAAATACTTTCAGATACGACTTCCTAACACTTAAATCCATACTCGATGTTAACAAATTTCTCTTCTTCAGAAATGCTTTCCTTGCCATTGCCAGTCTACATTTTATATCCTCTCTACTTCGATCATAATCAGTTATTTTGCTCCACAAATAGCAAAACTCCTTTACTTCTTTAAATGTATCATTTCCTAATCTAATTCCCTCAGCATCACCCGACTTCATTCGACTACATTCCATGATCCTCGTTTTGTTTTTGTTTATGTTCATCTTATACCCTCCTTTCAAGACACTGTCCATTCCGTTCAACTGCTTTTCCAAGTCCTTTGCTGTCTCTGACAGAAATATAATGTCATCGGCGAACCTCAAAGTTTTTATTTCTTCTCTATGGATTTTAATACCTACTCCGAATTTTTCTTTTGTTTCCTCTACTGCTTGCTCAATATACAGATTGAATAATATCGGGGAGAGATTACAACCCTGTCTCACTCCCTTCCGAACCACTGCTTCAGTTTGATGTCGCTCGACTCTTGTAACTGCCATCTGGTTTCTGTACAAATTGGAAAATTAAACTCTGGCTTATATTCAACTTTATCTCTTGGAGAGCGTTAAGTTCAGAATTTTGTATAAGCAAAGCTGAATGTCATCATATAAAGGTGCGACTGGGACTGTAGATGCTTGAGAACGACGTTACGCAGGAGCAGCTTGCAGTTTGGTGATTGTTTATCCACCTATAGTATTTTCGTACTGCTTATCATAAGACGTGTGTGGGCCAAGCTAGTAAAACCTGTCATTTTCACAATACCCGCATGTAGTATTGTCGGCTTTGGTGTTTTACATATCCTTATGACGCTTGGATCCAATATTTGGTGACTACAGAGAAGGGAAGCAATCGATATGAAATAAAAAGGTAGATAATAATGTCTCGCAATGGTAAAGTGTTATTGAGTAATAATAGAAGTGCCCCAATCAAACATGACTGTATGAGTTCTACACCACGCCCACGGACATAGAATGAGTACCACACCACACTCATACACATATTAAAGAGAGGAGGGCTCCTCCTATTTGCAGAAGAAACAATTGGTTACTATAATAATCAGGATAATCAGGTCTATTACCGAAAAGTAGAACACATGGGTCCGCACCGAGATGGTCAAAAGTATCCGGACACCTGGCTGAAAATGACTTACAAGTTCGTGGCGCCCTCCATCGGTAATGCTGGAATTCAATATGGTGTTGGCCCACCCTTAGGCTTGATGACAGCTTCCACTCTCGCAAGCATACGTTCAATAAGGTGCTGGAAGGTTTCTTGAGGAATGGTAACTCATTCTTCACGGAGTGCTGCACTGAGGAGAGGTATCGATGTCGGTCGGTGAGGTCTGGCGCGAAGTCGGAGTTCCAAAACACCCCAAAGGTCCTCTATAGGAATCAGGTCAGGACTTGCGCATGCCAGTCCATTATGGAGATGTTATAGTCGTGTAACGACTCCGCCACATGCCATGCATTATGAACAGGTGCTCGATCGTGTTGAAAGAGGCAATCGCCATCCCCGAATTGCTCTTCAACTGTGGGAAGCAATAAAGTGCTTGAAACATCAATGTGGGTCTGTGCTGTGACAGTGCCACGCAAACCAACAAGTGGTGCAAGCCCCTCCATGAAAAACACGACCACACCATAACACCACCGCCTCCGAATATTACTGTTGGCACTACACACGCTGGCAGATGACGTTCATCGGGCATTCGCCATACCCACACCCTGCCATCGAATCGTCCCATTGTGTGCCGTGTTTCGTCAATCCACACAACGTTTTTCCATTGTTCAATCGTCCAATGTTCATGATCCTTACACCAAGCGAGGCGTCGTTTGGCATTTACCAGAGTGATGTGTGGCTTATGAGCAGCCGCTCGACCGTGAAATTCAATTTTTCTCACCTCCCGCCTAACTGTCATAGTACTTGCAGTGGATTCTGATGCAGGTTGGTCTGTACGCTTTTGTGCTGTACGTGTGACTTCACGTTTCGACTTCACTACCACATCGGAAACAATGGACCTAGGGATGTTTAGGAGTGCTCTCGTGTACAGACGTATGACGCATGTGACACCCAATCACCTGACCACGTTCGAAGTCCGTGACTTCCGCGGAGCGCCCCATCCTACTCTGGTTCAAATGGTTCAAATGGCTCTAAGCACTAGGCGACTTAACATATGAGGTCATCAGTCCCCTAGAACTTAGAACTGCTTAAACCTAACTAACCTAAGGACACCAAACACATCCACGCCCGAGGCAGGATTCGAACCTGCGACCGTAGCGGTCCCGCTGTTCCAGACTGAAGCGCCTAGAACCGCTCGGCCACACCGGTCGGCCATCCTACTCTCTCACGCTGTCTAATGACTGCTGAGGTTACTGATGTGGAGTACCTGGCAGTAGAAGGCAGCACAATGCACATGATATGATAAACGTATGTTTCTGGGAGTGTCCAGATACTTTTGATCACATAGGGTTAATCCCGGAACGCCTAATAGTTGGACAAGGCATTCTCCACCGACTAAGTGCCACAGGCATGGATTTCCATCCCACAAACTGACATCCAGTAACAGAACGATAAAATTCATTCACGTTTGCATGCCTGCATTGAACGTTCTGGCTGTTTAACCTATTTTTAATGTACCAGCATTTCAAATTTGCAATGGCTCCTTACGAGCTTACATTAAGCTCTGATCTTGCAATTTTAATCACTAAAATATGTTAGCTAGGCAAATGTATTCCAGAAATTTCATCCTCTACATTAATTACTTTTTGGTGTTGCGACTTTTCTCCGTTAGTGTCATTTCCCTGAAGCCAAATTAGTGTCAGAAATGGGGACTGCAATCGTAAAATTTAGTGCTGTGAACTGATCAGTTTGAGATCTAGAGTGCGACGTAATTCTGAAAGTACATATGATTCAGAAATTTCTGAACCTCTACGGTACTGTTGAACGAATCAAAACTTGTGCAAACCAATACGGGAGACCGATGGCAGCAGAAAACTGAGGTGCAACCAAGAGACTTGGTACTGTATGATATTTGAAACTAGCTTTTTGCTCGTATATTTCTCGTATTAACGGAAAAAGTTAGCAGTTACGCTTTTTTATGCATCTGAAGATTAAGACGGTTCTATATACCTTTCGAAGTTAAAAGAAAAAATAGATACAGCTACTAATGCACTTTATAAAAATACGAATATAGTCCGAAAACAAAGACATTACCATTGACATTGATGATAACAGGGTTCAGATTCAAATAAAGTAGCAGATTGTTTCCGCATTAGAGCACCATTAGATGATGACAGACAACACCGTAGCAAAGCAATTTCTGACGCTACCGTGCGGCGTAAAGTAGGCTGTCGGCTAATTGAACGACCATTCTACCGCATTTTAATGAAACTTCATAAATGAATATATGGACGTACAAATGTGTGAGATCAAAGAATACATGGAGGAACATAAATGGGAGCGGACGTGGTGGTTCAGGAAGACAGCACCGACATCACAACTGCGGTATGCACACGCAAAACATGTACAATGGTTAGGAACGAGTCGAATGCAGAGGAGCAACACTCGATCGCAATAAACGTGAACTGACAACAGCTAGGGAAGTGGTAGATTACGTTCTTCTATTAACCTCAGCCACTACTGGACGCCATACACAGACAAATACAAAATTTGAATGAACCACATAACAAAGGTGGCAGAGAACATGAACCGTAAATGAAGCAGCGGTTTATGATCTGGGGAAATAACTCCGAGGTCGAGGAAAATGTTTATAAAAAAGATACTCCAAAATAAAATACAAAAGTATTGGAAATCCAATATTAGTAATCGGTAAGTTTTGGGGAATAGTACGTGAGTAACTATGCGGAAGTCATGAAGAGCAACAAACAATTAAGAAACTAACATTCTTGTAATTGAAATTTCCTGGTGGATTAAAACTGTGAACTAGACCGAGACTCGAACTCGGGACCTTTGTATTTCGCGGGCAAGTTCTCCACTATCTGAGCTACACAAGCGCGACTCACGCGCCGACCTCACAGCTTTACTTCTGCCAGTACCCCCTCTCTACCTTCCTTGTTTCACAGAAGCTCTCCTGCTTGGGTAGCTCGGATAGTGGAGCACTTTCCCGCTAAATTCAAAAGTCACGAGTTCGAGACTCGATCCGGTACACAGTTTCTATCTGCCAGGAAGTTTCGTATCAGCGCACACTCTGCTGCAGAGTGAAAAATCTCATTCTGGACTCATTATTATTATTTATTTGCTACTGATGCGTGTCACCTGATTCGGGTATCTTCAGACTGGATGATATTAAATGACGTTAGGCACACAGGGTACCGATCATAAAAAACTGCCTAGCAAATGATTGCCCTCGTCAAATATTCGGAAATATTGTACGGTGTCCATGCTGAGGCATGCAGCGCACTCTAGTGAATACAAAAGAGAATCATTCCTAGATGCGGGGTCTACGTCAATACCTGGAGTGAAAGAATTGGAAAGGAAACGGTATGGGGAAGAGATAGGAAAGAAGTAACGACTTCCAGCGGCACAAGGCCTTGCGAAAAAGCAGCGGCGACAGTTGAAAATTTTTTCCGGACCGGGACACGCACCCGTATGGTCCGCTTCTCTAGAATGGTTGTCCTAACCGCCTCGGCCATCCGGACACGATTTCCGTCAGACTCAGTTACCCAACTTAACGCTCTGTGCACCGCAACGAACCCCGCCAATTAACCCCTGGTTCACTGATTTCTAGTTGCCACAAGAGTTCTAACGTTGTCCATCCTCAGTGAAACATTGACGGATGTCGCGCAAGTAGAATTATAGATGTTATCGGTGTATGGTCTCTCACACATGTGCGACATTTCTATAACATACAGGGTGTTTCAAAAATGACCGGTATATTTGAAACGGCAATAAAAACTAAACGAGCAGCGATAGAAATACACCGTTTGTTGCAATATGCTTGGGACAACAGTACATTTTCAGGCAGACAAACTTTCGAAATTACAGTAATTACAATTGTCAACAACAGATGGCGCTGCGGTCTGGGAAACTCTATAGTACTGTAAGTAGGCTGCTTAGGTTTTCTTATTGGTAACGCCACATAGCGCTCCGTATAAAAATCACTGGCTGTGCCGTGTGCAGTCTGTGGCTGGTTTGCATTGTTGTCTGCCATTGTAGTGTCGGGCAGCGGCAGCTGGATGCTAACAGCGCTTAGCGTTGCGCAGTTGGAGGTGAGCCGTAAGCAGTGGTGGACGTGGGGAGAGAGATGGCGGAGTTTTGAAATTTGTAAGAATTGGTGTCATGAACTGATGTATATATTGTGACTATAAAGGTAAATACATTGTTTGTTCCCTATTAAAATCTTTCATTTGCTAACTATGCCTATCAGTAGTTAGTGCCTTCAGTAGTTTGAATCTTTTATTTAGCTGGCAGTAGTGGCGCTCGCTGTATTGCAGTAGCTTGAGTAACGAAGATTTTTGTGAGGTAAGTGATTTGTGAAACGTATAGGTTAATGCTAGTCAGGGCCATTCTTTCGTAGGGATTTTTGGAAGTCAGATTGCGTTGCGCTAAAAAATATTGTGTTTCAGTTTAAGCACAGTCTTGTAATAATTTTTCTAAGGGGACGTTTCATATGTCGACCCTTAGCCGAGGATACCTCACTGGATCTTCTGATTTTTTCTTGTAGTTTGTGTAATTAATGTAGATTTTTTTTATTGCTAGCGCATAATCATAGAGGGAATTTCCTTTGTAGTTGTAGTCTTTCATTGTTGTACAGTACAACAATTGTGGCATGCATGTAGAGTTGCACCAAGTATTTCGCAGCTGCGCTTGCAATTAACTAGATATTATTTTCAGTGCTATGTTAATGTGTTCTCTTATTTTTGCTCTTCAAATTGTGCTTTTCTGTGTTATCGTGTGAAATATTGTGACAATAATGGCGTCTGAAAAACGTAATACTAGGCTCCAAAGTAAACTGAGAAATGACAGTGAAGACGAAAGCAATGTGTTAGCGCCACCATGTAATGAATTCACAAATGTTCAAAGTAGTAATTTGGTAATAGTGCATAGGGAAATGGAGCGGGCTGCAAATAATGGTGTAGGAAGTGAAACAGTTAGTGAACAGGGAAGCATTATCGATCGATTGGTCGGCAACAGCTCGCGTCAGGAATCCGATATGACAGGACACAATCTTGCAAATACTGTACATTCAGGTTTTGCGTCCTCACCGTTTTCTCAAATAAGCCGAGACACATTTTCTGCTTGTCAAACTGTGAATGTTGCCGGTGCAAATGCACTGCCGAAAACATAGATGATCAGATTCCAGACACTAATACATTATTATTGCAATTAATGCAACAAATGAAACAAAACCAGAGACAAACACAGCAACAGTTAGACACAATGGAACAAAATCAGAGACAAACACAGCAACAGCTGGACACAATGGAACATAATTTTCAAAAGTTAGACACAATGGAACAAAATCAGAGACAAACACAGCAACAGTTAGACACAATGGAACAAAATCAGAGACAAACACAGCAACAGCTGGACACAGTGGAACATAATCTTCAAAAGTTAGACACAATGGAACAAAATCAGAGACAAACACAGCAACAGTTGGACACAATGGAACATAATCTTCGGAAGTTAGACACCACAATTGAACAAACACGTGAAGATTTAACTACTGAGCTGTATAACATTGAATCGAAATGTCAAAAAATCTGTAATGACGTAAAAACACAAATTTGTGAGCATTTTCAACTTATTTTTTCGCGGCATGAAAACTCATTACAGAATCAGCCATAAAAAAACTGCAAACTATTGTTCGTGAAACTCACGACACCTTGCAAGCTAAAATGGACTCAGTTGCAACCACCGATTCGGTTACGCAACTTGCAAGAACTCAGGAAAACTTAAAGGACACAGTAGATTCGATTTCAACACAAATGGACACTCTGAAACTTGGTTCAGAAAAACACACTGAGGAAATGTGTTCACTATCGGAGAAAGTAGCCGAACTTTCGGATCAGTTCACTAATTTATCTACGAAGGTAGATGATAATCTGAATGACACAAAACCGCTAGTCTTTAATGACACAGAAGAGTTCGAACAAATTAGGAAATTAAAACAAAATCAGAATCAAATTAGTACGCAACACCAAAGAGAAATCCGGGAAGTACAAGATCAGCTGACGCAGGTAATACAACAATTACGTATTTCTGAGGACACTCGCGCTCCAATACGGGAAGAGGGACATAGAAATACGGAACAGCCACAAAATAATAATACAGGGCACTTCCGAAATTATGAAAGAAATTGGCAAGGTACACCGAATTCTGAGATGGAACCGCCGAAGCGACGTAACAATGACCCATATGTTACCTGCCGAGACGATGATTTTGACTATAAGCTGTTCATTACTACACGTAAATTCAAAACATTTAAGAATTCTGGAAACGACATTCATCCACAAGCGTGGCTCCATCAATTCTCTCATTTTTTTTCCTCCCAACTGGTCACTAGAGCACAGATTAGAATTTATGTGTGGCTACTTAGAGAATGAACCAGCTGTAAGAATGCGATCGGTCATTCACGATTGCCACAGTGAAGGAGAATTTTACCATGCCTTCCTCTCAGCATATTGGTCCCAAGCCACACAAGACCGAGTAAAACATGGCATCATGATGATGAAACATTTCGAACAATCTGAATTTTCCAGTCTTGTCAAATATTTTGAAGACATGTTGCACAAGAATCAGTACCTGTCAAACCCATACAGCCCGTCAGAACTCATCTGCATTTGCTTAATCAAATTGCCTGAACATTTACGGCATATTATTTTGGCAGGTCGTTGCAAAGACGACATTGAAGCTTTTCAGGGACTCTTACAAGAATTAGAAATTGACACTAACAATCGCGGAACGCGAAAACAGGAACACAACAATTACAGGTCACATCCGTCGCAATTCCGCGATGAAAGAAATAATAACTGGACACGACAAGGCTATTCTCACAATACAAATCGTGACCAAAACAGACACCACCCGTATGACAACCGTTGGCAGAGTAGTAATAATTACAGGGAAAGGTCACCTCTCCGCGGTAATGACTATCACAGAGACAATCAGAGAAACAAACAATATGGGAACCAAAATAATTACTATCAAGGGAGACAGAATAACTTTAGACGGAACGGTCCAACGCGCAGTTACGATTCAGAGAGAAATTCTCCACCACGTGACCAACAAGAAAGAAACTATGGAATCTACCGACATGACGACAGACGATATGATCGTAACGACAGACCTGAATTGCAGCAGAACTGGCGGGAATCAAACAGAGCAGGGCCCTCTCGACAAGGTGAATTTGTAGAAGTTAGGTCTCCAAATCCCAATAACGACGCGCGCCAACAAAGACACAATAGGCAATGACTCATACCGCTGGCAGCCTCAAAACGTACTTATGAAACTGACGACGCAGCTGCCGTAGCTAGGAATTACGTTAAAATGGAAGACATTAGGGACATATTACTCCAGGAACACGACGTAAAACATAACAACATTGCATATCCTGTGATTCACATTACTGTAAATGACGTAAAATTTACGGCAGTACTTGACTCAGGCAGTCCCATTTCAGTAATTACTGAAACAGCTTTTAGCAAATGCAACAAATCGAACGATTGCCCCACACTTCCGTTACGCAAGATTAAATTACAAGGTGCAGTCACTGGAAAAAGTGTAGATGTACGCCAACAAACCAACTTAGAATTCTTTTGTCAGAGCCACAGCTTCTCTATGAACTTTCTTATTGTTCCATTGTTGTCGACGGAAATTATACTGGGAGTAGACTTTTTGAATGAATACAAAGCAATCTTAAACTTTCACGATGCTGAAATAAGTTTAGAAAAAGAAGGTAAGTCAATAGCTTTGAAATTTGAAGATTGGCTCTCAAACCATGACGAGGAAATTAATCGGCTTTACCTTCTGTTAGACAACAGTTCGGAATTTTCTACGGAACTAGACACTAACAGTCGCTCTGCAAGTACTGACAGGGATGATATCGACGGCACAATTGGAACTAATGAGTTAATTCAGAATAAAAGTCAAACAATTGAGAATTGTAATGACACTGATAGGCAGGACCTTTTTGAGATTTTACAAGCACATTCCACAGTTTTTACTCACAAAACAGGAACAATCAAGGGATTTCAATACCAATTTCGTGTTCGTGAGCATACTAAATTTTCTGTTAGACCATACGTAATTCCAGCACATTATAGGGACCATGTTAGAACAGAAATACAATCTATGCTTGACGACGGCATTATTGAGCCTGCAGTAAGCTCATACAACAATCCATTACATGTTGTTGAGAAGAAAAATGGATCGATCAGGCTTGTCTTAGATTCGAGACAAATCAATACTATCATTATTCCTGAAACAGACAGGCCGCAAACGTTGGAAGAACTACTTCAAAATTTTAATGGTGTAAAAGTGTTGTCTTCCACTGATCTCAGATCCAGCTTTTATCAGATCGAACTTCATCCAGAATGTAGAAAATATACAGCTTTCCTTTGTTTCGGCGTTTGTTATCAGTTTCGGAAACTTCCTTTTGGTTTGAACATTTCCTCGGCAGCATTCATTCGCGGGCTAAATTCCATATTACCTGAGCTCTTAAAACGTCACATCACCTTGTATGTGGACGATATTCTGATAGCAGAAGCCTCATGGGAACAACATAATCGCATCCTCAACAGCGTGTTACATATCTTTGCAGAATCTGGAATTACAGTTAACTTGGAAAAGTCTGAATTCGGTAGGACAAAAGTGAAGTTTTTGGGACATATTATTTCTTCTGAAGGCATCCAGCCGGATCCTGAAAAGTTAGAAGCAATCAGAGCCATTCCAGTTCCATCCACAAAAAAACAAGTCCGCAGTTTTTTAGGTCTCGTAAATTTTTACCGTCGTTTTCTGAATATGCAAATTCTAGTTACACCAAAACTTTGTTCTCTCACTGGAAAAAATACTATTTGGAACTGGGACGAACAAGCACAGTTGGAATTCAATTCTTTGAAAGAATCGTTACTTAACGCGCCGATACTAGCTCATCCTGATCTCTCACAAGATTTTTGCCTTAGCACGGATTCTTCTAAAGTTGGTCTTGGTGCCCATTTATTTCAAGAAGCCACAGAAAATGACATTACTGTTCAGAAAACCATTGCTTTTGCTAGCCGAGTGCTAATAAAATCATTCCGTTACTGAATTAGAAGCTTTAGCTATCGTTTGGGCATTTAACAAATTCCGTTTCTTTCTTTATGGTAAGCACGTAAAAGTATACAGTGACCATCGTGCATTACAATTTCTTATGTCTTCAAAATTAAATCATGACAGGTTAAAACGTTGGGCATTGTTTCTGCAAGAATTCCACTTCACAATAGTCTACATTCCCGGCAAGGAGAACATTGTTGCGGACGCACTGTCACGCGCACCGGCTGGGCTCGAGAAAAGTAACACAGAAAGCAACCTCGAGAGAAATTTCAGTATTCTTTACATCCAGAAAGTCGCCTTTGAAAACTTCATCACCACATCTTTAAAGGACATTGCTCATGAACAAGATAAAGATCCGATTTGGAAAGACATCAAAAGTAAATGGCATGAAAAGACACACACACAGATTCGGCATTATTATCTGGTTAGAAACAACATACTGTTCAAACGATGCACTGTTGATGACAAGCTATGGGTACTTTGCATTCCAGACGATTTTGTTAATAAGCTCATTTGGTACATTCATTTCAGCTATGCACATTTTGGTCCACGAAAATGTTATCATATTCTTCGAACGACTTGTTATTTTAACAATATGGAAAAGAGAATTCGAAGAGTCTTGTCTATTTGTAAACTTTGTCAAAAGGCGAAACCATCTACTGTCTCTCATCGTGCTCCATTGTTTCCTATCATTCCTTCTAAATTAAAAGAATTTGCTGCTGTTGATCTCTTGGGACCGCTTGTCAGAACATCTAATGGATTTTCGTACGTTCTAGTCGCTGTTGAACTTACTTCAAAATTTGTTTCTTTCACTCCGTTACGTAAAGCCACTGGACGGTCTGTATCCAACGCCTTTGTTAGAAATTTCTTACGTGAAGTTGGACACGTTAGTAAAGTAATTTCAGATAACGGACTGCAATTCAGATCTGCTGTTTGGTCACGCATGCTTCGTAACCATAAAATCAAATCTGTTTTTATTTCATTGTACTCACCACATTGTAACCCGTCTGAACGGATTATGAAAGAAATCAATAAGCTTTGCAGACTTTATTGTCACAAAGCATCAGCATTGGGACAGATATTTACACTTATTTCAAAACGTGCTGAATGAAATGCCTCATGACTCCACTGCTTTACCACCTGTTCTTGTACTGAAGAATAAAGAACCACCAAACAGAATCAGAGAGCTTGTACCTTTTCCGAATACACGTAAACTTCGACACAAAGACATAATTGATTTGGCTATTAAAAATATAAATTCTGCTGCAGAAAAAAGGAAAAAATTACACGGTAAAGCAAATGCAAAGAAATTATATATTGGTCAGAAAGTTCTCATTAAAGCTCATCCATTGTCACATAAGAAGAAACACTTGAGTCACAAATTCTTTCTAATTTACAATGGACCTTACAGAATCCAACGTATACCACATGATAATTGCGTTGAAGTTGAACTCTGCGTACTAGGAAGAGTAAAGGTTTACACCACATTTCACATGTAAAACCGTTTATTGAAAGATAATCTGCTTTTTAACTTTGTCTTTGCCATAAAACATTTCACTTCACATTTCTAGTATGCTTTGTCACACTGAGAAACTGTTAACATGCAACAATGTTTGAAGTTTACTTTCCAGTCTAGAACCTACGGAACATATTTAAACAGAAATTACGAATGCATTGTTATAGTGAACAGACGTCACAGTGTTATTGTGTGTGTACATTCTTGCTTGTTAGTTGCACGATTACGTAACGACCATAAGGCTCACATAGTTAGAGCATTTACCAGTATTGCTATTGGGATTTTAATGCAACATTTTGGTTTACTTGAAAATACATTCTGGATTTAAAGTACTTTCTGTGAGATACCAGATGATACAGTGGTTAGTTTATGTGAGAGCTACACGATTTTATCACGACGCTACTAATGACTGACAATTTACAATGTTGCTTTAGCAATTTATCTGTTTTATATCTGCACAGTTTTTCTGAATTTTTCTGGAAAGTAAAACATGTTTTAGTAGTAACGTTTGTGGTATAGCTGCAATGAGACAGCCTTTTCTGTAGCACAACAATACGTACAGTACAGTATTTACTTCATCACGGCAATAAGCGTAATAACTAAGATATCTATACGCAAAGCATTTCAATTTCGTTTATTATGAGGTAAGTACATTGAGTTCTGCAGAACTTAGCTTTCGGAGGACAATAACTACGACACTTCCACAGAGATTGTCTTACAGCAAGACGCACATTTAGCGCTACAGGACACGCATTAAACTATTTATTTTTCAACATATTTGAATTACAAAGAAAGTTTTCCGTGATACATTTCATTCCATTGCTGTAATCTGTAACACCTGAGGATATAATTACATTATCCTCAGGGGGTTACACGCTTACTTTGTGTACCATGTGTTTGGCAAGCACAAGGAGCCCTAGCTAATATGGTATTTGCTTATACAACTTTACACATCGGTACCATATTTCTCTAACACATTAATTACACAGCTATCTGATCATTTAACTGAGAGAGACAAACATTTATTTTACTTCATCAGTGAAAGATGTTTACGTAATTACACCGTTGGATAACTTCACACTTACGAAATTGTATTTTGTCTGTACTTTGTGAACTGTTCACATTTTTTTGGAACCATTGTGATACTATGAGAGCTTTGAATGCCATATTTGGTATGGTATCATGATTTTTAAAGTACGTTTGAGGTAGATGACACTTTTGACATCAGCAGAGAATTTTTTTAGGTTTTGAAATTAGTGGAGGAAGCTACGACGATTTTGAGAATTTGACTGAGGTGTTATGATGTTGTTATTACGATGACTATGTGTATTATGCTGTTGCGGTATGTTTATGATCAATAAGCCGATGCTATATGAGGAATTTGATTATGCTACATATTTGTTATGATGAAATATTGAAGAAGTGTGGACGAATATGTATATGTGTAATAAGGTAAGGAATAATGAGTAGTTGTTAGGGACTCTGGTTTGTGAAAAAGGATGTTGGAAACCAAGAATCGTACTTTAAGAGTTATGAAATGTGTGTATACGCGTGAATGTATCACAAGGCCGCTAAAAATTTTTGGACACTGTTATATTAATAGAATTTTGTTTCTACAGATGTGTAATGCAAATTCTTGACCTGTGAAATTTTTTACATGAGACTGCCACTGTAGCGGAAACTGGTGTCATAAATATTTCGTTAAGACAGTTAAGTGACCACCTGCACGTAATGCGTCGTGGGCACCCAGCTGCGCGACAACCACCTGACAAAAGAAAGCCATTAGTGTGTGCCTTTCAGTGGCACAGGTAAAAAAAAGGGCCATTATCCTCTCTATTGACATTCCTTTGTAGAAAGTACCGCAAATACGACACGCTCATTACTGAGAAAGACACTTACATCTGACACCTGATTATAACAAACGTCTTTCTACGAAAGTTGAGAGAATTCTACTAACCTATAAAATGTCACATAACTATTGAATGATATTTTTATGCTTTGTCCATAGTTGCTTATTTCATTTGATATCTGTTTTCCAGCTGTGTTGCAGCTTTGGTTTTATAAAATTAAATGCATTTGCTAATGTGAAAACTTTCTGTCGACAGATCTATTAAATAATTATTTTATGATCCACATTCTGCGAAAAAGGAGCTCTTGGAATGGAAAGAGCAATAAGAAGCGACTAATAACAGTAACTGTATATATAATTTTCTTTGCAAGTACTTGGTAATTTATTTCATTGAATAAGTAGTGGTGCACCATTTTAATTATATAGACATTAAGATGTGAATATACATTTCCCTTATCTTCACTGTTGTCTTTAGAGTAATATTTTTCTGCTTGAGCTTTGTCATGTTTAGGTATAATTTATAGCATTTGCTGTTGCTGCTATGTGCCAGGCATAGTGCTACTGAATGTCACTTTGTATTACTAGGTTAAGCCAATTTTATTACTGATTTATTTTTCTTGTTTGCTGCGCATTGCCTTATATTAGTTGTAATATTGCTGCCTTTTTTTGCCAATTTCCATTTTTTAACATCGCTGTTTGTGTAAATTGTTTTGTGCTGCTGCATTGCCTCATCCCTTAGTTAAGCATCTGAGCTCAGTAGATGTAAGTTAGCTTAAAATGGGGTAGACTATATAAGAAACTAACTATGATGAATTGGAAGAAAAGCATTGAGAAGCTTTAAGAAAATGGTTTGGCCAAAAAAGTAGTGTACAGTGGAGAAAAACTATTTTTGAAAGAGGATGTGAACAGAATACAGAAAGCAGGTTTAGATAGGACTTTTTGGGAATAATGATGAATTAAGGGAGATCTCTATGCAAAATACTGCAGTAAAACAAACCCTGTCCTTTCCTTTCGTATTATCCCTCTATGTGTTTATGTACCCTTGTATATTTGTCTTTTTCCTGTCTTTATGTGTTTAGCTAATAAGATTTATGTTGTAGAATTTTTCAAATACTATGTTATTTTCTTTGTAAATATGTTCAGACATTATTTATTGTGTTTTGTTTTAATGCTCATGTGTGAAGTTGATGTTTAAAAAGTTATTCTGAACTTTATGTATGTACTTATGTCGTAATTTTTGTAACACTGATGCATTTGCTATTTCGATTCTTTTGTAAAGCCTGTACTACTGCTAATGTTATCTGTATTGTTATGTTCTTTAAAGATGTATTTTGTACCTTTGTTATTGCATTCTTATGTTATAAAATTGTAACTGACACCAGTTCATCAAATTAAGTAACTTGTAAATTACATTTCACTGCACACATTTCTGTTGGTCATAGTATATGGACAATATGTGAGAAGTAGGGACTGATAGTGTTTGC
This sequence comes from Schistocerca gregaria, assembly GCF_023897955.1. Lineage (NCBI taxonomy): Eukaryota > Metazoa > Arthropoda > Insecta > Orthoptera > Acrididae > Schistocerca > Schistocerca gregaria. The sequence goes on from NC_064924.1 coordinate 301,588,763, forward strand.
ACATGTGTTAATAACTCAGTAAGGGACTGGATAACAGCATTGCTGGTTCTAAGGACATTTCAAAAACAATTTTTCTGAGTGCACAAGTGGTGGTTATGGACTTGTTATATTATCCGCAACACTCTTCAATGGTGATTGTGCGCCTGCACAGTCAAACAGATGGCTGTTGGCCATCTCTACAAGGACTACAGTGGGTCTGCACATTTGATGACCCACCAATACCATTATTTCTACGAGGACTGCAATGGGTCTGCACCTCTGATGGCCCACCAATACCGTAATCTCTACCAGGACTACAGTGGGTCTGCTCTGCGATGACCTACCTACCGATAATTTTCAACGTCGACTGACTCTGCTGTGGCCCATTACCTGTCCGCATGTCAAGAGTCAGCACTGCCTTTCTGTTGGAAGGACAACACTTCCTCAAGACTGCATGGAAATCCACTACTTCCGTGTGCATTTTCTTTTACTGCTCAGACTTTGAGAAAAACACTGCAATTTTACTTTGATGAATGATCAGGACTGTCTTTATGGACTGTGAGAAAATTTTAGCTTTTGACCAACATTGTATCGATAAGTGTGTGCATTTCATTTCTTTGTTATTGTAATTATGAAAAAATTTTTCAAACCTGTATTGGCCACTGCCCAAAACAATTTGTAAATTTTTTTGTGGGGAGCATGGGGGCTATGTAAGTAGGCTGTTTAGGTTTTCTTATTGGTAACGCCACATAGCGCTCCGTATAAAAATCACTGGCTGTGCCGTGTGCAGTCTGTGGCTGGTTTGCATTGTTGTCTGCCATTGTAGTGTTGGGCAGCGGCAGCTGGATGCTAACAGCGCGTAGCGTTGCGCTGTTGGAGGTGAGCCGTCAGCAGTGGTGGACGTGGGGAGAGAGATGGCGGAGTTTTGAAATTTGTAAGAATTGGTGTCATGAACTGATATATATATTGTGACTATAAAGGTAAATACATTGTTTGTTCCCTATTAAAATCTTTCATTTGCTAACTATGCCTATCAGTAGTTAGTGCCTTCAGTAGTTTGAATCTTTTATTTAGCTGGCAGTAGTGGCGCTCGCTGTATTGCAGTAGCTTGAGTAACGAAGATTTTTGTGAGGTAAGTGATTTGTGAAACATATAGGTTAATGCTAGTCAGGGCCATTCTTTCGTAGGGATTTTTGGAAGTCAGATTGCGTTGCGCTAAAAAGTATTGTGTTTCAGTTTAAGCACAGTCTTGTAATAATTTTTCTAAGAGGACGTTTCAGTACGATATTTCCCACATATCCAGCATGCGTAGCAATAATATGGCGTAGTCTCTAAATGAAATTACCCGAAACCTTTGACAACGTGTCTGGCGGAATGGCTTCACATGCAGATGAGATGTACTGCTTCAGCTGTTCAATTGTTCCTGGATTCTGGCGGTACACCTGGTCTTTCAAGTGTCCCCACAGAAAGAAGTCACAGGGGTTCATGTCTGGCGAATAGGGAGGTCAATCCACGCCGCCTCCTGTATGTTTCGGATAGCCCAAAGCAATCACACGATCATCGAAATATTCATTCAGGAAATTAAAGACGTAGGCCGTGCGATGTGGCCGGCCACCATCTTGCATAAACCACGAGGTGTTCGCAGTGTCGTCTAAGGCAGTTTGTACCGCCACAAATTCATGAAGAATGTCCAGATAGCGTGATGCAGAAATCGTTTCGGATTTGAAAAATGGGACAATGATTCCTTTGGAAGAAATGGCGGCCTAGACCAGTACTTTTTGAGGATTCAGGGATGATGGGACTGCAACATGGGGCTTTTCGGTTCCCCATATGCGCCAGTTCTGTTTATTGACGAAGCCGTCCAGGTAAAAATAAGCTTCGTCAGTAAACCAAATGCTGCCCACATGCATATCGCCGTCATCAATCCTGTGCACTATATCGTTAGCGAATGTCTCTCGTGCAGCAATGGTAGCGGGGCTGAGGGGTTGCCGCGTTTGAATTTTGTATGGATAGAGGTGTAAACTCTGGGGCATGAGACGATACGTGGACGTTGGCGTCATTTGGACCACAGCTGCAACACAGCGAACGGAAACTTGAGGTCGCTGTTGGATCACCTGCTGCACTAGCTGTGCGTTGCCATCTGTGGTTGCCGTACGCGGTCGCCCTACCTTTCCAGCACGTTCATCTGTCGTGTTCCCAGTCCGTTGAAATTTTTCAAACAGATCCCTTATTGTATCGCTTTTCGGTCCTTTGTTTACATTAAACCTCTGTTGAAAACTTCGTCTTGTTGCAACAACACTGTGTTCTAGGCGGTGGAATTCCAACACCAGAAAAATCCTCTGTTCTGAGGAATAAACCATGTTGTCCACAGCACACTTGCACGTTGTGAACAGCACACGCTTACAGCAGAAAGACGACGTACAGATTGGCGCACCCACAGACTGCGTTGTCTTCTATATGTTTCACATCACTTGCAGCGCCATCTGTTGTTGAAAATTGTAACTACTGTAATTTCGAAAGCTTGTCCGCCTGAAAATGTACTGATGTCCCAAGCATATTGCAACAAACGGTGTATTTCTATCGCTGCTCGTTTAGTTTTTATTGCCGTTTCAAATATACCGGTCATTTTTGAAACACCTTGTATCTATATCTTCAAAGGTGTTCCACCACGTAAACGTGCTGGAATTGTACTAGCAGGAATTCGCGGGTAGTTTTATGTTGTTCCACTTCAAATCAGTCTCTACTTACATTCCTACAGATTTTATTGGAGCTACTGCTTCCAGTGATCTCTGATTTTGTAATCGTAGAATAAAGGGTCTTCCTGTCGATGAATTCGATATATGTTCCATTTGTTTACGTTGAGGGCCACTGCCACTACCTGCTCGAAGCATCGATCTTCTTTAGGTCTTCCTTCATTTCGCTACAATATTCTAGCATCGCAACTAATCTCTGTTCAGCAGCATCATCCACGAAAATCCTCACGGAAATTCCGACGTTATGTACTACGTGTTTTATATGCATTGTAAAATGTAATGCAAAGATGGCCGGAGGACTAATGTAAGGATTTAGAGCTAGGGGTAAGATAGATACTGCCGACGTGAAAATTAGAGAGACCTTTACAGAGAAGAGAACCTGCAGTATGAATATCAAGAGCTCAGATGCAAAACCAGTCCCAAGCAAGGAAGGGAAAGCATGAAGGTGGAAGAAGTGTGTAGACGGTCTCTACAAAGGCCATGTACGTGGGGGCAATGTCATGGAAATGGAAGAGGACGTAGATGAAGACGCAATGGGAGATATTATACTGTATTAAGGATTCGACAAAAAAAAAAAGGGCGCCGGGATGAGACATCATTCTATTACACCTTCTGATAGCTTTGGGAGAGCCAGCCATAAAAAACTCTACCACATTGCCATAGCGAGCAAGACTTTAAGAAAAATATAAAAAATCCAATCCCAAAGAAAGCAGGTGCTGTTAGGTGTGAAAATTACCGAACTATCAGTTTAATAAGTCATGTTCAGAAAAATACTAACACGAACTATTTACAGGTGAATCGAAAAACTGGTAGCAGCTGACACCGGGGAAGATCATTTTGGATTCTGCAGATATTTTGCATCACGTGAGGCAATACTGACCCTACGACGAAAGGCAGACCTACGTTTCTAACATTTGTAGACTTAGAGAAACCTTTTTGACATAATTTACTGGAATACTCGCTTTAAAATTCTGAAGGTGGTAGAGATACAATACAAGGAGTGAAAAGCTATTTACAATTTGTATAGAAACCAGACGGCAGCTATAGGAGTCGAGGGGTACGAAAGGGAATTAGTAGTTGAGAAGGCACTGAAGACAGGGTTGTAGCCTGTCCCTGATGTTATTCGAATTGTATATTGAGCAAGCAGTAAAGGAAACAAAAGAAAATTTGGAGTGGGAATTAAAATCGATGCAAAAGCAATTCAAACTTCGAGATTCGCCGATGACATGGTAATTCTGTTAGACACAGCAAAGGACCTGGAAGAGCAGCTCAACGTAGTCCAATTAAATCAGGTGATACTGAGCGAATTAGATCAGGAAATGAGACACTTAAAGTAGTGGATGAATTTTCTTATCTCGGATGCAAAATAACTGACGATAGTCGAAGTAGAGAGGATATAAAATGTAGACTGGCTACGACAACGAAAACGTTTCTGAAGAAGAGAAATTTGTAAACATCGAGTATAGATTTAAGTGTCAGAATGTATTTTGTGTAAGTATTTGAATGGAGTGTAGCCATGTATGGAAGTGAAACATTTACGATAAATAGTTTAGACAAGAAAAGAATAGAAGCTTCCGAATGGTAGTGCTACAGAAGCCCCTGAAAATTAGATGGGTAGACCACGTAACTAATGAGGAGGTACTGAATAGAATTGGGCAGAAGAGGAATTTGTGGCACAACCTTACTAAAAGAAGGGATCAGTTGGTAGGACACTTTGTGAGTCATTAAGGGATCACCAGTTCACTATTGGAGGGAAGTGTGGAGGGTAAAAATCGAGAGGGAGACCAAGAGATAAATACACTAAGCTGATTCAGAAGAATGAAGGTTGCAGTAGTTATTCGAAGATAAAGAAGCTCGGAGAGGATAGAGTAGCATGGAGAGCTGCATCAAACAAGTGTCTGGACTGAAAACCACAACACAAAAAGTAATAATCTTGGGTATTAATAATCTTTTCAGTTGTATTTTGGTTCTTTATTAGTGTACCACTACCGGTTTCGTGTCGTTGAAGCCACATCTCACATCTTCAGGTGACACATGACTAAAACATTAGTGCGGGAAAGCTTTTCCGCCCTATTGTTTTAATCATATGTCACCTGAATGCACTAATGTTTTAGTCATATGTTACCTGAAAGTATGGCTTTAACGCCACGAAACCGGTAGTAGTAGAGTAATAAAGAACCAAAATACAGGTAAAGCAATTATTAATACCCAAGATGAATGCTTAGAGCTATGGGGAAGTTATTTTCGTCTGAAGAGCTGGGCGCCTTTATCTACTGTATTCTGGTTCTCGTGAAGGAACAGATGAAGCTCAGTTGCACAGTTTAGTTTTTTCTGGAACCCACGTTGTTTCCTATAGAGGAGATATCCATAAATGTCGTAATGCGCGATCATAAACCGTGTTCCAAAATTGTACAACAGACAGACGTCAGAGATATAAACCTTAAGTTTTGTGTGTCTGTACGGCGACCATTCCTGAGAACGTAGTGACACATATTGGTTTCCAGTCATTAGTAAAGTTTCGCTACTCTACAGACTTATGGCACGCTGCTACTAGAAGAGACGCAGATTCTTTCGCATACTCCGAGTAGAATGCAACTGGTATCACATCAAGTCTAGTGACCTCTCATCTGTTAATTCGCTTACGGTTGCTTTTCTATGCCTTGGTCACTTATTTCAATATGTGACATTTCGTCCTTCGTGGGATGACTTGAAAGGGGAACTACATTGAGATCTTCTTTCGTGAAACAATTTTGCTCCACACCAAACAGAAGGGTGCGCCAAGTGTCCGTAACTCGCAGCAGATGGCGTCAATCAGCTGACGGATACTAGGCCCTCGGTTCGGTTTGTTCCCGTCCCTCAGTATTATTTGCATAGACCGAATATCAGCAACTACACCTCCAGTAAGTGTACATGTTGACAAATCTATGTATGTCTGATACTGTTTTATATTCATTAGACTACTTACATGCTTCAAGAAGGACACCGCTCAGTGTTTCGGAATATTTGAAGAGGACAGTTTTGCTGGGACATAATGTATTCTTGGAATCTCAAGTGCCTGATACCATTTAATGTCAGCCAACCTGAAGATACTTTAGTCAGGCGAGACGTCTCGTTGGTAAAGAAATAATAATTACAGTCCCGCAACCAAGACCGTTTCTTTATTTATTGTCTATTACTGTAAGCTGTACCATCTCCGCTATGAGTTGGAAAAAGTTTTTCAAAAAAAGTGGACTCGACTCCAAATCTCACGACTGCTCACGACTGTAAGATAGGCTGAATATCATGAGCGAGGTACAGCGTCATGGAAATTTACAATTTTTAAATACACGCATAAAAAACGTTTGGTATCACCTGAACTCCGTGAGTTCCGGACCCTTTACAGAAAGGTGGAGTAGAGGTCAACGTAAAAATCATTTCCGTCCTTTTTATTGCTCGTAAAAACCACACATGGCATGTTGTACCACTATACAGAGTGACCTTCACAGGTGGTGGTCCATATTGCTGTACACACCAGGTACCTCTAATACTTAGTAGCACGTCCTCCGGCATTGATGTGTGCCTGTATTCGTCGTGGCATACTATGCCCACGTTCATCAAGGCACTGTTGATCCAGATTGTCCCACTTTTCAACGGCGACTCGGCGTAGATCCCTCAGAGTGGTTGGTGGGTCACGTCGTCCACAAACAGCCCTTTTCAATCTATTCAAGGCATGTTCGGTAGGGTTCATGTTGGGAGAACATGCTGGCCACTCTAGTAGATAGATGTCGATATCTTGAAGGAAGTCATTCACAAGATGTGCACGATGGGGGCGCGAATTGTCGTCCATGAAGACGAATGCCTCACCATTATGATGCCGATATGGTTGCATTATCAGTCGGAGAATGCCGTTCAGTACAGTACAGCCGTTACGGCGCTTTCTATGACCACCAACGACCTACGTCGGCCCCACAAAATGCTACCCCAAAACAGCAGAGAAGCTACAGCTTGCTGAACTTGCTGGACAGTGTGTGTAAGGCGTTCTACCTGAGCGAATTGCCTCCAAACACGTCTCCGATGATTGTCTCGTTGAAGGCATATGTGACACTCGTCAGTGGAGAGAACGTGATGCCAATCCTGAGCGGTCAGTTCGGCACGTTGCTGGACCCTTCTGTGCCGCGCTACATAATGTCGTGCTTAAAAAGATGGACCTCGCCATGGACGTCGGGAGGGAAGTTGCGCATCATGCAGTGCATTGCGCACAGTTAGAGTCGTAACACGACGTCCTGTGACTGCGCGAAAAGCATTAGTCAACATTGTAGCGTTGCTGTCAGCATTCCTCCCAGCCATAACCCGTAGGTAGCGATCATCCACTGCAATAGTAGCCATTGGGTGGCCTGAGCAAGGCATGTCACCGACAGTTCCTGTCTATCTCCTCCATGTCCGAAAAACATCGCTTTGGGTCACTTCGAGACGTCTGGACACTTCCCTTGTTGAGAGTCCTTCCTGGCACGAAGTTACATTGCGGACGCGATCGAACCACTGAATTGACCGTCTAGGCGGGGTTGAACTACAGACAACTCGAGCCGTGTACCTCCTTCCTGGTGAAATGACTGAAACTGATCGGCTGTCGGCCCCCTCCGTCTAATAGGCACTGTTCATGCTTGGTTGTTTACATCTTTGGGGGGGGGGGGGGGGAGGGGGTTTGTGACATCTCTGAACAGTCAAAGGGACTGTGTCAGTGATACAGAATCCACAGTCATCGTCTGCTTTCAGGAGTTCTGTGAACCGGGATGATGCAAAACTTTTTTTGATGTGTATATTAAGGGAATTGCTAATGAGGCAAAATTACATGTATAGAATATTATGGGCTCCGGAGATAGACATCATAGTACCAGTATTTCGGAAACTGGTGATAAAAACTAACATAAGGTGAGATATGTGGTTGTGATGTTATTGCGAATAACAAATAGGAGATAAGAAGATAAACCTGATCATAAAAGGAACATAATGTGAAACCTCAAATATTTTAGAATCGGTGATTGGCATCGTATGCCGATCAACTACACATTCCAACAGGTTCTTTTGACAAAATAACAATGAAGATCAAATTCATAAATGATTTATCTGACGCCCATTGTAAAATTATATTGTATGGCGATTTCAACTGAGTATTAAGAGTGGCCGTCTACAGTCCGAACCGGAAACGCGTGGATGCAACGGTACACTCATGACATACGTTATACAGTCATGAGAACTGTCTCTCGTAATATAATGGACTGTAATCACATTTCTATTGATATTTTTGTGCACATAAAGCATTGTGAGTTGTAACTGCTAACTTTGTAAAGCAAAAAGCTTTTTTAGGTACGGGTATGAACAATTACATTAAAACCTACGTGGCTGAGATGTTTCCAGAATTTCTAAAGCGACACGGACGTAAAGAAAACGGGCTGCATATGCAAAATCCCTGATTAGTGAATACTTTAAGCTTTAACTTATTGAAAAGCAAAGACTTTTAGGGAATTGTAACACATCCCACAACAAAAACACTCTTACAACGCCATTTATAATGTGGCTATAGTAAACTTTTGCAAAGCAAAAATAGTCATTCTGGTGTGAGAAGATTTATTGGGAAACGGAAACTTCTGTTCCAATCAAACAAAATCTACTTCAGTAGATACGATATGAGACGCTTAACAGTGACGACAGAAAATCATCACGAATCTCAAGGACGAACACAAAGGTATTAAATAATCGTATTTGTTTTCCATTAACACACGTCGTCAGGCGAATCCAAAAATCACACATTTACGTTCACACATGGATGATTATTTTCATTTGGGAGTGGAGAAAATCGATTTCAAAAAGGAAGAACACACAGTAGTTCCTTCTTTAAGTCATCCCACGAGCCACAAAATGACACTATTGAAATAAGTGGATGGCCCTTGTGGCCGAGCGGTTCTAGGCGATTGAGTTCGGAACCGCGTTGCTGCTACAGTCGCCGGTTCGAATCCTGCCTCGGGCATGGATGTGTGTGATGTCCTTAGGTTAGTTAGGTTTAAGTAGTTCTAAGTTCTAGGCTACTGATGACCTCAGATGTTAAGCCCCATTTTTTTAAGTGACCAAGGCAAAAAAAGAAGCAACCGTAAATGAATAAACAGAGGAAAGGTCACTGGACCTGATCTATTACCAATTCGATTCCACATACAGTATGCGAATGAACTTGCCTTTCTTATAGTAGTAGCTTTCCATAAGCCTCTAGAGTAGCTAATGGTTGGAAAACAGTGCATGTCATTCCATTCTCAAGAAAGGTCGTCGAACAGAGACACAGAAGTTTAGGTCTATATCTCTGATTTCTGTCTGTTGTACAATTTTCGAACATGTTTTATGATCGTTTATTATGACATTTACGAATACCGAAAATCTGCTCTGTAGGAACCAACATGTGTTCTGGAAACAAAGAAAGTGTGCAACTCAGCTTGCTCTGGTTGTTCACGAGACCCAGAGCGCAGTAGATACAGATGCGCAGGTCTTCAGATTTAAAATAACTTCGGCTGTGGCCAAGGGGAATGTCATAGGACCATTGCTTTTCATAATACGCCGAGTGACTCACGTAACACGAACTCATTAATGAGCGGTTATACGCATCAAATCGCGGTTTTTGACAAACGTTAGAGCGTCGGGGGTCACGTATGTTTCTGTCTGGTTAATGTTTTTAGCGCTGGTATCAACTAGGATATTGAAGTAATATCAACTAGGATATTGAAGTAAGTAAGAGTTTTTTTTCTTTTTTTTAATGGTACTGTATACATTTTATAACTGCATTAGATAACTCTTGAGAAGACCATTACAATGATATACCTTTTGTTAATGTTGACATTAAAACTTGTCATACAGAACTTGTGAAATGTCCTGAAATGTGAGAGCATGCTGACCGGAAATGGCAAATACTGTCAAGAAATCGTCTCGGACCAGGCTGCGAAGTTATACACCGTAAGGTAGTCCTGCGCTACCACGAGAAAACTTTGTTTCCTCTGGAACCAACACACGACCTAGATGCAGGTTCACTTGCGAATGTTGTAAATGGAAATACGACATGTGCTAGAATCTATTGTATCACAAAGAGCTTATGGAAACTATTTCACATATATACAGGGTGTCCCAGCTATCTTTTCCACCCAAAATACCTCTGGAACAATAACAGCTATTGGAAAACGACTTTCAAAAATGGTTCAAATGGCTCGGAGTACTATGGGACTTAACATCTGTCGTCATCAGTCCCCTAGAACTTAGAACTACTTAAACCTAACTAACCAAAGGACATCACACACATCCATGCCCGAGGCAGAATTCGAACCTGCGACCGTAGTGGTTACGCGGTTCCAGACTGAAGCGCCTAGAACCGCACGGCCACACCGGCCGGCGAAAACGACTTTCACCGGTATCAATGTAGGGCTGGGGCCCATGAATGTACATATTTCGAAACATTTTAAAACGAAAGCATATGTGTTTTTTACACAAACTTATGTTTTTTTAAATGGACCTCCTATATTTTTTCTTCAGCGGACCTCTTGACAACTATAGAAGTGTGATTACGCATGTCAATCACATAGCGATTATGGGCAGCATGGGGTTTACGCCTCAGGACGTGCGCTAGCAGCGCATGTCGGGTGTTTCAAGCGTCAATTTCGCGTCTCAATATCTCGGGATGTAATGGGAATATTGCGATGCAATCAACGCCATTGTGTATGTGCTTTGTCATGCTATGGATTGCTGAAGAAAAAATGTAGGAGGTCCATTTAAAAAAAAAACATAAATTTGTGTTAAAAAAACACATATGCTTTCGTGAAAGTCGTTTTCGCCGGCCGGTGTGGCCGTGCGGTTCTAGGCGCTTCAGTCTGGAACCGCGTGACCGCTACGGTACATTCTTAAAAAAAGAAAAAGGTCTTATATGGTACAAAAGCAACTGCTGTGTTAAATATGAAAATGTTGGATGGTAATTTCACCTACCTTTTCCTGTACATGGCTGTATGCTTCTTAGAAGTAAGATACGTGCTGTCCGTCAACTGTTTCTACGTGCACTGTTCTGAATTACATCATATGAGATACCTTCGTTGAACTAAATAATTTTATTAAAAATACTTTGTAGACCGCCTGCACATCACAAAATAACTGTTCTTCTTAACGAAACGTCGTTTCCTGCTGAACGTAACCGCGTAATGACTGTGTTACCAGCTACGTGCAATACACGCTGTCGACATATTTGACATTGCAATGCAATTTCGTACACACGTAAATGAAATAAACAATTTACTAACAATAATATGATAATGTCCCAAATTAGATAACAAATTTTGTCTTCCAAAAAATAGCTTTATCCCTTATTTAAGCAGTTGCAATCTTCTTTCTTGTCCTCTTTTTGAATTTCAAGCAGACAGTCCAAACTAGCGTCCTATTAATTCGTGCAATTGCCTGGTGCGTCGAGCATTGGTGATCGGGGTAGATAAGCCAGTACTGCTGTTTCGTTTTTACAGTATTTCATTTACATTCACTGTATAAATGTAGTATATCCAATTTCTGGTTGCTGCACATGTCAGCACGCAACGAATGTTGAAGCAGAAATTAGCGGCCTGCTGCGCAGATATGTAGAGAGGCTAATGTGTTGACATTCTGACACATCGTATTACAAGGGCTCCGCTTGTCGGTGTTCGCAGAATAGACAGAAAGACCCTTTATTCTATGGTTATAAAATTACAAATCAGTGGAAGCAATAACGGGAATAAAATTTGTAGGTTTGAAACAACAGGGTGATTCAACGTGGAACGACCACATAAAATTAACCGCGAGCAAGAGAGAAGCCACCCGACTGAAATTCGTTGAAAGAAGCCTCAGAAGCCTTAGTCCATCAGCAGAGCAAGTAGCTTACAAAACACTCGTTCTACCAATACTTGAATATTACTCTTCAGTATGGGATCTGTCTCAGATAGGACCGATACAGGAAACAGAGAAGATCCAAAGAAGAGCAACACGTTTCGTTACGGGTTCATTTAGGAAGCACGAGAGCGTCGCGGAGTAGCTCAGCCAACAGCACTGGTAGAAGCCGCAAGAGAGGAGAGTGTGCATCACGATGCGGGCTGCTGTTTGAGTTACGAGAGCGTTCGTTCCGAGAAGAAGAAACCTATTATATATTCCTTCTCCTACGTATATCTCGCAAAAAGGCCATCTAGATAAAATTACTATGATTCGAACCCACACGGAGGCTTACCAGCAGTCGTTTCTCCTGCGAATGAAACGGGAAAAGGGGAAAGTCACTCTGGTACTCAACGTACCCTCCGCCACATACCGTAAGATGGCTTGCGGAATGTAGATGTAGAAGTAGATAACATCGTTCCACAAAAGAAGTTAAAAGTAGTTGCAGTCCGGTAAGTCATTTCACGTTTCTCTCTGTTCCCAGCAGAGTAAGGAGAATATTTGAACTGAAAAGCTTTCCCAAGAAATCCCACTGGGAAACTCGTGCTCCTCTCCCATCACGCTGAGATTTGACTAACGAGGTCAAAATGTAAAAATTTGCACCCTGCGGATACGGATGGCCAGTAAAAACACGTAAAAACAAATGTTTTACAATCCTCTATTACAATCCTGACACTGAAGCACACGCGTGGGAACTTGAAGAAACTGCCGGTTCTAGGCGCTTCAGCCTGGAACCGCGTTGCTGCTACGGTCGCAGGTTCGAATCCTGCCTCGGGCATGGATGTGTGTGATTTCCTTAGGTTAGTTAGGTTTAAGTAGTTCTACGTTCTAGGGTACTGATGACCTCAGATGTTAAGTCCCATAGTGCTCAGAGCCATTTGAACCATTTCAACTTGAAGAAAGTCGTTACTTTTGGTTAGTAAGGTTTGATGTTCTACTCTGAAAGGTAAATAAATTAACAGTTAGTCCTTTCTATTGGCGTAAGGTTGATACCTAAAGACTATCCACATCAGTACAAAACAAAGAAAAGTCCGTAAATTTATAAACGAAAACGGTCCATTGAGCCGCTCGGGATTAGTCGAGCGGTCTAGGCGCTGCACTCATGGACTGTGCGGCTGGTCCCGGCGGAGATTCGAGTCCTCCCTGGGGCATGGGTGTGCGTGTCTGTCCTTAGGATAATTTAGGTTAAGTAGTGAGTAAGCTTGGGGACTGGTGACCTTAGCAGTTTAGTCCCATAAGATTTCAGACATTTGAGCTTTTTTTTTCGGTCCATTGACAATATAGCACGACTAAAGAAAATGTAGTTCTTGAGCGATCCAAATGACTTTGAGTGTTATGGGCAACGGATAACTGATTCGAAATTCCCGAATATCGTGGTGGTTTTGACTCCTTCTTTACAAGACAATGCTAATAGAACAGCACTCTTATGGGACATTGAATCAGCCATGGTGGGAGGAATCTAGAGTGTGCTACAGTGCTTGCTGGATCAAAGTGCTATGAAGTCAAGCGAGCCAAAATGTTATGACCACCGCATACTGAATGCTACCTGGCCACGTAACGGGTAGTGCCTCGCTATGGAAAGTATATGAGCGAAACAGAGAGCAATAGGAAATCATTCTAGCGACGATGCGGGTTGCAGAAGGGGAAATTCACTGACATAAGCGACCTTGACATAGGGCATTCCATTATGGCCCGGCGCCTAAAAACATGCAACTCGTAATCGGCGAAGCTGGTCGGCTATTCGAGGGCTATTGTCGTGAGAATCTAAAAAGCACTCGGTCTTCATGCAACAAGTGGCCCATCGGGACCATCAGACCGCCGTGTCATCCTCAGGTGAGGATGCGGATAGGAGGGGGTTGGGGTCAGCACACCACTCTCCCAATCGTTATGATGGGTTTCTGTGACCAGGAGCCGCTACTATTCGATCGAGTAGCTCCTCAATTGGAATCACGAGGCTGAGTGCACCCCTAAAAATGGCAACAGAGCATGACGGCCCGGATGGTCACCCATCCAATTGCCGGCCAAGCCCCACAGCGCTTATCTTCGGTAATCCGACGGGAACCGGTGTATCCACTGCGGCAAGGCAGTTGCAGTGAGAATCTATGGAAAGTGGTTAAAAGCTGGTGTAGGGGCCAAGTGGTTGGTCGTTTACGTCTCTACACAGAGCGTGTAGGTCAGAAGCTTGTCCACTCTGGAAAGTAGTATATGCGGTAGTCTGTGGTAGTTTTGACGATAGAGTGCATTGCATGCCTATGTTTTTCGGAACACACTGTTCATTTCATATTGTTGAACACGGTGGCCCTTCGGAGACGATCACACCGTGTTCCCATCTCAACTAAACGACATAGACAGTTCCGGTTTCTTTGAGCGCGGGATAATAGCGAATGGACTGTAAAGGAATGGAAACATGCCTCAACATCTACATGTACTAATGGCCAATAAAATTGCTATACCACGAAGACGAAGTGCTGGAAGAAGATGCTGTGATATGCAAATGATTAGCTCTTCAGAGCATTCACACAAGGTAGGCGCCGGTGGCGACACCTACAACGTGCTGACATGAGGAAAGTTTCCAACCGATTTCTCATACACAAACAGTAGTTGCCCGGCGTTGCCTGGTGAAACGTGGCTGTGATGTCTCGCGTAATGGGGAGAAATGCGTACCATCACGTTTCCGACTTTGATAAGGGTCGGACTGCAGAATGTCGCGATTGCGACTTATCGTATCGCGACATTGCTGCTCGCGTTGGTCGAAATCTAATGACTGTTAGCAGAATATGGAGTCGGTGGGTTCAGGAGGGTAATACGGAACGCCGTGCTGAATCCCAACGGCCTCGTATCACTAGCAGTCGAGATGACAGGCATCTTATCCGCATGGCTGTAACGGATCGTGCACCCACGTCTCGATCCCTGAGTCAACAGATGGGGACGTTTGCAAGACAACCACAATCTGCACGAACAGTTCGACGACGTTTGCAGCAGCATTGACTGTCAGTTCGGAGACGATTGCTGCAGTTACCCTTACGCTCCATCACAGACAGCAGCGCCTGCGATGGTGTGCTGAACTACGAACCTGGGTACACGAATGGCAAAACTTGATTTTCGGATGAATCCAGGCTCTGATATTTCACTGAAAAAATATGCGGCAACCAGCCACTTTTTAATGCGTTTATTATTTACGCCAATATGCATTTCGGGTTTGCACCCATCTTCAGCTGGCAAATTACATGGATCTTCAGTTACTACAGTAGTAGTCACAAACTCGCGAAATTGAAGTAAATGATTGGAGTCGTTGCTTTTGCACAGGCCTGCTGCAGCATCCAAACTGCTGTCGAGATTGTACTACTGTAGTATCATCCGGCGTGATAGTATGGGGTGCCATTGGTTACACCTCTTGGTCATCTCTTGTTCGCATTGACTGCTGCCCTGGCCAGCACATTCTCCTGATCTCTCACCAACTGAAAACGTCTGGTCAATTGTGGTAGAGCAACTGGCTCGTCACAATACGCCAGTCACTACTCTTGATGTACTGTGGTATCGTGTTGAAGCTTCAAGGGGAGCTGTACCTATACACGCCATTCAAGCTCTGTTTGACTCAGTGCCCAGGCGTATCAAGGCCGTTATTACGGCCAGAGGTGGTTGTTCTGGTTACTGATTCCTCAGGATCTATGAACCCAAATTGCGTGAAAATGTAATCACATGTCAGTTCTACTATAATATATTTGTCCAATGAATACTCGTTTATCATCTGCATTTCTTCTTGGCGTAGCAATTTTAATGGCCAGTTGTGTAGATACTCCATAAACCACCGTACGTCCGTGGCGGAGGGTGCCCTGTACCATTGCTAGTCATTTCTCGCGCTATCCTCTGTGCCCTCGGTGGCTCAGATGGACAGAGCGACTCCCATGTAAGCAGCAGATCCCGGGTTCGAGTCCCGGTCGGGGCACACATTTTCAACTGTCACCGTTCATGTATATCAGCGCCTGTCGACGGCGTAGGGTCTGGATTTCATTACCATTTTATTCTATACCACTGCATGGTCACCGATGGACATGTCCGAAAAAAACAGATACCGTCTTCATATACTCCTTCCTACAATTCTCCCACGAAACCGAAATCGACCATTCGCGTTCCCTACCACAGACCGTCTAGTTAGGACGTATTCATCTTCAGTAACTTACATTTCTCGACATCCATCACACCAACTGGAGATTTTGTCTAAATCGTCTTGTATCTTCTACGAGTCTCTCAACGACGGCACCTAACTGTACACCACGGCACCATCAGCAAACAACCTGCCCATACAGTCCCCCCAAACAATTTACGTATATAGAGAACAACAGAGGTCCTATCACACTTCTCTGGCCGAATGTACAGATTTTGATATGTTCTTTACTACATTGTCTGTCTATTTCCCTAACAATCTCATAAATCTCAAAAGAAATCATATCTTAAAAATAGCTGAATTATAGATGGAAGCATCAAAACAATGTTTATCAGGCAATGACACGAAACAGATTTCTACGCTGAATATCAAGAACTCTCTCACAGTAACCATAGAGCTAGATGCTAACATAGCTTCAAAAAGTGCAGAACATTTACCGATTACAGAAAAATGAATATTCAACGGTCTACATCTACATCTGCATGGATACTCTGCAAGTCACCTTTAAGTGCCTGGCACAGGGTTCATCAAACCACCTTCACAATTCTCTATTATTCCATTCTCGTATAGCGCGTGGAAAGAATGAACACCTATATCTTTCTGTACGAGCTCTGATTTCCATTTTTTTATCGTGGTGGTCACTCCTGCTTATGTAGGTCTGTGTCAACAAAATATTTTCGCACTCGGAGGAGAAAGTTGGCGATTGGAACTTCGTGAGAAGATTCCGTCGCAACGAAAAATGCCTTTCTTTTAATGATGTCCAGCCCAAATCCTGTAGCATTTCTGTGACACCTTTTCCCGTATTTCGTGATAATACAAAACTTGCTACCTTCTTTGAACTTTTTCGATGTACTCCGGCAGTCCTATATGGTAAGGATCCCACATCGCGCAGCAGTATTCTAAAAGTGGACGGACAAGCGTGGTGTAGGCAGTCTCCTTAGTAGGCCTGTTACATTTTCTAAGAGTCCTGCCAATAAAACTAAGTCTTTGGTTAGCCTTCCCAACAACATTTTCTATGTGTTCCTTCCAGTTTAAGTTGTTCGTAATTGTAATACCTAGGTATTTAGTTGAATTTACCGTTATTAGATTTGACTGATTTATCGTTTAACCGAAGTTTAACGCGTTCCTTTTAGCACTCATGTAGATGACCTCACACTTTTCGTTATTTAGGTTCAACTGCAACTTTTCGCTCCATTCAGATACCTTTTCTAAATCGTTTTTCAGTTTTTTTTTATCTTTTGAAGACTTTATTAGTCCATAAACAACAGCGTTATCTGCAAACAACCAAAGACGGCTGCTCAGATTGTCTCCCAGATCGTTTATATAGATAAGGAGCAGCAAAGGGCCTATAAAACTACCTTGGGGAACACCAAAAATCACTACTGTTTTACTCGATGACTTTCCGTCAATTACTACAAACAGTGACCTCTCTGACAGGAAATCACAAATCCAATCACATAACTTAGACGATATTCGATAAGCACGCAATTTCACTACGAGCCGCTTGTGTGGTACCGTGTCAAAAGCCTTCCGGAAATCTAGAAATACGGAATCGATCTGAAATCCCTTGTCAATATCACTCAACACTTCATGTGAATAAAGAGTTAGTTGTGTTTCAGAAGAGCGATGTTTTCTAAACCCATGTTGACTGTGTGTCAACAGACCGTAGATGATAATATTATGTCACCTCGAAACAAAGTTATACAGATTACAGTAAAATTTTTAGTCTCTTAGAAGAAGCAATAACCACCCCAAGATTTGAGAATGAACATTTCAGAGCAATCAGAAAAAAATCTTCTCCATTATTTGAATTAGAATCGCTCAAAGCCAACATATAGGTGGTTAAAGAGGAAGTAAATGAAGTTATATCAATATATACTGTTGGAAATATACATTCTTTGTTTATAAATAAGATGTGGTGTGTGATAAACAAACGTTAGCCTAAAGCTTCCTGGGATTTGCAGGGCATACCGCTTTTGACTTTCAGCTCTCAACAAAATTCGAAAATAGTTATCAAAGTCTGACTGTTGTACAGGCTAACAAAACAACGTTCTGCCTCCTGTTAATCATTTTTCACGTAAAACTGAAGAGTTCCAAATGACTGGAAGTCTTATTTTTGAGGAACTAAACCCCCATGAGGAAATCTCGCTTGATGGGATAGCGGGGAGGATATCCGACCCCCAAGAAATTGTTTTTAGGTTTTGATTGTTTGTGCCATCAGTGAAAGATTCTGACAGGTTTTATGCTGCCTACCACGAATTGCTATACAGTGCTAACCTCTTCAGCTCAGAGTAGCACTTGCAACCTACGTCCTCAATTACTTGTTGAATGTATCCCAGTCTCTGTCTTCATCTACTGTTTTTACCCTCTGCAGCTCCCTCTAGTACTATGGGAGTTATTGCCTGAACTCTTAACAGGTGCCCTATCATGGCCTTCATTATCCTATCCTCATCCTGTCCGTTTGTCCATTCTTCTTGTCAATGTCTTCCACATATTCCTTCCCTCTGCGATACTGCGCACAACCTTCTCATTCCTTGAAAATTAGGTGGTCTGGTAAGATAAGGGCGTAACTTTCCTGGTTATTTTATAATATTTGCTATATGCCTTAACCGGAAAATTAGCTGAAGCATTTAATCAGAGAGCTGACCTTTAGAGGCTTATGCTTTAAGTTAACTGGTTACAAACTGGTCCTAACTTTAATATCAAGTTAATTTATGGCAGGAACCATTGATATTAAGACGTTATAGCATCATTTGCTCCCGTGTCGAGATGAATATAAATAAATGTAAGATGGTATTTCTCCTTAATAAACATTACGAGAAACGAGAAACAGATAGCCTATCAGACAAATTGATAAGTCAACATCAAACATTCACACCCGAGTTGGACAATACTAGATATAATGGACAAATTTTTCATTAGACACAAAGCTATCTTGTTTATTAGACGAGTGCTTTTGTTAACAGAAACAATAATCAGTTGTTAGAAATGACTCTTTTTGTATCAAGAACACGTACGTGAAAAATAGCTGCATTTTTTATGTATTGTTTTAAACTTAACGTTAAGCAGCCACAACACAACTGCAGGGCGCACCATAATGTGTACTAGCTTCGTAAACAACGGTATTGAAACTCCTAAGCTTAAAAACGCCAAAAGTCTATACTGAATCAATCATTTAGGGCGTCAGAGTTTCAAGCACTTCAAGTTTTTCGACTATTGAACGTGAAACTTGTGGTTATGGGGCAGTTACTGTAAACCAGCAGCTGACAAACCCGGCTTTGTCCAGTTATTCATTTTGACAGTTTTTTATTAGAAACGTACTTTTTCTGTACGCTTGGTACGGCTGCTTCGCATTTGTATGACGTGATTTTGTAAACGTCTCGATGGCACTCCCCCTTTATAGCTATAGAGATGGCTATCGTTCCGCCTACAGCCGACAGCACTTCGAAGTTGAAAGCTGTCAAAAGCACTTCGACGTTTCAGGTATTTCCTTGAGCAGAGTCAACTGTAGGAGTATCTAAGTAGTAATTAATAAACGTATTAAAACTTCATGCAAGATGAGACATTTTTCCACGCTTCTCAGTTTGTGTAACGTTATATCTCTTTAAATATGCGACGTGCAATGGTATATTTGTGTAGGAACATTCGGTGGCCTATGTACATACCGTTTGCGAACGAGTCTGTTTGCGTGGCCATCCTCCGCAGAAAGCCCAGAAATATTTCATTTGTAAATGCAAAACCCATTTTCTTGCAGCAAGAGTAGGCGTTTGTTTATTTACAAAGCAAACTGTCTGCGAAATTTTTTGCGAATAGATTTAGTAGCACAGAAGTAATAAATTTAAACTTCATGTGTGATGCGGCAGTTTTCACGTATCTCATGGCTTATGACGTAATATTTTCTAAACTCTGATAGTAGGTTGATGTTACCCGCAAAGTGACTGTTCCCTGATTGTAAGGTATATGCGTACCAAATTTCAGCACTAATAGTCATGGACTGTGAGGCTGGTCCCGGCGGAGGTCCGTAGGATAATTTAGGTTCAGTAGTGTTTAAGCATAGGGACTGACGACCTTAGCTGTTAAGTCCCATAAGATTTCACACACATTTGAACATTTTCAGTGTTGTGTTGGCAGAAGAGCCAACACCGCGTTACAATTGGAGGCCGAAATGCACGCGTTTTAGCTCACGCAGGCTGGCGTGAAGAGGGAACAACTATACTGACGTGAGGACTGGAACATGACAAGGAATGAGAATTCAGAAAGCGGACATAATTAGTTTGATACTAACTTTAATGCATTAATGATGAACGTCGCTCTTGACGGCACATGAGTCACAATATTATCTGTTCATAGTAACTGAATATGGCTTCTTGCTAGATCGTAGCAAATGACGTAGCTGAAGGCTATGCTAAACTGTCGTCTCGGCAAATGAAAGCGTATGTAGACAGTGAACAATCGCTAGCAAAGTAGGCTGTACAACTGTGGAGAGTGGTAGGGAGTCTCTCTAGACTAGACCTGCCGTGTGGCGGCGCTCGGTCTGCAATCACTGATAGTGGCGACACGCGGGTCCGACGTATACTAACGGACCGCGGCCGATTTAATGGCTACCACGTAGCAAGTGTGGCATATATCGGTGACACCACATTCAGCACTAATCGATGGTTTGGTAATGTATTTGTAAAACACAAAATGAATGCAAGTGCAGTCATACGCTCGATCTCATCGTCTAACATTACGTAGCGGAATGCTTAAACGGTACAGAATTGAGAGATAGGGCTCCACGAAATTTATTTTCTGACGACCTGTCTCACAACAGACGTCGGAAAAAGCAATGATACTTACGTCTCAGTACTACGTTGTGGATAACAACCAGGGTCGGTACAGAGCACTGTTAGGCACTACCCTTACCTGTATACCTGCTTTCCAGGTCACCCTGTAGCGATCATCAGGGTCCTCTTCCCCTCTACTGCAGCAGCAGAACCGACGAAGCCGGCGCAGCATACCGGAGCCGTGGGGCGCAGCGGGGCGTAAGCAGCAGCAGCGGATCCTGTTTGTCGCACAGAACGCAGTTTAGTTTTCGTCTCATATGCTTTGCGAAGCACTGAATTGTAACTGTGTCTTTTACTGTGTTCAATACTGTATATTAACGTATTTCATGTTTTGCTTTAGCTTTTAATACTTTTGTATTGTGTGAGATGACTCTGAGTAAAAGCCAGAAGAAGTTTAGCAGCAGTACTCAGATTGCACCCAGCTACTCATTGTGTTAGTGTTATGGTGTATGTGGTATGGACGAAAACTGATTAAAGATAGATAAAGACTGCGCTTGTTGTGCATTGAGGCATGAGGTATTGACCACTGTCCGTAAACAGCCCGAAGCTCTTTTGATTACGCTCTGCAAATGGCTTTAAACATTATGGGACTTAACATCTCAGGACATCAGTCCCCTAGACTTAGAACTACCTAAACCTAACTAACCTAAGGACATCACACACATCCATGCCCGAGGCAGGATTCGAACCTGCTACCGTAGCGGTCGCGCGGCTCCACACTAAAACGCCTAGAACCACTAGGCCACAGCGGCCGGCATACCGAAAACCTAGCAGATAAATACAAACTGAACAAAGCTAAAATTAGTGTAAGGATAGTGAAGCGTTAAACGAATTCTAAAGTAGCGGCCGCAAAGGTTTTTCTACAGGTTTCCGAGGACAATGGACAACGAAGTTCCATTTAACTAACATAAAACGAATGAAAATGAATAACAAAATGAATGCTCTGCGGAAAGACGCTAATCGTACTATGGACGTTAGGAAAACCCTTTCTCCTCTACTTAAGAGCAGAGAATCTGTCAGTGACGCATTCATTGGTGTCTACGATGCTGCGAAGTCCTTCTCGGGGGAAAGCGCAGCTAGTGCTGTTAACCTCTCTTGACACATAGCACATTCCCTTCAGGGTGGAGAAAGGTCGCTCCGCCGTTGACATCGATATGGTAGCAATGACTTTCAGGAGTGTTATTGTTCCACAAAGAAAACTCCTGCAAATTGTTTTCGAGCAGGAATTGTACTTCCTGCTGTATAGTACTAGAAGCTCCGTTTTCAGCTTTTTGCATTCGTGGAGGCATGTATGTTTCACAATACCTGTGTAGTAACTTGCGTACGAAACAAACTTTTTAGAATTAAACAAAGCTGTAGCGCAGCGACGCAGTGTAAGGACAAACCGTTCAAGAACTCGAGCGGTAACTGTATCACACACTTCTCTTGGGGCAAAAGTTTTCGGAATTTCGTTTTGCTGTGTCTGTCCGTTAGCAGTATACAGCAGCTGTCTGCACGTGGGAATATTGTCAGTGATGCTATTCAGATTTCACGTATGGCTCTTTTGAAACGATTACTCCCTTGTTCTCCAGTAAGGAAGTCACCTCTACAGTATGGCTGAGTACAGGCAACAGGAACTGTAAAGCTGGGAGCTCTAATTTCAGGCGGAGCTCTCTCGCTTCAAAAGTGGTAGTAGTTTGCTGAGATACAAGCTCATTTTTTTCAAGGCATTATACAAAAGACATTCTATTTTCGTACACAGTTTTCACAGTTCTTGATTTAAAATTCCATCTCCTGTTACGAACATAAGGTACTTTCGTGTTCACTATCTCAGTTAACATCGCTGTGCGCTGGGATGAACTATGAAATAAACTGGGAATTTCACTACGGTCAGCATAGGAAATTCTAACGTTCTTATTATGAGTCATTGTTTGGGCTAAAATCAGATTCAACTTATGGGCAAAGCACTGAACAAAATATGCATGTTTAAACTGCTGTTTCAGAAGAGTCTGTACATTCAAACGTCGACCACTCTTAACACCAGCACAATTGTAGCTCTGAGAAATAACTTTACTGAACTATCCACAAGATCCAGAAGAGCTTCTTTACGCGATTTTGCTAAGGTTTTAGAATCATGTTCACGAGAAGAGAGGAAAGTCCAAAACCACTCTACGGGTCTACTCTCAGACAAAACGTACCTGATAACAAAGACAAAATGTGAAATTGTTGAAACATCAGTTGTCTCATCTGGAATGAAACAGCAGCAGCAGCAGCAGGAAATATATTTCTTACTCAGTCATGATAATCCTACAGCAAACAAGAAAATAAATCGTTTTGAATATATTTCGCAGTGTCTTTGAAAACATTAGTCTTCGAAATGTTGTGCTACAGCTCTGCAGTAATATGTGATTTAGACTTCTCATGTTATTTTATCTTCTGTGATAAATATCTCAGACCGTCAACGACTCTTACCGTCATTGACACCCAGCGATTCCTTTTGCAAGCGACAAAAAGGAAAACGGTACAATTTGTTCGCAATATCACAACCAGATATCCAATCCACTTTTCCGTAAGAGCCCGGTCAGAAAATCTTTAAATTCTCTCTAGGTGCTTGACGTCGAAAGAGAAATTGTTTTCCCGAAGCCTCTGCACTAAATTACCACAAATATTAATTCACGCTCAAGGTACTGCACTCCTGAGAACTCACGTCTTCAAACTCACAACTGCATATCGAACCGTCCCCGAGTGACAAACTGTAAAGGTTCGTCACGGTGTCCGTAACTTGACATCAACAAATGAAATGTACTGTCTATCGTTGCTTACTAGACTCTTCTCGTTATTGCCGCCCGGGGTGACCGAGCGGTTCGAGGCGCTACAGTCTGGAACCGCGCGACCGCTACGGTCGCAGGTTCGAATCCTGCCTCGGGCATTGATGTGTGTGATGTCCTTAGGTTAGTTAGGTTTAAGTAGTTCTAAGTTCTAGAGGACTGATGATCTCAGAAGTTGATTCCCATAGTGCTCAGAACCATTTTTTTTCTTCTCGTTATTGCAGTTCCAGAAATACAACTTCTCGCAAGGAACAATGAGATACCAGATGTTATATTGTACAGGATAGTGTAGATTAAAAATATGCTATCAATGCGAGTAATTGCTCCAATGCTCAGAATAGAAGACACGTCCTCCCCCCCCCCCCCCCCCCCCCTGCCACCGCTCCTTGCTTCACCACCCCTCGCAGAAGAAACACAGCGCTGGATTGCGGGCTTCCACAACACACTTTTGCGTCCGGGTGAAATGGAACACGTAAGAGTCGACCGCAAGTTTCAGTCATAGCTGTAGACGCCAGTGGGCAAGTTTATACACAGCGTGAATAACTTAAAACCTTGCACAGCAAATATTTCGGAAATGGAAAGTGCTGTTAATATGTGGCTTTTACAGAAAGGATTGTAAGTCAGGGTTGTTAGCCAAGAAAGGATTGTAATAGCTCAAGAAAATGTACTATTTGTGAAAACATACACTTTTTTAAACAGAACAATGGCTATTGATATTAACAAACTAAAAGTAGGATAATTTAGGATGTCTGTGGCGTTTGTTGCGTGATTCTAGTGCGAATCGTTTAAAAGAACTGGTATTTTGTAAAGTTCCAACAACAATACTTTTACGGTACTGAGGTAGCACACACAGAACAACACATGTGCATGCACTAGCGATGTGGTTTGTGACCAGAGAACTAACAGTCGTAACAGGTTTTGTTCAAAATTACCACCGGAAACAGCATATACGCTTCCACTTAGTGTGGAACGACGTACGTGGTAGTATTTCAGCTGAGATGCCCGAGCAGGCTACATCATTGGATGTAGTTGGTATGTCCTTGTACACAGCGTCTTTCAGCTTTCCCCATGGAAAGAAGTCAACAGACGCCTAATCCGGGGAACATGCCTGCGAATTTACACAGTTCTCTGCGTCCAATCCGAAGATTTGTCAATAATTCGTGAAAACATGCTGCAGAGCATCGTACTATGAGCTGCAACCCATCATGTTGGTACCACAGGTTCCTCCTAGTCCTCAGAGGAATGTCTTCAAACATCTTAGGACGGAGGTCTGTCAGGACGCTGCGATATTTGTGCGCGTTTGTGTTCCGTCTATGAATAATGGACCTATAAGCTTGTTTCACTGTTCACCACCACACGTTTACACAACATTGACGCTGACGTTCCAGCTGATGAAGTTACCTGGGACTGTTAACGGAACAGTTAATTGGGCTTTCCAAATAGTAGATAGGCATTACAGAAGTATGTAGCTTATTGACACTGCTGGCGCCATCGATAATCTTTGGTGGCCAGCAAGGTTGCAAGATGTCGAGTACCACAGGTACCCGAATCCAGTACAATACTCATCGAGACTGCTGTAGGAGCAGAGTGTCCGAGCGGCGAGAGGGCAACGGCAAGGTTGTAAAACGTATTATCAAAGGATGTGCACAAGGCTCTATCTGAGGACCCACCATCTGGAATATCACAGTTGAACCGCTCTTAAATTTAATCCATTGAGATGAATGTTCAGACGGAATCGTTGCGTAAGTTCACGACCTGTTAACTGTAATATCAGCCAACACAAGAGTAATGTTGGGAAATAAAGGCCAATGGTATGCAACACAAAATACAACAATGGTGCAGCCAAAACAAATTATCTGTAGCAGCACACAAAGCAGCATACATAATGGATCACTACAAAGACATCCGGCAATTAAAATAAACAACACAAAAATAAAACTCGAAGTACTAAATACACTACTGGCCATTAAAATTGCTACACCAAGAAGAAGTGCAGATGATAAACGGGTATTCATTGAACAAATATATTGCACTAGAACTGACATGTGATTACATTTTCGCGCAATTTGGGTCCATAGATCCTGAAAAATCAGTACCCAGAACAACCACCTCTGGCTGTTATGACGACCTTGATACGCCTGGGCATTGAGTCAAACAGAGATGGGATGGCGTGTACAGGTACAGCTGCCCATGCAGCTTCAACACGATACCAAAGTTCATCAAGAGTAGTGACTGGCGTATTGTGACAAGCTAGTTGCTCGGCCACCATTCACCAGACGTTTTCAATTGGTGATAAATCTGGAGAATGTGCTGGCCAGGGCAACAGTGGAACATTTTCTGTATCCAGAATGGCCTGAACAGAACCTGTAACATGCGATCGTGCATTATCCTGCTGAAATGTAGGGTTTCGCAGGGATCGAATGGAGGGTAGAACCACGCGTCGTAACACATTTGAAATATGACGTCTACTGTTTAAAGTGCCGTCAATGAGAACAAGAGGTGACCGTGACGTGTACCCAATGGCACGCCATACCATCACGCCGGGTGATACGCCAGTATGGCGATGACGAATACACGTATCCAATGTGTGTTCACCGCCAAACATTGCTACGGCCATCATGATGCTGTAAGCAGAACCTGGATTCAAGCAAAAAAATTACTTTTTGCCATTTGTGCACCCAGGATCGCTGTTGAGTACACCATCGCAGGCGCTCCTGTCTGTGATGGAGCGTCAATAGTAACCGCAGCCATGGTCTCCGAGCTGATAGTCCATGATGGCTGCAAACGTTGTTGAACTGTTCGTGCAGATGGTTGTTGTCTTGCAAACGTCCCCATCTGTTGACTCAAGGATCCAGACATGGCTGCACGATCCGTTACATCCATGCGGATACGATGCCTCTCATCTCGACTGCTAGTGATACGAGGCCGTTGGGATCCAGCACAGCGTTCCGTATTACCCTCCTGAACCCGCCGATTCCATATTCTGCTAACAGTCATTGGATGTCGACCAACGCGAGCAGCAATATCGCGATACGTTAAACCGCAATCGCGATAGGATTCAATCCGACCTTTATCAAAGTCGGAAACGTGATGGTACGCATTTCTCCTCCTTACACGAAGCATCACAATAACGTTTCACCAGGCAACGCCGGTCAACTGGTGTTTGTGTATGAGAAATCGGTTGGAAACTTTCCTCATGTCAGCACGTTGTAGGTGTCGCCACCGGCACCAACCTTATGTGAATGCTTTGAAAACCTAATCATTTGCAAATCACAGCATCTTCTTCCTGTCGGTTAAATTTCTCGTCTGTAGCACGTCATCTTCGTGGTGTAGCAATTTTAATGGCCAGTAGTGTAGGTATCTTGGAGTACTCATTGACTTACAATATAGCTTCAACGAACACATACGACTAATCACAAACAAAGCCGAAAGTATACTTCACCAACTTGTGACATTACATTCGGCACAATACAGACTGCCACTCAGAAACCTAAGAGTGCACTACTGCGCACTTTTCGAGTCGGTATTGAGCTTAGCAGCTAGTACATGGGCACAAAGACTCGTTCTCGTCATGTACAGGATCACTGTTGGGCGAGGGCAAGGAAGTGTGCAACTTAGACTGTCTGGGGCGTTCGGCATGACGTCAGTAGTTTCGCTGTATGTGCTGCTCGAAATATACTCTATGAATATAACAATCTGGTATCGGGCTGCAACATACTGCCTGAAGATGGGTAGACCTGAGAGGGTGTTGCAAATCACTGGACAGTACATGGAAGATAGGCGCCAACTGAAAACTTGACGCTTAAACACTTGGCAAGAAGACGGGCTAGACTGATAAGGACCGTCGACTCTATTCACTTTTCCCCAATCTCATGCAGCGGTTACGATTTCGCCATGTCAACCCCAGCCGAGGCATGGTTCATTTTGTGACTGGACTTGGCCGTTATCCCACGCACTTGCGGGGCATGTCACTTTCAGAGAGCAGTCGTTGCATATCCGGGGAAATTGGTTCCCCAGAACGCTTCATTTTGAATTCATTACATACAGGCACTTACGTAATAACATTGAACACATAACGGAAAAGACACTACACGACGCACTGAGGAGCCCGGGTGGTGGATACTGTTCAATGCAGTGTTAATGAAAATTAACACAAATTGTGTTAATGAAGGGATATCTGTACCTACTCTTTCCTGGTTTCTTTTATTCCTTTTTAAATTGTGCTATAAATTTATGATTTCATTCTTCTAAATTTCTATATTTAAAAAATTAATTGCTATAAGTAAATGAAAGATAAGACCAAAATGCAGACAAAGGAACTCTTCGCAGCCTCACCTCTACGTGGTGCTGCAAGGGGCAACAGCGCCTGTCGCCTCAACTGCACAGAACAATTTTGTTGCGCGGTGCTGACCATGGGTACTGGCTAAGAGGAAAGTGTTTAGCGCTACGGCCTGCATGAAGTAAAGCATCAGCTTGTGAACAAACCAACATTGCACATTTTGACGGTTTACTTGGCCATGAATGGTGATAGTGGCTTCATCATTAAACAAGATACATTACATATCTGGAGTATCCTGTCTTACAGCCCATGTACAGAAGTTAATACGATTCTCATAGCCGTTTCCGTGCTCTTCTTGGTGGAAAGAGATATGACAGCAATGGAACCTATGTCGATGGAAAACGCGAAGGACACTTGCCTGATTCCTGCCTCTTCCTCGTGCGATAGCGCAGGCAATAATGTGCAGATCAACTGGAGCAGCAGCAAGTACATTAAGTTCTCCCTCTTCTTTCATCACTTGTTTCCTTGTGTTAAGCTGCAACTTTAACCTAACTTGTTGAAGAGGTTGATAAATAACTGCCCAGTTGATTGATGTCTACTGAGATATCTCGCCGAATACACCGTACAAGGACGCACTGCTCGCTTCCTACACTCTCCACACACGATGAGCATGTTGTCTTTTCCTTCACTGGCAGATCCCATCGTTCGCTCACGACCTGCTTCTTGGACTGTCACACACTGCCTGACTAGCATCTCGCACTTCACTCAATGAAAATACAAGCACACTGTAAGCAAAGATAACAACACGGTACCTAGCAACTACACAAGTTAACAGGCACAAACAACTGTCGGTGCGGAAACTTTTCAAAATAGAGTATCTGGTAAACGGTGCGCACTAGAACCCTACAACAAACAGTACATAAATTCTTATTTACCCTATTTTAAGTCTGTTAATGTCAAAAAGCATCGTTCCATTTAAAAAAAATTGGATGTTTGCAGAAAACTGCACTTTCTAAGTAGTATTACAATCTGTTTATTGGCTAACAACACGAAGCCCTGTCTATCATTCCTTACTGTGAAAACCACATACGAAGAGCATTTTATATTTCCGCAATATCCTCTGTTCAAGTTGTGGGTGATGCACCCTATATATACTCTGATCAGACAGAACATTATGACGACCTACTTAGTAGCCGGTAATCCAACTTTCGTACAGCTAAAAGTGGCGACGCACCGTGTCATGGAAGCAATCAGACCTTGACAGGTTGCTGGCGGGAGGTGGCACCAAATCTGATCATACAAGTCATCTAATTGCCGTAAATGAACTCTGACGCCACGTTCAGTCACATCCCAGATGTGTTCGATTGGGTTCAGGTCTGGCGAGTTGCGGGGCCAGCACATCAATCCGAACCACACCACCACACTCCTGTTCTTGTGACATGACGCATTATCTTGTTGAAAAATGCCACTGCCGTCGGGAAACGTGATCGTCATGAAGGGGTGTACGTGGTTCGCAATCAGTGTACGGTACTGCTTGGCCTTCATGGTGCCTTGCTTGAACTCCAGTGGAGCCGTGGATGCCCAACGTGAATGTTCCCTACAGCATAATAGAGCCACAGCCAGCTTCTCGCCACAGTGCAGGCGTCAAGGAGCTGTTCCCTTGGCAGACGAGAGATTCGCGCCCTCGCATCGGCATGATGAAGAAGGTATCGGAAAATATCAGACCATGAGACGCGCTGCCACTGCGTCAACGTACAGTGCCGATAGTCACGTGCCGATTCCAGTCGTAGATGCGGGTGAGTCTTCGGCTGCGGAGGCACATCGTTTGGAGTGTTCAGTGCATTCCGGGTTCAGACACACTTGTACTCTGCTCAACATTAAAGTATAGTATTAAATCCACCACAGTTCGCCACCTGTCCTGTTTTAGCCGTCTGTCCAGACTACGATGTCCGACATCTGTAATGAGGATGGTCGTCCAACCCCAATAAAACCGTCGTTCACCCAATGGTTGGATATAGCTCGTCAGGCTGGGATCCATACCCGTGAGGATTGAGACACGGAATAGAGAAAATCTAAAGAAGAGCAGCACGTTTCGTCACGGACTCGTTTAGTAAGCGCGAAAGCGCCACGGGAAGGCTCAACCAACTCGACTGGCAGACGCTGGAAGAGAGGCGTTCTGCAGAAGCATGTGTTTCCGAGGGCTTACATTCCTAGAAGAGTCAACCAAAATATCGTTTCCACTTATGTATATTCCACGAAAAGAGCGAGAGAAAGAGAAGACAGATTCGACCTTAGGTGGAGGCTTACCAACCATCTTTCTTCCTATAAACCGTTAGGCCAGTAACAATCAAAGACTGAGATGACAGTGTTTCGCAAAGTACCTTCCCCCCACACACCGAAAGGTAACTTGGCGGAGTATACCTGCCTTTGTAGATGCAAAAATGACGGAAATGGAAATAAATTAATTACTGTTGCCACTGTTTCAAGTAAATCGAACTCATACTCTTCAAAACTGATAACAAAAGCATCAGCGACTAAAGTATTCAGACAGATTCGATGATACTAGACTTAAAAAAATTCCCTTTAAAAGGTAGTCAGTCTTTGCCAACACATGTTAATTGCTGTATCTGGCCATTTCTTGATAGCCAGAATGCCACCCATTATTCTAACGAAATTCCACGCGAAGACAAATATAATTTTACACCTGAAAAATGAAGATGTGTTTGAGCTCTTCCTGTGTGTTTTTTACGAAAGGGGAACTATCCCTAGCCTGTATTTACATTTGCCGTGTGTTTGACTGTTTATGATGTGAACTACTAGGAAAATAATATATGTAAATCATAAGCAATGTTTAAAAATTCTCATCACTGTGTTTATATGTCTATTTGGATCGGAAAGATGCAACATTTTAGCAAAGATCATTCCGGAAACCACAGGGAAATTATGAAATGGATATGAGGCGTATGGTTTTCTTACTGTGGTATCTTCCAGACAGCAGGATGCAGTTAACAGCCTTTGGTCATTTCAATGTAGATTTTCTGAAAGGGTCCAATAGGAACAATTATGAGGAAACCTTATTTCGTTTCTACAACTTAATCTCAGTAATTAGCTACCCAGCGCATGTGGATAAATACAGTTGGCTCCTAATTAATGTGTTCTCTAATGAAGAGCAAAACAAAATAATATCTTTATATTTGGTAACGAATATTCTCCTCGATTAAATATTTAATCTAGTCCATTATAAATTCATATCATTATTGAAAATGGATTTGCGTGTTAATCAAAAACCGTGGATCACTAGAAGTATTAAAGTATCTTGTGAAAGGGAAAGAGTAATTTATGTGCTGGCAGGAACAAGTAAAGACCCGGCAGTATTTGCACACTACAAAAATTACTGAGAATGATTAACAACATTTATTTAGAAAATCGAGAAACGCCCACATTATATCAGAAATCAGTTAATTCTGAGAACAAACGTAAGACAATATGGAATGAAGTAAAACGAAATGCAGGACAACAAACCACAGAACAAGATACCGTCACTATTAATTTAAACGCGAGGCCTATAAACGATCAGCTGATTAGTTTAACAGTCATTTCATAAATGTAGTACAAAGTATAAAAACTAACAGTTCAAGGGAAAAATCAAAAGATTTGATTGAACAAACAACTTACCATCCAAAAAGTCAATCATATGGATGTTTCCCCCACCGCTGCTTCTGAAATTAAGAAAGTCATATATTCGCTTGAACATAAAAGATCATTTGGATCTGATAGGGTTTCCGACAGAGTACTGAAGACTTGTTCCCATTTAACAAACATGGTCTTTTCTAAAATAAGTAATGTGTCATTAACCCAAGCATTTTTCCAGACAGAATGAAATATGCCATTGTTAATCACTCTATAGAAAGGGTTATAGGACCTCCTTCACTACTAACATCATTTTCCATAATTTTTGAGAACATTGTTCTAGAACAGTATCCCACAACAGCATCAGTAATATTCTTAGTAAAACCTCAGTTGGGATTTCAGAACAGCTGCCCTACCGAGAAAGCTATACACACATTCACTCACAAAATTTTGCAAGCACTAAATATGAAAATAGCACCAGCTGGCGATTTCTGTGGCCTGTTTAAGGCATTTGGAGTGTGAAACACAGTATTTTCCTTCCTAAAGTGAGGTTCTTTTCTGTAAATGATAGCATAGCCAACCAATATTCAAGTCACATCCAACCAAAAGCATTCAGAAAGTCTTTCTTAATATTTAAGGCAATATAAGCAGGGAAGATTATTCTGGCGGGGTATGTGGTTTGTGACATTTTACAAGGATCTGTCTTAGGTTCACTATTGTTTTCGTATACGTATGTAATTACAGGACTAGAAGAAAAAATGGTATTCAGGGCACTTCTTTAAGGTTGTCTTTAACGCTAAAATGGGTGCACTACATTAAGTTTGTCTTTAACACTAAAACGGGTGCATAATGATGCCACCAAACTACTTGATCACTTACTCTACAATATAAATGTCTGATAGACAGCAGTGCTGAAGTTGAAAACAAACTGAAAAGTTTCTCCTTGGCAGATGCTCAAATTCTCTAGAATTACGACTTTTGTAATATGTAACAGGTGATGCATGGGAATCATTAAGTCACAACAGTGTTAAAGAATCGTAACTGATCAGCATGAAGCCATATTTACATATGAATGCATAATGCGAACTTAAAACGCTCAGTTAATCGTGCAAATGGTCCATTGAACATAGAACAAACTAATCAGATAATTGTTGAGGTACTTCCCCTGTCTCTATCCACAGTAAAATCTATGTTTAATATCAGAATACTTGTTTTGGCGAGGAATTCTTTCCTTGCCTGTAAAGCCTGTTTTTAATGTTCACTTTTTTCGTGGTAGCCATTCCGCATCTCCCAACAGCCACTGAAAGGCGACACTGTCCTCCAAACAGCTACGTCGTTAGTAGCGGTAGAAGTTGTATCTGGAGGATAATGTAGCTCGGAGCATATGAAGTTCCCTAGTTGGTATTTCAATATTTGACTGAGGGGATGATGGGATGCTGACTAGTGACCGCTGTAAACGGTTTAGGGACGTAATACTTTTTCTGGTGAGGTGTGAGGTTGTTTTTTTGTGCAGTACTTGTAAATGTTCTGAGTTATACGCATTTAAATGTTTTTGTTTGTGGTTTTAGGGCGCACAGCTACAGTTGTCATTAGCGCTCAGACTAAGTTATGAATGCACTGCAAGGCACAAGGTTAAACCAGCAACTAAAAAGAAATGCTAATGATACGTTACAGATGCTTGGAAGGAATGTTGTATCTTGGTACATTCTTTTCACACCTGAATGACTTCACTTTTTCGGAATTTTTTTTTTATTTCAGAAAAAAAACTCTGTATCACGCAAAACGTGAATTCTATCGTTCAAAAATAGAGTAATATAATTAAACTTTTGTTGTACGGCTGGTGAGAGGCCAAATTCTGAAAAGTGTTTCAAGGTACAACACCTTCTGATACGGAGTTTCAGAGGACTGACTACCATACCTGACAGATTGCTTTTGTACGTGGAGAACCAAGGTTATCGTGTCATAAATCCCTGAGGGCTTCTTATGTCACACGAAAAGTGGAGTGTCCGAGGCAGTCAAATAACTGAAAATCGATTCCATGCACTGCTAACTTTGTCATCAGTTCGTATTGTGGTGAAGTGTCGAACGCTTTTCGCAAGTCTAGAAATTAAAAATCCGTCTTCAGTCTCTTGTCTTCGTTTTCAAGTGTACCGTGTGTCACTTACGATTGAGTCACGCTAAGGAAATGTACTGTTTGCCAGTCAATTAAAAAAAATTCTTCACCACCTCTTGCGATCTTAAAAAGTAAAATAAATATATCTATTGTACAGTTGAAGACCTCCTAAATACATTACATTCCGAAGGTAAAATAAAGTGAAATTTATACACAACGAAAAACAGTCGACAGCAAAGCATATCTACTCTCAAATAACAGGATACAAACATCAAGCTTAAACAGGATCTCCGAGCCACTGAATGAATAAGCAGATTTACGAGTACGATGATGGTATCAGCAGGCGTCAGGGTTGTGGATAATTGACGATAACTTACCTTTGCTTTTGGCAAGATGTGCGCTTCTTGTGGCTTCTCTTCTAAGCTTCTTCTACCACAAAGGTGTTCTGAAACTACAATTCAAACGACTCTTAGTAATCGGAAACCTTTTGCTCCGAATAATGTTCTGGAGCGCACACGTTCCCTATCGATCGCAGAATCGATATGTCACTAAGCAACGGCTCTCAATACTGCAAGCTTTGTTGCATTGTCGATGTATCATTGTTGCGCTCTTTACGTTTTCCGTAATCACGACTCTCAAGAAATATGCTACATGTTAGATGTTGGTTAGAATTACAACGTGAAATGTTTTGTTCAAGTTTTGTACAAGCTGGTACGGAAATTGAGCGAGATACAGATGTGAACAACTTGCAAGCAAGACTATGTGATAGATCACGTTAGATGCTCGTCCACCAAGCCACCCCAATGTGGACGGCTAGTATTGTTACTGAGCAGATTTACTACATGAAATCCATCTTTGAAAGTCCACATATCAAACTGCTGCACTTCATCTCTTTATTCACGAACGTTAAAGTAGTCCTGCGGCCACCAAGTAGGACGTAAACCACCATGCCCCTGTACATCAGAAACCCACCACCAGGTTGATATCTCCCCACGACATTCCTGTTACAGGAGTAACTACCATTTGCTTTACACTTGAACGTGTGGCACACGTTGTCGGACGGCTGTAGCAAAAATCGACTGTTATCAGCTCCTCATACACAATTTGTCTATAAACTGTGGCTTTGGAGATAACTTTAAGCTTACAGTAATAATTGGTAACATTCAACAGCAACTTTTTGTCCTGCAGACAACTCAGCAACACGTTTCGTGAGTCAATTCTCTCATCATTAGTTTGTAAAACTTAGCTAAGCAGTCTACCAACGCTACTGTGGAGTTAAAAAACTTCAGGCTTTTTAACATTCCACATAAGAAGATAAATAAATAACAGAGCATCCCAAAGGAGGTACCGGAGTACCCCAATGCAAAATGTAATCTTAGATACGATACATGTACAAAAAGAAAGGTAATCATGTACAGTGACACAGTAATTAAGAAAGTATAATTCTTTACAATAATAGTGCCATGAAAAATTATTTTACTTCAAGTGTGTTGGTAACAAATAACGGAAAGTATTATTTTTTCTTGAAATGTAGTGTCTATTACGAACTACAAACGTTTAAGTTAGAACCAGTGCAATTTTTGCAT
Source organism: Schistocerca gregaria (assembly GCF_023897955.1). Lineage (NCBI taxonomy): Eukaryota > Metazoa > Arthropoda > Insecta > Orthoptera > Acrididae > Schistocerca > Schistocerca gregaria. The sequence goes on from NC_064924.1 coordinate 301,623,850, forward strand.
CTTTTTCTGTTTTGATTTCGTGCGAGTTCACTACACACGAAAGAATAGCACTTGCCTTATTCTGTTTCATACATCCAGTTTCTTTCCTAGGACACAGCTTCCAACGTACGACACTGACAGTCGCTTGCTTAGGTGCTCTGAACTTGATTGCTATGTTACTGCACTTGCATCTTCACCAAACAATAATTTCCACATTGCTGCTCTCGTGCTGGCGGACATTCTATTCAGCTTCTGCGGTCTTTGCTTCTCGTAAGACGTCGTAAGTTCGGGTCCTAGGGCTAACAAAATTTTCCTCCTTCTGACATGTGCAAACAATTCCAGTCGGGATTCCCTTTTCATATCTTTTAGTCTCTTTACCACGCTCAAGCTGCTGATGTTCCACGCCCTGATTCGTAAAACGCTAAACTTTCGTTGGTAATTGGTCACCTCCCCTTTGGCAGTCCCCACCCGGAGACCTGAATTGGCGACTATTCTGAGTTATTTTGCCAATAGAGAGAGCATCAAGACACTTACTCAATTACAGGCCACGTATCCTATGGATACACTTCATGTCTGTTTCATGCAGTAGTTCTGATTGCCTTCTGTATCCCCATGCCAGTTGATCATTACTGATTCTCCTGCCTTTATGGGCAGCTTTCCACACCAAGGACAAGCGAGTGCCGTGAAAGTCTGTCAGTCTTCTCCGCCCTCTTTGGCAAGGCCATTGGCAGTATGTGGGTGTTATCTTATGACGGAATTCTTCTTATGCCAATGCTGATTATTAATCAAAATTTAAGAACTGGCCAGCTTCGAAACCAGGAACGAGGACGTTTCGATTGCTAATCAAAGACGCTACTTCTTTTTTTAACTCATTTTGTTCGGTATTGCTCGCTGCATTTGTAAGGAGCGGACGCCCCATGACAGCCGTCCAAGTTCATCGTTGATCCATTCACTTACTTTTTATTACAGAGGAGAGCTATCCCTCTGACCGAACAAGCTGAGCTATCGTGCCGGCTACCCGTTAACGACGGGTGCATTTAGATTATTACGTGTCGTTTTGACTCGCCCAACTATAAGACATGTGACCCGAAGTATGTTGTTGCTAGGACTGTACGCCAGTTCATTCCAGTGTAGGCTACGTCGTTGTAGCGGGAGTAGCGGTAGATGATTGGGGAGATGGTCATTTGACATTGTTCTAGGAAACTGTTCTTCGATCCTGCTAAATTTGTTCTCAAGAAGTTTCACAATACAATCGTTGAGGCTTAAGAGACAAGATGAACCAGCAGTTCGCAGGTGCATGTCAGTTCGTGGAAACACACAGGACGTAACGCGAAGTTGATGATCATTTTAAGTCTAGTACAAAGGTGCACTGTAGAGCAGACCATCCTGCTAAGCTCGAAATTTGTTTCCCTGGTAAAGTAATGCGAATAAGAAATACGTCGAGTCATTCACCAAACTGTATTTTTTTATTTCTTTTTTGGCACCGCATCAAAACAGTAAGAGCTAATCACCAAACTCTCGTCAGTAGAAGTACCAGATGTTTACATTGTTTCCTTTGTTCAGTGCACTGGACAAGTAACAGTATTTATAGGAAATAATTTTTTTGAGTCATTAGTATTTTTATGACTGAGTTGATGCTGTAGGCCGTGACTTCCCCTCTTGTGCTAATCTCTTCATCTCACAGGGGCACTTACTCTTAAGTCTTCGATATCCCAGTGCTCATCTCTCCATACAGTTTTCACTCTTTACAACACCCTGTAGTACCATGGAAGTTACTCCCTGGTTGCTTAACACATATCCTATCAACCAGCTCCTTATAGTCAGTATTTCGCACATGGTCCTTTCCTCGCCGTTTCTGCGAAGATTTTCCAGATATCTTATCATTACATCTAATTTTGAAAGCACGTTTATAGCACTACATCTAAATCCTTTCGATTTTCTTCTTTTCAGTTTTCCTTCAATCTATTATACATTTCCATACAGTTCTGTGATCGAGGGTTGCATTCTCAGCAATTTCTTGAACAAGTTAATAACGATGTTTGAAGTTAGTAAACTAGTTTTAAGCATGAGTGCCCTCTCTGAGAGTACCATTCAGCTTTGTAAGTCATATCTTCATCACTCGTGGGTTATTTTCTTACCAAGACAGCGGAATTTCTACACTTTGTCTCTTTGGTGTTCCTACATTTTGACGTAATCTTTATTGTTATTTCCTTTTCTGCTCCCCAGTATTTTCATATTTGCTTGGTTGTAACTCAATGCATAATTTGTGCTCGTGTGACTACTGATTCCAGTGAACAAGTCATGTCATTACTAACTTTCACTGAGGATAACAAAGTGATCATCGAATTGTGTAGCTTACAGGCGTTTACCTTTTCATGTTTCCGCCCATAGACTGCCCTTTAACAGAAGTTTGATATATAGTCATATTGCATCTATAAATCGTGGCCTCTAGTTTTTGTGTGCTGCAGTTATTTCTATGAAATTACATGCTTTACTCCATAAAAGTAATTTTTTTTTCAAAATGTGAAGAAAATGTTCTAAGGTACATCATGGTCTTCAGCTTTTAAATTATAACAGTCACTTGTTATGTGTTGCTGTCTTTCTTTGAAACTACAAAAATTAGTGCTGAAAAATAACGATTTTACAAGTGGGTAAAAACAAATGAAAGGGGCAACGTGGACATGTTGAAATGCATCAGTTATTAACGTCTCTACATGTTTCATAAGCCTGGCCAAATTAAGGTCTCACGTATGATATAGATGTAATAGTTCAGCTTGATCCGAGAAATAACAAGTATTTGCTATTTCTGAGCTATCTTTAAAGTCCCGCCAGCAATTTCTAAATAACTGAGGAATGTGTGTCTGGTACTACGCTTGCACACGTAATCAGTGTGTAGCGAAGTAGCGAGCTGTCGTTGGTGGTGATGGTAACTGTTAGGAATTGGGGGGGGGGGGGGGAGGGGCTGGTGAGAGGTTGACAATATGTGTCGACAGGGAGGCGCCTCAGAGAGAGGATCTTTGGATGCACCACTGGAAGGAAAGTATAGCCACAGTACGAGAAACCTAAAGAAGCTGGTGATGTTTTCTGCCAGTATCTCAAGGTGCTGTCTCGAATGCTTTAACGAGGTCCTCTTTCCTTTCCATAAGATGCAGAAATTTGTTTTACTTTCTAGCCTTTATTAATTTACCTAATTAATTTAGGGACATCGCCTTTGTGTAATGGGCCGTTTGTTGAAATTGTAGTTAGACGAGCTCCACATGATGCAGACTGTGTTTCACTTGCTGTAAGATGCGAATTGCTGGCTTAACTGATTAATTTTGGGACTTTTCTGCATCTGATGGCCACATGTTGGAGCTATAGCTAAACGCACTCTATATCACGAAAATGATTTCACAAGGCTTTATTTCCTCTCTAAGGGGCACAATACAAATTGGTACTATTGTATATATTGCACAGTTATTCGCTCAATTTTCAGGTGTAAATTTTCAAGGTCAGTGTGTTAGGAGAGTCCAATTATGGTTCCATGGTCTATAGTACTTTCTATGGTCAAACTCATAGTTAGGCATCCCCCGCTAATTTTGAACAAATGTATATGTAATAACCTTTCACATTTTTCTGGCCTATGTATTACGATATGTTCGACCGACGTAGCATAATTGAATGTCTCCTCAGATTTTCTGTGACTTGTCCTTACATTGGAGTGCGTATTAAGTTTATTACCTGTAAGATGTGTCACACTCTGTTTAAGAATTGCATTTTAGAGCTCTTTAGCTGAGTTTACTTCGTTGATTGAATCAATATTTCCTCTTTTTGAATACCTCTACCTTCTGTACAACAAATATCTTAACAATTTTCAGTGTTTCTGTTACTACCCAATTCCTATGACACCATCGTAGGAAGAAATGCTAACAACTGTTTTCCGGGTAATATACATCTTCATTCTGAATGATAGCCCCATTTTCAAATTTCCATTATCTAATAATTAGAAATGTGATAAATGTTATAAATATTCAATATGGCCACCGTTGGCGCACTGAAAAGATCGACGCGGTACCCACGCTCGCCCCACGCACGCGAAAGCATATCTAGTGTTACTGAGTGATCCGGTTCTGCAGATCTTCCAGAGTGGTTGGTAGAGGCGAGACGTAAACAGCTTTCTTCTCATAGCCCCATAAGAAATAGTCGCACGGTGTGAGATCAGGAGATCTCGGTGGCTGGAAGAGCAGAGCCAGATCCTCAAGTCCCCTGCGACCGATCAAGCGCTGAGGAAGCGAGTCATTCAAAAAGCCTCGTACAACAAGGTGCCAATGGGGTGGAGCTCCATGCTGTTGAAAAATGGTGACCTGCGAATCTTCCATAAATTGAGGGAACAGGCATTGTTCAATCATGTCCAGGCACGTGATTCCAGTTATAGTTCTTTCTGCAAAGAAAACTGGTCCCTAAACCTTTGTACGGGATACGCCACAGAACGCATTGATCTTTAGTGAGTCTCCTTCGTGTTGCAATGGTGAATGTGGATTTTCCAAACCCCATATCCGAACATTGTGTCTGTTGACTTTCCCTCTGAGGTGGAACGTCACTTCATCGCTAAAAATTATACGCTGTAAAAATGCGTCATCCTCCATCTCTGCTAGCACATAACCACAAAATGTGAGACGGTTCTCTATGCCATTGGGGCTGAAAATCTGCATGAGTTGTAATCGGTAGGGCTTGTAGAGCAAACGTCGTCTCAGAACTTTCGATGCAGTTGGTTCGGGTATTTCAAGTTCTTGACTGGCTCTATTGGTAGACTTGGAATGCGCACAAAACTTCCCTGAATCCGTCTGACATCATCCTCTGACACACGCGGTCGGCGTGTGCTTATTCCTTTGCTCACACTCCTAGTCTGTTTCAATTGCTTAAACCAATAGCTAATGCTCGTGCGAGTTGGTGGTCGAATACCGAATTTGCTACGAAATTCCTGCTGCACTGCAGCTTGCGACTCACTTCTTGCGAACTCAAGAACGCAGAAACCTTGTGCTTCACAGTCGCCATCTCACTCACAACTGACAGCGAAACAGAATGATGGTCCCATTGCCCCTCAAACTCTACCGTCCGCCAAAAACTTTGGAACTTACTCTTTTTATTGGTATAAAGGTTGTTCAGTTTGGATTTGTACTTAAATACATACGAATTGCTGAAAATGGGTCCATCATTTAGAATAGCCCTATAAATCTTAGTTGTCAACCGATGTGCCACCGCTTGAGTATGACTGACGTAGAATCAGAGTGACAGAATAAAAATATGTTGGCAGTATCCATTCATGATAGCCTCTAACCAGGAATTTACATAATAACTATCCTTGACAGGATTTGTTTGCATAAAATGTAATAAAAATTGTTATTTTTTAACGATACAGTTTATGTGGAAAACAAGGGCTCAGTTACGGGTAACTGTATGTGAGGCATAAACAATAAGAAGAACAAATTTTTAGTTCTTTTTTCAGAAATCAAAAAGAAAATGATTTATTACAAAATACAGGTTGGCGACTCCATTCTGTGGTTTATATGAATGAAAAATAAAATGAACTAGTGAAAATAACAAAGAAACACGAGTAGGGTGCGAAATGCATTTGACATTAGACAATGAAGGGATTGAATACATTAAGTATCTACATTTGACCGCGAAAAGGTAGGGAGGAAGGAACACATTCAGCGTTTCCAGAAAGGATACATGTTCAGATACACGGTCCATTCACATTAATGTCACCAATAGGCAAAAGGCTGAATAGCCATGTTTTGTAGCGCGTACCTGCAGGAAGAGAATCAATGAGTTTCTGGAATCCATGCCGACTCCTCAATCGTGGTCAGCTGTTCTACTCGTAGGTTTCTTGGTAGAGGACCCATGATGCGAACAGCCCAATCGAAGTGGTCCCATAAATTCTCAACTAGGGTAAAAACCGGGGAGTTTGGTGGAAAGGGGAATATGGTTAACTTATCCTGGTGCTCTTCAAACTAGGTACGTACACTGCAAGCAGTGAAACACGTTGCATTGTTCAGCTCGCAGGTGCCATTATGTCGAGCATTGGGGGTGGATATGGTCCCCATGGTCCCCATGGGTAGACGCATACGTGTGATAAACCACTGTGCCTTTGAGAATGACGAGACGACTCAAGGAACGTCACGAAAACATTCCCCAGACCATAACGCACTCTCCTCCGTGAGGACTTTTCCTTAGATTGTTGCGGGGACGTACACGCCAGCGATTGGAGCACATAGTGTGATTCATCTGAAAAGGGAACCTATCGCCGCTCAGTAGACGTCCCGCTGCGGCACTAGCGTGCAAATTCTAGCCGTCGTCGCTGATGAACGACAGTCAGCATGGGTGGCGCCTACTGTGGATGCTCACATGCAGCAGTCTGCGCTGAGTGGTCGTTGAGGAGACACTGCCGATAAGCCCTTCTACATCTGGGTGTTTAGTTAGTAGTGATGGGGAAATATAGCTTAGTAGGCTGGAAGATCCAGCGTTGTTGACTTTTGCATCGAGCCAACTGGTTCGAGCTGGGCATCCAGGTTTAGATAGAGTAACACTCCCAACTCTGGATGATGTAGACTGTGTCCAACTTGCTGCATTTGACATTCCTACAGAGAATAAATTGAAATAACTAGTTTTAAAAGTCTACTCCCGAATAGGCAAGGCATTTGATCGAAATAAAATCTATGGAAAAATGGTTAAGATGTTCGACAGGATCACTTTTGACACTGCCCAGATATGGTCCAACAGTCATTTCTATAATCGATATCCTGACTAATATTAATGTTTTCCAAATAAATGCAATGCGGAGCTCTGTGGTAACTCAGGAGCTCTGCAAGCTAGCTAAGGAAAAGAATGTTAATATATTGCTCATAAAAGAACCGAACTCTCTCTCTGGGAGTGTCTCTGGCTTCCCTGTAACCGCTCAGTTCATATCTATGGGTTCTAATCCAATGTCTGTTATCGTAATTCTGAACAAATTAATCAAAACAACTGCGCTAACGCAGTTCTGTACTACACCACAGTCGTGGAAATAAACTTTTGTAATTCTGTTTGGTATCTGATCAAAATTTACTGCCAGTACATAAATTCAATAGATATTTACCTGAGGCAGTTGTCAACTGTACTAAGAGCCCTCGAAGGGAAGCCAATAAGAGTCTCTATGGATAGCAATCCAAAGTCCCCACTCTGGCACAGCCAAGTGTAGAATCAAAGAGGTCAAGCACTGGAATATATCTTTATGGAGCATCACCTCAATGTTGTAAATTTCCCTGGCAACCCTCCTGCTTAAACGAGTCAATCTGGGTCAGCCTCTTATATAAACTCGACCAGACACTTTGAGTTCAATACAGGGTGTTACAAAAAGGTACGGCCAAACTTTCAGGAAACATTCCTCACACACAAAGAAAGAAAATATGTTATGTGGACATGTGTTCGGAAACACTTACTTTCCATGTTAGAGCTCATTTTATTATTTCTCTTTAAATCAAATTAATCATGGAATGGAAACATACAGCAACAGAACGTACCAGCGTGACTTCAAACACTTTGTTACAGGAAATGTTCAACATGTCCTCCGTTAGCGAGGATACATGCCTCCACCCTCCATCGCATGGAATCCCTGATGCGCTGATGTAGCCCTGGAGAATGACGCATTGTATCACAGGCGTCCACAATACGAGCACGAAGAGTCTCTACATTTGGAACCGGGGTTGCGTACAGAAGAGCTTTCAAATTCCCCCATAAATGAAAGTCAAGAGGGTTGAGGTCAGGAGAGCGTGGAGGCCTTGGAATTGGTCCGCCTCTACCAATCCATCGGTCACCGAATTTGTCGTTGAGAAGCGTACGAACACTTCGACTGAAATGTGCAGGAGCTCCATCGTGCATGAACCACATGTTGTGTCGTACTTGTAAAGGCACATGTTCTAGCAGCACAGGTAGAGTAGCCCGTATGAAATCATAATAACGTGCTCCATTGAGCGTAGGTGGAAGAACATGGGGCCCAATCAAGACATCACCAACCATGCCTGCCCAAACGTTCACAGAAAATCTGTGTTGAAGACGTGATCGCACAGTTGCGTGCGGATTCTCGTTAGCCCACACATGTTGATTGTGAAAATTTACAATTTGATCAAGTTGGAATGAAGCCTCATCCGTAAAGAGAACATTTGCACTGAAATAAGGATTGACACATTGTTGGATGAACCATTCGCAGAAGGGTACCCGTGGAGGCCAATCAGCTGCTGATAGTGCCTGCACACGCAGTGCATGATACGGAAACAACTGGTTCTCCCATAACAGTCTCCATGTAGTGACGTGGTCAACGTTACCTTGTACAGCAGCAACTTCTCTGACGCTGACATTAGGGTTATCGTCAAGCGCACGAAGAATTGCCTCGTCCATTGCAGGTGTCCTCGTCGTTCTAGGTCTTCCCCAGTCGCGAGTCATAGGCTGGAATTTTCCGTGCTCCCTAAGATGCCGATCAATTGCATCGAACGTCTTCCTGTCGAGACACCTTCATTCTGGAAATCTGTCTCGATACAAACGTACCGCTCCACGGATATTGCCCCATGCTAATCCATATATCAAATGGGCATCTGCCAACTCCGCATTTGTAAACATTGCACTGACTGCAAAACCACGTTCGTGATTAACAGTATCCTATTGATGCTACGTACTGATGTTCTTGATGCTGTTACTGTAGAGCAATGCGTCGCATGTCAACACAAGCACCGAAGTCAACATTACCTTCCTTCAGTTGGGCCAACTGGCGGTGAATCGAGGAAGTACAGTACATACTGACGAAACTAAAATGAGACTAACATGGAAATTAAGCGTTTCAGGACACATGTCCACATAAAATCTTTTCTTTGTTTGTGTGTGAGGAATGTTTCCTGAAAGTTTGGCCGTACCTTTTTGTAACACCCTGTATATTGTAAATACTTGGCGTATGTTTTATTTTGTCCATGCTTTTCTGTTTGTAAAATTTATGTTATATTATCGCAGAATCGCAAGTTTAGTTTAAAATTTTGTAGAATTAGATTCTTTTGTAAAGTAGTCTTTATGTAAAACAAGTGTGGCGGAGGGAAGAAAAATAAATGTAACACGGCAGTGGCTCTGAAAATGGCTCTGAGCACTATGGGACTTAACATCTATGGTCATCAGTCCCCTAGAACTCAGAACTACTTAAACCTAACTAACCAAAGACATCACACAACACTCAGCCATCCCGAGGCAGAGAAAATCCCTGACCCCCCTGGAAGCGAACCCGGGAACCCGGGCGTGGGAAGCGAGAACGCTACGGCACGACCTCGAGATGCGGGCACGCCAGTGGTTTTCTAATGTAGTAGACGGCCTACCTCCTTGTGGTAGGGATGTGCAACGCTCCTGGATATCTGGAGCGGCAAAGGGGCTGATATTTGTAATATCTAGTTCTGTAAATCAGTAGTGATGGTTAGATAGTAGCAGCCGCTTTTGTTACTAGGTAGTGTGTTATGTAAATTACAATAAAGATGTAAAAAAAAGATGTTTAGTTGCTCAACAGTTGAATGTCTATTTTCCCGTTCACACTGCAACTGTTGCTCATCCCCGTCATCTATGGGCCCAGGTGCAGAACAATTGTCTTGGCGCCAGTTTTGGATAGTGCTATTTTCCCATGAACGATATACTTGAATCACGGTGGCACGCAAACAATTTACAACTTACCATTTCGGCAATGCTTCCACACTTGGCTCAGAAGCCAACGATCGTGCCCGTTTCCTAGATAAATTGCTCCGTTTCTTCAAAATGACAACGTTATTGTATACATGGTGATCACATTAATGTGACAGGGCTGCGTAGTATTATAGGAGAGAACTTGTACCACTCAGTCCAACATAAGTAAGCATATTCTATGCAATTTCGGGATTGCATGCAGGTCATGTAGACTCTTACCACTTCTGGCAACCACACAGCCACCTTCAGGTGATTTCCGCCAATGTAATTAACATCACCACTTAATTTTAGCGATTCAGTCAGTTAACACAATTTTCATCCATTCGGTATGTTCTATGAAGTCCTTTATTTCCCGAACATCCACAGTTATTATGTTTTCTTATGTGCGCATGCACTCATATTCCCATGACGAGTATTGATCCTTATTTGCTCTGAGCAATCATTTGAATTAGTGACCAATAAAGAAACGTGATTTGCAATCCTTGTTGCATTACATTGTGTCGATTCTTAGTAATTATTAATACTTGGCCGGCCGCTGTGGCCGAGCAGTTGTAGGCGCTTCAGTCTGGAACTGTGCCTCTGCTGCGGTCGCAGGTTTGAATCCTGCCTCGGGCATGGAAGTGTGTAATGTCCTTAGGTCAGTTAGCGCTAAGTCTACGGGACTGATGACCTCAGATGTTAAGTCCCTATAGAGCCATTTGAACCAAATTAATACTTGTATTTATCTGGGCACACACTTACAGTTCAAATGTTAGTGCCAACTATTTCCTTCTGTTTCCTTGCGCACAGTTCCTTTACATACACATGCGTCTTAGTGAGAGATTTGCAGCTTGAGCGAGGATAGTCAGTGCATGTCAATGGCAAATAAGACTAAGCAGAGACTTAAGGCTAGTGGCACCTAGCAATAACACACAGCTCCAAAAATATATTACTTGAGTGCGCTGTGTGTGCTGGAGAATTTAGAGATTTACACCGAACTTTTTTTTTTTTTTTTGTTTCACTGTTATCTGACTGGTTTGATGTGGTCCTCCGCAAATTCCTCTCCTGTGGCAAGCAGTCTATTTCAGAGTAGCATTTACAACCGGCGTCCTCAATTATTTCCTAGATGTAATGAAACCTCTGTCTTCCCCAACAGTTGATACCATCTACAGCTCCCTTAAATACGTTAGACGTTATTCCATGATGTCTTAACAGACGTCCTATCATCATGTCCCTTCCTCTTGTCAGTGTTTTCCATATATTCCTTTCCCCACCGAGTCTACGAAGAACTTTCTCAGTTCTTACGTTATCAGTCCATCTAATTTTCAACATTCGTCTGTAGCACCGTATCACAAACGTTATGATTTTCTTTTGTTTCGATTCTCACAACCCTTTTCGCAACCATATAAAGCTGTGTTCCGAAATTACATTACCAGAAATTTCTTCCTCAGATTAAGCCTATGTTTGACACTAGTAGATTTCTCTTGGCCAAATGTGCACTTTTTTTCCAGAGCTAGTGTTCTTTTTATGCTCTTCTTGTTCTATCCATCGTGTGCTGTTTAGCTGTCTAGGTAGCAGAATTTCTTAACTTCGTCTCCTTCGTGATCCCCAATTCTAATTTTAAATCTCTCACAGTTCTCATTTTTGATCATTCTCATTACATTCGTCTTCATTCCATTTTCTCTCACTCATTTTCTATATTCATCAGACCCTCACTTCCGTTCAACGCATCCTGAAATTCTTCTTCACTACACCTGAGGGCGGCAATGACATCACCGAATCATATCATTGATACATTTCCACCTTGAATTTTAATCCTACTCTTGACTCTCGAACCTTTGTTTTATATCCGCGATTGCTTCTTCGATGTATAGATTAAACAGTAGTGGCGAAATACTTCATTCTGCTATAGTGCCCTCGAGCACTAGCCGCAACACACATGACGGCTATGAGGTGTGATCCGGGGAAAGGAACGCTCCCGCATTCCGTAGCAGCCAGGTGTACGTTCCCAGACCTCCAGGAGAGCTACAGACCACAGCAAAATGCCGCTGGTCGCATCGCAAGACCAAGTCTACATCTCGTCACGAGTTACTGAGGGCGGCAGGTCTCTTGCAGGAGAATAGGTCTTTTAGGGAACCCAGGAATCACGGCGGAACGTTCCCACTGACGGGAGATGGCCGACTCTTGCGCCGACCGCTCGCAGTCCCTCATACAAGCTGTCGTGGACGCGCCATCGCTAACGACACCGGAACGCCAAAAAGTACACGTCTGCGTTCGAAAATAACTTTCTCCGAGTGTTGGCCGTTTCAGTGTCACTTCCAGGTCTAGGGAGTTGATGATGAGGTCCCACACTCCGAGGAGCGTAGGGGACGATGCAGGAGACCCGCACCGCCGAGTAGGCATGGTCCTAGCGTAGGTAGTTTGCTATTGCCTTCCTCCGACCGTTATGGTGATAACTGATGATGATGATGAAGACGAAACAACAACACTCACTTATCTCGAGACAGGGAAAATCTTTGACCCCTCCGGGAATCGAACCCGGGACCCCGTGCGAGGAAAGCGAAAACGCTACTGCAAGATCACGAGCTGCGGGGAGTTAGGAGTAATTAAATCCACATAACTTTATTTTGTTTGGAATTGCAGAAGAGGCGGAGTGACTGTAATTAAGAACCGTGACGAATATACACTCCTGGAAATGGAAAAAAGAACACATTGACACCGGTGTGTCAGACCCACCATACTTGCTCCGGACACTGCGTGACGGCTGTACAAGCAATGATCACACGCACGGCACAGCGGACACACCAGGAACCGCGGTGTTGGCCGTCGAATGGCGCTAGCTGCGCAGCATTTCTGCACCGCCGCCGTCAGTGTCAGCCAGTTTGCCGTGGCATACGGAGCTCCATCGCAGTCTTTAACACTGGTAGCATGCCGCAACAGCGTGGACGTGAACCGTGTGTGCAGTTGACGGACTTTGAGCGAGGGCGTATAGTGGGCATGCGGGAGGCCGGGTGGACGTACCGCCGAATTGCTCAACACGTGGGGCGTGAGGTCTCCACAGTACATCGATGTTGTCGCCAGTGGTCGGCGGAAGGTGCACGTGCCCGTCGACCTGGGACCGGACCGCAGCGACGCACGGATGCACGCCAAGACCGTAGGATCCTACGCAGTGCCGTAGGGAACCGCACCGCCACTTCCCAGCAAATTAGGGACACTGTTGCTCCTGGGGTATCGGCGAGGACCATTCGCAACCGTCTCCATGAAGCTGGGCTACGGTCCCGCACACCGTTAGGCCGTCTTCCGCTCACGCCCCAATATCGTGCAGCCTGCCTCCAGTGGTGTCGCGACAGGCGTGAATGGAGGGACGAATGGAGACGTGTCGTCTTCAGCGATGAGAGTCGCTTCTGCCTTGGTGCCAATGATGGTCGTATGCGTGTTTGGCGCCGTGCAGGTGAGCGCCACAATCAGGACTGCATACGACCGAGGCACACAGGGCCAACACCCGGCATCATGGTGTGGGGAGCGATCTCCTACACTGGCCGTACACCTCTGGTGATCGTCGAGGGGACACTGAATAGCGCACGGTACATCCAAACCGTCATCGAACCCATCGTTCTACCATTCCTAGACTGGCAAGGGAACTTGCTGTTCCAACAGGACAATGCCGTCCGCATGTATCCCGTGCCACCCAACGTGCTCTAGAAGGTGTAAGTCAACTACCCTGGCCAGCAAGATCTCCGGATCTGTCCCCCATTGAGCATGTTTGGGACTGGATGCAGCGTCGTCTCACGCGGTCTGCACGTCCAGCACGAACGCTGGTCCAACTGAGGCGCCAGGTGGAAATGGCATGGCAAGCCGTTCCACAGGACTACATCCAGCATCTCTACGATGGTCTCCATGGGAGAATAGAAGCCTGCATTGCTGCGAAATGTGGATATACACTGTACTAGTGCCGACATTGTGCATGCTCTGTTGCCTGTGTCTATGTCCCTGTGGTTCTGTCAGTGTGATCATGTGATGTATCTGACCCCAGGAATGTGTCAATTAAGTTTCCCCTTCCTGAGACAATTAATTCACGGTGTTCTTATTTCAATTTCCAGGAGTGTATGTTTGTTTTTATGAGGAACTCTTAATAAACTACTGTACTCCTACTAGGACTCTCTTTCAGTCAGGAAAAATAGACAGATTTTGCAGTAGCGACGAGGATGGGATTTGAACCGATTACTACATGTGTGTCGTGTTCCAAATAGATCACGAACAAGTGACGTCTTTGCTGCTGAAGATAGACACTACAAATACAGGTCGCCCTTACTCCAAACGATGCATCAAGTGATTGAGGCTCTTCTGGCAGAAGTTCTCGCTTTGAAGACACATCCTCCTGTTACTTCGGGAATCGGTGCTCTGCCCGCCGTCCAGGATTGCCCAGGCGCATTGGTACCACCGCCCTTTAAGCCGTTTTACAAGAAAATTGACCTTCGGTCTCCTACATAGCCCGATCAGAGCAGCATTTTGCAGTGCACAGTATCTGCGGTGGTCAGAGCAACGTGTCTCCCTATTGACCAATGTGGGACCCACTGTCTACCAGCTGCTATAACAGTTACATGGGAAACTGGTATACAGCTGTAGGTGATAGAGTAGAAGAAAATATTACAAGAGAATATGGGCTTGGAACTAGGAATGAGAGAGGAGAAAGATTAACGGATTTCTGTAATGAATTTTAGTTAGTAATAGCGAATACTTAGTTCAAGAAACACAAGAGGAAGAGGTATACTTGGAAAAGGCCGCGTGATACGGGAAGATTTCAGGTTGATTACATTATGGTCAGGCAGAGATTCCGAAATCAAATGCTGGCTTGTAAGGCTTAACCAGGAAGAGATATAGACTCAGATCACAAATTACTTGTGATGAGGAGTACGTCTAAGAGATTAGTCGAGAAGAATCAATATGGAAAGAAGTGCGATACGGAAATACGAAGGAATGACGAGACACGCTTAAAGTTCTTTGAGGCTGTAGATAACAGCAGTGAGGAACAGCGCAGTAGGCAGTACAGTTGGGTAGGAATGAACATCTCTAAAATGGCAATCACAGAATCTGGAATGAAAAACGTAGTACAAAGAAGGTAACTGCGAAGAAACCATGGTTAACAGAAGAAATATTTCAGTTGATCGATGAAAGAAAGAAGTAGAAAAATACTCCGGGAAATTCAAAAATACCGAAACAGAAGTCGCTGGAGAACGAAATATATAGAAAGTGCAGGAAAGCTAAAGCGAAATGGCTGCATGAAAACTGTGAAGAAATCTAGAAAGAAATTACTGTTGGAAAGACAGACACAGCATATTGTTGTTGTTGTTGTCTTCAGTCCTGAGACTGGTTTGATGCAGCTCTCCAGGCTACTCTATCCTGTGCAAACTTCTTCATCTCCCAGTACTTACTGCAACCTACATCCTTCTGAATCTGCTTAGAGTATTCATCTCTTGGTCGCCCTCTACGATTATTACCCTACACGCTGCACTCCAACGCTCAATTTGTGATCCCTTGATGCCTCAGAACATGTACTACCAACCGGTCCCTTCTTCTTGTCAAGTTGTGCCAAAAAAACTCCTCTTCTCCCCTATTCTATTCAATACCTCCTCATTAGTTATGTGATCTACCCATCTAATCTTCAGCATTCTTCTGTAGCACCACATTTAGAAAGCTTCTATTCTCTTCTTGTCCAAACTATTTATCGTCCATGTTTCACTTCCATACATGGCTACACTCAATACAAATACTTTCAGAAACGACTTCCTGACACTTAAACCTATACTCGATGTTAACAAATTTCTCTTCTTCAGAAATGCTTTCCTTGCCATTGCCAGTCTACATTTTATATCCTCTCTACTTCCACCATCATCATTTATTTTGCTCCCCAAATAGCAAAACTCCTTTACTACTTTAAGTGTCTCATTTCCTAATCTAATTCCCTAGGCATCACCTGACTTAATTCGACTACATTCCATTATCTTTGTTTTCCTTTTTTTGGTGTTCATCTTATAGCCTCCTATCAAGACACTGTCCATTCCGTTCAACTGCTCTTCCAAGTCCTTTGCTGTCTCTGACAGAAATACAATGTCATCGGCGAACCTCAACGTTTTTATTTCTTCTCCATTGACTTTAATACCTACTCCGAATTTTTCTTTTGTTTCCTTTACTGCTTCCTCAATATACAGATTGAATAACATTGGGGAAAGGCTACAGCCCTGTCTTACTCCCTTCCCAACCGCTGCTTCCCTTTCATGCCCCTCGACTCTTATAACTGCCATCTGGTTTCTGTACAAATTGTAAATTGCCTTTGCTCCCTGTATTTTACCCCTGCCACCTTTAGAATTTGAAAGGGAGTATTCCAGTCAACATTGTCAAAAGCTTTCTCTAAGTCTAAAATTGCTAGAAACGTAGGTTTGCCTTTCCTTAATCTATTTTCTAAGATAAGTCGTAGGGTCACTATTGCCTCACGTGTTCCAACATTTCTACGGAATCCAAACTGATCTTCGCCGAGGTCGGCCTCTACCAGTTTTTCCATTCGTCTGTAAAGAATTCGCGTTAGTATTTTGCAGCTGTGACTTATTAAACTGATAGTTCGGTAATTTTCACATCTGTCAACACCTGCTTTCTTTGGGATTGGAATTATTATATTCTTCTTGAAGTCTGAGGGTACTTCACCTGTCTCATACATCTTGCTCACCAGATGGTATAGTTTTGTCAGGACTGGGTCTACCAAGACCGTCAGTAGTTCCAATGTAATGTTGTCTACTCCCGGGGCCTTGTTTCGACTCTGATCTTTCAGTGCTCTGTTAAACTCTTCACGCACAGCATATAGGAAAGTCAAAACAGCGTTCGGTGAAATTAAAAGCAAAGGTGGTAACATTAAGAGTGCAACGGTAATTCAACCGTTAAATGCAGTGGAGAGAGCGGATAGGTGGAAACAGTACATTGAAGACCTGTATGAGTGAGATTATATGGCTCATTTGATAGAAGAAGGAACAGGAGTCGATTTAGAAGATGTTGGTAATCCAGTAGTAGAATAACAATTTAAGAGAGCTTTGGAGGATTTAAGGCAGAAGGGATATATATAACACTTCGTCAGAATTTCTAACACAATTGGGAGAAGTGGCAACAAAAAAAAAATGGTTCAAATGGCTCAGAGCACTATGGGACTCAACTACTGTGGTCAGTAGTCCCCTAGAACTTAGAACTACTTAAACCTAACTAACCTAAGGACATCACACACATCCATGCCCGAGGCAGGATTCGACCCTGCGACCGTAGCAGTCGCACGGTTCCGGACTGCGCGCCTAGAACCGCGAGACCTCCGCGGCCGGCAGTGGCAACAAAACTACCATTCATGTTGGTGTGTGGAATGTAAGAGTGGCGACGTACCATCCGACTTTTGGAAACATATCATCCACACAGTTCACAAGATTGCAAGAACTGACAAGTGCGGGAATTATCGTACAATCACCTTAACAGCTCTTGCATCTATGTTGATGAAAATAGTAATATACAGAAGAATGGAAAAGAAAATGGAGGAAGTGTTAGGTGGCGATCAGTTTGGCTTCAGGAAAGGCTCCACTTATTCCAGGGAGGCAATTCTGATGATGCGGTTGATAATGGAAGCTAGACTAAAGACAAATCAAGACACGTTCATTGGATTTGTCGACCTGCGAAAAAGTTCGATAATGTAAAATGGTGGAAGATGTTTGAAATTCTTAGAAAAGTAGGGGTAAGCTTTTATGGAAAGATGGTTAATACACAATATGTACAGGTGCCAATAGGAATTAATAAGAGTGGACGACCACGAACGAAGTGCTCGGACTAAAAAGAGTGTAAGACAAGGATTAAGTCTTTCGCCCCTACTGTTCAATCTGTACATCGAAAAAGCAGTGACAGAAATAAAGATAGGTTCAAAAGTGGAATTAAAATTCAGGATAAAAGGGTGTCAATGATACGACTTGATGATGGCATTGCTTTCTGGGGTGAAAGTGAAGAAGAGTTATACGATCTGCTGCATGGAATGAACAGTCTAATGAGTGCAGAATTTGGATTGAGAGTAAATCGAGGAAAGTACAAAAGTAATGAGAGGTAGCAGAAATGAGAACCGCAAGAAACTTGATGGTCACAAAGTAGATAAAGTTAAGGAATTCTACTTCCTAGGCGGCAGAATAGCCAATGACGGACAGAGCAAGGAGGACATCAAAAGCAGAAAGCATTGGCATAAAGAGCATTCCTGGCCAAGCCTTGTGTCAGATATAAGCCTTTGTTTGAGGACGAAACTCCTGAGAATGTATGTTTGGAGCACAGCGCTGTATGGTAGTGAAACATGGACTGTGGGAAAACCGGAACAGAAGAGAATCAAAGCATTTGAGATGTAGTGCCATAGACGAATGTTGAAAATTAGGTGGAGGTGATTAGGTAACGAATGGGGAGGTTATGCTCAAGATCGGAGACTAAAGAATGTGTGGAAAACACCAACAAGGAGAAGGGGCTGGATTACAGAACATCTGTTAAGACACGAGGGAATGACTTCTGTGGTACTACAGGGAGCGGTAGAGGGCAAAAGCTGTAGAGGAAGATAGAGACTGGAACACATCCAGCAAATAATTGATGACGTAGGTCGCAAGTGCTACTCTGAGATGAAGACGTTTGCCACGGGAGAGGCATTCGTGGCGAGTCACATCAAGTCAGTCAGAAGACTGACGAGTCAAAAAAAAAAAAAAAAAGTAGTTACAGCCCCAAACGGATCCGCCCTTAGCGTCCTATGATTCCTTGAATAACAGGTTAGCTTATTACTTCGACACATTGCTGCAGCTCGACACAAATTATTTATCTGTCAGAAAATACATTCAGAAAGCTGTAGGGAATAAGCATCTAGGCTCCAAGGTGTTTCCTGGGTATACCAGTTTCAATGAGCAAATGAACAATGTAAGCGCCCTTATGCACCAACTCAGGTCCATGACATGATTTACGTCACTTCCCTGACAAAAGCATCTGGCACGACCTCCTGAAGCTCAAAGATTATTCACTCGACTCATACACAGAGTGGCACCAAGTAGGATCTTCCTCAACCTAATTTTCCAGAAGTGTCATTGGTACAGGCTGTCCTCTAGCAGCCAATATGTTGAGTTGGAAAGCAAGCTAGTCACCTTCCAGTCTGACACTGGGTCATAAAATACAGTAGTCGACTGGGCTACATACAAAGCCATTGGGTCTCCTCAACTGAGGCCCTTCATGACATAACTACCTAGTTGTACTAACGCCTCCATCTCTGTCGTAGGATGCTTCCGCACAAGGCTCTGACATGGGGCCACAGTAAATCTGGCTAGGATCCTGGTGGTTTTTAGAGCACCTAGGCCATTTAACCTGCTTGGCCTCCACTTATTCCATACTTTGGGCCTTAGGGTTCACGACACCTCTGATGTGGTCCATGTCCTGGCCCATTGCCTCTACATCACCGATCTCTTGGCTAAATTTGAGCCACTGTTCCAGAATCCATAGTTCTTGGGGTTCCAGGCGCATGTCCCTCTTTTATCCACTAGTGTCCCAAACCTTTTTAAGGCCCACAGCATAGAACTTGCTCTCTGGGATAAGCTTGAAAAGGAATTGCAACGCCTCCAGGAGGAGGGTGTCTTCATCCCAATCACATATAGCCAATGAGCCTCCCACGTTGTGATTGTGGAGAAATCGTCAGGTGTTGTCCACATTTGTGGTGAGTTCAAGGCCACTGTGAACGACGAGTCCATGTCGCTGTATAACCCATTTCCAAGCTTGAGACATTGTTTCTTTTCTTACTGGGTGTACAGTATTCGCTAAAATCGACCTTTGGAATGCTTATCTCCAGCTACCACTGGATGATGACTCCGTGGTCATAAACACTCGTTTTAGATTGTTCCAATATACGTAGCTTCCATTTAGAATTTCCAGTGAGGTACCGGTCTTCTGGAGATATGTGTAGCAGCTCTTAATGGACGTCCCAGTGACAGTGAACTACCTCGACGATATTGTGGTTGCTGTAAAGAAGATGGCTGATTTAGCCTGGACATCGACATGCTCTTCTCCACGTGGTGAACCACCGTTATAATCTTGACAAATTTTCCTTTTACGTCTGCAAGGTCGACTATTTTGGACACATCTACACTTCATAATGCATACGGCCTATGCCACAGCATGTGACTGCCATCAGACAACTACTGGCTCTCAGAGACGCGTCCCTGCTCAGGTATATCTTAGGTCAGCTGAAATATTAATGATGGATCATTCCCATTGCCAAAGGCATTGCAGAGCTACTGTACCATTTTCTCTGTCAGAAAGTGCCCTGAAGTGGTCTTCCCAATATGATAAGGTGGTCTGTGACCTGAAGCAAGCTTTCCTTTGGCCTGCTAACCTAATGGCATATGATGCAACTGGTTTTAGCAGACGCAGTTCTGTACTACATTGGGCATGATGTGGAGCAACCCATCACATCTGTATCCCTCATGGTAGCCATGTAGAAAAGGAGGCTTTGGTCCTCATCTTCGTCATTAAAAGCTTCTTTCATGATTACATCTATGGCCACTGTTCCACGTTCATGACAGATCTTAAACACCTACCGCACATCTTCACATCTTCAGCAACAATACAAACCAACATGGTGCACCAGGTGCAACAGCCGGCTCTGTTTCTCTAGGGATATGCACCACTACATCCAATTTTCCCTAATGCCACCCACGAAAATAGTGCCTGTTGGTTATAACCCAGAAATTGATGAGGGGTCAGAAGTATGTTTTCATGGGGTGAGGCTACCGATATCATGGCCCACCTCCCAATTCAGGCACGCCTCATGGAACAACACATGAACGAACCTGTCCTCTAGAAGATTTTGTGTTCTGGACCAGGTAGCCCAAGTTTTCATCCTTGAATAGCGTCTCGTTGATACAGGGTGCCACAGGCCGCTCTCAAGTGCTTATTCCGCACACCCTCCAGCATAATGTTCTTCGCCTCCTTCAGGACAGCTATTTGTCATTTTGACAAAGCACCTTGGCGGGGAGGGTGGTATCGATGCAGATTTGCCAGGACGATGATAGAGTGCCCCACATGTCAACGCACACAAGTGACCCCTGTGGTGTCACCGCCAGACACCACACTTGCTAGGTGGTAGCCTTTAAATCAGCCGCGGTCCGTTAGTGTACGTCGGACCCGCGTGTCGCCACTATCAGTGATTGCAGACCGAGCGCCACCACACGGCAGGTCTAGTCTAAGAGAGACTCCCTACCACTCTCTACAGTTGTACAGCCGACTTTGCTAGCGATGGTTCACTGTCTACATACGCTCCCATTTGCAGAGACGACAGTTTAGCATAGCCTTCAGCTACGTCATTTGCTACGACCTAGCAAGGCGCCATATTCAGTTACTATAATTATTTCAAGAATGTATTCTGAACAGATAATATTGTGAATCATGTACCGACAAGAGTGACGTTCATCATTAAAGGATTAAAGTTAAGTATCAAACTAATTACGTCCGTTTTCTGAATTCTCATTCCTTGTCATGTTCCAGACCTCACGTCAATATGGTTCTTCCCTCCTCACGCCAGCCTGCGTGAGCTAAAACGAGTGCATTTCGGCCTCCACTCGTAACACAAAAAACCCTCTCAACTCCATCAGTATTTTACATGCCCTGCCACAGTGGCTCCTTCGTCCTGTCTCCATTTGCATTTTGCTGGCTTTTTTCTCAGCTCTATCTGGCTCCTAGTTACGGATGTGAGCAATGCATTCCCTTTCGTGTTTTGCATCCTGTCCACAAACCAGTGAAGACCAACCAGTTGCTGGTATGCTCATTCGAATAACCTCAAATGGCATCTCTTTAATCCACACAGGCCCATTTGACCCTACCTCAAACGGTCTGTCTGAAAATATAGTATACATGTTTAAGACCCAAATGGAAAAGTTAACTCGTCACTCCATTGAGGATGCTTTGATACTCTTCCTTTCCTCGTACCATGTGTCGCCTTAGGATGGTTCCTTGTCAGCAGAAAAACTACCTTGCTGCACCCGCAGAGCAGCCCTTGACGATTTTCTTTGAGGATAAAGTTTGGTTGCAGATAGAAAAACGAGATCATCAGCGGTGACAGCTTGCCTCCGTCCTCCACTTGATTGGGTGGCTGATGGTAGACGACCAGCTGCTGCGAGTAAGCTACTGTCTCTGGTTTATGAATCAAGTTTTGGTCAGTCTTGGACCCAACTCACTGACGGACGTAATAACTTCTTCTTCCATTCCAGATGCCGGGGATGAGGCGCTCTTTGCGACCCCTGCCCTTGCCCCGACCCAAGACCTCCTGAGGATGGATGCTCAGTTGCGAAAGTCATCCAAAGCTAATGGAAGTGGATCTGGCTCTTCTACTCTCCAGGGCCTGCCATTGACTCGAGGCACCGCTAGGGAAGAGAGTGGCTACGGCTTCCAGGGGAACCAGCCGCAATACACATGACGGCTATTAGGCGCGAGTCACGGAGGGCAGCGTTCCCGATCTCCATAGCACCCATGTGGGATTTTAAAATGTATTCCCAGACCGGCAAGAGGCGCATCTAAAACTACAGCCTGCCAGGTACCTCACCAGGCAACAGCAAGAGGTCGCTGGCTTCATCGTAAGACTACATCTACAAACGTTCACGAATTGGTTCTGAGCACTATGGGACTTAACATCTTAGGTCATCAGTCCCTTAGAACTTAGAACTACTTTAACCTAACTAACCTAAGGACATCACACACATCCATGCCCAAGGCAGGATTCGAACCAGCGACCGTAGCAGCAGCGCGGTTCCAGACTGAAACGCTTGGAACCGCACGGCCACCCCGGCCGACTGGTCACGAATTGCTAGGGAGCAACACTTCTCCTTTTGGTCGTTAAGGAAACACAGGGATCTCTGCCGACACTTCCCGGTGATGAGAGTGGCCGACTCATTCGCCGACTGCTTTCAGTCCCTCGATGAAGCTCTAGTCAACGTGCCATTGTCGACGACAGCAGAACACCGGGAAGCAGGTTCTACGTTCCAAAAGAGCTTTGTTCGAGTGTTGGTCATTTCAGTGTTTAGTTCCGCCTCTAGGGAGTCGGATGGAGCCAAATTACCAGAATTGTATTTTGTTGAAACCACAGAAGAGGCGAAGTACTTTGTAATTATAAATTATGCCGAACAGCCGTTTGGTTTTCAAGAACACTAAAGAAGCTATTGTACCCCCACTAGGACTCTCTTGCAAGTACGAAAAATAGACAGATTTTGCTATCCCTGTCTTACATCATTTTTATTCCGAGCACTGCTTTCTTAATCTTCCGGTCTTGTTGCCTCCGCTTCGTTCTTGTCCATATCGCATATTACCCTTCTTTACAGCTATTATTCATAGAATTTCGAACATCCTGCACCATTTTATATCGTCAGGAGCCTGTTCAGGTCGAGAAATCTTACGAACGTATCTTCGTTTTTCTTCAGTCTTCCTTCCATTATCAACCGCAACGTCAATACAACCTCTCTGATGCCTTTATCTTATCTAAAGCGAAACTGACCATTACCTAATAGACCCTCAGTTTTCTTTTCCGTTCTTCTGTACATAATTCTTGTCAACATATTGAATGTGAGTGTGAGGTAAGTCTCGCACTTGTCGGCATTTCCTACCTTCGGAATTATGTGGATGATGTTTTTCCGAAAGTCTGGTGGTGCCTTAATCGATCTTAAGTTTCCCAAAACTCTTCCAAGTTCTGATTCTAGTACTGGATCCCGCATCTCTTCCCTGTCGTCTCTCCCTCATTCCAGAGATTCAATGCATTCTGCCTACCCACTATCACCTCAGCATTTAACAGTGGAACTCCCATTGCTCTTTTAATATTATGGTCTTGCTTTTAATAGCACAGAAGTTTTTTTGGCTGTTCTACATGCTGAGTCAGTAGTTTCAACAATCTTGTCCGATTTATTCACATTTTTCATGTTGCCATTTCGCCATAGTTTCCCTATACATCTTATTTATTTCATTCCTAGCTCACTTGCATTTCTGTGCTCCTGAATGTCTCTGATTTTTTTTTTGTCCTTCTTTCTCGTAGATCAACTGAAGTATTTCCTCTGTTATTCATAGTTTCCTCGCACTTACCATCGCTGTACCTATGTTTCTTTTCCATAATTCTATGTTTGTATTTTTTAGAAACGTCCATTTCTCTTCTTCAGCTAAACTGCTTACTGAGCTATTCACTATCATAGCATGTGTAGCCTCAGAGAACTTCAAGAGTATCTCTTCATTACTTACTCCTTCCGTATCTCACTTTCTTGCAGACTGATTCTTCTTCATAAGTCTATTAAACTGCAACCCTCTTTTCTTCATTATTAAATTGTGATCTGAGTCTATATCTGCTCCTGGGTACACGTCACAATCCAATAGCCGATTTCGAAATCTCTACTTGACCATTATATAATATAACTGAAATCTTCTCATATCTCCCCATCTTTTTCATTATACCTCCTCCCCTCGTAATTCTTGAACAGAATATTACTAGCTGAAATTTACTGCACAACTAAATTAGTCTTTCTCCTTCCTCATTCCTACTAATAATCCCATATTGTCCTGTAGCCCTTTCTCCCACTCCCACCTCTACAACCGCATGCCAGTCTCCCTTTACATACTGAATTACTTGTTCAGTGTCCTCACATGCCTTTCCTGTCTCTTCGTCTTCAGCTTACGGTGTCAGCATGTATACCTCCACTATCGTTGCCTGGTGTTGCTATGCTGCAGATTCTGATGAGAAACACCCTATCACTGAACCGTTTACAGTAATTTACGCTCTGCCCTACCTCCCTATTCATAACGAATCCTATTCCCGTTATACCTTTGTCTACTGTTGTTGATATTACTCTCTACTCATCTAACCAAAAATCCTTGTCTTTCCACTCCACTTCGCTGATATATGAAAGCTGATATATAGCTTTTACTTTTCAGAGTTTTTAGCTCCCCTACCACGTCCAGACGTTCGATATTTCATATCCGGACTCGCAGAACGTTAGCCAGTAATTAGTTATTCAATCTTTTTCTCCTGGTCATCTCCCTCTTGACAGTCCCCTCCTGAAGATCCAAATGGGGTACTCATCCCTAATCTTTTGCCAATGGAGATGTCATAACGACACTTTTTCAGTTACTAGCCACATGTCTTGTGGAAACACCTTACGTCTCTTTAGTGCAGTAACATCCATTTCCTTCTACATCCTCATGCCGTTCATCATTGCTGCCTGTTCCGCCTCAACCGCAAGAGAGTGCTCTGAAACTCTGTCTGCTCCTCCGTCTTATTTTCAGCGCCGTTAACAGAATGACTGTGACTTCTTAGGAAATCTTCGGCATCCGTTGGCGACGATCTTTATTCAAAATATAAGTAGTGGCGCGGTTCGAATGTAGGACCCAGGATGTGTTGATCACTAGTCAAGGACGGGACCGCTTAGGAGTTGGGTATCAATAACAGCTAGATGAAAACCTCACCAAGTTTGGTAAAAGAAGACAGTGATTTCACGCGTAATAATTATTATGAAATTTTGAGAGATGTTTTAGTCTTATCAGCTTTAGGATGGGACAAGAACTCTGCCAAACTCTTGCAGCGGCGGCTCGCTACACTCCGTGCAGCGGGGGATTTGATGCGGCGGATCGGAGGAGTTTGATTTTGATTCGTATATTGATCATATTGTATATAACGTTACATGTATCTATCGTCACTGCGTGATAAATGCAGCGCCAGTTTTAGGTGGTCATCATTTAGATGAAGCACTTCCAATGGAGCCTCTGTAGGTCTGCCTTGAAAATGAGCCGAAGTATGTATATTGCAACTGTGACAGATTTCTTATAAAATCATAAAAGGAAAAGAATGTCGCTTACTATATTTTCTCTTCACATAGTACAACGGCCGCATCGGGCATGCCGTTTCAATTTTTCCCTTCTTTACTGCTAACCGTATTCGCGATACATTATACAGAGAGTATTCACATTTACCGCTGAACGTACCCACGAGTTTATGACACATAGCTCAGGAGATATGACGTCATCAACAATGAAACACGTGAAAAACTGCCTCATCATGCATGAAGTTTAAATTAATTACTTCTTTGCTGCTAACTCTATTCGCAACGATTTTTTCAGACATTTTCACATATGCCGCTGGCGCTGCTGAATGTACGTACAAAATCATGTTACCGTCCGACACATAGTTTAGCAGATTTGATGTCATAAATATTGAGCTGCGAGAAAACTAAACAACAGGGCGAAATTCCCTACATTTGACATGTGGGTATGTGGGGAAAGGCATGGGTGGATAGCTCCCCCTAAGCCTCTGGTGGGCGACTTTTTTTGCCGGAAGTCTTCGGCCACCGTTGCTTTTTATTCAAAATTTAAGCAGTATCGAAGTTCGAGCCCATGACGCACGACATTTTGATTAGTATTCAAAGATGCTACCAGTTCGTCGTTGTTCCCGTGTTTTGGTCTGGAAGGACGTCACATGACACCCCTTCAATGTCATGGTCTAGGACTTCATTAAGTTATTATTATTATTATTATTATTATTATTATTATTATTACAAGACGCAGCCAGCCCTCTGCCTGAACACAATGAGCTACCGTGCCGACGCCCTTAGATCACAGGTATGTTTAATGGTCTCTAGCTGGCCTAGATTATATATTTTCTTATATTTAAATGCTACTAATGGGATGTTAATGAATGATTACTTCCTGAATCTAAAGGGCCACACACAGGATTATGATCAATAGCCAGGGTAAAGAAAACTTAGCAACCACTTTGATATTATTAGAACCATTTGGGAGCTCCTTCTTTTGGCTCCCCCTTTTCCGAAACCGTCAACATACTTTTTTAGTCCTTTGATGGCTCATATTACAATTACCCGCAAAATAGCCACGCTCATAGCACTTAAAGCACCTAAATCTGTCAAAATTATTTTCTCATCTCTCTTATTATGCTGGACGTTCTTTTTGAGGAATGATTCCAACAGGTGTTAGTGTTTGCCACTGATCAGAAAAACTAACGTTATACTAGGTCTACAACTTTCCTTCCGCCGTTTTATCTCGAAGTGCTGGACTTTATTGTAAAAAACATACAAACATTTATGATTCGTAGTATTGCCCATTGCTGGCCACTACATTCTCCCTTCTTTCGGATAGCATACGAATCCCGTGGTGGAACAACTGGGCGTCTTTTGGGGGGTCCATGAATCTATTTAATTTGGTACTTCTTCATATGATCGGAAGTGCTGGTCAGCTAGACTGTATGCCACTGATCGAAAAAGGTGGTAGTCAGAGAGAGCAACGTATGGAAAATACGGCGGGAGAGATAGAACTTCTCAATTCAACGTTTCCGTTTATATTTTGACGGGTTTTGCGACATGGGTTCGAGCACTGACCTGTATTGTGGCCGTTTGTGTTTCAGTGCTGAGCTCGAACGCATCAATTGCTTTCGATAATTATGCCCTGTGACTATGTTCATCTGTTTCCGTAGCTAGGATAACGTTCTGTCTTCCACCACCATGCCGGCCTTCGGCATCAAAATCACCGCTCTTTTTGGCGTTGAAAACGTTCTCTGCACGTTCTCCCACTAATAGCTCCCTCTCCATTGGTATCACCCAGCATTTTAAGCTCCATAGCCGTAGATTTATTCAAGTTACAGCAGAATATTAAAACTTCCCGCAAATGGCGAGAAATCGGTTCTTAAGTTGACGTACTTAATCGAGAATAGCCTTGCCGGTCGGAGTGGCCGTGCGGTTCTAGTCGCTACACTCTGGAACCGAGCGACCGCTACGGTCGTAGGTACGAATCCTGCCTCGGGCATGGATGTGTGTGTTGTCCTTAGGTTAGTTAGGTTTAATTAGTTCTATGTTCTAGGCGACTGATGACCTGAGAAGTGAAGTCGCATAGTGCTCATAGCCATTTGAGAATAACCTTATGATGCAATCATAAATCGGCTAATATTTTTATGGAATTATGTTTACAGATGCCTAAGCTTATTGTATTACACCTAAAACCATCAACCCGAACCCCACTTGCCGCTATTGCCGTCTATTGCAAAACGGCGAAAGCAAAGTTGTAGACCTAATATCACTAGTGATATCACTAATTTCAATAGTGTGTGGCATTCTGTCTATTCGTCTAATACAGGGAGCCTAGGAACCTGTTTTCTATCTAGACAGCATTAAAGGAAATCTTATTAATGGAGTTTATTACAGTAAATTGAATTGACAATACTTATCTTTGCCTTTCTACAGTGGGGTGTCGCAAGCAATTGGCGACACACAGATAATCAATGAACTTAGAAATATACAATCTCCATGCAAGCAATTAATACAGATCACAAGTCACGGCTAAATCGTTGGGTCGCAGCTCGTCTTCTAATGCGGGTCTTCCAGTGCGGCCGTGGCTAGCTGGAGCGGCGCTGTATTCGCTTGTTGTGTAGGTGCCGCTCGTGTCGTTATGTGGTCCTCGTCTACGTCCTATTGGCTGACATCGTCTCACAGCCTTCTCTGCTGTATCGTTCGGGGCCTACGTGCCGGCGCTTGGTGTTCTTGAAGGTTCTAGGTTTGCTACTAAATACTTTTATAGAGTGATTTTCAGATTAGATGCGATAAGAAATGTCGCCTATCACCTCACTCTCGCTAGCCTCAGTGCAAAATGCAGGCTAAGCTCTCTCAACACTCTCTATAAAGTGAAAGAAAGATCGTTTTCAATTTTACACACGAAAGTAAATGTCATTAACAACCTGAGGTGAGAAATTTTTGTAAATACTTCTTTCATCCACAGTTACCTGTCCTGAAACATTACATAAACGGCTCTAAGAGGAAATAGGACTTGAATAAAAAATAAATAAAAATAAAAAACTTCAGGCACTCTAAGGAAATCAGAAAACCTCAGTATCTAAAAAAAAATGGTTCAAATGGCTCTGAGCACTATGGAACTTAACATCTGAGGTCATCAATCCCCTAGAACTTAGAAATACTTACACCTAATTAACCTAAGGACATCACACACATCCATGCCCGAGGCAGGATTCGAACCTGCGACCGTAGTGGTCACGCGGTTCCAAACTGCAGCGCCTAGAACCGCACGGCCACTCAGGCCGGCTCAGCATCTCCACTGACAAATATAAAAAAAAGAGCAATCTGCGTTATAAGTAATTTACAGACTCCTTACAGAAATGCTATGAGGGGATTAGGCAAATGACTAAACCTTTACCACATGTCAACATCGCTATTACCCGCTGTCTTATAGAAATTTCAAAGGCCTCTCCTTCTTCAAGTAAACTGACACAATGTTTTAATTCTCGAACACTTCCCCTGTTATCCTTCAGTCACAGATATCTTTTCCTTATCGCCGGTAATTTGCTGTATATTGTGTATCTGATTATTGATACGGTCTGAAGTAACTGAGCACGTGGCGGGAAAATATTCCGGGGAGAGACTCGTGACGAACAACAGCTCATCACTCATCGTTGGCGTGAGTGCCAAGTCCTATCAGACAGCTGAGTGCTGTTCCCAAACGCTCACTCATTTCAGCATTGGTTCCGTGAATATTACACCCACGTATTTTCTGTTCATAGGTCAATTGTTCCTCCTTGAGATACGCAAACCCTACAGTGGTGAAAAATGTACTTGTGAAGTAAATTCAAGAAAAGTATACGAAATCAACACTTGTTTTAAATACTTATCATAAGCTTTGTGCTTTTCTATGTATGGCTGGTAGCATAAGTACCTACTACAATAGCTACGAGGGGGGATGGGCGGAGATGTGGAGCGGAAACTCCTAGGGATAAATTGATTCGCCAGGAATACCACACGATATTTTAATAACAATTGTTTTAACCCACCGATAATTCTATCAAAAATGCATCAATAATTAGAAAATTTAAAACAAATCAAATCATGCTATCAAATAAGAAAGCACTACTGTCCTGTTACCAAGAGTTTGCATGGACATTTTGTACATCTGTCACAGACCATTCTGAAACCTTATTACTCAGTTCATTCAGTACCTAAATTAAATATTTGAAGTCTCATCTTTAACGTTATTTTGTACTTCAAATTTTTTATGTATTGGAATATTACACTTTAATTCATATCTAACTCGTTCTTAAATGTTTTTTAAAATACACTCCTGGAAATGGAAAAAAGAACACATTGACACCGGTGTGTCAGACCCACCATACTTGCTCCGGACACTGCGAGAGGGCTGTACAAGCAATGATCACACGCACGGCACAGCGGACACACCAGGAACCGCGGTGTTGGCCGTCGAATGGCGCTAGCTGGGCAGCATTTGTGCACCGCCGCCGTCATTGTCAGCCAGTTTGCCGTGGCATACGGAGCTCCATCGCAGTCTTTAACACTGGTAGCATGCCGCGACAGCGTGGACGTGAACCGGATGTGCAGCTGACGGACTTTGAGCAAGGCCGTATAGTGGGCATGCGGGAGGCCGGATTGCTCAACACGTGGGGCGTGAGGTCTCCACAGTACATCGATGTTGTCGCCAGTGGTCGGCGGAAGGTGCACGTGCCCGTCGACCTGAGACCGGACCGCAGCGACGCACGGATGCACGCCAAGACCGTAGGATCCTACGCAGTGCCGTAGGGGACCGCACCGCCACTTCCCAGCAAATTAGGGACACTGTTGCTCCTGGGGTATCGGCGAGGACCATTCGCAACCGTCTCCATGAAGCTGGGCTACGGTTCCGCACACCGTTAGGCCGTCTTCCGCTCACGCCCCAACATCGTGCAGCCCGCCTCCAGTGGTGTCGCGACAGGCGTGAATGGAGGGACAAATGGAGACGTGTCGTCTTCAGCGATGAGAGTCGCTTCTGCCTTGGTGCCAATAATGGTCGTATGCGTGTTTGGCGCCGTGCAGGTGAGCGCCACAATCAGGACTGCATACGATCGAGGCACACAGGGACAACACCCGGCATCATGGTGTGGGGAGCGCGGTCTGCACGTCCAGCACGAACGCTAGTCCAACTGACACGCCAGGTGGAAATGCCAT
The DNA here is from genome assembly GCF_023897955.1 of Schistocerca gregaria. Lineage (NCBI taxonomy): Eukaryota > Metazoa > Arthropoda > Insecta > Orthoptera > Acrididae > Schistocerca > Schistocerca gregaria. The sequence goes on from NC_064924.1 coordinate 301,654,590, forward strand.
GGCAGGCCGTTCCACAGGACTACATCCAGCATCTCTACGGTCGTCTCCATGGGAGAATAGCAGCCTGCATTGCTGCGAAAGGTGGATATACACTGTACTAGTGCCGACATTGTGCATGCTCTGTTGCCTGTGTCTATGTGCCTGTGGTTCTGTCAGTGTGATCATGTGATGTATCTGACCCCAGGAATGTGTCAATAAAGTTTCCCCTTCCTGGGACAATGAATTCACGGTGTTCTCATTTCAATTTCCAGGAGTGTATATAATACTGTATAATATATTTTATCAAAGTCTTCTTAAACAGGAACAGAAATCAAAATAAAATTTAATATGTTTCGTTTTCCTTGATTGTGACTGCAAAAATCTTTGAAAGATGTGTTGCAGTTTTTGACTGAATCCTTTATTCTTACATGCTGATCATCCAGAGTTTGCATACTCATCGTAATATAATTGGAAAGTGTATTGTTGGCTTTTCACAACGTCTCAAGAAGATAAAGAATGCTGAAACATTGTATGTTCTCACGTTGGTCGAACGAAGCTATGGCATCCTATATCTTCTTTTCTTTGGGTGGCTATAAGAAGTTACTCACAGAAGTAACTTACTTCTCCATTTGCTTAGTTCCATGTCAGCCTTTAAGAACATTTGCCGTGCTCTTGTCGCTGCGGCCTGTCAGTTATTGCCAGCAGAGTCGACCGGCCAGTTTACACAGTAGCCGTTTCGATGAGAAAAGTGTCTATCCGGAAGCCACGCAGTTTGCATCGTTTACATGGTAGTCCAACAAGTGTGAAACGATTCTTAAGCTGCCCATTTACAGCTCGACTGGTCCGTCGACCCGACTGCCGACCCATTCACCATGTTTTCCAACTGTGTGAGGACGCCGTCGACTGCTTTGCAGACCCCACCTGCCTGCGCCGACGCATCGTCGGCTGGCAGATGGCCGTTGGGTCTAGCAGGTAGAGGTCCGCCGGTGGAAATGACGAACGGCGACCATGGACCCGAAAAAAATGGTTCAAATGGCTCTGAGGACTACGGGACTTAACATCTATGGTCGTCAGTCCCCTAGAACTTAGCACTACTTAAACCTAACTAACCTAAGGACACCACACAACACCCAGCCATCGCGAGGCAGAGAAAATCCCTGACCCCGCCGGGAATCGAACCCGGGAACCCGGGCGTGGGAAGCGAGAACGCCATGGACCCGACCACGGACCCATCGCCCACATGCAGGCGAAAAGGTCATGGATGATCCGCTTGGTTGATGGTTCTCTCTGCATGGGGGTCTTTAGGACAGTATTTACTAAGGCCAGTCGTCGCTCTCCACATTGGAAAGGCACTGGTCTGGCGAATACCATGCACGGGTACACTCTTCTTGTTTTGTAGAAGAGAACTGTTGGTTGGGTTTCTAATTCACTTAATAAGAATCTCTCAAGGCATGTTGACTGCTCACGTGTTGGTTGCTGAAAAGCATTCTTTTCTTGCGTTGGATCGGCCATTTGGATATTTTCAAAATTCTCTTAGCAGGTTTCGAATAGACAATATCTTTTGTTAAGCATTTTGACTGACTAATGCATGTCTAGGCATGGGTCTCCCCACAGGAACGCTAGGAAGAATGGAAACGGTTTTTTCAACTCTTTGTCTTTAGATTTTGAGGGTAAAGATATTCTGAGTAGTTTCGGCGAGCCATAATCCCTGTCTTCAGACTCCGGCGGCGACTCGTTGACTGGTAAGCGCTGCTTTGCTCCAGTGGAAACGGATAGGGTGTAAGTTCGAGAAGATATTATATATCCTTAATGGATATTATGGGGACGCATTATTTACTCAGTTCCACGTCGATGATTTTACTATTTCTTTTCTAGGATACATAAGTGGGTCTTAGGTAAATGAACTGAACACACACATTATTGCTAGTATGATCATACAGTGCTGCGTGAGTGTTGTTAACATCTTGCATGTTTGATTAACAGTCCACTTTACTATAAAATGGCCAAAGCAATAGTTTCTGCACTGTTGAACGTAAGATCGACCAAAATCCTTAGAGGTGATAGTTCTCAGTTTGTTTTCCAGTTCCCTGTGGCCCCCTCACGACTACTTAATGTATGATGAAAGTAATTGTTTTCCATGTTTATTAATGCTTTTGTTCCTATTTCGAATGCGTTTATATTTAATGTTTTTAATTTTCGTGCGCACAAGGGACAGGAAACTGGGAAGATCTGGACTTTATGTATATACATACATAAATGTGTGGTGTCTGTTCTTGCGGCATGTCTGGAAGAACGACACTACACAAGTAAATATGGATATAAAACTGCTTTAACGTCCGAACACTTGTGGGACTCAGCTGAATAGCTGCAAGCAAATAGGGGTTAATGGAGCTGAGAATTTTGTCAAGCAAGGGTCTCATTTATGAAGAAGGACGCTAAAAAGGCTCATTTTTTTCATTTATTCTTCTTTATTTCCATAAAGAACGAGAAACCATTTTATTCGACAATAATCAGGGAGTTTTTCCGAAGCGGTGATATGATCCCTTCACTTGTGAGTGCTGTTTTTTGGTAAACCACTAAGAAGCTTTTCAGCCTCATCTTCTTTCAGTTTGGATTTGAGCTGTGGAAGTGATCAGGAATGGACGAGCGCTAATTGTTTGGGACACCGTGATTATTATCGACAGGGCTTTTGGAATAAAGAGATCTACGTTCGAGAGAGAAACCAGAACAATTTTTGATGGCGAACTGTACTTCTAAATTTCTTCATTTAGGTATGCATCTCTCACTCCTTGCAATCTAAGAATCATCTTTTTCTTCATTAAGGAACATCCTAGCAGACAAATACATGAGCCTCAATGAGAGAGTCTGGATTATTATTTATCTGTCATATGGGCTTTAATTCCGGGAGGCCCCAAAGGGATATTCGGCTCACCTCCGATGAAGCTCTTTTCATTTAAGCAAAGGGGGTGCATCTTTAAGAGAAAAGGAATCTTTCAAAAAAGAAAAGAATTCTGAAGGAATTGGCTATGGCTGTAGTAAGAGACCGAACCAGGCACTTTCGCAAATTGAAAATGGGAAACCATAGGAAACCATTTTCAAGGTTTCTGGACGATGGATTGAAACTATCTCGCCTCCCAAATCCAGCGGCCCAACAAGCATTGGTAGGCCCCCGTCGGTGGCGAGAAAAACTGCTTGTTGTACATCGTTTCAAAATAAAATGAATTCTTACGTTGCATGTGTTTCCTTTAACTGTGCATGTTTAGTCATTTGGTAGTGAATGAATGCATGGATATTTTAAGACGTAACTAATCCTAGAATTTTTGGCTTCAGGTAATTTGTTTTAGATGTAAATTCTAAGCAGATTATCAAGACTGCTAAATCTGAGTACTGGAGAGTATTCAATCAACCAAGAATTGAGTGTTTTAGAAAACTGCTGAAAGATATGAACTGGAAAGATGATGACATGATTGAAAAATGTAATACATTCATGAACAATGTCAGTACCATGTTTGAAAACTGTTTTCCTCTAAAAGTTACTCAAATTAAACAGAAGTCTATAATAAAACCATGGGACACACAAGGAATAAAGATTTCCTCTAAGGCAAAAAGGAAAATGTATCTGTCGACCAAGAATAGCTCCAATGCTGATGATTTAGCTAAATACAAGGAATACTGTAAAATATTTAAAAAAAATATTCAGACATCCAAACAAATGCACTACGAGAAGAAGATAGCAATTTCAGGGAACAAAATAAAAACAATATGGGATATAGTGAAAGAGGAGACTGGTAGAACCAGAAAGGAACAGGAGCAAATAGCAGTAAGGTTAGATGACACATTAGTAACCGATGGGCATAGTGTGGCAAATCTATTTAACAAGTACTTTATATCCGTTACTGATAGAATAGGATTGTCAGGATCAGTAAATAATGCCCTTGAATATCTGAAACTAGCCTTTACAAATAGCTTCAGGTACATGAATATGTCACTCACTTCACAAAAAAGAAATAACTCCCATCATAAAATCTTTAAAAACAAAGCATTCTAGTGGTTATGATGAAATATCAACAAAGTTGAAACTTCGTGGCAGATTAAAACTGTGTGCCCGACCGAGACTCGAACTCGGGACCTTTGCCTTTCACGGGCAAGTGCTCTACCAACTGAGCTACCAAAGCACGACTCACGTCCGGTACTCACAGCTTTACTTCTGCCAGTATCCGTCTCCTACCTTCCAAACTTTACAGAAGATCTTCTGCGAACCTTGCAGAACTAGCACTCCTGAAAGAAAGGATACTGACAAAGGTCCCGAGTTCGAGTCTCGGTCGGGCACACAGTTTTAATCTGCCAGGAAGTTTCATATCAGCGCACACTCCGCTGCAGAGTGAAAATCTCATTCTGGAAACATCCCCCAGGCTGTGGCTAAGCCAAGTCTCCACAGTATCCTTTCTTTCAGGAGTGCTAGTTCTGATCGAGTTCTGCTCAAAGCACCAATTAGTTGTTGCAAACACACTTTTCCAACACCACAAACGAAGAAGATATACATGGAAGGCCCCTGGAGACCTGAGGAGACAACAGATTGACTACATTCTAGTGAAAGCACGTTTTAGGAACCAGATAAAAGATTGCAGGAGCTATCCATCTGCAGACATAGGCAGTGATCATAACCTGGTCATGATGAAAAGTTCACTGAGATTCAAACGTTTGAAGAAGAAGCCAGTAAAACTTAAATGGGAACTAGAAAAACTGAAAACTGAGGGACTGGCAAAGCACTATGCTCATGAAACAGACAACCTAATTAAAAATTTTCAACATGGTGGAGTAAATGAAGACTGGAATCAGATTAAATCTGGTATATACAAAGCAGCAGAAAAGATAGTTGGAAGAACTGAACCCAAAAACAAGAGGAAATGGATTACAGCAGATATTATTGAGCTTATAGAAAACAGAAGATTATACAAAAATGCAACTGAGGAACAAGGAAAAGCTGAATACAGAAGACTAAGGAATTTAGTTAATAGAGAAGCTAGGAAAGCAAAAGAAAATTTTCTTGGAGAAATGTGCAGGAAAGTAGAAGGAAATATGCAAAACGGAAGAACTGATTTAGCCTACAGAACAGCAAATCAATTTTTTTTTTAACAAACGTAAAACAGTACTCTCAGGCACAATAGAAAATAAAGAGGGGAAAATGCTGTTTGGTGAAGACATGCTGAAGAGATGGAAAGAATACATAGAGGAGTTGTATGCTGGAACACCTCTTTCGGAGGAAGTAATAGGAAGAGAAGAGGAAGTAGACGAAGATGACAAGGGAGATGACATTCTGCAAGAAGAATTTGACAGAGCTCTAAAAGAACTACAGGACAACAAAGCAACGGGTATTGATGACATCCCTGCAGAACTAATAAAGAATGCTGGTGACGGCATGAAAATGATGCTGCTTAAACTTATTAGGTCCATCTATAACACAGGAGAGATACCGACAGACTTCCAGATATGTATCATTGTTCCTATACCAAAGAAGGCAGCAGCTACAAAATGTGAACAGCACCGAACTCTTTGCCTAATATCACATGCATCAAAAATTCTCATAAAAATAGTTCTGAAGAGAATTGAAGAGAAGGTGGAGGATATGCTGAGTGAAGATCAGTTTGGTTTCAGAAGGGGATTGGGAACGAGAGAGGCGATTCTGGCACTAAGACTCATTATCGAAAAGCAATTACAGAAAAATAAACCAACTTATATTGCCTTTATAGACATGGAAAAGGCATTTGATAACGTTATCTGGCAAGAGATGTTCAGAGTGCTGAGGAAAATTGGAATAAAGTACAAAGACATCCGCGTGATACTCAGTTTCTATAAGAAGGAGGTGGCAGTGATTAGGAACTGTCACCAGGAACAACAAGCAAATATTAGAAAAGGGGTAAGACAAGGATGTGCTCTCTCTCCTCTTATATTCAATGCTTACATCCAGGAATCTATAGACCAAGTTCGAGAAACTACTGAGGTGGGGATCAAAATTAATGGGCAGAAGATAGACATGGTACGTTATGCAGATGATATTGCTATAGTCACGGAGACAGAAGAAGATCTAGAGGAAGTCCTCCGAACAACGGAAAAAATTCTATACCATCAGTATGGAATGAGAAGAAACAAGAAAAAGACTAAAGTGATGGTATGCAGTACAGGAGCAGAATATGAACCTCCGAGAATTAGAATTGGAAGAGAGGAGCTGGAAGTGATACAGGAATTTACTTACCTGGGAAGCAAAATCACAAGGGATGGTAGAAGCCGGAAAGAAATTGCGACCAGAATACAAAAGGCTAAAATTGCATTTAATCGGAGAAGGAACTTACTGACCAGCAACAACATCAGTCTGAAAATAAGGAAACGCATCATGAAAGGTTTCGTTTGGAGTGTGGCCCTATATGGATGTGAAACTTGGACAGTTGGAAGAGCAGAGAGAAGACGGCTAGAGGCCCTGGAGATGTGGTGCTATAGAAGGATGATGAAGATCAGCTGGACAGACAAAGTAACAAATGAAGAGGTGCTTAGAAGAGTACAGGAAACCAGATCTCTGTGGAGGCACATCCAAACAAGAAGAGACAAACTTGTAGGGCACATCCTACGACACAACAATATCATTGGAACAATAGCAGAAGGAGTTATTGAGGGAAGGTATCGGCGGGGGCGACCAAGGATATCATACATGCAACAGATCATGAATGACGTTGGATGTAACACATATGTGGAAATGAAGAGGAAAGCAGACAAAAGAGAGGAATGGCGCTCTGCTGCAAACCAACCTCAGGGTTGAACACTAAAAGAAAGAGTTCTGCAAGGTTCGCAGAAGAGCTTCTGTAAAGTTTGGAAGGTAGGAGACGGATACTGGCAGAAGTAAAGCTGTGAGTACTGGACGTGAGTCGTGCTTTGGTAGCTCAGTTGGGAGAGCACTTGCCCGCGAAAGGCAAAGGTCCCGAGTTCGAGTCTCAGTTGGGCACACAGTTTTAATCTGCCAGGAAGTTTCGTATCAGCGCACACTCCGCTGCAGAGTGAAAATCTCATTCTGATCAAGAAAGTTAATTAAGGCATGTTCTTGTGAGTTTAGTACAATTCTAAGTTACTTGTGTAACCAGTCAATTATAACTGGGACATGTCCTGACTCGCTAAAATATGTAGATGTTAAGCCTCTATTCAAGAAAGGGGATAAAGATATGCCATAAAACTACAGACCGATTTCACTTTTGCCAGCATTCTCAAACATTTTAGAAAAAGTAATGTACGGGCAGCTTCTCAACCATCTGACAACAAATAACATATTACCAAGAACACAGTTTGGATTTCTGAAGGGTTCTGATATCGAAAAGTCAATTTACACCTACAGTGAAAATGTACTTAATTCATTAAATAACAAGGTATTTTCTGTGATTTGTCAAAGGCATTCGATTGTGTAAACCACAATATCCTTTTAAATAAGTTAGAATCCTATGGTGTCACGGGAAGTGCTGCAAAATGGTTCAAGTCATACCTTGCTAACAGGACACAAAGGGTGTCAGTGCAAGGAACTAGTGAATTAAGTCATCAGTCATCATCAGAATAGGAAGAAATTACATGTGGTGTCCCACAAGGATCCATCTTAGGGCCATTGCTTTTTCTTGTGTACATTAATGATCTCTCTTCAGTTACACTGCCAGAAGCTGAGTTCGTTTTCTTTGCAGATGACACAAGTATTGCAATAAATAGTATGTTGAGTTTACTTCTAGAAAGATCTGCTAATGATATTTTCGTGGATATTAATAAATGATTTAAAGCCAACTCACTGACGTTAAACTTCGAAAAGACTCACTGTATGCAATTCAGCACCTGTAAGAGGTTTCCACCCAGCATATGCATAAAGTACGAAGAAGAGCAGATAGAAGAGGTTGACAGTCTTAAATTTACTGGGATTACAACTTGATAATAAATTCAGTTGGGAGGAGCACACCACAGAACTGCAGAAACGCCTTAACAAATCTGTATTTGCAATTCGAGTGTTAGCAGACATAGGCGACTTAAAAGTGAAAAAGCTTGCATAGTTTGCCTACTTTCATTCCGTAATGTCATATGGTATAATATTTTGGGGTAACTCTTCAAGTCAAACAAATGTTTTCAGAGTCCAAAAGCGTGTAATACGGATTATTTGTGGAGTAAACTCACGGACGTCTTGTAGAAACCTCTTCAAAGAAGTGGGTATACTAACTACTGCCTCTCAGTATATTTACTCCTTAATGAAATTTGTCCCAAATAATATATCTCTTTTTCCAACAAACAGCTCAGTTCATACATACAATACCAGGAACAAAAATAGTCTGCACAAGGACTTACTTTAATTCAAAAAGGGGTCCACTACTCAGGAACACTCATCTTCAATAACTTGCCAGCAAACATAAAAAATTTAGTTACAAATAAAGATCAGTTTAGAAGGAGCCTGAAAGACTTACTAGAGGTCAACTCCTTCTACTCCACTGACGAATTTTTTAATAGAAACAAATGATGTATTGTATATATTCATACTATTAGTATTGTTAATTAAGATTTTTTTAAAAAATGTGACATGTTCCACATCCACGAGGATCTCCTCAACACGGGTCTATGGAACGAAAAACTAATCTAATCTAATCTAATCTCTAATGAGTACTACAAATCTGTAAATAGATTTTGGACGAAAGGGAGATGGAGAGAAGCACAGCACAGTCTGCGTGGACAAACTCAAGCAGTCCACTGGAATAAAACTCTTTTAGAAACGAACGAAATCTAGAATATACTGTCATCCCGTACCACATTGCCCTCTCCACAAACCCCTCCCCATAGCGTATCGGAACTGGTTTGCATAATTTAATACCACTCATGTGACCAGATTGTACGGTATTTTTCCGTTTGGGTAACGGCTGATGGAACATTAAAAGATTGTAATAGAGAAATGCAAGCACCTCAATTTTGGCGATATTTTTGTTGATCAACGTGAATTTTTGGCACGAGTATTTTTATGCATTTATTTTAATTTCATGTTAATTGTGATGATATTTACTGTCCCTCTGCTTTGTGAAATACTGAAATATTGTAACACCAAAGTTCTACCAGCCGCCAAATAACGAATCCAGTGCCAACATTGTACTGTCACAGGTAGGTACTTTTGCTGTTGCAGTACTACGTACATACTATTAACTTATCATAACTATAGCCGATGAATCAAAATCGATTTTCCTCTTCTTTCTTTGTGCAAACTTATGTATAATTAGAAACCAACACAATAGCACACTTCACAAAAACAGTAAATGATAACACATTAGATTTAGTTGCAAGTAACAATTGAACTGATTAACAAAACAACAATTGAGCCCAAACAATTGGCTAAAATATGTATGGACGATAACCGATATTGCTATACTTTGAATCTATCGCTGGTCTTGCTGACTATAGATAGTGCGGATCCCTTTTTCGTCGCACGATTGAAAATCATAGTATCTTTCAATTTCACTACACGGCAACTAGGTCGTGTGTAATTTCAGTAAGGTCATAGGGGATCCGGACATCCTGAATCCTTCCTTGGGCTACGGCCTTGCTGGAGGGCCGAGGCGGTTAAGGGCACCGTTCTACAGAATTGGAGCATTAGGGTTCGAGTCGCCGTCCGACACAAATTTCCACAGTCGCCGTTTCATTAATTCAATGCCAGCATTCAAGATCTGAAAATTTCTCTTTCATTCATGCATTTACTCAGTAGTTAGACAATTCCTGACCCTATGGTTTAATGATTTATGCAAGACTGGCAACTATGATTCATTTTCGAGAGTCTTTGTTTGTTATCTGTTACGGGAAAATTTTCATATTACGTATTTAAACACTAGAGGAGCGTAATGATTCCCGGAACGTCCAGACTGTATCAGGAATTAAATGGACCAGTTAAGTCGAGAATCAGACAGTCAGTAGCAACTGACCACCCGATCAGCACACCATGTAACTGCTTCTGAATGTTTGCTAGTACATGACACATCCACGTTTTACACAATTACTCCATATAGCGTAAGAAAAAAATTGTGCGCTTCAGAGAATCTGCATCATACACAATTTTTCCCTAAATAGTCGACAGGCTGACACGGATCTTTAAGTCCAGGTGATTGAGAATTTTACTTTAGTGACAGGAAATGAAAGTAGTACTTACTCCTTGTCTCAATTGTGCATAGTACAAGTCGAGAAAAAAGTGAAACTGTTGAACTACGCAATCTACGCAGTGCAATGTATTACACTACCGGAACAGTTCACGTAACTGAGTTTCATCTCTGACGATAAAGCATGTCACAAAAGAAACTGATTTAGTATTTCCTGTCTGGAATGAGTTCTTCAGCGAATCTGATTCAGAACGAAAGGAAATTTTCGGTAAGACTGCTGAATTGACAATCAGATACTAGTACCTCGTTCAGAATTACCATGCGGTATAGTAACAGTAATCAGCACGGGATCTGTCGCAAAACATAACGAATTACCGTTATTCATGAAGTGTTTACAGTGTGCCACAAGAGATTAAATGTTACCTGTCAGGGTCCACTGTTACCGAATACGAGGCGGCATCGGTGGTGCTGGCGACGGTAGGAAATAAAAGAGAGGAAGGGGATACGATTCAGTTGTCATTAGGTCCTGTCGGTTTTTATACATCGCTAGAATTATTTTCTTTTCCACATTTTTAATATGAATATTAAGCAGAGAGGAATTAATATGTTTATGTACCTTGTCCAGATAATTACGTTTTTACTTCAAACATTCTCATTTTCATGTGTCTGCTCTGACAATTTCATTTTCACTTTTAAGTGATCATCTACATTAATTCAAACGCTGCTGGATAACAATTTTAATAACGGATACCACAGTTATGATTTTTCAGTGACTGTATTTTTCATATTTTTTCATTAATGTTTCTCACATTTATGCCACCGCTATATGCTTCTTTGTACACTGTTTGTTACCGGGAACGAGCGATCACTGTTGATATTAATTTACTGTCAGTTAATATATGTAATCGCTATTTCGTGTGTTAATCGATCTAAACTAACATGTGAAGTATATTAGACACTTAATTTGATAACAATAAATACAAATTCACACCGCATTCGTACATTAACTCTTTCCAACGCAATGTAGGTCTGTAATAAGGAACTACCATAAGGTATAATTTAGTCCTTTATATTACTGTCTAAATTTTCTCGATGAAAACTATGACCTTGCAAGCGCTTTACTCGGTATCTGTTTCAGGGAAACAAATATTATAAACATGATAACAATGAAAATAAAAGCACGTAAACTCCATTTTCTGTAAAACTGTTAACCGCTTTTAATTGTACTTTCTGGAGCTATGACTTTCTACGGTAGTCTGAGGTCTGTGGTATAACTTCACTCCATCTCGAGGAAAGTCACTTGCAATAGTAGCCGAAACGTCGGAAGTGTTATACAGTTCTATGTGGTCATAGTCCCAGAAGAATTTTGTTGCCTGAGACAAACTAAGTTCGAATTGCGTCCACACGATACATTAATGTTTATTGTCCCTATATATCGGGCAGTCAGAAGTAAGCTTTTTGGCTATTTTCCAGTTGCTGGATACCAGAAACACAACATCCTAAAAGCCAAATTGTAGACATGCGAAACAAACAACCCTTAGACCGGTGATCGACACGACTTTCTATTCGTGAAATAATTGTCACTAGAGCAAATACATTCCATTCTATCACTAAAACAAAACCGATTGTAAATAACAGTGAGTGATTGCCTGTTACTGTTAGATGAGCCGACGAACTTGGGAACACAATTGAAAAAGACCAAATAACAGTGACGTATACCTGTAGAAAACAGCTGGATTTTTGCACTGAATACTTAGAAATTCTGGACGTCTGTGTGGTTAATCTTAATTTTCAAAAAGTAAATTAGCTCTCTTTGAAACATTGGTAAGGTTATTTAATCTGTGCCCACTGGTCTATTTTATTAGACACAGTTCTTGCGTTTTCGTCAGGGTCTGCAGTAGAGTTCCTAGGCGCGGATCGATAGCCGTTTGTTCGTTTGTTTTGACAGCTAGTGACCACTTGTTGGAGTTAGTCAGTCAACCAGTCAGGCAGCAGTGACCTGCCGAGACAGACGCAGCAACAGAGAAGTAACGAATTTTGTGACTCTTACGAGTTTCGAAGCAGGTACGAATTGTATAATTTCGTCTGTCAGCTTTACTACTTTAGTTTCTTGAGTTTCTGCGTGTTAATTTAATATATAATAGCCACAGTTCTCGCGATTTCGTTTGAGTCGGAAACTAAACCGGTTTTGTGACATATTAAAAGTTCCTAATCAGTGGCAAATTTAACCTAACCTGAATGCTTCAGTAGTTGAGCCTCCGCTCATTGATCTATTGATCTATTATTACAGTTACTTCCTTTTTGTCAACGTCTAAAGTAGAGTTCCGCAACATGTGCCGGTAGTCTGTTTACCAGTGTAGTGAAGCATTTCACGGTGTTTAGTATGGATAGAGACTGTGACAGTTGCGAGCCGAGTTGGCGACACTTCGCTCTCAACTTCAACCTGTGACGGCTTCGGTTATACAGCTTGAAGCTGCAGTGGATGCGCGCCACTGATGTGGGCCCGCCATGGGGATCCAATGGACGCCCTGCACGTCCGAATCCTCCTATCGGTCCTCACCTGTGGCCGGCCCAGTTACTGCTCTCACTGACGTTCACCCCTCACCTGGGGCTGGGGTGTGGCAGGTGGCGAAAGACTTCTCAGGGGGCGCACTTAATGCCTTCGGTTAGTCTGACAAACAGGTTCCATGTGCTGCCTGTGACTCACGCGGTCGTTCAGCCAGTCCTGTTTCAGAGGAAACCTCTCAGTCTGCAAGGTCTGGGCACTCACGAAGGGTGGGATTATTAATAGGTGGCAGCTCCAACGTTAGGCCCGTTGTGGAGCCCCTTAGGGACATGGTTGCCAAGAAGGGGAAGAAAGTCAATGTGCACTCCAGGTGCATACCAGTGGAGTCACTCCAGCCGTGTAACGGGTCCCTCTGTATCCCATAAAGAACACAGGGTGCAGCCAACTGCAAATGGTGGTTCACGTCGGTACCATTGATGTGTGTGACTTTGGATTGGAAGAGATTCTCTATGGTTTCGAGCCGCTAACTTAAGTGCTAAGGGCTGCCAGTCTTGCTTGCAAAGATGAAAGCAGAGCTGACCATTGGCAGCATAGTCGACAGGTCCCATTGCGGACATGTGGTACAGAGACGAGAGGAGGGTGTGAATCAGAAGTTCAGACGGTTCTGCGACCGTGTAGGCTTTAGATTCCTCGACCTGAACCATGGGGAGGTTGGTTTTCGGGTCCCGCTGAATTGGTCAAGCAGTTCAGGAGTCCACCAGACGCACGAGGCGGCTACATGGATGGGTAGCAGAGGCTGTGCGGCATGGACTGGGAAGTTTTTTTAGGTTAGAGAGTCTCGGGAAAACACAAAAAGGGCTTCAATCACAATGAGAACGCAGGAAGAACGTAGTTACTGGAACCATCGGTATAACAATTGTAAATTGTCGTAGCTGTGTTGGGAAAGTACCAGAGCTCCAAGCGCTAATAGAAAACACTGATGCTCAAATCGTTATAGGCACTGAAAGCTGGCTAAAGCCGCAGAAAAGGTCAGCCGATATATTTGCGAAGAACCTAAGGGTATTCCGAAAGAGTAGGCTAAACACAGCTGGCGTTGGCGTCTTTGTTGCTACTAGAAGTTGTTTACCCTGTCACGAAATTAAAGTAGGTGGTTCCTGTAAGTTAGTATGGACATTCTTAGCAACCGGAATAAAATAATAATTGAATAATTTTACCGACCTTCCTAGTGAGATGATACAATTGCTGAAGGCTTCAAAGAAAATTTGAGTTTGATTTCAAACACGTACCCGACTAGTATAATTGTAGTTGATAGTGACTTTAATTTACCCTCGATATGTTGGCGAAAATACAAGTTTAATTCCGGAGGTACGCATAAAACCTTATCCGAAATTGTGCTAAATTCATTCTCTGAAAATTATTTCGAACAGTTAGTTGATGACCCCAGGCGAATAGTAGACGGTTGTGAAAACACTCTTGACCTCTTAGCAGCAAATAATCCTGATCTAATAACGGGCATCAAAACGTATACAGAGATTAGTGAATACAGGGTCCTCCAAATATAAACGAAAAATGCACCTATTCAAAAAAGCAGATAAAAATTCACTTCACGCCTTCCTGGGAGACAATCTCCACTTCTTCTCAATTAACAATTTAAGAGCAGTAAAGATGTGGCTTGCATTCAAAGAAATAGTATCGGCAGCAATTTAGAGATCAGTACCAAATAAATTTTGAACCGATGGAGCTAATCCTCCTTGGTACAGAAAATGGGTCAGAACACTGTTGCAAAATCCAAAAAGAAACATGCAAAATTTAAACAGAGCGAAAATCTCCAAGACGGATGACCTTTTACAAAAGCCCGAAATTTAGCGCGAACTTCAATGCGAGATGCTGATAGTAGCTTCCACAACGAAACTTTCTCTCTAAACCTGCTAGAAAATTCAATTCTGGTCGTAAAGTATGTAAAGTATGATAGTGGAAAGATACAGTCAATGACTTCTCTACGTGATAGCAATGGAGATACTATCAAACACAGCGCTGCCAAAGCAGAGCTACTAAACACACTCTTCCGAAATTACTTCACCAAAAAAGACGACGTAAATATTCCAGAATTCGATTGAGAACAGCTGCCAGCACGAAAAACGCTGAAGTAGATATCCTCGGAGTAGTGAATCAACTTAAGTCTGTTAACATAAGCAAGTCTTCCGGTCCAGATTGTATACCAGTTGGGTTCCTTTCAGAGTATCCTGATAAAGTTGCTCTATACTTAACAATCATATACAACCGTTCGCTCGACGAAAGATCAGTACCAAAGACTGGAAAGTTGTACAGGTCACACCAATATTCAAGAAAGGCAAAACATTCCGTCTTCAGGCCACGAGTGGCCTACCGGGACCATCCGACCGTCGAGTCATCCTCAGGGGAGGATGCGGGTAGGAGGGGCGTGGGGTCAGCACACCGCTCTCGCAGTCGTTATGATGGTATTCTTGACCGGAGCCGCTACTATTCGGTCGAGTAGCTCCTCAATTGGCATCACGAGGCTGTGTGCACCCCGAAAAATGGCAACAGCGCCTGGCGGCCTGGATGGGCACCCATCCAAGTGCCGACCACGACCGACAGTGCTTAACTTCGGTGATCTCACGGGAACCGGTGAATCCACTGTGGCAAGGCCGTTGCCATTTAGGAAAGGTAGTAAGAGAAATCCGCTAAATTCCAGACATATATTATTAACGTCGATATGCAGCAGGATATTGGAACATGTATCGTGTTTGCACATTATGAATTACCTCGATGAAAACGGTCTACCGACACACAGTTAACACGGACCTAGAAAACATAATTTTTGTGAAACACAACTAACTCTCTACTCGCACTAACTGTTGAGTCCTACTGACAAGGGGTTCCAAATCGATTCCGTATTTCTGGTTTTTCGGAAGGCTTTTGACACTATACCATACAAGCAGCTTGTAGTGAAATTGCGTGCTTATGGAATATCGTCTCAGTTATGTGACTGGATTCGTAATTTCCTGTCAGAGAGAATGAATGGTTCTGAGCACTGTGCACTTAACGTCTGAGGTCATCAGTCCCCTAGAACTTAGAACTACTTAAACCTAGCTAACCTAAGAACATCACATACATCCATGCCCGAGGCAGGATTCGAGCCTGCGTCCGTAGCGGTCGCGGGGTTCCAGACTGTAGCGCCTCGAACCACTCGGTCACCCGGGCGGCTTCTTTCAGAGAAGTCACAGTTCGTGGTACCTGACGGAAAGTCATCAAGTAAAACAGAAGTGATTTCTAGCGTTCCCCAGTGCTATGGGCCCTTTGCTGTTGTTTATCGACTAGTAAAGTCAACAGAAGATCAAAACATATTGCAAAACGCTTTAGAATAGAAATGTGTATGGCTCGAAAATTATTAGTAGGCCCTAATTAACGAAAAGTGTGAGGTCATCCACATGAGTGCTAAAAGGAATCCGTTAAACTTCAGAAACCGATAATTTAGTCCAATGTAAAGGCCGTAAATTCAACTAAATAGCTAGAAAGTACAATTACGAACAACTTAAAGTAGAAAGGACACACAGAAAACGTTGTGAGGAAGGCTAACAAAAGAGTGGGTTTTTTGGTAGGACGCTTAGAAAACGTAACAGATCTACTAAACAGACTGCCTACACTACGCTTGTCCGTCCTCATTTAGAATACTGCTGTGCAGTGTGAAAACCTTATCACGTAGCATTGACGGAGTACATCTAAAAAGAACAAAGAAGGGCAGCACGTTTTGTATTATAGCGAAATAGGGGAGAGAATGTTACTGAAATGCTAAGAATTTGGGTTGGACATCAATAAACCAAAGGCTTTTCGTTACGGAGGAATCTTCTCACGAAATTTCAACCGCGAGCTTTCTCCCCCGAACGCGAAAATATTTTTATCACACCGACCTACATGGGGAGAAACCATCACCATAACAAAGTTTTTTCCTCGCGTTATACCAGATTGGAATACTAGAGAGTTGTGAAGGTAGTGCGACGATCCGTTGCCAGCCACATAAATATGATTTGTATAGCATCCTAGTAGGAAAAGGGAAAGAAGGAAGTGTAGTAGGTGAATATTGATTGGGGGGAAGAAATGAAAGAGGAAACCGCCTGGTAGAACTTTGCACTGAGCATACGTTAATCATAGCTAACACTTGGTTCAAGAATCATAATAGAAGGTTGTATACATGTAAGAAGCCTGGAATTACTGACAGGTTTCAGATAGATTATATAATAGTAAGACAGAGATTCAGGAAACGAGTTTTAAATTGTAAGACTTTTCCGGTGGCACATGTGGACTCTGACCACAATCTATTGGTTATGAACTGTAGATTAAAACTGAAGAAATTGCAAAAAGGTGGGAATTTGAGGAGATGGGACCTGGATAAACCGAAAGAACTATAGGTTTTAGAGAGCTTCAGGGAGAGCATTAGGGAACCATTGACCATAATGGGGGAATGAAATACTGTAGAAGAAAAATGGGTAGCTTTGAGAGACGAAGTAGTGAATGTAGCAGAGAATCAATTAAGTAAAACGACTTGGGCTAATTTAAATCTTTGTGTAACAGAAGAGATATTGAATTTAATTGATGAAAGTAGAAAATATAAAAATGCAGTAAATGAAGCAGGCAAAAAGGAATATAAATGTCTCAATAATGAGATCGACAGGAAGTGTAAAATGGCTAAGCAGGGATGACTAGAGGACAAATGTAAGGATGTAGAGGCTTATCTCACTAGGGGTAGGATAGATACTGCCTACAGGAAAATTGAAGAGATCTTTGGAAAAAAAAGAACCACTTCTATCAATATCAAGAGCTCAAATGAAACTTCCTGGCAGATTAATACTTTGTGCCCGACGAGACTCGAACTCGGTACCTTTGCCTTTCGTGGGCAAGTGGTCTACCAACTGAGCTACCGAAGCACGACCCACGCCCCGTCCTCACAGCTTTACTTCTGGCAGTATCCCGTGCCCTACTCCTTCCTTTCAGGATTGCTAATTCTGCGAGTTTCGTAGGAGAGCTTCTGTAAAGTTTGGAAGGAATACAGGCACAGAGAATATTAATTAATTGCAAATGCTTCAAAGTCGTTACTATGTCATGCTATCGGCAGTAAGTAGTACCCACCAGTATCGACTTCCTTGAAGCATCAATTATATCTGTCTTAATGACTGAAGTTGAGAGAGGCAGAAGTATTGACTTACTTACGGCACACACCTGATCGATGTGTTACATATCTTTGATGAGTTTCTCGAACATCTACATCTACATCTACATGATTACTCTGCAATTCACATTTAAGTGCTTGGCAGAGGGTTCATCGAACGACAATCATACTATCTCTCTACTATTCCACTCCCTAACAGCGCGCGTGAAAAACGAACACCTAAACCTTTCTGTTCGAGCTCTGATTTCTTTTATTTTATTTTGATGATCATTCCTACCTATGTAGGTTGGGCCCAACAAAATATTTTCGCATTCGGAAGAGAAAGTTGATGACTGAAATTTCGTAAACAGATCTCGCCGTGAAGGAAAACGTCTTTGCTTTAATGACTTCCATCCCAACTCGTGTATCATATCTGCCACACTCTCTCACCTATTACGTGATAATACAAAATGAGCTGCCCTTTTTTGCACCATTTCGATGTCCTCCGTCAATCCCACCTGGTAAGGATCTCACACCGCGCAGCAATATTCTAACAGAGCACGAACGAGTGTAGTGTAAGCTGTCTCTTTAGTGGACTTGTCGCATCTTTTAAGTGTCCTGCCAATGAAACACAACCTTTTTCTCTTTATCCTCGTGGGTTCGTTGGAAGTGCTTCACTTGTAACACTTTTTCTAATTCTGCCCCACAATAGATAAACCATGTGCGAAGTTTATAGTTGCCGTCGAGATGTTCATCAAACCGGAAGAATCTAGTCTAAAGCGTAGTTTACACGGCGGCTAGGTTGCAGGCAACTGCACTACCGCGCGCCCCGCGTTTGCGCAACTCATCGTTGAAACTAACCCCTTTCGGTGTGTTCAAACTTTGGCGACACTAGTTGCATGAGTTTTGAGGTTATGTGTGTTCGCAGAGTGTAGACAAACTGAAACATACCGGGCAAAATTTATTGAATACAAATACAAGCAAATGTAATTCTAGATGTGGAATTGCTCTCGTCTACAAGACTAAAATCCCATCGTTCGAGTCGGACGACTATATTTTTTAAGGGATTTTTTGACAGGAGGAAAGGCTACAGAAATCAAGAAGCTGCATCCTTTATTCAATAATTATCTATTTAAAACGTCGCGGCAGTGCTACCTATTGACATATGTTTGAATTTTGAAATATTGCCACTGAATAGATCTACCTTCATCAGAGTAGTTTGCTAAACATTCTCTTCTCAATGCGGCCTGCTTCGAATAATTACTGCTGTCAATGTTAATAACTGTTATTGTTAATGTTAATAATTATTGGTGTTAACGAAAAAGCGTCATCAGCAACTACAACCGCATCTTATAGCATGCCGAATGTCCTCGATTGTAAGGCACGCAATGTGTTATGTAATTTCAGTTCATGCATTACAGGATCTTTATTTCTTATCGCATAATTAACTCTATTTAGAAGAAACGTGAGCAGTTCTGATGACATTCTAAGATAATTAAAATAACTTCTTGGGTCTTCCATTATAAATTATTTCAGCAAGCATGCTGAGCAACCGAGATGACGTCTTTTTTTTTCATCCAGTCACGAAACGAAACACGTTTCATATTATTTTCTTATGCAGCGATTCCAGCCAACAAGCTTTAACTCCATCACAATTCATGCGACGTGCAGCCGCCAAAACTTTCATTTCAGACACGACTCACAAAACCACAAAACGACTAAACTGAAGTGTATACTGATTTCGCCGTGTCTACAGTCAAATATGCTGGTATCGTGGGAGGTGCAGTTACATATGTAGCAAAGACGTCTCTCACATTAAATGTACACTACTGCGCATTGAAATTGCTACACCACGAAGATAACGTATTACAGACGCGAAATTTAACCGTCCGGAAGAAGATGCTGTGATTTGCAAACGATTACCTTTTCAGAGCATCCACTCAAGTTTGGCGCCGATTGCGACACTTTCAACGTGCTGACATGAGGAAAGTTTCCAACCGATTTCTCATACCCAAACAGCAGTTGACCGGCGTTGCCTGGTGAAACGTTGTTGTGATGTCTCGTCTAAGGAGGAGAAATACGTACCATCACGTTTCCGACTTTGATAGAGGTCGGATTGTAGCCTATCGCGATTGCGGTTTATCGTATCGCGACATTGCTGCTCGCGTTGGTCGAGATCCAATGACTGTTAGCAGAATATGGAATGGGTGGGTTCAGGAGGGTAATACGGAATGCCGTGCTGGATCCCAATGGCCTCGTATCACTAGCAGACGAAATGACGGGCATCTTATCCGCATGGCTGTAACGGATCGTGCAGCCACGTCTCGATCCCTGAGTCAATAGATGGGGACGTTTGCAAGACAACAACCATCTGCACCAACAGTTCAACGACGTTTGCAGCAGCATGGACTATCAGCTCCCAGACCATGACTGCGGTTACCCCCGACTCTGTATCACAGACAGGAGCGCCTGCGATGGTGTACTCAACGACGAACCTGGGTGCACGAATGACAAAACGTCATTTTCTCAGATGAATCCAGGTTCTGTTTACAGCATCATGATGGTCACATCCGTGTGACCGCAGTGACCGCACATAGGAAGCGTGTATTCGTCATCGCCATACTGGCGTATCACCTGGCATGATGGTATGGGGTGCCATTGGTTACATTTCTCGGTCACCTCTTGTTCGCATTGATGGCACTTTGAAAAGTGGACATTACGTCTCAGATGTGTTACGACCCATGGCTCTACCCTTCATTCGACCCATGCGAAACCCTACATGTCAGCAGGATAATGCACGACCGCATGTTGCAGGTTCTGTACGGGCCTCTCTGGATACAGAAAATATTCTTCTTCTGCCCTGGTCAGCACATTCTCCAGATCTCTCACCAACTGAAAACGCCTGGTCAATGGTGGCCGAGCAACTGGCTAGTCACAATACGCCATTCCCTACTCTTGATGAACTGTGGTATCGTGTTGAAGATGCATCGGCAGCTGTACCTGTACACCCCATCTAAGCTTTGTTTGACTCAATGCCCAGGTGGATCAAGGCCGTTATTACGGCCAGAGGTGGTTGTTCTTGGTACTGATTTCTCGGGATCTATGCACCCAAATTGCGTGAAAATGTAATCAAATGTAAGTTCTAGTTTATATTAGTCCAATGAATACCCGTTTATCATCTACATTTCTTCTTGGTTTAGCAATTTTAATGGCCAGTAGTGTATTTCTCTTTTAAGAACAATTTTCAGTGCTTCCAACACTAAGTGAACTCCGTCTACAGGCCCTGGCCATCCCATCGTTACCAACCGACCGCTGAGTCATCTTCTTCTAATGGATGCGCTCTGGAGAAGCTTGTTGTCAGCGCACCTGTCTGTGTGCAGCGTCAAGGTTAACCGCAGCCATGGTCTCCGAGCTGATAGTCCATGCTGCTGCAAAAGTCGTCGCGCTGTTCGTGCAGATGGTTGTTGTCTTGCAAACGTCCCCATCTGTTGACTCAGGGACCGAGACGTGGCTGCACGATCCGTTACCATCTCTTGGTAATAACGTAGTGACAGTGCATAAAGGAGAACCAAGGTCAGGTGAACAATACCTTCAGTGGGAATATCCTCCTTAAAAACAAGGCAGTCATAGTGGATAATTCGGGATCCATACTAAATGCAGTGCAAAAAACGGGGTGACAAAAGCTAGTAAATTGTACCTTTCGTAGTAGTACGACATCCACATAGGACTCGTACATAAAATGACGCAGCGAAGCGATCCACAGATCCAATTCCACCCTATTAACACTCAAAGAAAGAAACGTATAAGCCAACATACGTTAACAACAAGAAACGAAATTCGCGGAGCCGGCCGACTGAATTACATCAACAAATATCAAGATCCACTGCATAGCCCGGTGACGAGCCAGAGGGGAGAGGAGCTCCCAACGCCACCTATGAAATCTTTGTTTCTTCTTTTTACGAGTCACCACAGCTCATGTTGGATGCGTTGTTTACAATGACTACGAGGCAATACAGCATCGACAGTAGTAGACATAGGTGGTTCGTGAAAATTAACCAAAGCAGATGACAAACAATGAGCAGCAGAGATCTACTCCGTAGGCTAGGACTCTTACATTTGGTATTGGCAAAAAAGAGAGGTTCAAGAATCACAATATCTGTGCCGAAAGGTAGGATTTCATGCCCACCTGTCCGACTCCATTGCAGCAAAATCAGTTGGTCGCCTGAACGTCAGTGAAATGGATGACATCAGGGAACAGGTACTTTTAGAGACTCTTCAACCTGCTGATGTTAAATCATAGGAACATCAAAGTCTCATCGATTTCCTCACCTTTGGGTGGTTCAGGAAGTGTTACCTCACCCACAGGAGAGATACTAGGATTAAAGCTGTTTTCGCACTATCGACCCCATTACCAATGCAGGACTCAGCACTACAAGATCCATTAACCGACAAAGCTACCTCATGGAGGGTTGATTAAAGAGCAGACGTATCTGATTCCTCACAAACCTGCGTACGACGTCTCTTATATTGCACTGCGGTCACTGCCATCTTGGCAGCAACAGTTTCAGGGAAGTGCTGTGAGGATAAAGGCGAGAAGTCAAGAGCAGTAAGCAGCGCATTTCTCTGGTGTTCCATTGCACACGGGCAAGACGGAGCACCAAAGTCGTGAACTGGAGAAACGAGATCAGCTAACGTCAATTTTAGACGCTGCTTAGAAGTGGTCTCCAATGCAAATAGCCACAGCGGGAAATTATATCGAATGTGGCCACTTTCACTGGACAGAAAGCATTTTCCCACTTGCCTGTTATACCTTATATGAAAGCGGTAACCACAGACCTGTAGCATTGTCAGTGTCGGAAGAGAAATTTTCGTTTACATCTGTTAGGTAGTCTGAAATCTGCCTTCTTTTACTCTTCCTAAACAGATAAACCTTCTTCCCTTTTTTATATTACTATTAACTTCCATATTCAGGATGCTGCAACGGCCTTATGATCACTGATTCCCTATTCTGCACTTACAGAGTCGAAAAGTTCGTCTGTTTGTTATCAGTAGGTCTAAGATATTATCTCCACGAGTCGGTTCTCTGTTTAATTGCTCGAGGTAATTTTTGGATAGTACACTCAGTATAATGTCTCTCGATGCTGTGACCCTACCACCCGTCCTAAACATCTGAGTGTCCCAGTATATATCTGGTAAATTGAAATCTCCACCTAAGACTATAATATGCTGAGAAAATTTATGTGAAATGTATTCCAAATTTTCTCTCAGTTGTTCTACCACTAATGCTGCTGAGTCGGGACGTCGGTAAAAGGAGCCAATTATTAACGTAGCTCGGTTGTTGAGTGTAACCTCCACCCATAATATTTCACAGGAACTATCCACTT
This sequence comes from Schistocerca gregaria, assembly GCF_023897955.1. Lineage (NCBI taxonomy): Eukaryota > Metazoa > Arthropoda > Insecta > Orthoptera > Acrididae > Schistocerca > Schistocerca gregaria. Next base: position 301,677,762 of record NC_064924.1, read on the forward strand.
CTACTTCACTACTGGATAAACAACTACTAACAGCAATCTATCCTTTCTAAACACCATCTGTGCTTTTGTAAAAATTTCGGCTGAACTTATCTCTGGCTTCAGCCAGCTTTCTGTACCTATAACGACTTCAGCTTCGGTGCTTTCTATCAGCGCTTGAAGTTCCGGTACTTTACCAATGCAGCTTCGACAGTTTACAATTACAATACCGATTGCTTCTTGGTCCCCGCATGTCCAGACTTCGCCAAGCACCCTTTGAGGCTGTTGCCCTTTCTGAAATTGCCCGAGGCCATCTAACCTAAAAAACCGCCCAGTCCACGCCACACAACCCCTGCTACCCGTGTAGCCGCTTGCTGCGTGTAGTGGACTCCTGACCTATCCAGCGGAGCCCGAAACTCCACCACCCTATGGCGCAAGTCGAGGAATCATTGTCTGTGTGCTTCCCCTGGAAGCCGCCCTACATGAACTTGACAGGACCAGTTATGATTCTGCACTACACAGTAACTACACACAAGCATGCAATTTAATGAATCCCATTGTCATGTAATACGCTATTGTCATGTGGCAAAGAGATGTTCCACTTATAAACGACGGAACTAACGTACGGGGACATTTAAAAAAAAAAAAAAAAAAAAAAAAACAGGAACCTGACGAGTAATCGAACAATAGCTCCATTGTGCATGTGGGTTTGATTATACCAGCAGTCTACTCAGTGAGCTACGGTAGCTAATGGAGCAAAGCGGTTGATACACGCGACTCTGTTCATTCCGATGCGCTGCACACTTACTTTACTTTTTCGTGTCCGGAGATTTGTTTCAAAGCCTTTCAGCTCAATGTCGGGCCAAGTCCAATGTTTCTCTCTTCTCAAGCCATAGTTTGCCAAGGGTGCACCTTGTGGGGCAGATGGAACACTGTAGAAGGTGTTCCATATCCTGAACTTCACCACAGTCGCATTTGTTGTCTCCTTCGTCCTTGAAGCCCCATTGACTAGGTTTGCTTTAACTGGTGCTACGCCTGTTCTGATGCGGTACAGTGTTCTCCAAATCTTCCAGCTTGATGCACTGCCGCTGCGTGTTTCTCGTGAGGCAGGGTAGTCCTTCGGAGGCTCGTTCAGTTCACTAGTGAGAAACCTCTTGCGGGATTTAAGTCTGTTGCATCCACACGAAAAACAATGCAGCGGGTGGCGCTCGTCGAAAATCTGTATGTTCGTGCACAATTCTTCGGGATTTAGGAGATGAGAATCCAGCTGCTTTGTATATTTTACCAAGTGGAGTAGGTTTCATGTTTCATGTTTCATTAAGGACTGTAGTGACTTTTTTGGCACGTGTGGATCCAGACCATACACGGCATGCATATTTTGCCGTGGAGAAGCAAAGTGCTTGAGCAGTTGTTCGTAATACACTCGGACTAGCTCCCCATTTACTATTCGTCAGTTTTCTTAACATATTGTTCCTGGCAGCAACTTTTTAACAGTTTTTTCCCAGTGATATCTGTAGTTCATTGATCTATCCAGCACGACAGCAAGGTATGTTGGTTTGTCCGTATGGTCCAGTTTGTTGCCATTCCAGGTGACGTTCAGCTTCATGTTTGCCTGTTTTGTGCGGAGGTGGAAAGCGCTAACCTGTGTCTAGATGGATTTGGTTTGAGGGACTTCTCTTTATAGTATTTAGACATTACGTGTAGCGAGCTTTCTACTTTCCCTTCTACTTCCTCGAAGCTATTTCCTTGTTCTGTAAAGGCCAGGTCATCGGCGTACAAGGAATGGGTAGTACGTTCCTGTGTTGGTTGATCATTGGTGTATAGGTTAAATAGTAGGGTGGCCAGAACACTGCCCTGGGCGACGCCATCGGCTTTTTTTTCCGTCCAGCATTACACAGAACTGTCTGTTTTGCAGCAGAGACTCAATGATTTTTGTGAACTGATGATCCTGCGCTGCACAATGTAAAAGTGTTGTGAGCTCCTCTTGAATTTCGATGAAGAGTGCGGCATTTTTTTTTCACCCTGTATGCGCTAAACTAATTTACTCTGACTTCTTAGGATGCTGTTCCATTTCCTAGACGCGGCAGCAACTATATGTGTATCCTCAAGTTAGGATAAGTGAATTCTTTACTGCAATATATCGCTCCTTCCAGCATTCAATCGCTGCATGGGCACTCTGCCAACGAGCATCATGGGGGCGGTGGGGAGGGGGCGGGAGGGGGTAGGGGAGGGGAAGGGGGCCTGTGGCGATACCGTTGTAGGCGATCTGCGATGTTTACCGGGGTGACAGCTCTGCCTTATCAGCACTTCAGATTCTCATCTGGCTATGATTGGCCACTTCGCAGGCTGAAATATGATGACAGTTCGATTTTAGTATCCGTCTCCTAACTCGCCAAGCATATCGCGATGTTCTGTTAACGACGCTACGCAACATATTCGAAAGTAATGCAAGTTTTTACATCTGACAATGAGTACGTGCTGTGCTGTGAAAATAATAGCAGTGCATATCTGAAGAACAACAACAATTGTATGAGATACCACTCATTGATCTCGACTAACATTACTATTCTGTCACGAATTTCTTTTATATTCATGTTTGTTTTCTACTATTTGCTGAGACTTAGGAGCAGTGTTACATAATTCCATTCCTCTGCACCAATTCTTCCAACCGTACAATTGTCAGCCAAACCTGAAGGGATCTTGTACCAAGGCTAGGCAAAGAAAAACAAAAACGTATCCACAACAAGAAATACTTAACAATAATTTTTACTTTAATCGTTACAGTATTAGTAAATATAGCAAAGAAGGACACACTTAAAACAGTTACTAGAGGGATACCTTTATTGTTACCCTAATAAATTTGGTAAAGACACTTAGATATGTTTCTTGAGGGACACCATTGTTTTGTTCAAAGCATTAAGAGAGGACGTCACTGATTCGATGTTTAAAATAACGTGGGGGAGGGAATGACGTACAGTAATGGGAAGACATTTCAGAAGAGCCAGTCATGGAACAGTTCGACGATATTCTGCCTCTATATAGTACCATAACCCTTCTCTATGTACACGCCATACCTATCAGAGGAAGTATGAGAGATAGGTTATTAAAGATTGAACGATGCCTCCTGAACCCACGCTATGGATCTGTCAATGTTAATGAATAACACTATGTTGGGTACCAGTCTTACTATAACCATAAAAAAAAATTCTCTTGACTATAAACCGGGATCATTTCGTTGGCACAATACACAATTGTTCGTTAACGTTTAATTCTAAGTGTATGAGCTGCAATAAATTATGCCTATCGACAAGTATTCTTTTTATATCAAGTCGCTTCTTAACAAAAGCCTGCGGTCTAATAATCTTCGAATTGTTTACGGTTCATCTGATAATCAGTGGTAACTTTGTTTTCGTATCAAATACACTAGGATTTTACTTCCTCTGGATTTATAACAGCTGTCAGCAATCGCCTAAAAACTGTTTTTCTGCCTGTTCTGTGAGTGTATAGCTCTTCTCAGTACTCTATGTTTTGCTGCCAGTATTGTTTCTTTTGTATCTGCGTTTGGTTTAATATATAGCGCAGGTTGACGCTACATTTACGGGTGCAAGTTGTGCTTTCACAAGCTGTCACTGTCTCAGTAACAGAATGCTCAATGACACAGGCCATTTATTTCAAAAGAATTTTGGATAGTGCTAACTTCCTGCTTCAAACTAAGCTATGGAACACATCGGGTGATCTTGGACTCGGCGCTGTACGGCCTCAGTGGCCAGAGTTGTGTTTGTGTCAATACGTGTGTGTACTCTACTTTAGAAGAAGGACTTGTAACCGAAAGCTCAGATGCATAGCAGTCTTTTTGTTGTGCCTGTCTGTAACTCAACATCACCTGTATATGGTGAGTAGCAGTCGACTCTTTCCGTAATACAATCACCTTTTTATATACTGAGTGATCAAAAAGTCAGTATAAATTTGAAAACGGAATAAATCACGAAATAATGTAGATAGAGAGGTACAAATTGACGCACATGCTAGGAATGGGATGGAATTTTATTAGAACCGAAAAAATACAAAAGTCAAAAAATGTCCGACAGTTCGCGCTTCATCTGATCAGAATAGCAATAATTAGCATAACAACGTAAGACAAAGCGAAGATGATGTTCTTTACAGGAAATGCTCAATAAGTCCACAATCATTCCTCAACAATAGCTGTAGTCGAGGAACAATGTTGTGAATAGCACTGTAAAGCATGTCTGGAGTTACGGTGAGGCATTGGCGTCGGATGTTGTCTTTCAGCATCCCTAGAGATATCGGTCGATCACGATACACTTGCGACTTCAGGTAACCCCAAAGCCAATAATCGCACGGTCTGAGGTCTGGGGACCTGGGAGGCCAAGCATGACAAAAGTGGCGGCGGAGCACACGATCATCGCCAAACGATGCGCGCAAGAGATCTTTCACGCGTCTAGCAATACTTTTTTTTTTATTCTAATAAAGCCCCATGTCATTCCAAGCATGTGTGTGAATTTTTACCCCTCTATCTACATTATTCCGCGGTTTATTAAGTTTTCAAATTTATGCTGACTTTTTGATCACCCGGTACATGAGGCACTGGAGGGACATCTAGGGCTAGAGAAACCAATTAAGAAACTGCGGAATGATACAGTCCTGGTGGAGACAGCAAGATCTGTCCCAGGAACCTAGGTGCTTAACGTCGAATCACTTGGAGAATATGGTATAACTACATTGTTACATACTGTTCTAAATTATGATAAATGGACGATCAGGTACAGGAACATAATGTTTGTTGGATATGTGTTAATATTGCCCAAAAGACCATTCAAACTGGTAGGAGGGTTCGAAGACGATGATCCACTTGCGTCCCATAGTCTGCTAGGGAAATCAGCATCCGCCCTTCAGTGTCTCGCTTACTTGGGTAAGCCATTATATGACTGAGGTTAGACTGGTTCTCCAGAGGCTGCCCACTTACGACTGTTCTGCCTCAACAACTATGCACGCCATCGGCACTGTGAGATTGACGGTTATTTTATAGAAGTTCGTAAAAACCTCGCGAGCCAGACGAGTGGGCTCTCATCCTCGCTCCCTGTGATACACACTGTCACACTGCCGCATTGCCTCGTGGTCGCTGAATCGTGTACAGCGCCTGCCATTAGCGAGATATGACGATGCTCACCAGCCATCAGTTTGGGGAACATGGGTTGACCAAACACACGGATAGACCAAATTGCAATTCGAAGACTGAGCCCCCTGAAATGTTCGCTACGCGACACCACCCAGAAGGATATGAGGAGCATTCCCTCTAGTAATGCTCGAGGTCTTTTCGTTCTCTTTTACCCAAGGATAGGTTGCAACAGGGATAATCTCGTGGAATGAGACGATCATTGCAGAGTAAACGTTCTATTCTATGGTGCCAAATTCTTAGGAGCACGTACACCACTGGAAGTTTCTTCTAAGAGTCCTGTAATTACTGTATTACATTAAACATTCATACATGCTGCGGTGTATGGCATCGGTTGCAGAACTAAAGGTGTTGAAGATGAAAATGTAGACCTTGGAAATCGACAGCAAATACAAAGAAACAATAAACCTTACTGGACAAAGAAAAGTAATATAAACACACTATACTGATGATGTGCGACTGGTTTGCGTCTTTTTCGTGGTGGGAGCAGTACTAGTTCCATATTAAACATCAAAGTCCACAAATCTTCCAAGTGGACGATTAGATGCAGCGTGAAACGTCTGTTACCCAGGGAGGCTCTTGGACTCACATCTGACTGAAAATTAACGTCCTCGAATGAAAGATTAGCATTAAGACATCACCAAAGATCACTTCTGACCAAGAGATAGCCCTTGTCTAGCAATGGAGGCGTTACAAAACCAGTGCTCAATAGCCTATGGGACAGCAAGGGAAGTCATCGTGAGTATTATGTTTACTAGCGAATGCTTAACAACTTGGATTCACGTTCATTACGTCGTTACTGAAGGGACACCGTGGAATTTCTTCACCGCCCACCGTTTCAAACTCACGGCTGGGGCCTTCCTCAGGAAAATTCGCAGAACGTATACCGGGAAAAATTGCACCTGCAAAATTTGAAATGTTAACTAGTGAGAAAATAAAACTAATTTTGTAGATCAACCTAGTTTTCACAATGCAACAAAAGCTGACTTTCCAACACAGTTTCAATTGTCCTTTCCACTTGTTCGCGTCTAAGCCAAAATTTTCTAATTTGAACAACACGATCGTTTGTCCTAGCTTATACATACATTTTCAGCACTTTATCTTGCTTTGTTGGTGACGTAATCACAGCCTCGTAGTTTGAAAGCTGTTTTGCATAAAAGCAATTCTCAGAAGGCTCTGCCGGAATCTTTTGTTCAAAGCCGACTGCAGACACTGTGAACACTACAAAGGATGCCTGAGGCTCGATGCGGGTGTGAAAGTGGCGCTCATGTATCTCGCAAAGGAGTCAAACAGAATATAACGCTTACTTCCTCTCTCTCTCTCTCTCTCTTTTCCTTTTTTTAAACCCAAATCGATCAAAAGTCTATTGTAAACGTTCCAAGCCTTTTCCGCCTTTGCAGATGTCCCGCCTTCTGAGTTAAGAAAAATAGGAAGGAGAAGAAATGAAATTTTATCCTCCCAGTGTCACTTTAATTTACAATTCTACAGCTGCCTCTCGATATTTCAGCTGTGCAAGACCTGCAGAATTAAATTTCGATCCTCACTGGAATCTGGAGCTCACCTAATAGTAAACATATGCGATGTCTCGGCTAATCTTCATTAATATTTCTTTCTTTTCAAACTCATTTTTAGAGATAGCAAAATGTCAATTAAGTATCTGTTGGTCCATTGCATCGCAATATTATTAATGGTTTTTTGTGATGAGCTGGGTTCAGTGCACACATGTCTAATCGCTCTCAGCGCCATGATGTCTTCATTTAGTAATGCAGGCTACACACTTGTTAACAGATATATTGCTACCTAACGGTTATTGTAGTTCATGGCTCAACGCAAACAACCAAAAGAAGCGTCATTTCATTTGGTACAGGTTTGCTTGAACAGAATTGCAGTTTCTCACAATTAATCCTCAGCTCTGTTGGTGGAGCATGAAGAACCCCATGTCTCATTTATTTTGTAATATTTCCGTTGTAAACAAAAGACAGAGAGATACGGCATTAATACCAGTTGTGAGTTGGAGAACGAAGTCTTTCGCGACGGCACTATCCTATAAAACACTCCCGGGTTTCTTGCCGCATCAGTTCAGGGTAAAGCCATGAGCTTTCGGCGATTTCCACCATCATCAACGTCAGGAGCAACTGTCAGTCATTTCTACAGTTGTGATCTTAGTTGATGTCGTTGTCTGAACACTTGAGGAAGCCTGATGCATTAATACTACTACATGGCGAAGTTTCACAAGTATCAGATATTAGACCTCACAAGCATTCAAGTGAATACGTTTTCTTTCCCACGCTTTTTTGATCAAGTTTCCTTCCAAATATTTCTTACAAATGTTGCCATTCGTCGTTAGTCTTTCAACACGATCTCAGAGAAGGAAATAATATTCCACATCAATACAGCTACGCGAAAACTGACTAACAGGCTTCTCGCTGACACAGAAGTAGTGATAATTCTTAATGCTCTATATTTCTGCCAGTCAGAAGATGGAATAAGTGCTCAATTATATGATTTCACTGCAAGTGCTCTTGAACTTGAATCTGATGTGTATTGAGACGGTGTTCCTAAAAGTAATGAAGGAGAAAATATAGATCCATTGAAACCTGTAGACTGGGAAAAAAATCCTGATTGGAAGTGATATAATATATACAACTATGTTTTTTGCCTTTCAGGCGTGGAAGGTCTCGCCAGGAAATTTAAGTCCGGATATATATTGGAAAAGCGGTACCTATTTCTTTCTGACCCCGTGCCGAATCTTATGTAGTCACATACAAATGAAGAAATACGAGCGCGCTGAAAAACTTCCACTCCCATCTTATACATAACGGTAGGATACTGAAAATTTTTATTAGGTTAAAGTGTTTGTCAAGCTGTGTGACGACAAGTCACACTTAGGACAGTATAGATAGAGATACATTTCTGCTGGGTACAAGTGAGTCACTATTTTTCATCATTTCATCAGCTCTTAGATATTACAGTCAATTTACCGGAGGAAAGGGTTAAATTATAAAATTTCATCTGTGGGAGTCTGGAACCACGCGATCGCTACGGTCGCAGGTTCGAATCCTGCCTCAGGCATGGATGTGTGTGATGTCCTTAGGTTAGTAAGGTTTAAGTAGTTCTAAGTTCTAGGGGACTGATGACCTCAGATGTTAAGTCCCATAGTGCTCAGAGCCATTTGAACCATCTGTGAGAAAGATATAAGATTTATTGGGAACTTCGACTAATGACTAAATAGTGATTCAATTTCACGTAGATGCAGTTTCAAGAAGTACCTACCGAAAAGAAAAGAAAAAAGAAAATACGGATTGAAGTTAAAGTGCTTGGATAAATCAGACATATATTCCTTATGTAATCATATGGGATACATCGTAAAGAAAAAATGAAACCATGCATTAGTCTTACAAATGGTTTATTTAAACTTCCTCCTCCCATCCAAGGCATCAATAGTAATATTACACCTGATAATTGGATTACGTATATGTAGCTGTGTTTCAATCTGCGTTTGATACTATCAAAATTCATTAACCACAGCTGCAATCAAAATTTAAACGTGATCACAAACTTTTACCGACTATTGCATATCTGGGTCACATCGATAACGAGACACTCTCTTCGTACGTTCCTGGAAGAAAATGGCCAGTTATAGTGTTGTCTATGAGTAACCCCCTTGTCTTGAGGAGGCGTCATTGTTTCGTAATCAACACGTCGTGCCGGCCGCTTAAATTTTGATTAATAATCAGCACTGTCGGCGGAAGTTGGTCTTGTCAAAGAGGGTGAATGAGCGGACAGCGATTCAGGGCGCTCTCCTCTGCTTGGGGTGGGAATGTGCCCCTAAACATGGAAGAATCAGAAATGATCAATGCCATGAGAATGAAGAAGGTGTGGTGAAACAAGCGCTGTATCATTGCAGAAATACAAAGGTGAGCAAGTGAGCCGGAATTACCCCAGTTCACTGTTAGTTGTGCCACGTCACCACAACGCGTCTGTGCGTAAAATACAAGTATTGCAACATAATTTTAGAATGTAAGTAAAAGTAATAATTTGTTTTCCGAACTTTGTTAGCATGTGCTTTAGTATATCAATTTGTAAACTGTCAAGTATCAGAATGATTAGATCAATATTTTTCCATAAATAAATCATTTTAAGTTAAAAATAAGTGGCACTAAATAATAAAGCTAGAAACCCGAATTTGGTTATAATGTGCAGATGTATGTCAAAATTAACTTGTACAAGTCTCAAAGTGAACAAACAAATATTTTGGTCAGAATCTGCGTTTTTAAGAAAAACTGAAGGCTCTAAATATTAGACTTAGAAATATGAAAATTTGTATGAAGCTTTAGTTCAACATAAAAACATTAATTATTTAACCCTTTTGAGATACTTCTAATAGTTTTCGAGTCATTTGTAGAAAACTAAGTTTAGAACTATAACATCCTTATTAGTAGTAGGTGAAGTATCATTATATTAATGCTAGAAAGTTTTGGTTGCAACACATGCTGAAATTTATTAAGTAATGGAGCTATAACAAGTTTTAGGGCATGGATGTAAATAATAAGTACAAGATCTCTTAAAGTTGTAGTTCAGAGGTCACGTTCTACTGTCAGTTCCGTTCTGAAAGTTCTACACGGAAAATTTAAATGCAGGCGAACTAAACCTTTTCCTGTGATTTTGACCAACATAACTACATGGATACAAAAATTATGAAGATTCAAAATTAATACACAATAGTGTTACAAAATATTATGTGTCCGAGAAAGCGGCCGTATAGAGGCTGCTATCGTGGGCATAGGGCGGATGACAGCAGGTATTCCCTTGGCCGTCTACTGCGTCACATGTACAAATGCAGCCCCAGAGGCAAGACTAGGCTTCACTTTGCGCCCAGCCACTGTAAGATCCGCGTCAGTCAAAAGCCAGAGTGCGCGCCGCCTCGGATGACGTCAGAGACCGGCTGCTACTAAACGCATATTTTCGGTAATAATTGAAAGTGAACTCTCGAGGGCTGCACTCTGTGCTGGATCGCTTAGATTTTGCAAAAGTGACTGTTAGTGTGCCGCCTGTAGTGTTTATAAAATCCAAACGGCAAGTGGTGACAGTTATTTTCCACTTTTGTGGCGAGCATTTATTTTGATTATCAGATGTCAGGGCGAAAGACAGTTTAATAGGAACTTACCATAGAATTCGCCTCTAAACTGTTCATAGATTGCTGTTTAGGATAGATAGATTTATTGTCATTATTAAGATACTAAATATTACAATGTTAAGTGTTAGAAATTTTACCAAATATATCTCTCAATTAGTCCTGATTCCGCTGAACAAGTAGAGAATAGAAACATTTCTTTCAGTCGACTGGACAAGAATGTGGACATGCAGACTGGGAACTATGGTCAGTATGTTCTCCATCGCTTTCTGCCTGACCACAGAAATATTTCCCAGGCTCTCGTATAAAGTGGCGAACAGTAATCAAATATTTACAGCATATTAACAATATTCTAATATTTCGAATATTTTCTGCTATTACTTATATAATATTATACCTATATTATTATTAAGGCCGCCCCCCACGAAGGCAATGGAAACCACTGCATTACAGACACTCACAGGGCATGTGGGATGCAATTTGAAAAGTGTCATATGATCTCTCCACTGGCAATAGATTCCCGAATAGTCCCCCATTCGAATCTGCAGAAGCGACTGGCAAAGAAGATGTGACGTGAGAAAAACATTGAATAACTAACGAAAGTTTAATGCTCTACGAACCGGAGTGTGGAATGTTAGAAGCTTAACGTGGCAGGATAGCTAGAAAATCTGAAAAGAGAAATACAAAGGCTCAAAATAGGTATAGCAGGCATCAGTGGAATTAAATGGAAAGAGTACACGGATCTGAGGTCAGAGAAATATAGGGTAATATCAACAGCATCAGAAAATGGTATAATCGGAGTACAATTCCTTATGAGTAGGAAGGCAGGGCGGAGAGTGTGTTACTGTGAACAGTTCAGCAATAAGGTTGTTGCTTTAGAATCGACTGCAAACGAACACCCACAAAGATAGTTCAGGTATACATGCCGACTCCACAAGCTGGTGATGAAGACACAGGGAAAGTACGAGGGTCAGTCAAAAAGTAATGCCTCCTATTTTTTTTCTACGTTTAATTGTCAGGAAATTTAAATGCAATTACATAGGTTGAAAACCACAACATTGAGGATCATTTTGTCATTTTTCAATGTAATCTCCGCCCATCTCTACAGTTTTGGTCCATCTTTGAACAAGGGCATGTATCCCAGCACGGTAAAAATCACAGCTCTGCTTCCTAAGCCATTGACGCACGGATGTTTTGACGGCCTCCTCATCTTCAAAATGAATCCCACGATGAGCTTCTTTTAGTGGCCCGAACAGATGGAAGTCTGATGGTGCCAGGTCAGGGCTGTATGGGGGATGAGGCAAAACTTCCCATCCAATTTTGACAATCTCGTCAGAGGTGTGACGACTGGTGTGTGGTCTTGCATTGTCATGCAAAAGAAGAACATCTGCCATTGATTTTGTTGGGCGAACTCGCTGAAGACGTGCTTTAAGTTTTTTGAGGGTTGTGACGTATTGAACAGAATTTATTGTGCATCCCTGCTCCAAAAAATCAACCAGAATCACACCCTCTGTATCCCAGAAAACTGTTGCCATAACTTTCCCTGCCGATCGCACAGTTTTGAATTTTTTCTTCCTCGGCGAGCTTGTGTGACGCCACTCCATTGACTGCCTCTTTGATTCGGGTTCAAAAAAATGCACCCATGTTTAGTCCTCGGTCACAATTTTTTTCAGAAACTCATCTCCCTCCAAACGGAAGCGCTGCAAGTGTTGGGAGGCTATTGTTTTCCTTGCCTCTTTATTCTGATCGGTTAACATTCTTGGAACCCACCGTGCACAAACTTTTGAGTACCCCAATTGTTTAATAATCGTGATCACACTGCCTTTACTAAGAGAAATAATGCGACACACTTCATCTGCAGTCACCCGACGGTCACCACGAATGATGTCATCAACTTGCTGAATGTTGTGTGGAGTCACTGCACTCACCGGCCTGCCGCTCCGCTTTTCGTCAGTCAACGGTGTTTGCCCTTCAGCTTCCTTACAACGACGAACCCAGTGCTGACATCCACTGTCACAACACCATACACCTTCTTCAGTCTTTCATGAATGCGTATGGGCGTTTCACCTTCTGCATTCAAGAATTCAATCACACAACGCTGTCTCAAACGAACATCGATGTCGGCCATCTTACAAACTTCTGCTGTGCTGCCACCTGTTGACACAGAAAGTTACTTCTGCAGTGGATTGCAGAAGAAGGTTTGAGGAATGGCGCCAAATTCAAATTTTTCACTTAACTTAATTTTTTTAAGTAGAAAAAAAATGGGAGGCATTACTTTTTGACCGACCCTCGTATATATGGATATTGAAAGGGTAATACAGAACATATAGGGAGAAGAAAATCTGATAGTCATGGGGTACTGGAATGCGGTTGTAGGCGAAGGAGTAGAAGGAAAGGTTTCAGAAGAATATGGACTTGGGACAAGGAGTGAGAGAGGAGAAAGACTAATTGAGTTCTGTAATAAATTTTAACAAGTAGTAGTGAATACTCTCTTCAAGAATCACAAAAGGAATAGGTATACTTCGAAAAGATTTCAGATAGATTTCAGTTAGACTACATCATGGTCAGACAGATATTCCGAGATCAGATACTGGATTATAAGGTGTAACCAGGAGTAGATATAGACCCAGATCCCAATGTAGTAGTGATGAAAAGTAGGCTAAAGTTAAAGAGGTTTGTCAGGCGGAATCAATATGCAAGAAGTGGGATAAGGAATTGCTACGGAATGACAAGACACGTGTTTAGTTATTTAAGGCTCTAGATAGAGTAACAAGGAATAGTTCAGCAGGCATTACAGTTTAAGAGGAATGGACATCTCTAAAAAGGACAAACACTGAAGCTTGGAAGGAAAATATAGGTACAAAGAAGTTAACTGAGAAGAAACGAGGTGTAACAGAAGAAATATTTCAGTTGGTCGATGAAAGAAGGAAATAAAAAAATGTTCATGGAAATTCAGGAACACAGAAATATAAGTCGCTGAGGAATAAAATGAGTAGGAAGTACAAGGAAGCTACACGAAATGGCTACGACGAAATGGCTACATGAAAAATGTGAGGTAATCGAAAAAGAAATGATTGTCAGAAGGACTGACTCAGCTTACAGGAAAGTCGAATTAACCTTCCATGAAACTAAAAGCAGGGGTGGTAACTTTAAAAGTGCAACAGGAATTGCGCTTTTAAATTGCAGAGGATAGAGCGGATAGGTGGAAAGAATACATTGAAAGCCTCTATGAGGGGAAAGATTTATCTGGAGTGATTCATGGAGAAACAGAGCCTATTTAGTGGAGACAGATGATCCAGTATTAGAAACAGAATTTAAAAGAGCTTTAGGGGACTTAAGATCAAATAAGGCAGAAGGGATCGATAACGTTCCACCAAAATTTCTAAAATCTTTGAGGCAAGCGGCAACAAAACGACTATTCACGTTAGTGTATAGAATGTATGAGACTGGCGACATACCATTTGATTTTCGAATAAATATCATCCAGACAACTTCGAAGACTGCAAGAGCTGATAATTGCGAAATTTATTGCACGATCAGCTTAACAGCTCATGAATCCGAGTTGGTAACAGCAGTGGTATAGGACTGGAAAAGAAAATTGTGTTAGAGGACCATTAGTTTGGCTTTAGGAAAAGTAAAAGCCACCAGTGAGGCAATTCTGAAGTTGCGGTCAATAATGGTAGATAGACTAAAGAAAAATCAAGATACCTTCATTGGATCTGACGACCGGGAAAAAGCGTTCGAAAATGTAACATGGTGCAAGATGGTTTTCTAATTCTGAGAGAAGTAGGAGTAAGCTATATGAAGAGACGGGTGATACACAATATGCACAAGTGCCAGGAGGAAAAAATAAGAGTGGACGACCAAGCACGAAGTGCTCGGATTAAAAAGAGTATAAGACAAGGGTGTAGCTTTCACCCCTACTGTTCAATCTGTGCGTCGAAGAAGCAACGATGGAAATAATAGGAAAGTTTCAGGAGCGGGATAAAAATTCAAGGTGAAAGGATTTCAATGATCTGTTTTGCTTATGACATTGCTATCCTAAGTGAAATTGAGGTAGAACTGCATGATATGGTGAAAGGAATGAACAGTATATTGAGTAGAGAATATAAATAGTTGGTAAATCGAAGAAAGACGAAAGTAATGAGAAGTAGTAGAAATAAGAAGAGCGTGAAACTTAACATCAGGACTACTGAACACGAAGTAGATCTAGTTAAGGTATTCTACTACCAAGGCAGCAAAATAACCAATGACGGACAGAGCAAGGGAGACATCAAAAGCAGACTACCACTAGCAAAAAGGGCCTGGCCAAGAGAAGTGTACTGGTATCAAAAATAGGCTTTAACCTGAGGAAGAAATTTCTAAGAATGTACATTTCGAGCACAGCATTTTATGGTATGAACCACGGACTATGGTAAAATCGGAACAAAAGAAAATTGAAGATTTTGAAATATGGACTTATAAAGTCCATATAATTTTCAACATTCGGCTGTAGCCCCACATTTTAAAATCTTCGCAGAATCGGAGAGGAAAGGAATAAGTAAAAAACATTCACAGGATGAAGGGACCAGATGATAGGACGTCTGTTAAGATATCAGGGTATGACTCTCATGGTGTTAGAGGGAGCTGTAGACGGCAAAAAATGTAGAGGAAAAAGAGATATTGGAATACGTCTAGCAAATAATTGAGGACGTAGGTTGCAAGTGGTTCGTTGAAAATGGTTGAAATGGCTCTGAGCACTATGGGACTTAACATCCGAGATCATCAGTCCCATAGAACTTAGAACTACTTAAACCTAACTAACCTAAGGACAGATTGAATAACATCGGGGAGAGGCTACAACCCTGTCTCACTCCCTTCCCAACCACTGTCGGCACATTATAAGCCGCTTACATACCTTAGAGTCACATGAATATTATTCTAAGAAATGGTAGTATATGTGCTAATAAACAACTTCTGTAACTTCTGATGACGTTTGAGGATCACGCGGAGTGTTCCGAATCGGTTCTGATTAGCATTTAGGTTTTGATCCACGTGTTGTTGTGGTCTTCAGTCCAGAGACTGGTTTGATGCAGCTCTCCATGATACTCTATCCTGTGCAACCGGTGATCCCTTGATGCCTCAGAATATGTCCTACCAACCGATCACTTCTTCTAGTCAAGTTGTGCCACAAACTTCTCTTCTCCCCAATCCTATTCAACACTTCCTTATTAGTAATATGATCTACCCATCCAATCTTCAGCATTCCTCTGTAGCACCCTCTTCTCGTCCAAACTAGTTATCGTCCATGTTTCACTTCCATACGTGGCTACACTCCATAAAAATACTTTCAGATACGACTTCCTAACACTTAAATCCATACTCGATGTTAACAAATTTCTCTTCTTCAGAAATGCTTTCCTTGCCATTGCCAGTCTACATTTTATATCCTCTCTACTTCGATCATCATCAGTTATTTTGCTCCACAAATAGCAAAACTCCTTTACTACTTTAAGTGTATCATTTCCTAATTTAATTCCGTCAGCATCACCCGACTTCATTCGACTACATTCCATGATCCTCGTTTTGTTTTTGTTGATGTTCATCTTATATCCTCCTTTCAATACACTGTCCATTCCGTTCAACTGCTCTTCCAAGTCCTTTGCTGTCTCTGACAGAAATAGAATGTCATCGGCGAACCTCAAAGTTTTTATTTCTTCTCTATGGATTTTAATACCTACTCCGAATTTCTCTTTCGTTTCCTTCACTGCTTGCTCAATATACAGATTGAATAATATCGGGGAGAGACTACAACCCTGTCTCACTCCCTTCCCAACCATTGCTTCAGTTTGATGTCCCTCGACTCTTGTAACTGCCATCTGGTTTCTGTACAAATTGTAAACAGCTTTTCGCTCTCTATATTTTACCCCTGCCACCTTCAGAATTTGAAAGAGAATATTCCAGTCAACATTGTCAAAAGCTTTCTCTATGTCTACAAATGCTAGAAACGCAGGTTTGCCTTTCCTTAATCTTTCTTCTAAGATAAGCCGTAGGGTCAGTATTGCCTGACGTGTTCCAATATTTCTACGGAATCCAAACTGATCTTCCCCGAGGTCAGCTTCTACTAGTTTTCCCATTCGTCTGTAAAGAATTCGCTTTATTTTTTTGCAGCTGTGACTTATTAAACTGTGAGTTCGGTAATTTTCACATCTGTCAGCACCTGCTTTCTTTGGGCTGTTTGTTTGATAATATTGCAGGCTATTTCTGGTTTTTCCCGAACTATCGACCCAACAATATCTAGGTGTTGAGACAGTCCGTAAGTACCCGAATGGGCGTGACATCATCCGGCTTTGTTCCACGTTGATGTCCGCCCGTAACTTCGCAGCATATTTGTTATTGGCTGTGGATACTCGCTGTTTAGAATTTCGTTAATATGGAAACACCAATGATGCCAGTCTTGAAAAGACTGCACCCACATGTATGTATCTCATCTCTCAGCCAGCATGAATGTTCGAGTGATCAGCTGTACGTACTGAAGATTCACCCTTCACCTTTATTTACGATGCTGAACCCGTAAATAAAATTTCACGTAGAGAGTCTACATCAGTATTTAGTTTCCGTAGACATCATTCGAAGAAGACCGATTTTGAAAGTCACTGTCAACATGTTGCTGATGGAACGAAATGTAGAAGGGATGAAGTATGGGTTCAAATGGCTCTGAGCACTATGGGACTTAACATCGGAGGTCATGAGTCCCCTAGAATTTAGAACTACTTAAACCTAACTAACCTAAGGACACCACACACATCCATGCCCGTGGAAGGATTCAAACCCGCGACCGTAGCGGTCACGATGTTCCAGACTGAAGCGCCTAGACCCGCTGGCCAAACCGGCCGGCCGGATGAAGTATACTGGGAGGTAGTATTCACGTAATACTCCTTTTGGTGATGCCTTGTAGTGGCATGTGAGTTGTGTGTGTAGAGCACGGAAACTACGGTGACAGCTTGAACTAACAACTGTAAACAATAATGTGCATTCGACCAGTCAGTTGAGAGCAGGCAGAGTTAAGGAGAGAACGTGAGGCAGTAGTGTGTAAACGTTGTTGTGCCACGAACTGTAAAGGAGCAACATCTCCAAACCAACTGAAAAAGACTTCCTGCAGAATGTTTTGAAGATGGGAAGAATGTTCGCGAGGTTTTTCCGGTGCACCTTGACTCACGAGTTGACTAAATTGCGAAACTTGAATATTTCTTTTCTGGCAAACATCATCACGGGGGACTTGACATTGTGTTATCAGTACCAATCTTCCACAAAACGACAAAGTGCAGAAATTCACGCGAAGGTTCAAGGCTTTGAAGACATAACAGACATTCAGGTTAATGTGACAAGCAAGTTGAATAACAGCCAAAACACGACTTTCCCGATAGTGCAACATCGTCACTTGAAAGTTCTTTCCATCTTACTCAAATGGTTCAAAATGGTTCAAATGGCGCTATGGGGCTTAACTTCTGAGATCATCAGTTCCCTAGAACTTAGAACTACTTAAACCCAACTAACCTAAGGACATTACACACAACAATGACCGAGGCAGGATTCGAACCTGCGACCGTAGCGGTCGCGCGGTTCCAGACTGAAGCGCCTAGAACCGCTCGGCCACACCGGAATGCTTAATCAAATAAGAGGAGGTTATCTAGGACACATGATGCAATAAAACGACCATCTTAACTTTTCTGTATTTATAATTGGTCCGTCCTAGAATCTTTTTGAACTATTGGGCTGACGATCACGTAGAATTACTGGTGGGTACCGTCAGAGTTCTTACATCAACAAGCATTAGCTCTCTATTTTCTGAAATGAGACACAGAATCATAGTCTTCGTCGTTTCTGTGTCGTACAACAGTCACATTTCAATATATCGTGCCAAATGTACTATATTTACAGTTGTGTTTTTCTGAGGCTCGGCCGAGAAACAAAATACACAGGTTAAAACAATGCTGCGATTGCGGCTCGGATGTCGTGTACCAGCAAAATAAGAACACGTTCGTGAGCTATGTGTTTTTGTGCCTGCAGCTCCGCAGAAAGAGAGACAACAGACTGAATCTAAAGGAAGGGGGATTTTTGTCGTGACTGCAGCCTTGTTGTAGAGGCAGTGGAAAAGCCGGGCGTGCACATGGAGTAAGAACGTCGAAATGCTTTTCCGAGAGCAGCAGGCGTGGCGCATATTTCGTTGTTCCTGATGCGCTTACTCTCAGCCAGAGGAAAGGGCGAGACTTTTGCCAGATTTCATTCCTGTGCAGGCACCGTGCTGCCGATAGCGCCGTGCTTACGGAGGGCGTGTTTCACGCTACGAACCACAGTGCAGGCGCTGATGTCCTAATTAGGACCAAATACATCTGAACTTTATTCTTAATTATGTCACACTGGTAACAAAATCAGGACGTCTCTCTTTCTTTCGATATTTTTACGCTTACTGTGTCAGCCACTTTTCATGCCATTTACACAAACAGCAGTATCACGCCTGTTGTAGGCTTGGTAGCGGGATTCTGTGTTAATTTTCGCGATATTTTTTATTTCGAAATTCAGAAACATCTACGAAATAGATGCTGGTATCACTGTGTTTTCACACAGTTTGCACCCCGACATCATGAAGAATTTCACCCCGTAGTCCCACATAGGTCGAGTACTTCTGTATAAAAACTACACCGTCTAATCACATTAATGTAAACACCGTTTACGTTTGACGTCAGAGTGCAATAATCACTCCCAGAAGGCAGATGGAAGTACTGGCAGTGGATGGTACAGTGTATAAAGCGTGTAAGGGGACGTCGAAAAGAGTGCAGTTGCTATTTGAACGCGTAAACATCCAAACCTCCAAAAGGCCGTGAGCATTAACATTCAGGCCAAGAGAGGAAGCATTTCTGAAAGAGCTAAGTTTGTCAGCTGTTCGTGTGCCGCAGTGATTACAGTATACCGTGTATGGCAAAATGGCACAATCCAAAACCGGAGCTGAAGCAACTGTTGTGAACTACGGGCCATGAACAGATGAACCAGTCGTGTGTGGGGGGGTACCAAGTCTGCAGAGTTGGAAGAAATACTACCAACACTGACAAATACAGCCAGTCAGGCATTTACCAACTTACTTGCAATTGCTGTCAATCTGTAAATGTGGGTCAAATATGCAAGAATTTCAGAACCAGGTGTAAAGAACAACTCAGAGCACTGAAAAGCAACAGCTCACACTCGACATTTGCAGAGCACTTGATAGAATACCATCACCAACCAACAAACATTGAAACTGACGTACACATCCTAAAAACGAGCAGCAGCTTATACTAAAAACTAACTATAGAAGAAAACTATCATATCCAAAAATCAATAGTCCAAGGAAAGAAAGTACTGAATGAATACACATCACTGTGCAACAAAACCCTCTTCGCCACAATAGAAGAACTACACAAATAACTCCCACACCAAAACTACTCAAAAAAGTCTCTCTCTCTCTCTCTCTCTCTCTCGCTCTTTCTCCCTATCTACCTATATGTCACTTTCTCACTCTCTCTCTCTCTCTCTCTCTCTCTCTCTCTCTCTCTCTCTCTCTGCCACAGTCCTCAACACACACACACACACACACACACACACACAAACCAAACACCACAAACGCGAAATACACTTGAAACCCGCGCGCCTCACCCAGTCAAACACGCTACGAAACAAATGAATACCACACAACCACAACGACACGTAACGGCAGCGAAAACTGCCTATGTTTTGAGCAATCGGAAAAAGTGCACTGTCAAGCGACCATAGATCACGAAGTAAGCCTATTCACTTCGCCAGCAACATAGGAGAAAGCACCACAACATCAAACCCGAACGTTACACACAAAAAACGTGATTAGGACTCATTTCCGTTCATTAAATGCATAAAAACAGAAAAATAAAAATTACGTTTTTCCTGTTTGCAGATGAGATGTTGTACATTGTGTAGCAGAATAGCAACCAAAATAAATGTCCAATAGCATCATGTAAGGTATGTAAACTAATGCATACACCCATTTTGTGCCAATTAAGCTATAAATGTGACTTCAACATAATGTTATAAATACCACAAATGTTAATATGTAACAACTATCGTACAGTAAATAATAAAAATTAAACCCACTGAAGGTAGCACAAAAAGTGCTGAAACATGTATCGGTGAAACAAAACAGAGAAAAAAGGTGCCTTCATAAGGCGGAATTTCTCATCCTATGTTCGTAGCAAGCACGAACATAACCAGAAGAACGGAGACACCACAAGATGATTATGAAAGATAACTTGCATGTCGTGGCCCTAGATTTCCATATTGCTCAATGTACTCTGCGAGAAAAGGATCAGACTCGGCTGTAAGTTCAAGAGACATCGTAAATTGACCATTATGTAATGAATGGAATCTTTCAACGTGTCCACGTAGGGGAAGTCCACGACTTGTTAGCTTCTTCACTACTGCAAAAATACTTTTCAACACACTGCACCAATCCATTTTTTCTGTCACAACATATGACACGAAATGGTTAGCTATCGTTCCAAGTGACGTTTCTCGTGTGAAGAGTGGTAACTCAAAATTTTTGTGTTCAAGTCAGTTCTCATGATGAGATAAGATATTAGAAATATTTTTCCAATCTGCAATACCGGTAGAAGCAATCGCGGCCTTACCTCCCAACAGTTTACATCACCGTCACGGTTTTGATTAATGCCACGTTGTAAGAGAATGTCGATTTTTCATTCATTGACACACCATTCTGAAAGATCGTCACTAACGAGGTTATTTCTTTTTGTAATGTCTGACTCGACACTTAGTTTTTCGTGAAACTCGAAATCAGGAACAATTTGCTGTTCTTGATTTTTAACTTTCTTTCGTCTGTACTTACTTCTTTTACAACAGCTGCGGTGCCAGAAATATCATCCATACTGCCTGAACTGGAAGTCGAACCAGCTACTCTTTTTGCGAAAAATTTATCTACTCTGCCTAGCTTTTATAGAACGTTGGCTTCTTGCCTTTCCTTCGATAATTTCCGAAATGCCGCCCACTTAATTTTGCACGTTTGCTTTTTTTCACTGTTATTCGTGTTAAGGCACCTACAAAATTGTCGACCAACAGTCAAAACAAAAGAAAAATATTTCTAAAAGGACAAAAAGAAAGACTGTATCCACTTATAATCTCACTGCACCGCACATGAGCAGTTAGTTTTTTACTTTGAATACGGCACACTAGCACAAAGATTTTTTTCTTTAAACACAGAGCGATTAACTGACCAAGTCGGATTACTCGACGTAAACGTGCTACGAAAGAAGTACAGTGTAGAATAATTTAATTTCATTGTCGCCTGTTTCTCTGTTGTCAGTGAACATAGAAACACACCTGCCGGCTGGAATTCGTCTCGTAAAGAAAACGGGACAGTCCCTTTTTTAGCTTCTGTTTCACGCGTCGCTGGAATTTTAGCTGGGATGCAAATATGTCCTGAATATTCTTGACACTGTCTATCTAATTTAAAAAACAAATAATTTTTGTAGTTTCTTGCCTGATTTTTCAAGGGTCCCGGTATTTTCACGGGGAAAATATGATAGGGTTAAGTAGAAGCTGACAACATTCTCGGAACAAGAATGTTTCTGACATTGTATTGTGGATTGCAGTCCTGACAACTTACTTCAAAATACTTCGAAGAATCATGAAGATGACACCGGACAGAAACCCAATGTTAAATTTCCATTCTTATAATATTTTCGCGGTTTTTGTGGGCAGAGAAAACAGACTACAAAGTTTAAGTAGTCTTGTTGGGAGTTGATGTGGTATGTCGTCGTTTGTGTGAACACTGCTGTTATATCTACATGCAAATGCACCTTTTGTTCCGACATAAAATAAAAATAACGTGTCCTCGAAGAATAAAAGCTTAGTTAAGAAGTTTAATACAAAATTTTCAATGCCACGTGCTATTCGATTGCACAGAGTGGGAAATTTGATATCGTGCAGGCTGCAGCACAATAAATGCGACAAACGAAAGATCGTTTCTTCTTTTTTCGCCAAAAAAGTAACTAAATAAATAAAATTTTTAAACTGTTGTGACGTGTTTTTCACACATTATTATATATGCTGTTTACGTTCTTTTCATTTAAACATGTGTTTCAAAATGTAAAACATATCCAGTATCAACACGTTTTATTAAACGGGTGTCTTTAAATGATAGCTCAGATATTGAAGACCACAGAGCTTTCACATTAATTACAGTAATGTAGGGCTGATTTGTTACTTCCCCGTAATTTACACAAGATATTTAAGTAGAGTTGTGTTTTACATACTGAGGCCGACACATGTTACAGTATTTAAGAAGCAGCTGATAAGTTTATCACCGCTTTTCAGGGGTCCCGGTATTTTCACGGGGAAAATATGATAGGGTTAAGTAGAAGCTGACAACATTCTCGGAACAAGAATGTTTCTGACATTGTATTGTAGATTGCAGTCCTGACAGCTTACTTCAAAATACTTCGAAGAATCATGAAGATGACACTGGACATAAACCCAATGTTAAATTTCCATTCAGTCACAAAGTAAACCATGTATATTTCCAAGCTTGTATTGGTGAATTTCGTTCTCAAGGCTTATTTAAACTAGTAAGTTGCTGAACAATATAAAAAAATTTTGTTGTTTGTAAGCGCAGTTATTTTAATACGTAAAAGGTTAAAATGAGCACAGAGCAAAAAATGCCATCCTCCTTAAGGTGCCGCCCCTCGACCTACGTAGTGGGCCTATATGTAATTCCACCACTGCAAACTAAGTACATAGAATTGATGCTGCATATCAAAGTTCAGTACCAGCTTCAACATCAGCGACTTAGATACCCTACCATCCGGCCTTCGCTCTGGTGGAAACGTCCCCCGGAAAACGCCCAGACAGATACGCGTCTATCTCGTGAATCCCGTACCACGATGCAGGTTTCGACCGCTGCGGTGTGGGCTTGTCCAGCTCCATCTACATCTGCTATTCACAATAAAGTACCTGGCAGAGGGTTCAACGAACCACCTTCAATCTGTCTCTCTACCGTTCCACTCTCCAATGGTGCGCGGAAAAAACAAGCACTTAAACTTTCCTGTGCTAGCCCAAATTTCTTTTATTTTATCGTGATGATCATTTCTCCCTATGTAGGTGGGTACCAACAGAATGTTTACACAATCGGAGATGAAAACTGGTTTTTGGAAGTTCATGAAGAGATACATTCTTTGAACTTTTTCGATGCCATCAGTCAGTCCTAAGTGATGCGGATCTCACACCGTACAGCAATATTCCAGAATAGGGCGGACAAGCGTGATGCAAGCCGTCTCTTTAGCAGATCTGTTGCACCTTCTAAGTGTTCTGCCAATGAACCGCAGTCTTTGGTTTGCTCTATCCATAACATTATCACTCTGATCGTTCCAATTTAGGTTATTCGTAACTGTAATCCCTATGCATTTAGATTGTATTTTCTAGCCTTAAGATTCATCTGACTTGCCGCGTAGTCGAAATTTAGCGGATTTCTTTTAGTGCTCATGTGAGTAATTTCACACTTTTCTTTATTCAGAGTCCATCGGTAGGATGAGAGGGGGCGGAGGTGGCGAAGGCTCCATCTCCATGAGGTTGTCCCACGCTGTCGTGATGACACCCTCTGGTGGCTGCTGTGGCCGCACTGTCATCTGGATCCGTCAAATGGGAGATGAGATACAGAACGATCACCGTGCACTTGACAGTGGCGAATTTGATTGTGATGTCAGCGCTGCAAATCGTATGGGTCTGAAATGAGATACACGCATGCGCAAAATTGATGAAGAATCTCCCCTCGCCCCCACGGGCTGCTGCCGCTAAAAACCCTGCAAAACACAATACCAAGCCACGCGAAGCGATACTTGCGGTCTTCCTTCGGCGGCGAACGATGAGGAGGGTGAAGCAGGTGGAGCAGTGTCTGATGACGGCGGCCGTGAGCAATTCCGCTGGCGATGGTCCATCTCGTGGATGCGAACCATAGCAGACGAGAAAGAGTTGCAGTACATAGTCCCTGGTGTGTGCGGTGGACATCTGCTGCTTGAAAGTTCTGACAAAACGTTCCGATTCGCCGTTTGACCGTGAATGGGACAGTTCACTGGTTACATACTGTATACCAATTCGTTCACAGTATGTCTCAAATTCATTTGACGTGAACTGAGGGCCGTTGTCCGACACCGTGACTTCGGGCTAACCTTCGAAGCAAACATAGAGGCCACCGCCTGAACTGTGGTACGTGACGTTGTCGAGTTCATTGGCACAACAAAAGGAAACTTACTATAAGAGTTGGGCATTATCAACAAACGAATCTTTAAAAAAAGGTCCTGCAAAGTCTATGTGCACACATTGCCATGGTGATTGCGACCTAGGCCAAGCATAGAATTTGTGTGGCGGAACAGACTGACTTTCCACACTTGCGTGACACTGCGATGTCATATGTTCTATCTGGATGTCCGTACCCTACAAAGTATGGTGTCGACGCGCTAACTGATTCGTACGAACATTCCCCCAGTGTCCTTGGTGAAGTAACTGTACCATTTCTTTTGGAAAGCTTTAGGGATGAACACACGTGGCTGTCCACTGTCATTTAGAACAAGAATAACACCCTGCTGTATAGCAAAGCTATGCCGACGTGCAAAATATCAGCGCACCACAGGGTCTTTGTGCAATCCAATGAGATAGACCAAGATGTCCGAATGAATTTTAGCAAAATGTTCAGTCTGAATCAGCTTCCGTGGCCTGTGCAATTTTCCTATAGTTTAGAGGGAAAGATTGAAGCAATTCAGAAACCTGAGCATCGATGTGACAACAAGATGGGGCAGAAGCATCAAAGACTGTCAGGGTCAATAGGAAGACTTGAAAGTGCGTCCGCATTACCATATTGAGCTGTCAGACGATACAAATTCGTACTGGTATTAACACAACAACAAAGCCCATCTTTGCAGTTTTTGGGCAGTTAGTACAGGAACCGGTTTTGTCAGATGAAACAAGGACTGCAGTGGCTTGTGATCCGTTACGAAGTAGAATTTTCTGCCATAAAAATAGTGGTGGAATATGGTGACACCATACAAAATAGCCAGTACTTCTGTCTCTATTTGTGAATAGTTCGTGTTGGACAACATTTTTGGTGCGAAAACAACAGACTTGTATTTATCACTAAATCTGTGCGAAAGCACTGCACCGATACCGTAAGAGGAACAGTGAACTTACAATACAACTGGTTTGTCAGGATCAAAGTGAACCAAGCATCAAACACTGAGTGCTCATCTTTAAGATTTTGATAAGCTACTTGGTACTCATCTGTCCTAACAAAGGAGACATTCTTGGGACGCATGTGATGTAATGGAGTTGCGATTTGTGAAGCATCCGGTATGAACCGAATGTAATAATTAATTTTCCCTGAAACTGACTGCAGTTCTGTGTCACTGCGAGTAACTGGCAGGTCACGTATTACTAACAAATGTGACTGAAGAGGATGTACTCCTTGACTGTTTATGACATAACCAAGACACTGCAACTCAGGTTTTAAAAAAATCACACTTGTCCACTCTACACTTTAGTCAGATAATACACCAAACTAAACATGCAAATTTTCAGTGTGTTCTTGAGGTGCACGACCTGCTACGACAAATAGTTTGAACAGTTTGGTACTTGAGCTGTCAGCTCTTCCATATTCCATTGGAAAATGGCGGGTGCGAAACACTGCCAAAAGGCAAACGAAATATTTAAACAAGCCCAGTTGAGTGTTCACATACACACAGTTTAAGATTCATCTTCGAGTGGTATTTGAAGATATGCGCCGCGCAATCAATTTTTGAAAAGTAGCGACCAGCTCCTAACTTGTCCATGAGCGATACATGGCAGGCAAAGTACATGTTCCAAGAACGGGAATGTCTTGTCCAATATAAGCCGTCAGGTGCGCGCTAGTTTTAGACAGTCGTGCGGAGCCTAAGAGTTCATATGTGTTACGACTCAACAGTGTAACAGAGGCACACGTTTCCAACTGAAATTTCACATTTTTTCTACTAATATGCAAAAGAACAATAAGTTTGTTGTATTGGCATAGTACCGATGAAACTGTTTGCTCACGAGTTTTGTTTATTCCTGCTGAAGGCTTTGAATACACTCATCGATTTCATAGGCCTTGTGACCAGTTTTGTGAGTGGGCAGAATTCTTATGTTTGTTCCATTGCAAATATACACTCCTGGAAATTGAAATAAGAACACCGTGAATTCATTGTCCCAGGAAGGGGAAACTTTATTGACACATTCCTGGGGTCAGATACATCACATGATCACACTGACAGAACCACAGGCACATAGACACAGGCAACAGAGCATGCACAATGTCGGCACTAGTACAGTGTATATCCACCTTTCGCAGCAATGCAGGCTGCTATTCTCCCATGGAGACGATCGCAGAGATGCTGGATGTAGTCCTGTGGAACGGCTTGCCATGCCATTTCCACCTGGAGCCTCAGTTGGACCAGCGTTAGTGATGGACGTGCAGACCGCGTGAGACGACGCTTCATCCAGTCCCAAACATGCTCAATGGGGAACAGATCCGGAGATCTTGCTGGCCAGGGTAGTTGACTTACACCTTCTAGAGCACGTTGGGTGGCACGGGGTATATGCGTACGTGCATTGTCCTGTTGGAACAGCAAGTTCCCTTGCCGGTCTAGGAATGGTAGAAAGATGGGTTCGATGTCGGTTTGGATGTACGGTGCACTATTCAGTGTCCCCTCGACGATCACCAGAGGTGTACGGCCAGTGTAGGAGATCGCTCCCCACACCATGATGCCGGGTGTTGGCCCTGTGTGCCTCAGTCGTATGCAGTCCTGATTGTGGCGCTCACCTGCACGGCGCCAAACACGCATACGACCATCATTGGCACCAAGGCAGAAGCGACTCTCATCGCTGAAGACGACACGTCTCCATTCGTCCCTCCATTCACGCCTGTCGCGACACCACTGGAGGCGGGCTGCACGATGTTGGGGCGTGAGCGGAAGACGGCCTAACGGTGTGCGGGACCGTAGCCCAGCTTCATGGAGACGGTTGCGAATGGTCGTCGCCCATACCCCAGGAGCAACAGTGTCCCTAATTTGCTGGGAAGTGGCGGTGCGGTCCCCTACGGCACTGCGTAGGATCCTACGGTCTTGGCGTGCATCCGTGCGTCACTGCGGTCCGGTCCCAGGTCGACGGGCACGTGCACCTTCCGCCGACCACTGGCGACAACATCGATGTACTGTGGAGACCTCACGCCCCACGTGTTGAGCAATTCGGCGGTACGTCCACCCGGCCTCCAGCATGCCCACTATACGCCCTCGCTCAAAGTCCGTCAACTGCACATACGGTTCACGTCCACGCTGTCGCGGCATGCTACCAGTGTTAAAGACTGCGATGGAGCTCCGTATGCCACGGCAAACTGGCTGACACTGACGGCGGGGGTGCACAAATGCTGCGCAGCTAGCGCCATTCGACGGCCAACACCGCGGTTCCTGGTGTGTCCGCTGTGCTGTGCGTGTGATCATCGCTTGTACAGCCCTCTCGCAGTGTCCGGAGCAAGTATGGTGGGTCTGACACACCGGTGTCAATGTGTTCTTATTTCCATTTCCAGGAGTGTATTTAAAATGCTGTTTTTTATTAGAGTCTATGATCACAAATGAATTCTTTAGACGATGACCGCTTTCAGTCTGTAATGACTATCCTCAGATCTTTTTTACACTATGTCATTGCAGACTGAAACCAGTGATCGTCTAAAGAATTCATTTGTGATCATAGACTGGAATAAAGAAGCATTTTACAGTATTGGATCACTGTTTGTACACGCGATTATATCGCAGTTGGCAAACATATGTATTGTACATGACCTTTCTTGCCACAAGCGCAACACTGTGCTTGTCGGGACGGGCAGTCTCGGCGTTTGTGCCATGAATAGCACCAAGGGGATCACTTGATTCTGTTTGCCTGTGTAGTGAACTGTTTACACGGCTTGGCATACTAAGGCTGTTGCTGCTTACTGAGCTAGATGTGAGCAAGGGACGAATCAGCCCGACCAATTGCTGACTGCTAAAATTTATCGCGCGCTACGGCAGCTGAATCATGCTAATCGAGAATTTGCGCTATGTGACGAAAGGGTGGATCTGGCTGCTTCAAAATCTTTTCTCTAAGTTTCACATCAGATGTTATGCTATGTTATGTTACCCGCGGACCTAGAAACGACGGAGAGGCTCTGTCTCCGGAGCAGCCGCAGTGGTCCGCAACCCCACGACGACTACCGCAGTCCACTTCACCCCTCCGCCGCCCCACACCAAACCCAGGATGCTTCTGCGCTTCGGCCCCCGGTGGACTGCGCCACAGGCCGTGCCTTATAAACAGTCGCTCGATCGTGTTGAAAGATGCAGTCGCCATCTGCAAATGTGTGGCGCCAACAGTAAAATTCGCAGGCGCTGTGGTCGTGTTTTTCGTGGCGGGGGCTTGTACCCCTTGTTGTTTTGGGTGGCACTATCACAGCACAGGCCTACACCTTCTTGCTTCCCACTGCTGAAGAGCGATTCGGGGGTGGCGACTGCATTTTTCATCAAGATCGAGCGACTGTTTATAAGGTACGGCCTGTGGTGGTGGAGTGGTTACACGACAGTAACATCTTTGTAATGGGCTGGCCCGCGCAGAGTCCTGACCGGAATCCTACAAAACACCGTTAGTACGTTTGGAACGCCGACTTCTCGCCAGGCCTCACCGAATGACATCGACACCTCTCCTCAGTGCAGGACTCCGTGCAGAATGGGCTGCCATTTCCCAAGAAACCTTCCAGTGCCAGACTGAACGTATGCCTGCGAAAGTGGAAGCTGTCATCAAGGATGAGTATGGTCCAACACCATAATGAATTCCAGCATTACCGATGGAGGCCGCCACGGACTCTTAAATCATTTGCTGCCAGGTGTTCGGATACTTTTGATCATATAGTGTACAGTAGTGGTTAGCGGTCCACCACTCTCGCCATTGAAAGACGAGCACTAACGAACGCCCGTTGTTAGCCGTAGGAGCGTTTCAAAGCGAAAGGGACTTCACACAGATGTTTGCTCTACGTGGTTGTGAAAAAGTCCCAGAAAGTGCAGAGTGTGAAGCAGGGCATGAATGACGTCGCTCCGTTTTCTGTGCCTTTACCTATATCTAATACCCCAAACTGGGGCATCTAGCAAGTGTGTTCCTTGCAGGCCGGCGAGCGATAACATCAACTGCCATGGCATGCTGCATTACACGTAGGAAGCGGCTACTAGGGTAGCGGAGTTCGTGTGGTGTGCACATGGGGAATTTTTTTAGCTTAGAGGATCCCTCCCTTGGGAGCAAACAAGATTGGCTTGTTAAATCAGCCACAGCGAACTCAGAGAATGTAGATCCTCGCAGACCAGAAATAGAAAAGATTAATATGATTTTAGTAAACTGCAGGAGCATCCAAGGAAATGTCGCAGAATTAGTATCGCTTATGGAAGGTTATAACGCACAGGTAGTATTGGGAACAGAAAGCTGGTTGAAGCCAGAAGTCAATGACAATAAAATCCTAAGTTCAGACTGGAATATTTATCCTAAGAATAGGTTAGTCACCAAAGGTGGCGGCGTGTTTATTGCAGTAAAAAATTCGATAAAATCTAGCGAGGTTATCACGGATTCCGAATATGAATTAATCTTGGTGAAATTGAGTATCAAACAACGGTCAAAAATGGTGATCGGATGCTTTTATTGACCACCTGGGTCAGGATCTGTAGTTTTAGAGCGCTTCAGACGCAGCTTGCAGAATATTATTACTAATTTTCGTGATCATGCCTTTGTTATAGGGTGTGACTTCTACTTGCCACGTATAGACTGAGAGTGTTACGCCATCAAAACTGGTGCCAGAGACAGGGAATCGTGTGGCATTCGTCTGGATGTTTTGTCAGAAATTTACCTTGACAATATACAGAACCAACTCGTGAAGGTAACATCTTAGACCTCCTGGCAACAAACAGACCAGAACTTATCGAATAATTTGACGTAGAGGAAGGTATCATTGATCATAAGTCTGTAACAGCATCTATGACGACGGCTCCTTCAGGGAATTTTAAGGAAGGTAGGGAGATATATTTGCTCAGCAAGGGTGACAGGATACAAACTTCAGAATATCTCTACAGTCAGCATTAAATATTCTGTGACGAGAACGAAAAAGTGGAGAACAAATGGGAAAAATTCGAAGGTATCGTTCAATACGCCCGAGACAAGTATGTTCCGAGTAAAATTTTAAGGGATGGGAACGATCCAGCATGTTTTAATAGCCGTGTTACAAAAGCGCTACGGAAACAAAGAGCACTTCGTCTCAGATTCAAGAGAAGTAGAAACCTAGCTGACAAACAAAAGCTGAACGGAGCACAAGGAGAGCAGTGAGAGAACCGTTCAATGATTTTGAAAGTAAGACGTTGTCAACCGACCTGAGTAAAAACCCTAAGAGATTTTGCTAGTGTGTAAAATCAGTAAGTCGGTCAAAATCATCTATTCATTCTCTCAGCAAACACACCGGCACAGAAATGGAAGACAACAGAGAGAAGATCGAAATACTGGATTCGAGCTTCCCAAGTTGTTTCACCGCGGAAGGTCGTAAAACTGTCCCACCTTTCGATCGTCTTGCGAACGTCGGAATGACAGATATTAAGATAACCGATAGTGGAAATGAGAAGCAGCTACACTCGCTTAGTAGCGGAAAGGCTTCAGGACCAGATGAGACACCTATAAACATTATGCGAAATAACTTGCTCCGCTTCTAGCAGTAATTTATCGTAGATAGCTTGAGCAACGAAAGGTACCTAACGACTGAGAAAAGCGCAGTGCACTCCCGTTTTTAAAAAAGGGCGTAAAACAGATCCACACAATTATAGACCTATATCGTTGACGTCAATCTGTTGTAGAACTATGGAACATGTTTCATGCTCAAGCGTTATATCGTTCTTCGAATATGAACAGCTCCTCTATAAAAATCAACATGGATTCGGCAAACAGAGATCCTGTGAAACTCAGCTCGCTCTGTTCCTCCATGAGACCCACAGCGCAGGGACAACGGCGCTCCGGCTGATGTCTTGTTCCTTGATTTCAGGAAGGCATTTGATACCGACCCGCATTGCCGTTTAATGAAAAAAATACGAGCTTACGGAGTATCGGAGCCAAATTGCGATTGGATTCAAGACTTTCTTGCAGATAGAACTCAACACGTTGCTCTTAACGGAACTAAATCGACAGATGTAATGGTAATATCTGGAGTACCATAGGGAAGTGTGATAAGACCGTTGCTGTTCAATATACACTCCTGGAAATTGAAATAAGAACACCGTGAATTCATTGTCCCAGGAAGGGGAAACTTTATTGACACATTCCTGGGGTCAGATACATCACATGATCACACTGACAGAGCCACAGGCACATAGACACGGGCATAAGATCATTAACAATGTCGGCACTAGTGCAGTGTATATCCACCTTTCGCAGCAATGCAGGCTGCTATTCTCCCATGGAGACGATCGTAGAGATGCTGGATGTAGTCCTGTGGAACGGCTTGCCATGCCATTTCCACCTGGCGCCTCAGTTGGACCAGCGTTCGTGCTGGACGTGCAGACCGCGTGAGTCGACGCTTCATCCAGTACCAAACATGCTCAATGGGGGACAGATCCGGAGATCTTGCTGGCCAGGGTAGTTGACTTACACCTTCTAGAGCACGTTGGGTGGCACGGGATACATGCGGACTTGCATTGACCTGTTGGAACAGCAAGTTCTCTTGCCGGTCTAGGAATGGTAGAACGATGGGTTCGATGACGGTTTGGATGTACCGTGCACTATTCAGTGTCCCCTCGACGATCACCAGAGGTGTACAGCCAGTGTAGGAGATAGCTCCCCACACCATGATGCCGGGTGTTGGCCCTGTGTGCCTCGGTCGTATGCAGTCCTGATTGTGGCGCTCACCTTCACGGCGCCAAACACGCATACGACCATCATTGGCACCAAGGCAGAAGCGACTCTCATCGCTGAAGACGACACGTCTCCATTCGTCCCTCCATTCACGCCTGTCGCGACACCACTGGAGGCGGGCTGCACGATGTTGGGGCGTGAGCGGAAGACGGCCTAACGGTGTGCGGGACCGTAGCCCAGCTTCATGGAGACGGTTGCGAATGGTCCTCGCCGATACCCCAGGAGCAACAGTGTCCCTAATTTGCTGGGAAGTAGCGGTGCGGTCCCCTACGTCACTGCGTAGGATCCTACGGTCTTGGCGTGCATCCGTGCGTCGCTGCGGTCCGGTCCCAGGTCGACGGGCACGTGCACCTTCTGCCGACCACTGGCGACAACATCGATGTACTGTGGAGACCTCGCGCCCCACTTGTTGAGCAATTCGGCGGTACGTCCACCCGGCCTCCCGCATGCCCACTATACGCCCTCGCTCAAAGTCCGTCAACTGCACATACGGGTCACGTCCACGCTGTCGCGGCATGCTACCAGTGTTAAAGACTGCGATGGAGCTCCGTATGCCACGGCAAACTGGCTGACACTGACGGCGGCGGTGCACAAATGCTGCGCAGCTAGCGCCATTCGACGGCCAACACCGCGGTTCCTGGTGTGTCCGCTGTGCCGTGCGTGTGATCATTGCTTGTACAGCCATCTCGCAGTGTCCGGAGCAAGTATGGTGGGTCTGACACACCGGTGTCAATGTGTTCTTTTTTCCATTTCCAGGAGTGTATATATGAATGATATAGTAGAATGCGTCGGATGCTCTTTAAGATTATTCGCTGATGACGCAATTGTTTATACCAAAATATCAACGCCAGAACATAGTAATAATTTGAGGTACGACCTGCGGAGAATTTATGAATGGTGCAGAATCTGGCAGTTGACCATGACCGTAAACAATTGTAACATATTGCTCATACATAGGAAAAGAAATCCACTATTGCTACACTATTGGTGACCAACAGATGCAGACAGGACCTGCCGTAAAATATCTTGGCGTAACTATCCAGTGTGACCTTAAGTGGAATGAGCATGTAGGACAGGTAGTGGGAAAAGCAGACACAAGAATCTTAAGGAAATGCAACTCATCCAAGACGGAAGTGGCTTATAATGCGCATGTTCTCCCGATTCTTGAGTATTGTTCATCTATCTGTGATCCCTGTCAGGTAGGGCTGATAGAGGAAATAGAAAAGATCCAACGAAAAGTGGCAAGTTGCGTCACGGGATCGTTTAGCTGGCGAGAGAGCGTTACGGAGATGCTAAACAAAATCCACTGACAGACGTTACGAGAGAGACGTTGAGCATCACAGAGAGATTTACTATTGAAATTTCGGGACAGTACTTTTCAGGAGGAGACAATCAACATATTATTCCCCCAACATACATCTAGCGTATTGACCACGAGGAGAAAATCGAGAAATTAGAGCCAGTACAGAGGCTTACCGGCAGTCATTCAGAACATTTCGAACTAGACTGCAGCAATTCCAGTAGTCCATCTTCGATCCACATTCACCAATTTCCTGACCAGAGAAACTTTCAACGTCTGCAGTAATCAGTTTAGTACTGTATTTCCTTTCCTCTGCTGTGTATAACTCCGGCGAGAACGGCCAATGAGAACCGGAACCGGATAAATCCCGCATATAATGAGGTAACGAACAAGGGCCACTAGATAAGAAGTGTGTGGATAAGTTGAGAATTTGAGTCTGACGGGAGACCGTTCAAGGGAAGTGCGTGCATTTGTGATGGCGACTAGGGCCGGATGGACTTAGTGGTCAGAGCATCTGCATAGTAAGCAGCGGACTCCGGTTCGAGTGCCGGTCCGGGAAGAATTTTCGACTTTTTCCGTTGACTTAACTCAATGTCCACTAGCAGCGAGTGTCCTGTGTGTTTTAACATATTTATTTAATTCATATTCCAGAGGCTCTCTCTTGCGGCTAAACTGGATGAACAGTCGAAAAGTGTGGTCGCTATGATTCTATTTCGATTATAGAAAAATTATGTAGGTGCTGTATAATAGTTCTTGGTTCATAGATAACATTTTATTGAACACTGTTAGCGGTTGATGTAACTTCGTCAGAGATGTGCGAAATATTTAATAACCATTAGATGTCGGTAGATGCAAATTGAATCCAAATTTTTATGATGGAAACAGTTAGAATTTCTACAGTCTGGTGTAAGAAGACATTTATGTATTCTAGATGTACAAAGAGTAAGCAAGAATGGAAATGAATCAGTTATCATCAATTTACTACAGTCATTACTTGGAAAATACAATAAAATTTATCACTGACTACTCTATGCGTTTTTCAGGTTCCACACCGCTAGAAACTGTGCAGCGTAAATACAGCGAGATGCCAAAAAATAAAACGTCGACTGTACTCCAGTGGAACGTTATAGGGCTGTTACACTCACGAAATGTATAACTGATTTAGTGGAAATCGTTTGGAATTCTAAGAAACGATTTCCGTGTGATGATATTGGGTATGGGACAGTCACAAGAACAAAAACTGTAGCAAAATACAGGACACTTCGCAAATGATCAGCATTTGCAACAGAATTTAGTAGTTGATCGCGAACGCTTAAAATGGATAAAGAGGTGGGAAACACCCATTATTTTTTGATTTAAGGAAACGATTAGTCACTGAAATAAGAAGTAACTGTACCATATGCAGGACTCCGCGTACGAAATGGTCCAAAGCTGAACGATAACATGCATCTATTTGTTGAGAAAGTATTTGACGGACAGACTCAGTAGAAGAATCCGAAGGAAGTATAAGTTCTCCACACAAAAAGAATCTTACAGTACCATGGTTCGACTGATTCTTGAGCGTTGCTATTACAGCACGCTTAACAGGTTTGAGATGCTTATGAGAGGAGACAGAGAAGATAAAAAGAAAATTCAGAATTTTCACTAGTTCGTTTGGTAAGCTCGAGACGTGGGTTCATTATACAGCGTGTTTGAGGAAGAACTGTAGATATTTTTGGAGGTGGTAGTACAGACTTATTACATTCTATGTATTGTGTGTCCGATTTTTATCTGTTATATAAATAATAATTCACTTCGGGTCGTACTGCTAAATTTGCTATGGTCTGATTTACTGACTGTATTTTTTTTTTCACGCTCAAGTTGTAAAGCAATGCTTGCGAATACATGACTGAATTTTTCAGTTGCGGTTGGGACTTGTTGAAACGTTTTTCTGTACTGTTTAAACATAGATAAATATATATGCATTCACAAATTCTCCGTATAATGCGGTACAACATGGTTTTTATAATCGAAACACTTGTTGCTTGTAGCGAAGAGGAAGTACTGTAACGCATGTGTCTCATAAGGCCACACAGAGAAGCTTGGTGCTCTGTCCCCATTTCAGGTAGTAGCATTGAGTGAAAGGTTTTTTATTTATCCCGCAGCTGCGGTCGTTTCTATAGCCATTCGAACAGTTGTCTTACTATACCTATTTTACAGGATACTAAGCAACATTTGAATGACGAACCGGAGCTGGTTCACAGACAAATTGTGCGAATCGATAAAGTACTTTGGCAAAACATGTTAACTGGGTCGAAATTAATGCACAGCTAATGGCACCATTTCTACGCGAACCATTTGCAAATACGTGCAAAAATTCCGTTTACCCGGGAAATTTTTAAAGCGCGTGACTTTTTTATTTTAACTTTGCACGGATTAGTTCAAACTCTGTAGCAAGATAACTAAAGGGAAAAACTAAAACCAAATTTTTTTCGTCTAATAAACTTTATCCGTTGTCAGGTCACGATGTTTGAAAGTTGACCTAAACAAAGCACATAAAATGCACTCGTCTGTGAATTGAATGCGTGGAAATGGTTTAAAGTGATTCAGATAAGCAAAGAATGAATTATTAATATAAAATTGAGAACTATCTTTCAAAAATCCAGCTTCATTCGCATTTTACGTGCAAAAAACACTTTCTTGTGAGTTTCTCTGTGCATACCATTTACATGTTTCAAAATTGTGCGAACCGGTTCAAATTTTGTAACGAGTTACACATATAAATGTAATTAATGGTCGTCCTGTTGTTTTGTGAAAACTATATCCATTTCACGACATAAGCCACATAGTTTGAAAGACAATAAAACGGCCTTTAACTCATCAGTCGTCGGCCGAGCAAACAAAACTCTACATAGGTTGCCAAGCGATGGTGGTCTAATGTCAAAACTGTGGTAGAGTAAAAGTTGGCAATCAGAATGCAAAAGACTCCTGTTATAGCACAAAACAGGCTCCTGTTATAGCAGAAAAAGGCATATTTTTCCTGGGA
The DNA here is from genome assembly GCF_023897955.1 of Schistocerca gregaria. NCBI lineage: Eukaryota > Metazoa > Arthropoda > Insecta > Orthoptera > Acrididae > Schistocerca > Schistocerca gregaria. The sequence goes on from NC_064924.1 coordinate 301,714,405, forward strand.
AGAGTCAGGGCTGTAAATAAGGAACTGGCTTTTCGACTTATCTTTCACGTTCAAAGACATTTAAATCAAAACATCTTGACATATTCGCTCTTTCTTACAAGTTAACCCTACTCCCCCAGCACAATGCGCTCTGTTAGCTGTTAAGGTACTGGCACACCTGTTTCTTCCAATCGATATGCTATTGTCGCCGACCCAGAAGATTTGCCAGCCATAATAAACAATACGTAATACCGTATGGCTGAAGAACATACATCAAATAGCTAAGTACGTTTTTCTGGGGAGATAAATTTTCTAAGGATGAATTTGCTCCTGGTGGGGTGAAATCAGGTATCATGTTACTTAACTTCACTCAGTACATCATATTATATGACATTTTTACAAATGCTACAAAGTGAAAGTGCCCAAATATGCCAAGCTGTTCTGATTTAAAAGTCTTTGATGCCTCCAATCAAGTCAAAAATCTACTTCACTTCTTTTACATTCGTAAATTTGCCCAGGACATATTCCCCTTATTTGCGCTATGGTAGGAGCATTGGTCATTCCAGTGGCTAAAATGCATGAATCTGGTGCTGTGCCCACCAGTCGAATTTAATGAACATGCAATTGAACGGAGTGTAGATGTACTCAAACACATTATTCAGATGGTAGAACGTAGTCCTTCATCAAGCATATTTCTACATGTATCGCTATTCCATGTGCAAGATTAATGCGCATATTACGTACACAGGCCTCGGTATCTTTTATGGCGAATTTAACACCTTCGGGAAGGAGATGAAGGTAAATGATGGGAATTTTGTTGTTAGCTAAATACAAATCGCCGAGGAATACCACTCTAACTGATTATTGCTGATGCCACTTTCACTCGTGGCGGTATCAACAAGAGACACAAATCACTTATGTCACTTCCTCAAAACTGGAAGAGCTGCAGCAAAATAGTGAAACCTCTGTTGCTGCTATGCCCGAAACGCAGATGCCATGCGTCTATGACAGGTTCATAAATATTGTACGACACTGTGTAAGTGTCACTTACAGTGTCCTATTTAGGCAATACTCTTTTTCATTATAAATGGTAACTTATGTCGTGTTGGTCATACACTTCTCGTATCAGTTTTATTTCATCCAACTTCCCACTGCCTACTTGTCTGCCTGTATTTAATAATACTGAGAAGTTGCGATTGGTTTCTGTGAGACGAAAATAATTCAGGAAGTATCCATCGTTTGTCTTTAAAAAATTGCATATATAGGAGGGGCATTCAATAAGTAATGCAGCATAATTTTTTTTTTACCAAAAAAATGTGAAATTTGTTTTGAGCATCGTGGAATATCCCAGTTAGAGCCCTTTTAGTTTCATAAACTCCGATATGTAACGGCCCCATACGTAGTCTTCAAAATGGCGTCTGTAATGGAGGTGCGTTATAGAAGAGAGCTGTCACTGAGTTTCTTTTGGCGGAAAACCTGTACATCGCTGATAGACGTAGGCGTTTGCAGAGTGTCTATGGACAAATGCTAGTGAACAAAAGCACCGAAAGTAGTATGGCGAGGCATCTCTCATCATCGCAACAAGGTTGCGCAAACCTGTCTGGCCGGCCACACACAGCTGTGACTGCAAGGGCTATCCAGAAAGTGACAAACGTTTAGAAATAAATAAATTAACACTATAGAAAAAACAAATTTCATTATATACATTTTAAAGATACACTCTTAAGCTATTTTTTTTACATTATCACCATTCAAAATGAATAAATGATAACTAACTGAAACCCTCGGCTGCCGACAGGCGTTGTTGATATACCTCGATGTGGACAGGTGAAAATGTGTGCCCCGACCGGGACCCGAACCCGGGATCTCCCGGTCGGGGCACACATTTTCAGCTGTCCACATCGAGGTATATCAACAACACCTGTCGGCAGCTGAGGGTTTCAGTTAGTTATCATTTATTCCAGGGAAAAGCTGCACGGTCATCAACAGTATTCTGTTCTTTAGAGAACAGTTACTGTCTTCATATATATATTCAAAATGAGCCACTTGTTACATCGTGGTACAAATTTTTCAGTACCGCCTCTGTAAAATTCTGCCACTTGCGATAGAAAGCAATGGTTTATATCGGCGTGCAGTTCGGCGTCAGTATCAAAACGTTGGAGAGACACGTCTTTATTTCTGGGAAGAGGTGGTAGTTGCTTGGCGCCAAATTCGGGATGTTTGGTGGATGATCGAACAGCTCCCATTCAGAACTCTGTAGGAACTCTCGGATTTAATTGGCCATGTATGAACGTGCATTGCCGTTTGAAAAGAAAACTTTTGCTCTAAGCTTTCTCCAACGCTTATTATGTATCATACGCCCCCATCATGACCTTTAGAATTCACACGTTGTAGTCAACAGCCGCCAATCCGGTAAGGCAGCAGTTCACTGCATTCTCCACCTGGGCACATCTACCAGAAAGTGCCCTCCCCAATCCTCCGAAGTAAATATCTGAACTTCGTGCAAAGAAGACGGTAAGGAGGAAGGGGTGGAAAGTCCAGTCTACATGTCAATAGAAGCCGGCCGGAGTGGCCGAGCGGTTCTAGGCGCTACAGTCTGGAACCGCGCGATCTCTACGGTCGCAAGTTCGAATCCTGTCTCGGGCATGGATGTGTGTGATGTCCTTAGGTCAGTTACGTTTAAGTAGTTCTAAGTTCTAGGGGACTGATGACCACAGCAGTTAAGCCCCATAGTGCTCAGAGCCATTTGAACCACTTTTTTGTCAATAAAAACGTATGGCTTAATTTTATCCATTGTTTACCAGTGTTTCGTCCGCGACTGTTTTACTTTCGTAAAATAAAGAACAAACCGCCTTCAGTCACAAGTTGCATTTATTTATTGCACTATGTATTTCGAGCCCTGGAGGCTCATCTTCAGGTGCTTTTTAGTGACTTTATTTCATGTGTTTTAGTTGATTGCCTGTTGATATTACATTTTTGGTTACAACATGGTATATTGTAAATATAAGTTTGACAGCGTTAATAATATGAAAGTAACTTACAGTTAACATTGTACACTGTCTGCTTCCGTTGTCCAGTAGGTATACACAATACACATCTTTAATTTTACGGTACATACTGGTATATATAGATATTCACACACTTTTTTGCACATTGTGTTAGCAGAACGTAAACATGCCAAAGATTCTCGTTCATACAGATATTCTACTTCTAAATATAATCGATTTTTAGTACACAGGTAGTATTAAAATAATTATTTGGTACCATGTTGTAGGTTGTCAACTGTTTGTACTATTATAGATTTGATTCCTTAGGAAAAAATAAACTTTTGAAGGTGTAGAAAAAATTGTGGCTGTTAAACTCTGTTTGTTCATTCAACAAGTCTTGAGGATATTTTTCTTTGTGTAGCATTATTTCTAACTGTTCTAGTAGGCTAAGTTTTTTACTGTTGGGTTCTGTGTGAAGTACAGTTAGGCTGTTGTGGATGTTGTCAAGTCTGTTTATTAACATACATGTGGTTAGCTATTGTAGATTTTTCAAAATGGTTTAGTCGAAAGGAGTCGGTGTGTTCTTTATACCGTGTGTGGAAGGTTCTTCCAGTTTTTCCTATGTAAAATGCAGGGCAACTGTTACATTGTAATTTATATATTCCACTGTGTTGTGTTATTGGCTTGTTTGTGTTCACTGTGTGAGGTAAGTGGTATCCAAGTTTGCTGTTTGTGGAGAAAGATATTTTAATATTGGTTTTTTTGAATAGGTTAGCTATTTTTTGTGATACTGTGCCTAAGTATGGAATGCTTGTGAAGATTTGTTTTGTGTCGGTAGTTATCTTTTTAGTGTTTTTGTGGAAGATGTTGGTCTGAATTTTTTAGATAGTTTATCAATTGATTTTACAGAGTAACCATTATTTACTGCAATTGTTTTGATAGTATCTATTTCTTGTGTTAGTGCTTTGGGTTTTAAAGGTAATGTATGTGCCCTGTTCAATAATGATCTAATGATTAAATTTGACACTACAAATCACTTTTGTTAGCAGTCGCAGACGAAACACTGGTAAACAATGGATAAAATTAAGTTATATTTGCCCAGCCAGGCACTAAGAACAGTGTACTCATTTAAAAATGCGAAACTTAAGCTAACAAAAGTGATTTGTAGTGTCAAATTTAACAAAGAATGTGTAGCTCATGGTTTCATTCCAAACTACATTAACATTACGAGAAAGTGGCGTTCACAAGCAGCCAGAATAGCTACGAAAAAATTCAAGAACAACTGGTTACGTACAGAAATCAAACTACAGCACAAGCAAAAAGAAGAACTTAATAGAGCTCTTTACCACCTACATTTAGAGTTAACTAGCATACTCCATCCATTAGAAATGTATTATGTAGATGAATATGTTACAACCCTGTGTACAAAAGTTAGAACTACTATAACTGATAAACATGCAAAAAAACTTGAATCCCTTAAAGAAAAATATGACAGTGCCCATAATAATGTAACTTCTAAAACACAGACTTTCTATGAAAGAGTTATCAACGAAACCAACATTAGCTTCACAAACACAGAACAAGCTTTACTGAACAAAGGTCTTAAACACAATATTAAACCAAAATTTAATCATCATAATTTAAAAAACCTCATTGTTGATACAAAGAAAGCTGCAGACATGGCCAACCTGAACCACAATGAACAGATTGTCTTAGCACATAAAGTTAATGAAATTATCCAGAAAGAAGAAAAGAAAGCAAAACAACACTCCAACCCAACTTTTGAAGAAAACAAAGTGCTGAAACAACTGAAACACAAACTCAATGAACATGATGCTCTTGTTGTGAAATCAGATAAAGGAAATTCCACAGTCATCCTTTATAAAAATGATTACATTACTAAAACTCTTAATTTTTTGGCAGAAAATAACATTACTGAACTGAACCATGATCCAACCACTAAATTTCAGAAAAAATTTAAGAAAATGCTTAACCAATGTAACTTCCTGCTGTCTGATAAACAAATAAAAGCTTGCACATTAATGAATCCCACTGCCCCCAAACTCAGAGCACAGCCAAAGATCCATAAACAGAACTCTCCAATTAGACCAATTGTTAACTCCAAGAACACACCTGCATATAAACTTTCACAGTTGTTAAATAATATCCTCAGAGAATTTTACACTTTTGAAACCACATACACAGTAAAAAATGCACACGAGTTAACAACACTCATCAAAGACATAAAAATCCCCGGAGAAGCTAGATTTGCCTCATTTGACATTGTCAACCTGTTCACAAATATACCTGTTAAAGACACAATTGAAATTATTAGAGAAAACCTCATCACACACACAAAACTAACCATACCAGAGATTACAGAGTTGGTAGATCTACTTGAACTAGTACTGTCCCACAACTACTTTTCATTTAATAATAAAATCTATCAACAGAAAGAAGGCTTAGCTATGGGTAACTGCATGTCAAGTTTCCTAGCTGACATTTTCATCAACCACTTAGAGAATAAGTTCTTCAAAGGAGAAAATAAGCTTGTTCAAAAAATTGTATATTACAAGAGATATGTAGATGACACACTACTCTTATTTGATGGCACTAAAGATGAACTTGAAGAACTCCTCACATCATTCAACTCACTCCACAATAAAATAAAGTTCACAATAGAACATGAAACTAATCAAACCATAAATTTCTTAGACCTCACAATTGTGAATGAACAACAAGAACATAACTTGTACATTTACCGAAAACCAACCTACACTGACATCACAATACATGAATCTTCATACCACCCGAACACACATAAGTATGCTGCATTTAGATCATTATTGAACAGGGCACATACATTACCTTTAAAACCCAAAGCACTAACACAAGAAATAGATACTATCAAAACAATTGCAGTAAATAATGGTTACTCTGTAAAATCAATTGATAAACTATCTAAAAAATTCAGACCAACATCATCCACAAAAACACTGAAAAGATAACTACCGACACAAAACAAATCTTCACAAGCATTCCATACTTAGGCACAGTATCACAAAAAATAGCTAACCTATTCAAAAAAACCAATATTAAAATATCTTTCTCCACAAACAGCAAACTTGGATACCACTTACCTCACACAGTGAACACAAACAAGCCAATAACACAACACAGTGGAATATATAAATTACAATGTAACAGTTGCCCTGCATTTTACATAGGAAAAACTGGAAGAACCTTCCACACACGGTATAAAGAACACACCGACTCCTTTCGACTAAACCATTTTGAAAAATCTACAATAGCTAACCACATGTATGTTAATAAACAGACTTGACAACATCCACAACAGCCTAACTGTACTTCACACAGAACCCAACAGTAAAAAACTTAGCCTACTAGAACAGTTAGAAATAATGCTACACAAAGAAAAATATCCTCAAAACTTGTTGAATGAACAAACAGAGTTTAACAGCCACAATTTTTTCTACACCTTCAAAAGTTTATTTTTTCCTAAGGAATCAAATCTATAATAGTACAAACAGTTGACAACCTACAACATGGTACCAAATAATTATTTTAATACTACCTGTGTACTAAAAATCGATTATATTTAGAAGTAGAATATCTGTATGAACGAGAATCTTTGGCATGTTTACGTTCTGCTAACACAATGTGCAAAAAAGTGTGTGAATATCTATATATACCAGTATGTACCGTAAAATTAAAGATGTGTATTGTGTATACCTACTGGACAACGGAAGCAGACAGTATACAATGTTAACTGTAAGTTACTTTCATATTATTAACGCTGTCAAACTTATATTTACAATATACCATGTTGTAACCAAAAATGTAATATCAACAGGCAATCAACTAAAACACATGAAATAAAGTCACTAAAAAGCACCTGAAGATGAGCCTCCAGGGCTCGAAATGCATAGTGCAATAAATAAATGCAACTTGTGACTGAAGGCGGTTTGTTCTTTATTTTACGAAAAACGTATGGGTTGGAAGGTCTCTGCTGAACGTCAAAGGAGATGCAGGAAATAATGGTACACAGTTTTTAGTTAACCAATTTATGCATAATTTTGTTTATTTCCCAATCATAAACAAATCGTAGAGCAGTCAGTGCGTCGGCTGTTGGCTGATGGCAGACGGCGTGAGTGGGAACATGGTGACCGGTAACCAGAGTGAGGCTGGTCAGCCCAGCAGAAGACGGAGGAACTGTACAGGATTATTTGGACGGAAGTGCCGGTTGGAAAGCGGTAGAGGGCGGCTTTGGACCCGTCTGCATGGAGCTGGGAGGAGTTCGCTTTGTCTTTCGGACCACGAGGTGTGTGAAGAGGGCACGCTGCCTGGGGCTTGTGCGGCCAGGCAGCAGTCTGATGTTCAGTGCCCGGTGATGGTGCACGCGGCGGCTGTGTAGTAAGTATAGAGTGTACAGTCACAGATGAGCACCTCAGCCCAGCTGTACTGACGATAAAAGCTTAAGTAGAATTCGTGGCGGTGACTGACACACGCCATACCTCGCAAAATATCCCTGTCCTTACAGTGAACTGCTCGGCTAGCATGAGGTTCTTAAACAGTCACCTCGGCCGAAATTCTCCATGGCGCTAACCGTTTTGACTAGCACAAAAGCTTCCCAATCGGCGTGCAGAGTACAAGGGTACGGGCGTTGCCTAGAGGAAGGACGTTGGCGCACAGAAGGGCCTGATGCCGCTGAGGGTGTTGTTTAGGCAGGACTTAGGACTTGTGATTGTCAGTGGTGGCTAACACCCCGGGTGCCGGGGTGTCGAAGTACCTGCTGCTAACGGTTGCTATGTCGGCACGCAGTTCTTAACTGCGACATTCAGTACCAGAATTCAACACTGTGCACAAATCATAGTTTACATCTCTACAATAAGGGGTGAGATCAAACTATTTCCGTCCAAAATTATCTAGCAAACCCCCAGATGGTGCAGCAAGATGAAGACAAGCAATGTTGTGAAGAGATTCAGTGTCACCAGAATTCATCATACGCTCCCAATTTTGATTCCTCACAGCAGCTCTCTTTTGGTGTCACAGCATCGTTCTGTGTTGATTTCAAGGTATTCTGGAGTGAAAAGCAACAGACACCTCGAGTACAACTCAAAAAAGGAAAGAAACTGTCGCCTTGAGTTTCAGTGTTGATAGTTACTTTGAATTAGTGTGGATGTGTGCTTGATGAGTAGCGATGTCAATCGACATATTGGCGCTGGGCCGCTTGCAGTGACGAGAGACACCCATATATAATCACCAGTACCGCCGTAATCAGGAAAGGCAATTCCGCTTATGTGCTACCGTCCAAAAGATATCACTGCAGCAGCCAGATCTTTTACACTTTTGTTCACTTAATTGACACCGAAGCAACAGCTTATTAATGTGCCAAACTCATGGCGTTCAGACACAGTTCCATCAAAAAACTAACGGAATAATTGTGTAGGTCATCCAGGACTGCGTGCTTGTCTTGCACAGTTCCATTCTTCCCTTAATTCTTTAAATCATCTGTATTGACAGAAGGTCATCCGTGTTGAGTTTCGTCGTGAAGTTTGTTGGTCTGTTGTTGAATATTTCTTACCAGTGTACCACATTTATTCCGTCAATAACCGTGTCACCATACAGTTTTTTCAAATGACTATATATTTTCGTAAGTTTCAACTTACGAGCAATAAAAATAACATCTACAACTTCAGTGTCGGTATGAATTTGTACCACAAGTTCATTTTATACGAGCACGTACTACACAGTGACGATCTGGTTCGACTCGAACAAGACACAAACAAGATTTCTGGGAAGCGATTGGTCATTGGATTGAAGTAGGAATAGAGAACAGTTTTTCACTTTCTCGATTAAAGTCGCAACTTTCTTACTAATTTATCAATCGTTGTCAGCATTCGCTTTCGGTAGTAAGCAATTTCATTTCGAACCTAGTAAATACCAGAGTTTTACTTGCACACGTAACTGTTAGAATAACAGCTGCAGCATCTTGTTTGTCGTTTCGAGTGTAGGGGAACAGGCGTGTTACTGGTGGTACACCGTAGTTTCCTCCCACCTCCACCCACCAAGCTGCGGTTATGCTCGAATTCGTTTCATAAAAAAAGGAAGAAACGAAAAGGCAACACAACAACCGTTCGGCCTGCGGGCGTAAACCGAGTCTCGCAGCAGTCGCCCCCTGTGTAATCGCGTGCCCGGGTCCGGCCGCCGGCGCACGCTGCGCCGTGGGCGGTGCTTTCTAACGGCGGCCAGCCCGCCTTATTCCCCATTGCTGCCGTGGCTGCTGCTCTGTTGCCTCCAATTTCCACGCCTGTTAACTTACAGCCCCGCTCTCGGCGCGAATATCCACCCGAATTGCGAAACACACTCGCCCCATGTCATAGGCGGCAGGTGCGGAGAGAGTTCAGCTTTTCTTTAATGTCCACTGCCGTTTTCTAGCCAAATTAGCCACAGTCGAATACTTTTATTTCCGCCTTATACGTTTTCGACTCTCTCCAAAGACCTGTTACATTTGTCCCCCTTAAAGCTGTGGCTCAATACGACTTGAGAGAATAAGCAATATCGTGATTTAAACGTTAGTTCAGAGGTCATCTGATGAGAACTATTGTTTCAAACGTAGAAGGTATTATTTAAACGCACACTGTTCTTCGTAGAAAGGATCTGTAGGGTATAAATTGGTGCTCTGAAGCTGGTGCAGTTATATCGTCCCTCTATCCTTTAATTGTCTCGGTAATTACCCGTATGAATGAGTAGCTTTGTTCGTTGGTAGCCATGAAATGCGCTACGTTGGGAAAATCCGACTGAATTCATTCTTCCGCTTCATGGTATCAATACACTCCTACAGTACACCATACTCGTACCTTGTTAAAGAATCCTATTAAAATTGCGCAGAATAAAACAATGTAACGGAGAGAGAAAATATTGTCAATAAAAAATATTCTGTTCTAACCTGATTTGAAGTATTTTATAAAAATTAATTTCATGTTTTCAACGAAGAGATTATCTCAATTTTACGAGCAAAGGCATTAGTATTGATGCAGGCTAGAGCTTTTATATTTATGCTCTGTTAAATTTAAATTATAGTCGGGCTGCCGGCCGGAGTGGCCGAGTGGTTCTAGGCGCTGCTGTTTGGAACCGCGTGACCGCTACGGCGGCAGGTTCGTATCCTGCATGGATGTGTGTGATGTCCTAAGGTTAGTTAGGTTTAAGTGCTCAGACCCATTTGAACCATTTTTTTTTATAATCGGACTGTCTATAATGCAATGAGTTTCAAATAAATGGTAAAACTGCTGGAAACTATTTTATATAATTATACTACCGGTTGATGCTCTTAGATGTTTAATATTTTCAAAAAGAAATGGCTCTGAGCACTATGGGACTTAACATCAATGGTCATCAGTCCCCTACAACTTAGAACTACTTAAACCTAAGGACATCACACAACACCCAGTCATAACGAAGCACAGAAAATCGCTGACCCCACCGGTAATCGAACCCGGAAACCAGGGCGTGGGAAGCGAGAACGCTACTGCACGACCACGAGCTGCGGAGTAATATTTTCAACCTTCACATAATGATTGCTTGTGTGCCATTGCAACATTCGAAAGGCAGATGGCCAAAAGAATCTCTTTATCAAATGTCTTATATTGCTAAGTTCTTAATTACTTCACTTGGAGTGATAATAAATAAGCAAACAAACAATTAAATTTAATACGTGTGTTACAAAACAACACCTACATACATTAGCTGCACTGAAAATATATTTGCAGCTTTTCGCTCCCAGAACTAGTGTGGAAGGCATTCTTCTTTTCGTCAAAGGCACGGAATTTTGTAAAGATTCTAGGATATGGCTATTATGGACTATCATAAAACATAGATAAGACAAAATTACACTTACCTGTCTATAAACAATATTGCCAACGGCCTTGCCTTCAGATCACCGAAGTTAAGCACTGTTGGGCTTGTCTAGAAATAGGGTGGGTCACCATCAGCGTCTGCGAGTGCGGGGTGCACTCAGCCCTTGTGACACAAACTTAGGAGCTACTTGACTGAGAAGTAGCGGCTCCGGTCTCGAAAACTGAAATACGGCCGGGAGAGTTGCGTGGTGACCACATGCCCCACGCTGTGGCATCTAATGACGCCACAGGGCTGAGGATGACGCGGCAACCGGTCGGTACCGTTGGGCATTCAGGGCATGTTCTGACGGTGTCTGTGTGTGTGTTTGTGCGTGGGTGTACACACAGTATTAATTAAATTCATCGTCCCCTCGCACCTTAAAGTTCCAAATTTATTTACATCGGTGGCTAATAGTTCTATAGAGATTAGCGTGCAGATTTTCTTTCTCTTTCGTTATTGCACTTGTTTCATTGGACACACTGTAAGATGTCAGGCAAATCCAACACCTTACATGAAAACCCTGACATGATAAGCAAATCCAGTAGTATGTCACATAGCTCCGAATAAATCGTGACATTAGATTAACCAAAGTGATACAAGTAACGAGTGAGCAAAATAGAATACCACAGACTAACACAAGAATGCCTAAATGCATGTCGTACCTTCCCACCGTGAGGCAGACGCAGTTCCGAGGGGAGAAACGAGGACAGAAGCCGAGAGCAGAACCGTGTTAAGCTAGAAGGCCCGACGGTAAGGGAAGGTCTGGACACCTACGGCGCAGCTAGCCAGTAGGGCCACACAACCGGCACGTTTTAGCGTGAGACTTTTCGCGTCTCTGTTACGTCAATGACCCCCCCCCAGCCCATGTTAAAAGCTAGAGCCCTCCAGAAAAACAGTATAGATCTTACGATAACACAAAAAGGGCCACTACCACCCGCAAGTTTTAGCGTGAGACTTTTTAGTGTCTCAGGTATGTCAAGGACCACCCCCCAGCCCATGTTAAAAGATAGAGCCCTCCAGAAGAACAGTATAGATCTTACGATAACGCTAAAAGGACCACACCAGCTGCAGGTTTTAGCGTGAGACTTTTTAGCGTCTCTGTTACGTTTCAAACTTTAAAAACATTGCCCCACCACGAAAAGTATAACGTTTCTCATTGGATAGACAGAATTTTTGTAGGCGGAGCTTAAGGTTAACATTGAGACCCCGATTGGCCAGATGAAAACACAGCCAGATAGTTTTTCTAAACCAAATTCGGTAAATTGTAGTAAGGAGAAGTTAGAAGGAGTTAGTTCCGAGACGGCGAGCTGGATGACTGGTGCGCCGGCCGCTGTCGCCCTGGCGCTGCCTAAATACCGACAAGGTAATGAATGCACGCGATGCCGCATTTTTGAGCGCATAAGGCTTCACTCAGAACTGCAGAAGTCTCATCTGCTACACCCCTTTTTTGCGTAATACTAGTGTCGATCGTTAATTAAAACTCATGGTGTTCACATTTGCCACTTGAAGAAAAGATCTGAAACGCGATGATTTTTCTTTTATATAGTTATTGAGAAGCCACATCAGCCACTGTAATTTACGACAAGTTAAATAAATAATAATTGATGGTCACTGTAGACCATTTTGATAGTTTTCTCTTTTGTGAAACTTAAATTAAACCTAGATTATAGATGTGATATGGCATAGGTCATCCTTCGATCGATTGTAGAACTTGGAAACCCATTCAGGAAATATTCGTTCACATTTTTGTTGGACGCTGTTGGTTTTTACCATCCTGTATTAAAACACCTCCTTTTATCAATAGTGCAATTTATAAACAATGTTTTGTGAGTAGAATAAAATTTCCAATGGTAAACTTAACTGAATTTTCGACGTTATTTTACCAGCTAACTAAAAATAGGAAAGCCTTGAACCCTTTCCACTAAATTTAGTTAGTATTAAGATCCTTTTACAGGGAGTGCAGTGGAGCTGACCCTGAGATCATTAAATATTTGGTTATATCATCGCTAGTCTCACTGAACTCTTCTGAATTCTACATGTCATGTGTGGTCTGGTGTCTCCTTACCAGCAACAGGACCCAGGTTCAAACTAGTTAATTCCCTAAAAAACACGCTCAGAGTGTCGTTGCGCGAAAGTGGTAGGGAGACACGATATAGAACAAACAGACACCACCTTGAATGTTTAGAAAACGGTAATAGAATTTTTACAGGTGACTGTAAACAACGACTGTACGAGATATATGAAAAATAGTTTTTTTAAGAATTTTGTTTATTTGTCTACACCAATGTTCGCCTCCTCAAAATGGCGTCCCCTAGATATTACACTATACTGCTAGTGCTTTTCAGACCTCTGAAAAATTTCTGAAACTCAGTCGTTGGGACAGCTTCTTCATGGGGCCATATCTGACGAATATGGATCTGCGGCATCAGCACAATTCTGTTTTTGGCCAGAAACCTGCGAACAACGAACAAACTGCGGCCAGCTGCGTTACAGAGGATCAAAAGGAATGGACTGTTTCGCACTAGATCCGGAATTTTTCTGATCACTCCACGCAATTAGCGTTGACTTTGTAGATATTAAGGCTTGTTTATCGACCCTTGGCCAGAAGTCATCGTGCACTTTGCTGTTAAAATCGGAGGACACAGTGAGCACAAAATTCACTTTTGACCTCACCTGTCTAGTTTTCTTTTTTTCGCCCACTGCGATCCACAGCGTTCCCACTACGACAACAAAGCCTTTGTTTCGACGTCAAATCCGTAAAAACATCTTTAATTAGCTGTTATGATACGTTACAGTAGCTCGACGTTGTTCGTGACTTGATCTAGCGCCTTCTGAAGACCAATTCGCGTATGTTTTGGTTCGAAATTCAACAGTTTGGGAAGAATTTCTGCTTTTGCGGGTTTTATTCACATATCCTTGGAAAAACGTAAGAAATAAAGCATCTGATATGTCGAGATCGTTATCGAATTCTCGGGTTGTCTTCCCCTATTGTTCCTTCTCATTGCCTTTACTTTTTCCTCTGTTTCATCGTGGTACTGGATCATCGAGAGCGATCGTCGTCTTCACTCTTTTCTTCGAAACCCTTATGCGACTCGTAACGCCTTATTTTACTCACAAAAGACTCACTAAAAACGATATTTAGCACTTCTAAAATTGAAGAGCACCTTATTTCGTTCTTATAATAAAATTTAATAGAAACGGTTTGAGCCATTTTTATACAAAGGAGATGGTCGCCAACACTGCTAAAAGGCGTGTAACCATTTTAACAGCTGGTATCAGATCAAATATCCGATGTGGTTATCACCGTAAATACACATTTCATGCATTTTTACCCGCACAGTGGTAATCATATGAATATGCAAGTAGCAAATTACAAAATTATCATTACATTTGAACAAACTTCATCAGGCAGTGAACATTTTGCCCCCTTAACGTTGACTTACCAATTTTCTCTGAATAATAGAGATAACACTGAACTATTACTACTACTGGACCTACGGCATTCATACCGAGCGGGGGTCGTCAGAAAAAAACTGGAATCGAATTCACGAGGACAGCCGATGAATCTCAGTCAAGCCATCCAGATTTAACTCCGTCTGAACAGGCTTTGGACTGCTCAACGTACCGCCCGGCCGCCGTGTCATCCTCAACCCACAGGCGTCACTGGGTGCGCATATGGAGGGGCATGTGGTCAGCACACCGCTCTCCCGGCCGTATGTCAGTTTACGAAACCGGAGCCGCTACTTATCAATCAAGTAGCTCCTCAGTTTGCCTCACAAGAGCTGAGTGCACCCCTCTTGCCAAAAGCTCTGGGCAGAACGGATGGGCACCCATTCAAGTGCTAACTCAGCCGGACAGCGCTTAACTTAGGTGATCTGACGAGGACCGTTGTTACCACTGAGGCAAGGCCGTTGGCCGTCCAGATTTCTGTTTGCCGTTATTTACTAACGGTGAATGCCACGACGGTTAGTTTGAAGAATATGGTCGATTATGTTCTGTATTATTGCCCCATGAGAAGACCGTCTCGCGAGTGGCACGACTTCGAACCTTTACTTTCTTCCGTCTTCCTCATTTTCCTTCATGATTTCAGTGAGTTAAATAGGAGTCTCTGGATGGATATCTTCTTCATCAAGTAATTTTTTTAAAGTTTAAGCTGTAGCGGGAAGTACATGTTAGGTTCTGTTCGTGATTTCCCAAAGTCAAATTGTGTGCTTTGAGTCGAACAGCTTTCTATAATTCCCTTCATTTTTATGGACTTCCTTATATAAAAAAAAACTTCGTGTCAGATTAAACACATGTAAAAGGCGGGAACTGGAATTAGGGAGCATTGCCTTTCACGGACAAGTCCTTATGGAGCTACCCGAGTGTAACTCACCTGCCCTCATAGATTCACTTTCGTCAGTGACTCACTTCCTATCTTCCTACCAGGGAAGACGTGTCGCGAATCGTGCAGGAGTAACTCAGCTGCTCACTTACCTCCCCCCCCCCCCCCCCTCCCAGATTTGAGTCCCTGCCCGCACACAGTTTTAATCTGCCAGGATGTTTAATATTAGAGAATTTTTTTATCAATTTATACGCTCTTTGAAAATATTTCTCTTCGTTTAAAATGTCCTCAGTATTACGATGAGTAGAAAATGTAAGTGTAGCGGTAGATCTCAGGCAGTCTGTGCACTCCTTTTGGTAACCATAGAAAGTTCCAGAACAATGTAGACTTAGCAACACTGTTAAACTGCCCAATATAGGAAATCTAACCGAATTTACAAACTGGACAGGTATCACACTTCCCTTTATGCAAGGCAAAGTCTTTTTCAGTTCGCTCTGGGAAGCAGCAAGTATAACAATATGGCCCCAGCTAGTTCAAAAATGGTTCAAATGGCTCTGAGCACTATGGGACTTTACACGTATGGTCATCAGGCCCCTAGAACGTAGAACTACTTAAACCTAACTAACCTAAGGATATCACACAACACCCAGTCATCACGAGGCAGAGAAAGTCCCTAACCCCGCCGGGAATCTAACCCGGAAACCCGGGCGTGGGAAGCGAGAACGCTACCGCACGACCACGAGGAATGTATGTAGTGATAATTCGTTCTACTTCCATAACCTCTGACGAGTCATTACAATTTTTATTACTCTGAATCCACCATCATGGACAGAGGCCATTTCAGCACCTTGCTCTACAAAGTTTGCAAAATCAGCCGCGCAGCGTCTTAATGATTACCAAAGAACTTCTTCCACCCATCAGTGCAATGATTAGCGACGCAATCATCGCGTCGCACAGAACAGGCCCACACCAATATGTTCCATCTGTGGATGGAACTGCAGCAAGAGAGCTGCCGCCTTCCCAAAAATGCCACCAGGAACGCACGGAGGAGAAAATAGACTGTGCGGCGGCAGGTAAACAATCAAAATGGGTATGTCGTTATGAAAATTCACTTACATTGTCTGTGCTGCTTTACATCTACTTTTGCCGTTTACAAAAGACTGCAAACTATTTTTGCGGTCAGCCAAATAACGATGGAGAACATACTGACCGTAAATTCCAGTCTGCTAATCCAAACTATATTGGTGCTCACTGAAAGAAAATGTTCCTAACGGCTATTTATTGAGCGGGATCAAGAAGTATGACTATAAATAAAAGTTTAGAGTTTTAACCGATTAACATTGTCTGTAAAAGTTCACATGAACAAAATACACTACTGGTCATTAAAATACCTTTACACACAGCTGGCTGGAATCGCACATAACAGACAGACTGCAAAAGGGTGTGCTGAATCATTCAAAAAACGTCTGATGAGTTGAGAATTTTACTGACTATTTAGATATCAAAAGATCAAGTTGAGGTGGCACTTTTTTTAAGTATTGGTTTTTAAATGTTATGAATAGTTGGAGTTAGTACACGTCTGGCCATTAAAATTGCTACACCAAGAAGAAATGCAGACGTTGAACGGGTATTCATTGGACAAATATATTATACTAGAACTAACATGTGATTACATTTTCACGCAATTTGGATGCATAGATCCAGAGAAATCAGTACCCAGAACAACTACCTCTGGCCGTAATAACAGCCTTCATACGTCTGGGCATTGAGTCAAACAGAGTTTGGTGCAACCCCCCATGAAGCTTCAACACGATAACACAGTTAATCCAGAGAAGTGACTGGCGTATTGTTACGAGCCAGTTGCTCGGCCAACATTGACCAGACGTTTTCAATTGGTGAGAGATCTGGAGTCTGTGCTGGCCAGGGCAGCAGTCGAACATTTTCTGTATCCAGAAAGGCCCGTACAGGACCTGCAACATGCGGTCGTGCATTATCCTGTTGAAATGTAAGGTTTTGCAGGGATCAAATGAAGGGTAGAGCCACGGGACGCAAAACATCTGAAATGTAACGTCTACTGTTCAAAGTGCCGTCAGTGCGAGCAAGAGGTGACCGAGACGTGTAACCAATGGCACCCCATACCATCACGCCGGGTGACACGCCAGTATGACGATGACGAATACACGCTTCCAATGTGCGTTCACCACGATGTCACCAAACACGGATGCAACCATCATGATGCTGTAAACAGAACCTGGATTCATCGGAAAAAATGACGTTTCGCCATTCGAGCCGCAAAATGATTCAAATGGCTCTGAGCACTATGGGACTTAACAATTGAGGTCATCAGTCCCCTACAACTTAGAACTACTTAAACCCAACTAACCTAAGGACATCACACACATCCATGCCCGAGGCAGGGTCCGAACCTGCGACCGTAGCAGTCGCATGGTTCCGGACTGAAGGGCCTAGAACCGCTCGGCCACTGCGGTCGGCGCCATTCGACCCCCAGGTTCGTCGTTGAGTACACCATCGCAGGCGCTCCTGTCTGTGATGCAGCGTCAGGAGTAACCGCAGCATGGTCTCCGATTAAAGATAGTCCATGCTGCTCCAAACGTCGTCGAACTATTCGTGCAGATGGTTGTTGTCTTGCAAACGTCCCCATCTGTTGACTCAGGGATCGAGACGTGGCTGCACGATCCATTACAGCCATATGGATAAGATGCCTGTCATCTCGACTGGTGAACCCACAGATTCCATACTGTGCTAACAGTCATTGGATCACGACCAACGCGAGCAGCAATGTCGCGATACGATAAACCGCAATCGCGATAGGCTACAATCGTACCTTTATCAAAGTCGGAAACGTGATGGTATGCATTTCTCCTCCTTACACGAGGTATCACAGCAACGTTTCACCAGGCAACGCCGATCAACTGCTGTTTGTGTATGAGTAATCGGTTGGAAACTTTCCTCATGTCAGCACGTTGTAGGTGTCGCCACCGGCACCAACCTTTTGCGAATGATCTGAAAAGCTGATGATTTGCATATCAAAGCATCTTCTTTCTGTCTCTTAAATTTCGCGTCTGTAACACAATTAATAGTTCACTTGAAAACTCAACGGGAAGTTCCAGTAAAATGGTCTACCTCCCTGACATCTAATCACCAAAAGCTAATTACTCACCTTACAAGTGTAAAAAACTCTCTTCACTTGCTATTCGATTTTGTCACCCTTACGGCACACAAACAGTTACTTCCGTGAAATCTCAGGGATCCAGGATGGTGTACGGTCCTCGTGTGTTCAGTTCCTAGATTTGCCTAAAGCTATTTTGGTAGCTGCCCGGTTCTGAAATCATACGAGGCACAGCGCACACAGGCATTTGACTGATCGGACAGGTTGATGTTTCGGAGCGAAGTGTCTCTTCCCCACTGCCTCTCCGGCCGTATGGGCGCAGCGGACCGCCAGACGGAACATCTGGTGTCGACCACTGTAAGCACTGGTAATAGTATCTAAATAAACCCTTTCTCAGACATGTGTTACTTAATATCTCTATCGTTTAACAATTAACAATCTTCTTAATTTTTAGATACGCAGTGTTAAAAGTGCTTAACGCACTGAAAAAAATTTAGCTCGACTGCATTAAAACTTTTCTGCCTAGAATTTTTAGGACGGAAACGACAGCACAAGATGACCTCTGAACTGTCCCTTTAAGGTTCCTCTTATTTCTAGTTGTTTAGAATACATTCTTGAAAATAAGTGCAGCTGTATTGTAGCACTATTGTATTCGAGTGCTGAAATGGGAACTTTCTAGTACAATTACAAACGATACTTAATCTGTCATGAACAAGGACATTTTCTTTCCAAATTTGGTTTGTAGTAAATAACGTGAAAACTAACCGAGGTAGCTTATTGATAACACATATTTGATGTTTTAATACCAAACTGCGACTGCATACGAATTTTCATCTTTCTGTGTCTAACATTTGGCGCCTTCAGATTTTCATAAAAACGCCGAGTTTGACCGATATAATGCTCTGACCAAGTTGCATACATTTGCATATTCTGAACAGCTTTATAGTTTTATTATTTAGACCCAATTATTTTTTCTTAAGATCGTATTTTTTGCCTAATATATTCAGTTCATCTGTCTGAGGCTTTAAAATTTTAACATTAATTTACTTATGATACATTGACGAAGTTTGGGAAAGCTGTTTTAATTTTTAATTTCAGTATTAATTTATAGTGCAGTCCTTTGCATGTCAATCACAGGCGCATTTTGATGACGTGGCGCTGGTAGCAGTATACTGGGATAAGCCTCCAGCACACCTGCCCGCCTCTGTACCTCTTACACTGATACAGCGCTTGTTTCGCCTCAAGACGACGCCCAGCGAGACTAAATGGAGAATGTGCTATGTGTCCATTGCCATTCAAGAAGGTACAATGTAACATGTACATAGCATTTCTAATTTATATGGTATTACCAACAAAAGGCATTTCATATCCCTTATTGAAAGTAGACACAGAAACATAGGGAGGCTCCACCGTATAGCACAAGGCGAGCTCGTTAGGCGGGACTGCAAGTAATTACTGAAGCAAATAATCAATATTACGACAGCAGGGAAAACCGTGTGAAAACTGAGACTAGGTGACGATTAACTGAAAGCGTTAGTTCAATGCTCTTTCTTAGATAAAACAATTTTGCAGTCCGACATTGCAACATACTTCAGCACTATACAAGGCATCATCAATATTGTTGAAAAGATCCCTTACAGGGGACGAATTAGTAATAGAAATGACTGTTGCTGCGAAGTTACTACCATCAGGAGATTTACTGAAATTGTAATTCTGAACGGTCAGAAGGTAACAAAACCGTCTCCAGTTTGTTTGTGACATTTAGATCGCAGCAGCTCCCACGGTTTTTATTCATGGAGTTCAGCTTTCACAGTTTCTTTATTCATGGAGTTCGCTGTCCACTGGGCGTGTATGTACCCTCTGTTTTACAATGGTATAATTATTTGCGATATCGACATGGCAGCAAACAGTGCAGAAAAAACACAAAATTTGCGTACTGTGCAGGGCAACAGAGAAGTGATGTCTGTAAGAGGACCTATCAACGAACCTGTACTCAGTGTACCAATAGTCACAGTGCCTACTCTCGAACCTGCCACATGTATCTTAAACACAAGGAAATTAATAAAATTATGTCTGTCAATAATATTACCTTCCGAGAAGCAGCAGTTGTGTTTGAAAACAGGCCTTATGCGAATGCAATTACTTCACCCCAAAACAGGGTACAAAATTCCCGCACCTACTGGCCCAACAGAGACTCAGTGCAACTAATCAGCACCATCACTTACGATCCGTCATGACGCCAGGACGTCAGGAATGGTGGCTCCCATGGATTCACCAATACCTCCTTTCAACACTGCATGTCCAATTATACCGCCTGAAACGCGTTAATAATGTAGAAAATAGAGGACTCCATCAAAGCATGGATCTGCATGATCAATTGTACCAACCAGAACTCTGCCTTCCTCTTGCTGCAATGGGTCCCAACCCATGCTCACCACAATTTCACTACAGAGTGATGTTGGGAAATACCTCACTAACAACATTTTGCCTGTAATTAAGGCAGTGGTGAATGATGCATCGAGCCATCAGGCTATTAACGGGCCCTCTCCAGCGCCACAAACATATTCAATCCAGGTGTCAATCCACAATATGTTGATCCCTGTCCTTTAAATTCATCCAGTGGATTTCAATATTGCTCAAAGTAAACAAACAGATCCTTCGACATTTCCGCTCAGAACTCAAGTAGACATTAGTGCAAACCTCGAAACATGATTAATACCAAACGAACCGTTCGCACTCCCAGGCTACACTGTCATTAGAGAACACAGAGATGATGTCTTGAGCAATCCACCGTTGTTGATAAAGCTAGCTACCACTTTTCTGCTGTCAATACTTACACTCGGCATGACCCATTCCAAATGGTGGGTACCCGTATGCGGATCAAGGATATCCAGCTGGATTTGATCTCAGCATAAAAAGGCACTAACGACAGACTTTCCAAACAACATTTAACAACACTCAATGCCTCCCATGGAAAACATCTTCAGCAACTGGCCCTTTAACGGTCACTATGCATTGTGGGGCTGCACAAACGCCAATGTGGAATGGGAAACGAATGCAAGTGGATGTACCAGATTGGGAAAACATGATAGAACCAAATGATGGCCCACCTGCAAGAATATTTCGACCAAATGAAGCCCGAGCGCTCGTGGACTTGGGCATACCATTCCATGCACTATGTATCGAAACAACATGGAAAGTTATACAGGATACTTTAGTTTCGGATCACTTGCCGTTTCAAATTATAATAAACGCACAACCTAGAGAAACTGTGAACTAATCAATCAGTCGGAAATGGAACACAAACAAAGCCAATTAGAACCTATAAGGAACACTACTGGAGGATGAACTGGAATCGATCATCGAAACTGGGATTTCCGAAAAAGATTATGAGGTCTTGCTATCGCTTATCAGTGAAGCAATGGAAGTGTCAATACCTCAAAAATCTCTCTGATGATACAAACATTGTTGGTCTGAAGGAAGCCTAGGCTGCAGCCAGGAAAATATTCAAGCTTCAAAAAAGAAAATGGTAGCACTATTTCTGCCCTGCACTCTGAAAATAAATTCAATTACCAGGATCTTAGGAATGGGTACCCCACCTGGTCCGGATTATAATGGCTACCCAATAGTACCACACATCCCACACAAAGAGAAACTGCTGCTACTCAGAATTTACAGTAATGTATGGACACAAAAATCTGGTTAAAAACATTTCGTGTTTTGCCCATCCACAAATCGGGAAAAAAGATGCTAAGAACCCTAGTCGTACCGGCCTATCACCTTACCACCATTTTCGGTGAAGGTAAAGGAAATGATTATCAAGCAATGCTTCGACTGGCGGCGTTGAAACAAGAAACTATTACCAGAGAAACAACTTGGATTTCGAAAAGGAAAACGGAAAACTGAAGCCCTTTTACAAGTCGCTACTGACATATAGCTATATTTCTCTCAGAATAATTATATGATTGTAGTGCTTATAGACTTGACTAATTCATACAACGTCTTATTGACAATCTAAGGGAAACAAAACTGAAGAAACTCCAGTTTCAAAAACCACTCGTACATAACGTTGGGGGATTTCTGAGCAATAGGGAGATACTAATTTTGCAACACGGAACTGTACTGGAACCACGAGCACGCAGGGATCTGTCTGGGTTATTATTCAGTGTCGATATTGCAGAACTTCATGACATCTTTGCCAGTGAGATTCAGATATTACAGTACGCAGACGATGCATGCATATATTCCGAAGCCAGTACTCTTCACTCCTGGCGTCCAAAAATGCACGCAGTGATAGGTGTCATGTATAATTTTGGTATATGAATTTTTGTTTCTTAAACGAGTGTGAGTGAGCAGCGATATTGTAAGCTATATCACACAAGTTAAGTAAGTATTTCTGAGATGCGCGAGAGCGCAGTGAAGTGATCAATGGATAGCTTTGGTAGAGAGTGATGTCGCAGTTCAACTGCGTTAGAGTTAGGCTGACAATGAAAAACAGTGTTAGAGTGAGGAAACTATGGCAATGTTATGATTCAAATTTAATGTTTAAATTTATCATTTTGTTCATTCAACTTAATTATGAAAACGATTTGTGAAGGTGAAAATCTAATGCAATGTCAGGTATATACAATAATGGTGTTACTTCTTTTTCACTATTGCTGCGCCATCGAACTATCTTGGCTATTGTACTGAAAGTTGTTAGATTTGAGAGCTAAGAAAGATGTTGCGAAGTTCATTAAATTTAAAAACTGTCACGAACACTTTTCTCAGTATACAAAAAAAATAGTGTTGTTATTTTATGCGCATATTCCATTTTCTTACCAACCTTTCTCTTGCAATTCTTTTTAATGAATCATCCAACCAAGTATGTTCGATAGACTGTTAGATTTGCAATTAACAGAGACTTCACTAGACCTCTCGAGTGTCTCTGTGTAGATACAGTAATTTGTAGCTTTACCATAGCGGCGCGGAAGACAGTGCAGTACTGCAACGTGTTGTCCAGATTTGCGCAGAATAGAGGTAAGGAGAAAATATTATGATTATTTTTTTATTTATTCAATCAGTTCCAACTTATGTTATTCAGACACAGTTTTGTGATGAAATTTGCAAAGTCAATTACTCTAGGTTTGATGTACAAGTTAATTATTCAGGCAGTTTGTACTGTTCAAATTTATTGCAGTCAGAGTGCTAACTTTTACAGTATGAAATTCTTCCCAGTTCATCTTTGCCTTCACAATACAACAGTTCATTTATTATTATATCCCAGAACTCACAATCAGAAACAGTATACTTCAGGTTGATATTTTTATTTATTCAGATAACTTTCAACAGCTTTCATACGTCTGCATGAGTGGTTTAAAGAAAGCGACCTCGAAATCTCTGACAGCAAATCCACGCTTATGAGCTCTGCTTGCCATAGCATTCCACTTACCCGAACAATGAGTCAGGCTCCTATTGCAGTCTGGTACACACTTCGAAAGGGCAAATTACGGATTCACGTTATTCTGTGTTTTCTTAGTAGTTATTAAACTTCGTGCGTATTATTTTCTCTATTTAATAGGTTTATTCTCATATTCTTGTATCTGCGATATGTTGTAGCTGCAATGTATTGTCAGGTAGTCTGTGGCGCAATTTTCATTTCTGCTGAACAGCAAACTTCACGTCTCATAAGGCATCAGCCTCCATTGGTGATAAGTTAGGAGGTTAGCAAGTAGCATATCTAGGTTTCTGCCTGTGCTTCTATAGTCAATTCTTAAGTCAGCTATACTGGGATAGGTAAAGTGTTTGCATGCTCTGTGCGGACACAGGAGGAGGAGTTCCCGAAGAGTTGAATATACTTTTGGCTTTGCTTAGTCGTCTTCAGGCACTACACGAAGGAAGCAACTACTCGGGCAGAAGAGTACTTGTGGAGTGAACATAGGAGTCTCTAAGGCTAGACGATAGTGTGAGGTTCGCTGATGAACACTACTCAGAAGACTCGTAGATAGCGAAATCAGACCGCGTTCAGAATAGAGACACCTCGACTATCAAATTTCTATCAGTAAACTGGGACCGAGGTCTGGCAGAAACCTTTAACAAATAAAAATAATAATATATAATAATAATATATTATAATAATATGTAAAATAATAATTAATGTAGTTTGTTTTTTTGATAACTGATTGAGGTGAATATAATAATATGTAATAATAATAATTATTATTATTGTTTGTTTGTTTGGATAAGTGATTGAGAGATTAAAATTTACGCCGTGAATTACGCTCAAATTATTCTGAGGACCGAGGGCTGGCAGAAACCTTTAACAAATAAAAATAATAATATATTATAATAATATGTAAAATAATAATTAATGTTGTTTGTTTTTTGGATAACTGATTGAGGTGAATATAATAATATGTAATAATAATAATTATTATTATTGTTTGTTTGTTTGGATAAGTAATTGAGAGATTAAAATTTACGCCGTGAATTTATCGAGCTTCGCACGTCCGAAGATGTACGGTACATAGCCAGGGCTCATTATGTATTTTTTTGTAGACAAAGTCTCATATCTGACCTCAGCTTCAATCATGACAATGGAGTGACTAAAATTACTAAAACAAAGAAACTCATACGATTAAATAAAACATATATTCATTTTAACGTATACATTGCGATGTAAATGACACTTAAGCAAAATTTTATCTAAATAATTGCAGATAATTCACAAATGAGAGCGACTTATTAATTCTGCGCCTCTTTCCTGCAAATAAATATCAAATGGCTAACTGAGGAGACACAAAATATTACGTCCTTCTAGGACAACGAATGACATAAGAGCGTTGATGCCTACTGGTTGTGACAAAAGAGCAGTGTTAATTGCTTTATTTTGCATTCTCTTGTCTTAATAAATCGATACATATAATCTGTTGTTGTTGTTGTGGTCTTCAGTCCTGAGACTGGTTTGATGCAGCTCTCCATGCTACTCTATCCTGTGCAAGCTTCTTCATCTCCCAGTACATACTGCAACCTACATCCTTCTGAATCTGTTTAGTGTATTCATCTCTTGGTCTCCCTCTACGATTTTTACCCTCCACACTGCCCTCCAATGCTAAATTTGTGATCCCTTGATGCCTCAAAACATGTCCTACCAACCGGTCCTTTCTTTTTGTCAAGTTGTGCCACAAACTCCTCTTCTCCCCAATTCTATTCAATACCTCCTCATTAGTTATGTGATCTACCCATCTAATCTTCAGCATTCTTCTGTAGCACCACATTTCGAAAGCTTCTATTCTCTTCTTGTCCAAACTATTTATCATCCATGTTTCACTTCCATACATGGCTACACTCCATACAAATACTTTCAGAAACGACTTCCTGACACTTAAATCTATACTCGATGTTAACAAATTTCTCTTCTTCAGAAACGCTTTCCTTGCCATTGCCAGTCTACATTTTATATCCTCTCTACTTCGACCATCATCAGTTATTTTACTCCCTAAATAGCAAAACTCCTTCACTACTTTAAGTTTTGCATTTGTTAATGTTCATCTTATATCCTCCTTTCAAGACACTATCCATTCCATTCAACTGCTCTTCCAAGTCCTTTGCTGTCTCTGACAGAATTACAATGTCATCGGCGAACCTCGAAGTTTTTATTTCTTCTCCATGAATTTTAATACCTACTCCAAATTTTTCTTTTGTTTCCTTTACTGCTTGCTCAATATACAGATTGAATAACATCGGGGAGAGGCTACAACCCTGTCTCACTCCCTTCCCAACCACTGCTTCCCTTTCATGCCCCTCGACTCTTATAACTGCCATCTGGTTTCTGTACAAATTGTAAATATCCTTACGCTCCCTGTATTTTACCCCTGCCACCTTTAGAAAGAGAGTTTTCCAGTCAACATTGTCAAAAGCTTTCTCTAAGTCTACAAATGCTAGAAACGTAGGTTTGCCTTTTCTTAATCTTCCTTGTAAGATAAGTCGTAAGGTTAGTATTGCCTCACGTGTTCCAACATTTCTGTGGAATCCAACTGATCTTCCCTGAGGTCCGCTTCTACCAGTTTTTCCATTCGTCTGTAAAGAATTCGCGTTAGTATTTTGCAGCTGTGATTTATTAAACAGATAGTTCGGTAATTTTCACATCTGTCAACACTTGCTTTCTTTGGGATAGGAATTATTATATTGTTCTTGAAGTCTGAGGGTATTTCACCTGTCTCATACATCTTGCTCACCAAATGGTAGAGTTATCTCCGATTTCGTCTTCATCTACATCCTCTTCCATTTCCATAATATTGTCCTCAAGTACATCGCCCCTGTATAAACTCTCTATATACTCCTTCCACCTTTCCGCCTTCCCTTCTTTGCTTAGAACTGGGTTTCCATCTGAGCTCTTGATGTTCATACAAGTAGTTCACTTCTCTCCAAAGGTCTCTTTAATTTTCCTGTAGGCAATATCTATCTTACCCATAGTGAGATAAGTCTCTACATCCTTACATTTGTCCTCTAGCCACCCCTGCTTAGCCATTTTGCACTTCCTGTCGATCTCATTTTTGAGACGTTTGTATTCCTTCTTGCCTGCTTCATTTACTGCATTTTTATATTTTCTCCTTTCATCAATTAAATTCAATATTTTTTCTGTTACCCAAGGATTTCTACTAGCCCTCGTCTTTTTACCTACTTCATCCTCTGCTGCCTTTACTACTTCATCCCTCAAAGATACCCATTCTTCTTCTACTGTATTTCTTTCCCCTGTTTCTGTCAATTGTTCCCTTATGCTCTCCCTGAAACTCTGTACAACCTCTGGTTCTTTCAGTTTATCCAGGTCCCATCTCCTTATATTAGTACCTTTTTGTAGTTTGTTCAGTTTTAATCTACAGTTCATAACCAGCAGATTGTGGTCAGAGTCCACATCTGCCCCTTGAAATGTCTTACAATTTAAAACCTGATTCTTAAATCTCTGTCTCTTTCATTATATAATCTATCTGATACCTTTTAGTATCTCCAGGATTCTTCCATGTATACAACCTTCTTTTATGATTCTTGAACCAAGTATTAGCTATGATTAAGTTACGCTCTGTGCAAAATTCTACCAGACGGCTTCCTCTTTCATTTCTTACCCCCAATACATATTCACCTACTATGTTTCCTTCTCTCTCTTTTCCTACTGACGAATTCCAGTCACCCATGACTATTAAATTTTCGTCTCCCTTCACTACCTGAATAATTTCTTTTGTCTCATCATCTGCAGAGCTAGTTGGCATATAAAGTTGTACTAATCTAGTAGGTGTGGGCTTTGTGTCTATCTTGGCCACAATAATGAGTTCACTATGCTGTTTGTAGTAGCTTACCCGCACTCCTATTTTGTATTCACTATTAAACCTACTCCTGCATTACTCCTATTTGATTTTGTATTTATAACCCTGTATTCACCTGACCAAAAGTCTTGTTCCTCTTGCCACCGAACTTCACTAATTCCCACTATATCTAACATTAACCTATCCATTTCCCTTTTTTAATTTTCTAACCTACCTGCCCGATTTAGGGATCTTACATTCCACGCTCCGATCCGTAGGACGGCAGTTTTCTTTCTCCTGATAACGACGTCCTCTTGAGTAGTCCCCGCCCAGAGATCCGAATGGGGGACTATTTTACCTCCGGAATATTTTACCCAAGAGGACGACATCATCATTTAATCATACAGTAAAGCTGCATACCCTCGGGAAAAATTGCGGCTGTAGTTTGCCCTTGTTTTCAGCCGTTCGCAGTACCAGCACAGCAAGGCCGTTTTGGTTAATGTTACAAGGCCAGATCAGTCAATCATCCAGACTGTTGCCCCTGCAACTACTGAAAAGGCTGCTGCCCTCTTCAGGAACCAAACGTTTGTCTGGCCTCTCAACAGATACCCCTCCGTTGTGGTTGCACCTACGGTACGGCCATCTGTATCGCTGAGGCACGCAAGCCTCCCCTCCAACGGCAAGGTCCATGGTTCATGGGGGGGGGGGGGGACATATAATCTAAGTTAACTAAATTAAATATTGTCTGGCTCCAGTGCAAATGGTTCCTTAAATACCCGAAGTAGGAAACTCTGCGTGATTTAGCGATTCATGGCACTTATATCGAAAAGACAGATTAGGCGGCATGGGAATGGGTGTGTTCATTGCAGTTGCCAAAAATTTTCTCTCTGCTGAGATTTTATTTGAGTATGACAGTGACGTTATAGCATATAACAGGTCTAGGTGAAATAAAATTGTTGCATAATTTTACCGGCCACCCGAGTCCGCTGTGACGGTTTTAGGGACACTGACAGAAAGTTTGTGGTCATTAGTGTGGAAATGCAAATCTTGCAGTATTATTCTGGGATGACTGTAACCGACCGAGAATAGACTGGGACGTCTATGAATTCATTGTAGGGGGTACACGCAGAGTCTTGGGAAGTACGTTTTTCGAAACCTGTCTCGAACAACTATAGTAGTTCAACAACCTAAACGCAATGGAAATATTTTAGACCTTGTAGCTATAAACAGGATATACCTAATATACGATGTCAGTGTAGAGAGAGGGATTAGAGGGCCATAATGTGATCACATCGTCTTTGGTTATGAAAGTTGATAAAGCAGTCGAGAAGACTAGAATAGTCCTTCCGCTAGAAAGAGCTGCTAGACAATTCTTAGCATCCCACTTAGACAGTGAATTGACATCTTTTAGTTTCAATATGATGCACTTAGAGGAATTATGGGCAAAGTTTAAACGGACTGTAAATCATACTATAATGAATTACATGCAAAGTAAGTGGACTAAGGACAGACAAGACCCACCGTGTTTTAACAAAGAAATTCGAAAAATGCTGAAGAAGTAAAGGCTGTTGCACTCTCTGTTCAAGAGAGAACGGATAAATGACGACAGTTAAAAATTAATAGAATTTCGTGAATCTGTAAGAAGAACGATGTGCTAAGCTTACAACAACTACCACTTCAACAACAGATCTTGCAGAGAACAGAAGAAAATTCTTGACCTACGTAAAATCGCTAACTGTCTTTAATGCTTCTATCCAGTCATTCGTTAACCAACCTGGCGTGGCAATAGAAGATAGCAAAATAAAAGCCAAATTTATAAATTTCGCAATTAAGAAATCGTTCTCGCAAGAGAATCGTACAAACTTACAGGCTTTTGACAATCGCGCAGACTGCCGTGTGGAGGACGTAATAAAAAGCATCACTGGAGTAGAGGAACAAATGAACGAGTTGAGAACAAACAATGCGTCAGGTCCTGATGGAATAAGAGTTCAGTTTTACAAAGAGTACCCTACAGTACTGGACCCCTTCTTCGCTTTCATTTATCGGCAATCTCTCGCCGAGTGCGAAGTCCCAAGCGAATGGAAAAAAGCACAGGTGAGTCCTGTATATAAGAACGGTCGAAGAAAGGGCTCTTAAAATTACAGAGAAATATTTTTAACATCGGTTTGCTGCAGTATCCTTGAACATATGTCCGGTTAGAATATAATAAATTACCTTGAGAGGGAAAAGCTTCTGTCCATAAATCAGCACGTTCTCAGAAAGCATCTCGCGTGCGAAACTCAGCTCTCCCTTTTCTCACATTACATCCTGCAAACCATGGATGAAGAGCAACGGGCCGTGTCCGTATTCCTAGATTTCCCTGAGGCATCTAACACGGTGCCACACTGCCAACTGTCAGCGAAGGTACAAGCTTACGGAATAGGCTCCCAGATACGTGTGTCTCTCGGAGACTACTTACGTAACAGAAGTCAGTATGTTGTCCGCCACGGCGAGTGTTCGTCAGAGACAAGAGGCCGCCAGAAGTGCCCCCGGGAACTGTGACAGGACCGGCTATTTTCTATATGCCTAAATGATCTGGCGAAAAGAGTAAGCAGCTGTTCGCTTATGTTGCTATGGTGTGTGGGAAGGCGTTGTCGTTTAGTGACAGTTGGATGATACAAGACGACTTAGACAAAACTTCTAATTGGTGTGATGAATGGCAGCTAACTATAAATGTGGAGAAATGTCAGTTAATGCAGATGAGTAGGAAAAACGAACCCATAATCTTCGAATATAGTGTTAATAATGTGCAGTTATACAATGTCACGACGATTAAATATCTAGTCATAACGTTGCAAAGCGATATGTAATGCATTGAGAATGTAAGGATTGCAGTAGGAAAGACGAATGGTCAACTTTGGATTATTGGGAGAATTTTAAGAAAGTGTGGTTCATCTGAATGGGACATCGCATATACACTACTCGCCATTAAAATTGCTACACCACGAAGATGACGTGCTACAGACGCGAAATTTAACCAGCAGGAAGAAGCTATGATATGCAAATGATTAGCTTTTCAGAGCATTCACACTAGGTTGGCGCCGGTGGCGACACCTACAACGTGCTGACATGAGGAAAGTTTCCAACCGATTTCTCATACACAAACAGCAGTTGACAGGCGTTGCCTAGTGAAACGTTGTTGTGATGCCTCGTGTAAGTAGGAGAAATGTGTACCATCACGTTTCCGGCTTTGATAAAGGTCGGATTGTAGCCTATGGCGATTGCGGTTTATCGTATCGCGACGCTACTCCTCGCGTTGGTCGAGATCCAATGACTCTTAGCAGAATATGGAATCGGTGGGTTAACGAGGGTAATACGGAACGCCGTGCTGGATCCCAACGGTCTCGTATCACTAGCAGTCGAGATGACAGGCATCTTATCCGCATTGCTGTAACGGATTGTGCAGCCAAGTCTCGATCCCCGAGTCAACAGATGGGGACGTTGGAAAGACAACAACAATCTGCACGAACAGTTCGACGTCGTTTGCAGCAACATGGAGTATCAGCTCGGAAACCATGGCTGAGGTTACCTTTGACGCTGCATCACACACAGGAGCGCCTGCGATGGTGTACTCAACGACGAACCTGGATGCTCGAATGGCAAAACGTCATTTTTTCGGATGAATCCAGGCTCTGTTTACAGCATCACGATGGTCGTATCGGTGTTTGGAGACATCGCGGTGAACGCACATTGGAAGCATGTAGTCGTCATCGCTATACTGGCATAACACCTGGCGTGATGGTATGGGGTGCCATTGGTTACACGATTCGGTCACCTCTTGTTCGCATTGACGATACTGTGAAGAATGGACGTTATATTTCAGATATGTTACGACCCGTTGCTCTACCCTTCATTCGATTCCTGCGAAACCCTACATTTCAGCAGGATAATGCACGACCGCATGTTGCAGGTCCTGTATGGCCCTTCCTGGATTCAGAAAATGTTCGACTGCTACCCCGGCCAACACATTCTCCAGATATCTCACCAATTGAAAACGGCTGGTCAATGGCGACCGAGCAACTGGCTCGTTACAATAAGCCAGTCACTACTCTTGATGAATTGTGGTATCGTGTTGAAGCTGTATGGGCAGCTGTACCTGTACACCCCATCCTAGCTCTGTTCGACTTAATGCCCAGGCGTATCAAGGCCGTAATTACGGCCAGAGGTGATTGTTCTGGGTACTTATTTCTCAGGATCTATGCACCCAAATTGTGTAAAAATGTAATCACATGTCAATTCTAGTATAATATATTTGTCCAATGAATAGCTGTTTATCAACTGCATTTCTTCTTGGTGTAGCAATTTTAATGGCCAGTAGTGTATTACACTAGTACAACCCATTGTTGAGTATTGTTCGAGTGTTTGGAATCCACATCAGATCGAATTAAAGGAAGACTTCGAAACAATTCCAAGGCGGGCTGCTAAATTTGTTACCTGTACGTTCGGACAACATGCAACTATTACGGAGGTGTTCCGGAAATTCAAACGGGAGTCGCTGGAGGAAGCCACGTTCTTTTCGAGAAGCACTGTTGAGGAAAAGTAACCCTGCATTTGAGGTTGACTGCAGAACAAGTCTACTGCCACCATCTTGAATTCCACGTGAGGACCAAGGACAGATTAGGGCTCGTACGGAAGCACACAAACACTCGTTTTTCCTTTGCTCTCTTCGCCAGTGAAAGAGAAAAGGAAATGGCTAGTAGTGGTACAGTGTCCTCCCCCATGCCCCATATGGTGGCTTGCGGAGTATGTATTTATATGTAGATGTTGACGAATTCTACTGGGACAACATACTCTTCCAGTTGTGAAAACAACTCAGTATCTTGGAATGGTTATCGGTGATAATATGAGCTCCTCACATCCGACGTATCAGTACCATATGTAAAAAAGCCTGCGAAGTATGGTGGGGATATGATCGACGGACAGCAATTTCTTTGTACTGGTCCTTACTAAGGACACATTTCGATTACGGACACCTTTGCTACGGATTAGCATCAGACAGCCAGCTCCAAAGACTCGACCCAGGGCAGGACAAGCCTTGCGTATAGTTACTGTGGCGTTCATGTCAACCCTTACCAAAGCATTACCGATTGAAGCGAATGAACCACTGTTAGAGTTGCGACGAATAATCCTCTGCAAGAAATTCCGCCTACGACTGTATTTAGACGAATATCAGAACATGAACCACTTGACGAAAAAAATACTGGAGTTAACATCCTACTCTGCATGCGGAATGTATTGTGTAAATAAGGAACTTCCATCAGTGGCAGCTGAATATATGGAGATGAGGGCAATAAGGCACTAAGTGTGGAAAGAAGTCTTCTCCCGCATTACAACAGGCCATATGAAACGTCCTCTCTGCAGATTGATGTCAGGACCAGTTTCACATGACAAAGCCAGGACGCAAGTAATACTATCAAGATGTGTGCGTGGTGTGTACATATTGGTCCAAGCCTAGTGAAGTGGTCGGCAGTGCTTGTTGGGAACACCGAAACGAACAACAAGGGCGAAACAAGCTGGGCACACACTCCGTTATTATGACAGCTGAGCAGACTGCCATTCTGAAAGCCCTACTATTCGCACAGACTTCCACAGCAGACACAATTATCGTCACGTCTCGCATTATGTCAGCCCTGAAATTGATTAGAAACCATTATAATAGTTGTACCAACGCAATAGTTGCTGTAATTGTCAACGTTTTTCTTTTCGAGTGCAGAGTAACTGTCGCAATATCGTGATCGAATGGATGAAAGGGCAGTGTGGGATATCTCGAAATGATTTAGTAGATGCTATAGTGAAGCAGGCATTTTTACATGGAGCTGTTGAATACGATAATCTCTCTCTCGTTGTTTTTGTTGTGGTCTTCAGTACTGATACTGGTTTGATGTAGCTCTCCATGCTACTCTATCCTATGCAAGCTTCTTCATCTCCCAGTACCTACTGCAACCTACATCCTTCTAAATCTGCTTAGTGTATTCATCTCTTGGTCTCCCCCTACAATTTTTACCCTCCACGCTGCCCTCCAATGCTAAATTTGTGATCCCTTGATGCCTCAAAACATGTCCTACCAACCGGTCCCTTCTTTTTGTCAAGTTGTGCCACAAACTCCTCTTCTCCCCAATTCTATTCAATACCTCCTCGTTAGACATGTGATCTACCCATCTAAGCTTGAGCATTCTTCTGTAGCACCACATTTCGAAAGCCTCTATTCTCTTCTTGTCCAAACTATTTATCGTCCATGTTTCACTTCCATACATAGCTACACTCCATACAAATACTTTCAGAAACGCCTTCCTGACACTTAAAACTATACTCGATGTTAACAAATTTCTCTTCTTCAGAAGCGCTTTCCTTGCCATTGCCAGTCTACATTTTATATCCTCTCTACTTCGACCATCATCAGTTATTTTACTCCCCCAATAGCTAAACTCCTTTACTACTTTAAGTGTCCCATTTCCTAATCTAATTCCCTCAGCATCAACCGATTTAATTTGACTACATTCCATTATCTTCGTTTTGCTTTTGTTGATGTTCATCTTATACCCTCATTTAAAGACACTGTCCATTCCGTTCAACTCTCTTCCAAGTCCTTTGCTGTCTCTGACAGAATTACAATGTCATCAGCGAACCTCAAAGTTTTATTTCTTCTCCATGAATTTTAATACCTGATCCGAATTTTTCTTTTGTTTCCTTTACTGCTTGCTCAATATACAGATTGAATAACATCGGGGAGAGGCTACAACCCTGGCTCACTCCCTTCCCAACCACTGCTTCCCTTTCATGCCCCTCGACTCTTATAACTACCATCTGGTTTCTATACAAATTGTAAATAGCCTCTCGCTACCTGTATTTCACCCCAGCCACCTTCAGAATTTGAAAGAGAGTATTCGAGTTAACATTGTCAAAAGCTTTCTCTAAGTCTACAAATGCTAGAAACCTATGTTTACCTTTTCTTAATCTTTCTTGTAAGATAAGTCGTAAGGTTCGTATAGCCTCACGTGTTCCAACATTTCTACGGAAACCAAACTGATCTTCCCCGAGATCCGCTTCTACTAGTTTTTCCATTCGTCTGTACAGAATTCGTGTTACTATTTTGCAGCTGTGACTTATTAAACTGATAGTTCGGTAATTTTCACACCTGTCAACAACTGCTTTCTTTGGGATTGCAATTATTATATTCTTCTTGAAGTCTGAGGGTATTTCGCCTGTCTCATACATCTTGCTCACCAAATGGTAGTGTTTTGTCATGACTGGTTCTCCCAAGGCCGTCAGTAGTTCTAATGGAATGTTGTCTGCTCCTGGGGCCTTGTTTCGCTTCAGGTCTTTCAGTGCTCTGTCAAACTCTTCACGCAGTGTCTTATCTCCCATTTCGTCTTCATCTACATCCTCTTCCATTTCCATAATATTGTCCTCAAGTACATCGCCCTTGTATAAACCCTCTATGTACTCCTCCCACTTTTCTGCCTTCCCTTCTTTACTTAGAACTGGGTTTCCATCTGAGCTCTTGATGTTCATACAAGTAGTTCTCTTCTCTCCAAGGGTCTCTTTAATTTTCCTGTAGGCAGTATCTATCTTACCCTAGTGAGATAAGCCTCTAAATCCTTACATTTGTCCTCAAGCCATCCCTGCTTAGCCATTTTGCACTTCCTGTCGATCTCATTTTTGAGACGTTTGTATTCCTTCTTGCCTGCTTCATTTACTGCATTTTTATATTTTCTCCTTTCATCAATTAAATTCAATATTTCTTCTGTTACCCAAGGATTTCTATTAGCCCTCGTCTTTTTACCTACTTGATCGGTTGCTGCCTTCACTACTTCATCCCTCAGAGCTACCCATTCTTCTTCTGTTGTATTCCTTTCCCCCATTCCTGTCAATTGCTCCCTTATGCTCTCCCTGAAACTCTTTATAACCTTTGGTTTAGTCAGTGTATCCAGGTCCCATCTCCTTAAATTAGCACATTTTTGTAGTTTCTTCAATTTTAATCTACAGCTCATAACCAATAAATTGCGATCAGAGTCCACATCTGCCACTGGAAATGTCTTACAATTTAAAACCTGGTTCCTAAATCTCTGTCTTACCATTATATAATCTATCTGATACTTTTTAGTATCTCCAGGGTTCTTACATGTATACCACCTTCTTTTATGATTCTTGAACCAAGTGTTAGCTATGATTAAGTTATGTTCTGTGCAAAATTCTACCAGCTTGCTCTTTCATTTCTTCCCCCTAATTCATATTCACCATCTCTCCCTTTTCCTACTCTCGAATACCAGTCACCCATGACTATTAAATTTTCGTCTCCTTTCACTACCTGAATAATTTCTTTTATCTCATCATATATTTCATCAATTTCTTCATCATTTGCAGAGCTAGTTGGCATATAAACTTGTACTACTGTAGTAGGCATGGTCTTTGTGTCTGTCTTGGCCACAATAACGCGTTCACTATACTGTTTGTAGTAGCTTACCCGTACTCCAGTTTTTTTATTCATTATTAAACCTACTCCTGCATTACCCCTATTTGATTTTGTATTTATAACCCCTGTATTCCCCTACCAAAAGTCTTGTTCCTCCTGCCACCGAACTTCACTAATTCCCACTATATCTAACTTTAACCTATCCATTTCCCTTTTTAAATTTTCTAACCTACCTGCCCGATTGAGGGATCTGACTTTCCACGCTCCGATCCGTAGAATGCCAGTTATCTTTTTCCTGATAACGACGTACGCTTGAGTAGTCCCCTCCCGGAGATCCGAATGGGGGACTATTTTACCTCCGAAATATTTTACCCAAGAGGACGCCATCATCATTTAATCATACAGTAAAGCTGCATGCCCTCGGGAGAAATTACGGCTGTAGTTTGCCCTTGTTTTCAGCCGTTCGCAGTACCAGCACAGCAAGGCCGTTTTGGTTATGTTACAAGGCCAGATCAGTCAATCATCCAGACTGTTGCCCCTGAAACTACTGAAAAGGCTGCTGCCCCTCTTCAGGAACCACACGTTTGTCTGGCCTCTTAACAGATACCCCTCCGTTGTGGTTGCACCTACGGTACGGCCATCTGTATCGCTGAGGCACGCAAGCCTCCCCTCCAACGGCAAGGTCCATGGTTCATGGGGGCAGGACTCTCTCTCACAAATATGAAATCCGAGCTCAGAAAGCAATTGACCTCGGAATGGCTAGAGGAATTGTCGCCGACATCTAAAATCAAAGACAGTCGCTACGCACAGGTTCAGCTCACGATTCCAAGAGAACCACGTGTAATAAGGCACAAACATCAAGAATTGTCATGAAAATTATAGCAGGGCTGAAAATTAGTCATCGAAGTTCGGCCTAAGCGACAACCCTACTGTGTTTGCGCAGTAGAAGGATATTCAAACACATACTTCTACAATGTCCTCTGAACATGTATCACATAAATGTCCTTGCAAGCAGTTTTCGGGCCCTTAGTCATCAGTCCCAAAGCAGCTTACAAGTCTTATTAGCATCCAGGGTGCCAATAACGTATAGGCTGCTGTACTTCGTCAACAGTGCCAACATTAAGATATAGCTCCCACTCTACGCTGTCAATCTAATGCTCTGGTAAGTTTCAGAGCGCCACGAGAAGACCGAAGCTCAATTGACTAACTATGTCCCCACGTGCTACTCTGTAGAATATGGAACGCACAGCTTCTGAACGTATGTCACTGTGTACCTTATACGTGTGTGTGTCTGAATACTGGTCTATCTATAAGTGTGGCTGTATCACACAGCTCTGGTTCTTGTAAAATGTTCTCCTGTTCTGTCTGTGTGGTACTTATAGACCTGCGGAAATATTAGTTCTATTCCCAGCTCTTGAAACAATTTTCACTGGACTTAGAAAGAATATATTATTGTTAATTTAGACGTATTGTCATTAATGCAGACCAAATTGGGAAAATCCGAAACATGTACTAAAGGCGGTTTATCATTTCTTATTGTGTTAGTGGTACGACCTTTATAGTATACTAGCAGTTAGAATCTTGTGCTCCATTTCCGCCTTGTTTTTCGTTTTAGTATACTCTGATTGTAAATCTTGTTTTATGTCGAATGACTCCTTTGTTGATCCTATGGAACATCGTACCAGGGTACTTGATGAATTGTCAAAACCAATTGTAATACATTTCCTGTGTTTGGATGGCTTTATTGTCACATTCCGTGGCCAATAAATTAAAAAAAATGTCTTTTGCTTTGTTCTTCTGAAAAAAATACAAAAAGCAGCAGACTGTCGTCTACTAGAAGAACAGTGGGAAATCTGGTCTCAGCAAATTATACGGACTTCCTGATCATCTCACTGATGTTTTTAGAAACTTGTATATATATTCGAGTTGCTGTATGAAAACTAAAGATGAGAACATCCTTCTTACTAGCGTTCTGACATCTGTCGGAGGAGGATGCATTTGTACAGTGTCTGTGTTTACAGTTCACACACATAACTTTCTTTCAGACATGCACCCATGCATGCAAATTTGCATCAGTTGTACTATTTATTACTGACACGTGAAAATTTCGGCCAGTCTGGCATCGAACACGGATTTCCTCCTTATAGTGAATGGTCACCTTAAACACTTCGGCTGTCCATGCACTCTTCCCATACCGACCCAAACCCCCCAAATGCACACTTGTCCACATTTCCTAAAGCTCTCATTTTGTGATTCCTGCAATAGAGAGGGACATCAGGTGTGATCGTAGTTTTATCGCGTCGAGGTATGTAATACATTTTATTTTATTGTACAGTGTCTGTGTTTACAGTTCCCATTAGCTATAATGTTCCTTCAGGCAATTACTACTGCTCAGACACTGAAAAATACATATATATATCAAACATGTACGGGGGAGCGTTCAATAAGAAATGCAATACTTTTTTTCTCGGCCAATTTCAGTTGAAAAAAAGCAAAATTTTCTATTGGAGATCATCTAATATTCTCACTTCAGTCCCTTAGCCTTAAATATACGTAGCCTTCAAGATGCGGTCTGTAACGAAGGTGCCTTCCGAGGATAGAGCTGTCACTGAGTTCCTTTTTTTGGGAAACCAGAGATTCACAGATATTCAGTGACGCTTACAGAATGTCTACGGATAACCTGAGAGTGAACAAAAGCACAGTGAGTCATCGGGCGAGGCGTCTGTTGTCACTGCAACATCGTTGCGCGAACCTGTCCAGTATCCCATGTGCCTGCCACGTCCACACAGCTGTGCTA
Source organism: Schistocerca gregaria (assembly GCF_023897955.1). Taxonomy (NCBI): domain Eukaryota; kingdom Metazoa; phylum Arthropoda; class Insecta; order Orthoptera; family Acrididae; genus Schistocerca; species Schistocerca gregaria. The sequence continues at coordinate 301,753,269 of NC_064924.1, forward strand.
CCCTCAGGAAAATGAGGAAACAACTTCAGCTTGTTCGTTGGCACGAAAATGCAAACGAACTTCTCCTTCTCCAAGTCAACTTTGGGCCTCACACAAGTCTGTGCACGCGAGAGGATCTCAGGAAACTTCAATGGACTGTTCTTCAACAATGTGTTCAAATGGCTCTGAGCACTATGGGACTTAACTTCTGAGGTCATCAGTCCCATAGGTCTTAGAACTACTTAAACCTAACTTACCTAAGGACATCACACACATCCATGCCCGAGGCAGGATTCGAACCTGAGACCGTAGCGCCTAGAACCGCTCGGCCATTCCGATCGACGACTGTTCTTCCTCATCACCCCTACAGCCCCCATCTCGCACCTTTCGACTTCCATCTGTTTGTCCCAGTGAAGGATACGTTTTACTAGACGTACGTGGACTATGGGGAGATTATTGGTGTATCAAGGGGTTCAGCCCGACGTCGACCAATAGAGTGGTAATTTGCTGGCATGCAGGCCTTCCCAGTAAAGTGCTGAAAAATAGATTTTGTAGCCAAACGAGTGGTGAATAATATGGTTTATTGGAATTCCGAATAAAGCCAACTCGTATTCGGAGAATAAGTGTTACATTACTTGTTGAACACCCCTCGTATTACGTGACAAGACAGGTCAAAACGACGACAGTAACACTGTCTATCCTTGTGCGGGAATACACATGAGTGCGAACGCTAAGAGATGTAAACACTGTGTCATATAAGTTTGAATCGGCGCAAGAGTTGTGGACGAATTGCCAAAGTGGTTATGCCACCGCTCGCGTTAAGGACGAAGTAAATATTCCAGAATTCGAAACCAGAACAGCTTTTAGCATGAGTGACATAAAAGTAGATATCTTCGGCGTTGCGAAACAACTCAAATCACTTAAAAAAGACAAGTCTTCTGGTCCAGATGGTATACCCGTCAGGTTCCTTTCAGAGTATGCAAACACAATAGCGTCGTTCTTAGCACTCATATACAACAGCTCATTTGACGAAAGGTCTGTTCCTAGAGACTGGAAAGTAGTACAGGTCACACCAATATTCAAGAAAGGAAATAGGAGTAACCCATTGAATTACAGACCCATATCACTGGCCTCAGTTTGCAGTAGGATTCTGGAGCATATACTGTACTCGGACGTTATGAATCACCGTGAAGAAAATGACTTATTCATACATAACCTACATGCATTCAGAAAATATGGTTCTTGTGCAACAAAGCTAGCTCTTTATTCCCATGAAGTAATGAGTGCTGTCGATAAGTGATCTCAGATCGATTCCATATTCCTAGATTTGCAGAAAGCTTTTGATACCGTTCCTCACAAGCAACAATTAATCAAATGGCGTGCATATGGAGTATCGTCTCAGTTGTGTGACTGGATTCGTGATTTCCTCTCAGAGAGGTCACAGTTCGTAGTGATAGACGGTAAATCATTGAGTAGAACAGAAGTGATATCTGGCGTCCCGCAAGGTAGTGTCATAGGCCCTCTCCTGTTCCTGATTTACATAAATGATCTAGGTGATAATCTGAGCAGCCCCCTTAGATTGTTTGCAGATGACTCTGTAATTTTCCGTCTAGTAAAATCATCAGACGATCAATTCCTATTATAAAATGATCTAGAGAGAATTTCTGTATGGTGCAAAAAGTGGCAATTGGCACTAAACAGAGAAAAGTGCGAGGTCATCCGCATGGGTACTAAAAGAAATCCGATACATTTTGGGTATGTGATAAATCGGAAAAATCTAAGGGCTGTCAATTCGGCTAAATACCTAGGAATTACAATTACGAGTAATTTAAATTGGAAAGACCACATAGATAATATTGTGGGGAAGGTGAAACAAAGACTGCGCTTTGTTGGCAGAACACTTAGAAGATGAGACAAACACACTAAAGAGACAGCCTACATGACACTTGGTCGTCCTCTACCTTACCAGGTAGGATTAACTGAGGACATCGAAAAACTGCAAGTAACGGCAGCTCATTTCGTGTTATTGCGTAACAGGGGCGAGAGTGTCAGTGATATGAAACGCAAGTTGGGGTGGCAGTCACTGAAACAAAGGCGGTTTTCTTTGCTGCGACATCTATTTACGAAATTTCAATTAACAACTTACTCTTCCGAATGCGTAAATATTTTGTTGACACCCGCCTGTGTAGGGAGAAATGATCATAATAATAAAATAAGAGAAATCAGATCTCGAACGGAAAGATTTAGGTGTTCCTTTTCACCATGCGCCATTCGGGAGTGGATTGGTAGAGAAGTAGTATGAAAATGGTTCGATGAACCCTCTGTAAGGCACTTGAGTGTGAATTGCAGAGTAACCATGTAGGTGTAGACTTAGAAGGGGGCAATCTGATTTCGAATTCCGGACACAAGTTTTGATGTATCACTAATAAATTGTACAGCTGACGACTAACAGTATCCGCAATTTGAAAAAAAAAAAAAAAACAATTTCATACGGCTGTTGATCGTCAGCAGTGTGCTTTCTTCCAAGTAGCATGCACGTCTGAAGACACTGAAAAATACAGAAGTTGCGGGAATACACGTAATAATTTCCAGCTCTAGGGTATGTAGATGTTGTGAGATACAGAGATGTGGATTGGTTTTGGAGGCGTGAACCGATACCAAAAGTGGTTAATGCGACCGCTCGCGTTAATCGGGATATCCGACTTTCATTTCCGTTGATGCACAAATTTTCATGTGTGTCTAATGAATTACACAGCTGATGGCTAAAGGTAATCGCAAATTGCAAATACATTTCTTCTCACTGTTGAAATATTGGCTTTTTATAAAATGGCTTTTTATAAAATGATTTCTTTCACTAAATAAGTCTTTAGTTTGCATATGTTTCAAAAACTAATTCTTGTTTATTCTGAATACACACGTGACTTAGTCTATCTCTGGTTCACTTCAACTGTTTAACTTTCCTGTGATCGAAGATGTATGCGAGGAAAAGGCAACTACCTTGTGAAGTATATAGTCGGCGAATGATTCTGGAATCTGTGAATCCGTATTCAGAGTGGTAACTCCTCTTCATTGAATATAACGTATCTCGTTCCTAAACTAATTAATGAAGATAAATGATTGCTGAATCACTGTAATATAGCAATTTATGGGAATCCATCATTTGCAGGACAGTCCATGGTTGAGTGTTCAGGCGAGATGGAGATTCAATGTTCATAGATAACGCTTTCATTCATATGAGAACGCACCGTCAGTTTATACCGAAGCAAACAGTTGGTGTTTTAAAAAAATGGCTCATATGAATCTGAGCACTATGGGACTTAACATCTGAGGTCATCAGTCCCCTAGAACTTGGAACTACTTAAACCTAACTAACCTAAGGACATCACACACATCCATGCCCCAGGCAAGATTCGAACCTGCGACCGTAGCGGTCACGCGGTTCCAGACAGAAGCGCCTATAACCGCACGGCCACACCAGCCGGCAGTTGGTGTTTTATTATCAGCTACTACACATTACACGTATGATGACCCCACACTGTCATTGTATATATACATATTCCTCCGTCCACAGCACAATGTATGTCAAGCTTTTTCCATATTCGCTCACTTTACGTTATATTACACCCTGATAATTAATTAATAATAGCGCGGGGGGTAGCCGCATGGTCTTGGGCGCCTTGTCACGGCCTGTGCGGTTTCCCCCGTTGGAGGTTCGCGTCCTCCCTGGGCATGCGTGAGTGTGTTGTCCTTCGCGTGAGTTTAAGTTAGATTAAGTAGTGTGCAAGCTTAGGGACCGATGACCTCAGCAGTTTGGTCCCACAACATCTTACCACAAATTTCCAAAATTAGTAATGTTCTTTGATATATTAAAGCCGTGGTCAGTACGTGCGAGTGTTTACAAGTGATACCAAATGTAATGCAGCACGTGTAAGACACTAAGACTGTCGAAGGAAATAGAATTTCTTTACATCGATGTGCCTCATCTACATTTCATTCCTTATTTTTCTGCAACTGCTCATAACTCCAACAACGCATTTCTGCATTGCTTAACGAACAACGCTCACTTAGATCAACGGTTGCCATAGTAAAATCCATGTCATCTTGACATCAAAATTTGGCTACACACTGTGTGGAAGCTTTTCGTTATAAGCATCTTTGTTGTTTAGTTTTGAAAATTCTGTTTAGTTTATGAAAAGCGCTCCTGGCTGTTTTTAATTATGGTAGAGTAGTTGATAATGACAATGGTAAAAAAAATTTATTTTTTCAATGGTACATATTTTCGAAGATGTCGTACCCCGATTATATACAACATTAGACATCACAAAATTTTCTGTTGTGTTGGCGCTACTGACATTTAATCCTTGTCATTACGATTTCCTCCAGTCCTCTACGTGTGAGCAGATGAAGTGGACAGAGCTGGCCTTTCGCTTGAGTGCTAACAATCTCGCCCACCATGCCCCTACCGCACTTAGGCCACAATTACGACGCCCCGTCGCTGCTAACAAGTACTGAGCGGATCTAATTCGCGTCTGTGGCGGCTCATTCGTTACGTCGCTTCCTCCACGAGTGGCTGTAGGTTATGTAACAGCCTATAAATTCTTCAGCTAGGCGGACATCTTGAGAAGCGCAACATCGGATACAAGAGACTACACTGCGACATCACTGGAACACTTAAAAGTTTCCATATACTTTTTCTTTCCGTAATATTCCATTAATTAATGGCTACACAGTTTATCTCTGTAATCTAGTGACAATCTCTCCGTTTAAACTGATCCTCATCTTTTCTTGCACTTTTCTTGAGATACACGATGTCGCAATCATTGGATTACCACGGAAGAACTGCCTTGTGAAGAAATTTGCATGTTTTCAAATTATATTTGCTCTTACTGCTATTTTCAAAAGAACATGAATTTTTGGCTGGTCTAAAGCTAGTCGGATTTCGTTTGTTACTCTTCTCTCTTGTTTTCACGGCCAACTTCGTTGATCGCAGGTATTCTCTCGAAATACATGGGATTTCACAATTCCTGTTACTGGCTTGTCGCGGTTGTAGAGGGGTTTTCGTTTCGAAAAAGAAGCTATGTGCTGAAATTTATCGTTTACGTGTAATAAATTATATTTTCAAATACCCGTTTCACGGTGCGCACAAACCTGCCTGCTCTACAGGAGCTGCTCCACGTGGCAATCCTGAGGTTTGTTGCAAGACGTGTGTCTTGGACGTTTGCTATCACGCACACGGTTCACAAACCCACTACGCGTCCGTTAAGTGCGGTGTGACATTCAACCGTCCTATCTGCTTAGGAACCAGTTTCCTGTAGCCGTCGTTGTAGTAGCATAAGATGGTATGTAATGGACTGAGGAGATCTGGTAAAAGCTCTCGAGACAGGTGAAGTGCGGTTTTACCACTAACTACTATACTGTGAAGTGGAACATTTGAAAGTCATAGGGCTGCGCGGGGTTGCCGAACGGTCTTGGGAGAATTGCTACGGTTTGCGTGGCTGGACCCTTCGGAGGTTCGAGCTCTCCTTCGGGCAAGGGTGGGTGTGTTGTCCTTAGCGTAAGTTAATTAAAGTTAGGTTAAGAAGTGTGTGAGTCTAGGGACCGATGACCTCAGCAATTTGGTCCCATAGCACCTTATCACAAATTTCCAAGTTTTCCAAAGTCAATGGAACTTGAGACTTATTTTACATCCGATCGGTACTTTTCCACAAATAGGTTTCTTGTGAAAACATTATCTGTTATGTCTTCTCCACAACGCCTAGAAGCCTGCAACGGGACCTTTAAACATTTTGTACATGCTAGTGAAATATCAGTAGATACAGTTGAGGCTCTAAAATGTTTGAGGAATGAACTGTACATTCAAAATTACTGCAACACAGACAGAGAATGTTGGAGATGTATAATGCCAAAGAATTTTGTTTTTGGATGTTTGTTCCTAACTTGAGAGCAACAGCGAGATGGGGCAGTGGTTAGCTCACTCGACTCGCATTCGGAAGGACGACGGTTCAAACGTGCGTCCGGTCACTCTAATTTAGGTTCTCCGTGATTTCACTAAATCTCTTGAGGCAAATGCCGTAATGGCTCCTTTGAAAGGGCACAGCCGATCTTCTTCCCCGTCTTCCCTGATCCGATGGGACCAATGAAAAAAATGGCTCTGAGCACTATGGGACTTAACATCTGAGGTCGTCAGTCCCCTAGAACTTAGAACTGCTTCAACCTAACTAACCTAAGGACATCACACACATCCATGTCCGAGGCAGGATTCGAACTTGTGACCGTAGCGGTCGAGCGGATCCAGACTGTAGCGCTTAGAACCGCTCGGCCACTCCAGCCGGAGGGACCAATGACTTCACTGTTTGGTCCCCTCCGTCAGACTAACCAACCAATTTGGCCTTCGCGCATGGAGGTGATTTTGCACAATGACATGTTCTTGGGACAGAGAGTGAAACGAAACCCGTTACGCTCATACTCAACGCAGACAACATTGTGAGCCGGAGCTCTTAAGTTCACATGCAGACCAACATTAGACCACTATCACATCTGACTGCCTCATTAATCTGTATGTTGCACGACTCCACCAGCATGCCAGGTGCTGATATCACTGTCCCACACTAATACAGCGTCTCCGTGTTCTTCACAGTGATCACTCAACATCTGTCGGTGCTCAGACCCCTAACAGAAATGCATATTCATGGCCATTACAGCTGTCACATAGAGCTGCAACTTTAGTAATATATGGTACACTTGTGCCGATGGTATGTACGTGTACGAAGTTATATTGACATGTGACCGTGTCTTTTGGGTGTTTCACTTTTTTTTCAGGTTCTGTTCGTTGTCTTTTCCTACTTGCCATACATATCGATCCATGGTCGCAGTATTGTTTTAAATTCTGCTAGTACGACTGAACCGATGCTCACTGATTTCTATTTCGACAACTGTGCGATGTTTCTCTTTCAAATGATCTCTGAACAACATTAATCTGCCGACCACATTTTATTCAATTATTTCACGTAGCCATGTAGACAGAGTCGGTGCTATTACTAATCAGTACGTCTCATGTGGAGACAGACAGAAAGGCAGAAAGGTACTACCTCAAATTTCGTCATCTACTTCAACTTTGGAAACTCTAAATAGACAATATTCGGCACGTTTGAGGAGAAATGTTTCACTCTAAGAATGCAGAATTCAGTTATTTGCTGTATCTCGTCTCGATAACAATTACAGACCGTATTAAAACCAATCATACCCATTCCTCCCGTGTAGCAGGTCCAGTAAGTAAAGTAATTTCAGACTGGAAATGTGGTCCAAGTAGGCTGTATTCTTCATAGTATCTGTACGATTGGCTGATTACAGCCTTGGGTCATTTTCAAGCACATTTATTAAGATTACAGTTTCAATTTTCATTACAATACACCGCTGTTTGTGTCGACTAATAGACGTAACTATGATCAATAACGTATAGTTTTTGGGACAAATACACACAGAAGTGAGACTTATTCCTATCCACAGGTACCGTCGATGTATTACAATGTAAAATGAAGCTGGAAGCTTAAGGTACGTACCTGAAACTAATCAAAGGTTGATATTGGCGTACCGACAGATAACTGGAAGAATACAGCCTACATGGACGATGTTTTCATTCTAAAAACAAGTTGAGGCTGTGAACTCCCATAAAAACAAAATTTTAGACTGAAGTAATTATCGTTCCTGACTGGTAATTCCATTCCCTCATTGAACTAATTATTTGTTAACTGATAGGTAGTGTAGGGAGAAATCAAGATACTAACGATTTAGTGAAAGCACGAATCATTAGGGAAGTTAATATATATAAAACTTCTACTCCTGGGTGCTACACGGGTGTGCTGGCAATTGTGACTGCGAAACAAAATTCGAAACAAGAAGAAAAATAAATAAATCTAAAAGCACTCGAATCTGACAGTCTTCGGGAAGCAAGGACGTTGTCAACACGAAGGTTAATTGGGCAGGGTCAGTGCTTCATAACAGCGATGGTGCTGCTGGGGATGTTACGACTTTGCGTTCCTTCGACCTTTTTATTGATTTACCGAACCAGCTGTAGCGGGATTTCACTTTGACGTGGACCCCGAACCACGGAGCAAATCGGAACTTTCCTCATTAACTAACATCGCCAGAGATGAATAAAATAAGTGACTGTGGATCGAAGTACAGATCCTTGGATTCGTTGTCTGGCATTCGTGATGTGATCCTCTGAGCTTTGCGCATGACCATCGACATAAATATTTCAAAAAATCAAAAACACACAAACAATAAACAAATAACTTAGAAAATATTAAACAAAAAATTAGAACTGCGCCAATTAGTTTGGGACTGCGACGTGGTGATACTACAAAAGGACCTTTAGACAAATAGTGGTTAACATATCTTCCAGTGTAAGAAGGATATGGGAGCGGTAACCTTCACTATGGATAAAAAGAATTCTAGGAAGAGATTTAACCACTGCCTAAAGGAACAGTAGCATAGCAAAAAAATGAAGACTGATACACAGTAAGTGTGTAGTATCAGGCTGCAGGAAGTATATATATATATATATATATATATATATATATATATATATATATATATATATATATGTGTGTGTGTGTGTGTGTGTGTGTGTGTGTGTGTACGCCATGCATAAAACAATTGTGGTTATGTATGCCGTACAAAATAGTTTCGCGAGCGAATTATTTGATAAACAACTTGATCAGCTAAGACAACGTCAACCCACGTTGAGTACAGAAGCTACTCCTCGCTCTGATCTGCCCAGTGCGGCGTCATGTTACGGTAATTACGTTCAAGTAATCACACAGTCAGTCATGGAAACGGTTGAGTGTAATTAGGAAGTCTTCCGGGATATATCATATGACCGAGAAGATTACAACGAATCTTGTTGCAACAAAATGAAATACACCGTTTAATCCTGGAATCCCTTCACTGGTCGTAACGTTTATTTAAAAAAGAATTCTGTTTGCAGCCTTTAGATACTCGTTTATCAGCTGCCTTAAGTTTCAAGCAACAGTAGAACTCATATATCGGTTATATTTTTCAGCGTTAATAGGTAATTTTAAGAATTCGCTGAACGTATTATAGAGGAAGAATTTAATTATTCCCATCTTTATTGTGTGCCGACTTTAATTACATTCTCGCTGGATTAATTAGCTCATATTTTCACCATTCGCTAGAAATGAGGGCATTCCTTCAAGGGAAAATTATGAAGCCTCCTTCTCTGAACAGTAAATAAAAAGACATATGCCAGCCATTGAAGAGTATCTCCATGGTGTAGACAGAAATAGTCACTTAGGAAATGAGAAGTGAAGGCCGAAGTGAAGTTTCAGTAGCAAACAAAGCTCTCCCTAATGTCTCAAGAAGTTTATGTCCTCAGTGTCAGGGAGTAGGAGAGGGATTTGTTACCATCACTGACTTGCTTTGGTTTTTGTTACATCCTCTGGATAGCTAAAACTTTTGAACTGTTGTGATATTTTAAGCTGTTGACGGAAGCCAAGGTGACAGGTACAGCGTGCAACAGGTATAAGTGCAGATATTTGTATGTTGTACCCTAATACGTACACAGGTCAGTGAGTCGATTGTTTTTTCTCTGTATTGAACTGTCTTCCAACAAAGCCGCGTGCAGTGGCCGGGCGGTTTGAGGCGCCAAGTCACGGGCTACGTGCCCCAACCAGAGTTTCGAGTCCTCCCTCGGGTGTGGGTGGATGTTTTGTACTTAGCATAAGTCAGTTTAAGTAGTGTGTAAGCCTAGGTACCTATGCCCTCAGCTGTTTGTCCTCTTAGGAATTCAAACACATTTGAACATTTTCTACCCACAAAATCGTCACAATCTTTACAACCTGTTTTCTGCATGGCTGTACTGCACCGTTAAGTGGACTAGAAATGGAAGTTCTCGTCCTGAATTGATTCAAAGGGTCAGATCCTTCTAAGAAGGGAGTGATAGATGATTCAGAATAAAGGATTGGTAACTTATCTACATCTACATCTACGTGGACACTCTGCAAATCACATTTAAGTGCCTCGCAGAGGGTTCATCGAACCACCTTCACAATTCTCTATTATTCCAATCTCGTATAGCACGCAGAAAGAATGAACACCTTAATCTTTCCGTACGAGCTCTGATTTCCCTTATTTTATCTTGGTAATCGTTCTTCCCTATGTAGGTCGGTGTCAACAAAATATTTTTGCATTCGGAGGAGAAAGTTGGTGATTTGAACCTGATACAAAATTTCTCTCTGGTGACAATAATGAGTGTATTGAAGACACACTAAAGCCTTTTCACAGGCTACAAAAAAATGTACTGTATATCATATGCACTTGAGTATTAGCAGTCCTTACTAACGTGTATAGCTTTTTCAGTCATGGTTTGATCAGGACAGTAATGGATATACTTTGTGAAGTGAAATAAAAATCCCAGGAGAGAAACCGACATTCTTTTCGAGGAACACTGTTGCTAAAATCAAAGAACTGGCATTTGAACGTGATTGCGGAACGATTCTTTTGTCGCCAACTTACATATATCATGAGGACCACAAATGTAAGATAAGAAAAATTTGGGCTGGTACAGAGTCAATAGTTTCCCCCCTGCTCTTTCTGTGAGTGGGGCAAAAAAAGAAAAGAATAATAGTGGTATCAGGTCCCCTCCACCACGCACTATATGGTGGATTGCGAAATATTTATCTAGATGCAGAACATAGAAAATGACTAACGATCAGTTCTTCAGCATGCTGCATTAATGCAAAAAACCGTTTGTAGCATCACAGTTCTGCTCTTGATTTGAAAAGAAAATTCCAAAAGTCCGATAAACGTTTACATAGTTCTGAATGAGCAGTTACTTATTATCCTTTGATGTAGCATCACACTCAGAATGTCTTTTCAGCGATCATGTGAGAAGCACAAGCTGCAATCTTCAACCTCCTCTCGCCTGGAGCAGAAGTGACCTGGGATTTATTCCACTCCCTCAGACTCACAAGGGATCAGATGCAAAGTGTCTCAATAGTTCACTGGTCCCCATCACTCTCATGGATCAGTCACAAGCCAGCTCACTGGGTCTCCATTCCCCATCACTCTTGCAGATAACACTGCAAAGTGTCTCAATAGCTCTCCATTCCACACCACTCTCACAGATCAATCCCAAGCTAGCTCACTGGCTCACAACTCCCCACCACTCTTGCACATCTCATCGCAAAGTGAATTACGAGTCATTCCCCTTCCTTTGGGTCACACGAAGCGACTTGAGTCACTCCTTATCTGTGCACTTGGAACATGTGCATTGCGTGATTTTTTCAAAGTTCTCTCGCTCTCTTTGTGTAAACTATTAGACCTAGAGAAAAAATTGCAAAAACTCTAAAGCTGTGACCTCTAGGAGAAATGTGTTGCAGTATGATGTGCACTGACTCTGGGATTCATAAGCGGTTTAGTTCTCCTGCTAGAGAAGGTGCAGGTTTTCCTTCAGGTTTCCAGTCTTCGGTGGAGCATATTTATTGTGTACTCAAGTTATGGTATTAGTAACTTCATGGAGTTTGGCTGTTATGTCCAGTAATGGAATGGAATTCTTTCTCCCATACTATTTCTTGTGCCTTTTCTGCAAGTTCAAGCACATTGATACACATTTTTACGTAGTCAGCAGCAGTTTATTCGTTGGATAGTTTAACGAGTACATCGTGAGTATGACTTTCTGGGCTGATATTCTAGGTACAAATTATTCTGTCTGTGTATTTCGAGGCCAATGTATGTATGTATGAGAGGGTAAATGTTGGGTGCATTATGTGTAGGTGCAGGCTGCAGTAGTGTTGCATTTGAAGAGGAGAGCATAAGCTTGACTTTCACAGAAGAGGGTCAGGAATTTTCTCTAAGTGTTATCAGGTTTATTCGTTTACTCTCAGTCTACTTTCTGAGGTCTGTAGAGGATACAGGTTAGACACTTTTTGTGACAGGGTTTGATATTTACGAACATATATTCAATTTATTTCTCTTTATTACTGTTAGATGTGCGTAGCACGCTCGGAATAAGTCAGAGTGATTGTATGCTGGTACTCCACCTCCTTATCTGTTATTTTTGTGATGGTTTAGGGCAGTGTGGTCTATATTCAAGGGAGTGGACAGTGTCCACGTCCAGAAGATGTATTACATTGATGTCGATATTTGGGAATCTACAGGGTAAAAAGTATTTAAACCGACAAACTCTGGGAGATTGTGGGGGACATCAAAACAAATATTTTCCCCTGATGTCATTTTTTCCTCTGAGGAGTATTTAAACCGGTAGAGGAAGATTTCTCTGGCGGCTAATTAACTAAACCATCAAACACTTTTCCAATTTTTTTATGATCAAGAGACAACACATTAACACAACCCAATTCAATTCAATCAGGAGTATCCTGAATTGTTCCTGCCGCTGCTACTATCCGGGCAACCAGATCCTCTTCTGATGCAACAGGAGTTGCGTAAAAAAGTTTGCGCATCTCTCCCCGCACAAAAAAGCCCAGAGGGGACATATCTGAGGATCGAGCAGGCCAAGGTACAGGACCACCTCTGCCACGTTTCTGGGAACCGTCGGTCCAGGAATCGACGCACACGACGACTGAAATGTTCCGGCGCCCCGTCATGTTGGAACCACATGCGTCGTCTTGTAGAGAGCGGGATGTCTTTCAGCAATTCTGGCAATGCTCTGGCGAGAAAATTGTATTAGTGACTGCCATTTAATGGCCTATATCGCAGCTACGGCCCAATTAAACAGTCCCCAACAACACCGACCCACAAATTAACGAAGAACCGCACCTGATGAGCGCTAGTAACTGTGGCATGTGGGCTATCCTCACTTCAAACACGTGAATTATGCATGTTGAAGACCCCATCACGCCCGAACGTTGCTTCATCGGTAAACAACACAGAAGACGGAAATGCAGGATGCATTTCACACTGTTCCAGGTACCACTGCGAAAACTGTGCTCTGGGTGGATAATCAACTGGTTCCAGGTTTTGGACACGTTGTGAGTGAAATGGACGTAACAATTGCTCTCGAAGGACTGTTCTTACATTCGTCCGATTCGTCCCCACGTTAAGTGCAGTTGCACGATTGCTGATTGAAGCATCCCGCTCCACATGCTGCAAGACAGCTTCCTCAAATAGCAGCGTTCTTACCGTGCGCCGGCGTCCCTGTCCAGGTAATCTGCTGAATAACCCGGGTTCACGCAGACGTTGGTACACAGCAGCAAAGGTCGTATAATGCGGGATATGACGATTGGGATATTGTTGTTGATAAACCCACTGTGCAGCTCGTCCGATGTGGTGTGGTACGTATTATGCACCAACCATATCAGTGTACTCACTCCAGGTGAATCGCTCCATTAGTAAACAAGAAAATGGTTCAAATGGCTCTGAGCACTACGGGACTTACGTTCTGAGGTCATCAGTCTCCTTGAACTTAGAACTACTTAAACCTAACTAACCTAAGGACATCACACACGTCCATGCCCGAGGCAGGATTGCAACCTGCGACATAGCGGTCGCGCTGTTCCAGATTGTAGCGCCTAGAACCACTCGGACAACCCTGCCAGCCACTTTTAAACAGGGACAATGCACTACTACACTGGTGGACAGCAGTTGCCTACAACTGAGGAGCGTAATACGCCCTCTAACAACTGAAGAGCGTATCACGGCCTCCATCGGTTTAAATAATCCTCATAGGAAAAAATGACATTAGGGAAAAATATGTCCCCTACAAACTCCCAGAGTTTGACTGTTTAAATACTTTTCACCCTGTATGACGGAGTTAGTCAAGATGACTTGAAAGCGACTAAAAATTTACGTGAGCAACATGGAGTATTGTGCGTTTGGGTGTACAAGTCCTGAGGATACGACATCTGGCTGCGGCAGTGGCTATGGGTGGTCTGCCTGCCCGGTAGAAAAAGAACGAGGAATGCGCTGGGAGGACGTGGGTGACGAAACCAATACACATTGGTGCAGACAGGAACGCTAGGAACCTAGTGCAAACCAGGTCAGCTAGTTTTGCAGCAGTAGTGTGACAAGGAAAGTGGAGGCAGGGAAACAAGTCACTCTAACAAGAGGACCCTACGAACTTTTCCTCGCCGATTTGATTCATATTTACAGGTTTGTAGGGCACAACTAGGACATCAAAAGTTGTAAATAGGTAGACGCAACCCTCAACCGTTCTCCAGAAAATCGAGTTTGAACATTATACGTTTACTTGCACGCTTCCTGTGGCCGAAAATAATTGAAGATTCCGCAGTCGAACGACTAGGTGCTTTATTTCATAAGACGTGATTTCGTTGTTCACGTAATTCAGACAACAGTTACGCTTGTTAAGCTGCGAAATTGTGTGGTAACCAGGAACCGTTTATGAACGTAAACCAAGATTCTTTTGCAACAGACATATTGAGAAAACCATGCACATGCAAATATGATTCAGCTGTGTGTGGCAATAATTATTGCTTACCATGTTTCTATGATTAGTGTTATCCTGATTCGTGCAGTACTCCTTAGCATACATATTATACTTGTCCCAGAGTTAGAAATAAATAAAATGACTATACTGATTTGACTCACAGTTCATGTGCATCTTATTTTCAATTCCTTACGAAAATTTCTTTCTCTGTTTTTCAGGTCGTAGATTATAAAAATAATAAAGTAATACTTTAATATGTGTAAATTGCATAATCATAACAAATCTAGTGAATTACATCGGAGTGTAAGAAATAAGCTTCGGCAGGGAGATTGGATTCGAAGACCTCGCGCTTTACAGGAAAAAAGTGACACAGTCAGGTTAAGGCTAGTTGCAGAGAACACTAGTAGGGCTCCAAATCCGAGGCCTGGCCACGATGGTCCCTCCAGCCTGGCACTGTGCTGCTCCCTCACCTGGACAGGGCACTATGTTAGCTTTTATATTTCATTTCTCGTTTCTCATTTTTTATATTTTTATGTTTTATGAAAGTATAACTTAATATCCATAAATTCCACAATTCCGGGTCTCGAAAGAAAACATTTTTTTTTCTCTCTAGGAAGAACACAATGAGAAAAGGCTTCAGAACAAAGAAAAAGAAAAGAGGAATAGAAACGAAGCTATCCGATTCTTTGACGATTCAGGGCAAGGTGCAACGTATTTTCAAATAAAAGGCGATAACGGGAAATCCCCTGCAACGTTCAATGATCGTTCATCATACATTGGTGAAAGACACGACCGTCGGAGTTACTGTCAGACCCCACTACGTAGTGGGCGTAGTGTCCGAAGAGCCATACGATCGAATTAGTCTTCATGAAAGGGAAAACAGAAAAGTCCGGACACAGAAGGCTACTTCAGCTGACGGAGTAAGGAAAGCCAGTTGTCGTTGAAAGCACTGCTAGTATTGTCGTCCGCTAGAGAGGAGCCTGTGTGGTAACGAATCAGGTTGACAGCATGTGTCGCAGGGAATGGAAGAACTAAGACGAATGCGATGGAGACATTCGTTGGTCGGGACCAGATTGTGAACGACCCTATACCACAATGAGACGACTTCCTTGAGGATAGGAAGACCAACGTGAAACTACACTATTTTCCAGGCTATCAATGTTGCAGCTATTTCAGCAGGGACGAGGAAAGATTGTACTCGCCAAGGAGAAAGGAAAGATCTGTTGGTAAGGTGTGTCAGTGATGAAATGTCGGTTTCCAAGAGAGTTATTATAATACAAAATTCACTTGTGTGCGGCAGTTTACAGTTGATCCGGGCGACATCGGAAAGGGGAGTAATATTGGATGGTCGAAAACACGTAAATAAACGAGATGTAATAGAATGAATAGCTCGAGTACATGATAAAACGTTACATCGCATAAACGATACTGAAGCCTTCACTTTGATGTTGGGAGGTTCCAACCCTCCAACCACTTCATAACGAAGTAGAGAAATATGACTTTTCCAAAGGCAACGACCGGATAATTGCATCAATTTGCGCGCCATCAGCGCGGGAAGCGACAATACTTTGCGCAGTAGTAAGCTTTGTGGAAATGTAGGAATTTAAGATGTGCACTTTGTGAAGAACACTAAGAGAACGGCGTTCGTGTTCATGAATTGCCCCTTGAATTCGATTCGTCACCTCCCGACAACTGAGTGCAGCCTTTTTCATCGGGCGGCGATCCACAATTCCCAACGATTTGTGGCTAAATCACCATTGCCCATGGAGTGACTACCTGATGAGAACCGCGCCATGATAACTGGGCATATTTCCGTTCATTAATGCGGAACACAAATAGAGAAAATGTAGCAGTCTAGCAATACACAGCTTCACCCGCTTCCGACCGAACCGAGAGGGTTTCTCTTAATATCTTCCACCCACATAATTGATCAGCAGTACGGAGAAGGAGAGATTCTAAGGGCAAGATAAGAAGCGACATGGAAAGGTGATTCCCCTATGGTAAGCCCTTTCGGATGGTGACTTGGGGGGTAAGTTGTCCATTCACTACAACACATGCTTGAACCATCAAAAAGACTGGACAATAAATACCTGAAACTCAGTATGATTCAGACCGGTCGCCGTAACTAACTTTATCAAGAAATCGTGATTGGCCCAGTCAGTTTCTTTATTAAAATCAATAAAGAGCTAGGTTCAAGAAATGGCTCTGAGCTCTATGGGACTTAACATCTGTGGTAATCAGTCCCCTAGAACTAAGAACTACTTAAACCTAACTAACCTAAGGACATCACAGCCATCCATGCCCGAGGCAGGATTCGAACCTGCGACCGTAGCAGTCGCACGGTTCCGGACTGAGCGCCTAGAAACGCTAGACCACCGCGGCCGGCTAAAGAGCTAGGCCCCAGAGACAGAAGTCTCTGCAGCCACCGACACGACAACCCAACATTCGACTATAGAAGTCAGAATCGTGAGCACGAACACACAGCCTTGGTGAACAGCTAGAAATTTCTTTAGCAATATCGACAAACCTGGGTGACAGCTTTGTAATCGGAATTATGTAGTGTGGTCGGCTGGATTTTATCAACATCCGGACGTCCCCCACGGATCACCTCATTCACCAGAGACGCAATGGTGTCAACTACAAGAGGTCAAAAATATACACAAAATTACTTAGGAATACCGTCGAATTGCAGAGATTTTTGAGATGGTGGAGCAATAGTTAGGCGATATATATTATCTGGAGTAAATTCACTTAGAAATTCATCACTTAATGCGGGAGAAGCCACGCAGTGCAATACAGGAATAAATCCATCAGGAAAAAACGTATCAGCAACAAGGACATCATAAAGGTCGGTAAAGTAATTATAGTTCGCTATGGGAATGTCGTGTTGGGACGTCAGTAGGTGACCATAGGTGTGAGTGAGGGACGCATTACATGCTCTTTTTCGACGCGTGAGGCGCAACAGGCTGAGGTGGTATAAGGAGGTCAGTTTATCCTGTAGGAATGAGCGGATTTTATTGCACCCTGAGTCCTTCCATTTCTTGTCTCTTTAACTCAAGAAGCTTCGATTTCACATGGCGGGCATCCATAATCCGTAAGGGAGCTTGTCTGGCACCTTCATGAAGTTGTCGCAAGACGGAATAATAAAATTCATGTGCCCGACGGAGATACATCGCCCTCACACCACCGTAACACATTAGCCCTTTTCGGTGCAACGGTTTTGGATGTCCTGACTGCCATTCCATAGGAGGGAGGTAACGCTTCTGCGAACGTAAGCTAAAGGCCCAAACCTCTAGAACGATAATCTTGAGGGAAGGATCCTTTAAGAGAGATGTGTTCAACATCCGGTGGAGGGGATACTGTTTTACTGATTCCGGCACATGGTTTAAGGTTACAGTTACGATACAGTGGTCAGTGAAGCATGTGGGTATCACGTCTATCTCTAACGTTTGTCCACATAAAGAATCAGAAAGATAAAAGCGATAGAATCTGCTGCTAGAGGTAAGTGTAAAATGCCTACACCTGAGGAGAATGGGATGGTGACAGATCAAAGCATCGCATATTCGTGAAGAGCGCACCAAATCATATAGTTCCTTATGGAAATTAAAATCAGGGGTCTGATCCATAAGACGCAAACTTAATTAAAATCTCCGCCCGACCGAAGGTTCTGGGGAGTTTTACAAATTAAATGAATTATATCCTCTTTATAATTCGCAAGAATCTGTGGGATGGCCAGACCCTGAGAGGCATAAAGAAGAATTAAAGTAAGGTCACGAAATGTGTAGCTGATTCCTCAACCGTTATCAAGAACCTCGAAATCAGTCAGTGGTACTCCCTCTCTCTAAAATGGTGCAGTACCGGAGACCCCTCAAGAGTCACGCTGAAGGAAGTCGAAAAGAGGAAAATGGCTCAAATGGCTCTGAGCACTATGGGTTCAAAATGGTTCAAATGGCTCTGAGTACTATGGGACTTAAAATATGTGGTCATAAATCCCCTAGAACTTAGAACTCCTTAAACCTAACTAACCTAAGAACATCACACACATCCATGCCCGAGGCAGGATTGGAACCTGCGACCATAGCGGTTGCGCGGTTCCAGACTGAAGCGCCTAGAACCGCTCGGCCACATCGGCAGGCTGGAAAAGCGGAGAAAAGAACAAATGATCAAATAACACTTCTTGCAAAAATATCACATCTGCGCTTGACTCGTAGCCTGTCGCAGCGCCGCATTCGAGGAAAGAAAAGAATAGGCCTGCACCTATTTATTACCAAAACTATGCAGTTGACTACTTACAAGTGACCTTTAAGGACCAGCGTCACAGTCAATGGCAGAGTCAGCGAATGAATCTGAATGTAAAGAGGTGGATCCATCTCTTCCACTCTCTGATTTTCTTTGTTCGCAATTCCGCACGCTTAGGTTGAAAACGCAGTTTCTTGCGGCTGTGCGGGAAAGCGACTGCCGCAGGGGGCAATGTGTACAGAGGACACCCCTCACTCTTCCACAAGTGGGCGGTACGGCTGCTAGGAACCAATGGAAACGAAAACATACGGTACCTCTTTTAACGTCACCACGTGTTCCACTGGCAAACACTGCCGATCTGTAGAGGTCTACCCCCATTTGGGTCCAAAGAGGCGGTCCCTTTCTCGGGAGACACATCGGATAGGATGCTGGAGTTTTCGAATCTTGAACAGCAGCTGACATGTTATCATCCAGTCTGAAATCTAGAACGGAATCTTTTCCGCAGAGCGGAGAAGGGAAGAGGAATCGTCTGACTTCCCAACGTGAAACGTCCCCTTAGAAAAATTATACAAGACTGTGCTTAAACTGACACACAATATCTTCAGCGCAACGCAATCTGACTTCCAAAAATCCCTACGAAAGAATGGCCCTGACTAGCATTAACCTATACGTTTCACAAATCACTTACCTCACAAAAATCTTCGTCACTCAAGATACTGCAATACAGCGAGCGCCACTACTGCCAGCTAAATAAAAGATTCAAACTACTGAAGGCACTAACTACTGATAGGCATAGTTAGCAAATGAAAGATTTTAATACAGAACAAACAATGTATTTACCTTAATACTCAGAATATATATATCACTTTATGACACCAATTCTTACAAATTTCAAAACTCCGCCATCTCTCTACCCACGTCCACCACTGCTGGCGGCTCACCTCCAACTGCGCAACGCTACGCGCTGTTAGCATCCAGCTGCCGCTGCCCAACAGTACAATGGCGAGTATTACAACAAAGCCAACCAGCCACAGACTGCATACGGCACAGCCAGTGATTTTCATACAGAGCGCTACGTGGCGGTGGCGTTACCAATAAAAAAACCTAAACAGCCTACTTACTTAGCCCCCATGCTCCCCACAAAAAAATTTACAAGTTGTTTTGGGCAGTGGCCAATACAGATTTGAAATTTTTTTTCATAATTACAATAAAAAAGAAATGAAATGCACACACTTGTCGATACGATGTTGGTCAAAAGCTAAAATTTTCTCACAGTCCATAAAGACAGTCCCGATCATTCATCAAAGTAAAATTGCAGTGTTTTTCTCAAAGTCTGAGTAGTAAAAGAAAATGCACACGGAAGTAGTGGATTTCCATGCAGTCTTGAAGAAGTAGTGTTGCCCTTCCAATGGAAAGACAGTGCTGGCTCTTGACATGCAGACAGGTAATGGGCCACAACAGAGCAAACCCACAGCAGTCAGTCAAAGTTTTGAAGAATATTGGTAGGTAGGTCGTCACAGAGTAGATCCATTGTAGTCCTGGCAGAGATTACGGTATTGGTGGGCCACCAGAGGTGCAGACCCACTGCAGTCCTTGTAGAAACAATGGTATTGGTGGGCCATCAAAAATGCAGACCCACTGTAGTTCTTGTAGAGATGGCTAGCAGCCATCCGTTGCGACTGTGCCGGTGCACAATCACCATAGAAGAGTCTTGCAGACAATATTGCACGTCCTTGAACCACCACTTGTGCATTCACAAAGTTTTTTTTTAATTGTCCTTAGAACCAGCAATGCTGTTACCAGTCCCTTGCTGAATTATTAACACACGTGCAAACACTATCAGTCCCTACTTCTCACATACTGTCCATACTATGACCAACAGAAAAGTGTGTAGTGAAATGTAATTTACAAGTTACTTAATTTGATGAACTGGTGTCAATTACAATTTTATAACATGAGAATACAATAAGAAAGGTACAAAATATATCATTGAAGAACATAATACTACAGATAACATTTGCAGTAATACAGGCTTTACAAAAGAATTGAAA
The DNA here is from genome assembly GCF_023897955.1 of Schistocerca gregaria. NCBI lineage: Eukaryota > Metazoa > Arthropoda > Insecta > Orthoptera > Acrididae > Schistocerca > Schistocerca gregaria. Next base: position 301,773,963 of record NC_064924.1, read on the forward strand.
TAAATACATCAGTGTTACAAAAATTAGGACATAAGTACAGACATAAAAGATCAGAATAACTTTTGAAACATCAACTTCACACGTGTGCATTAGAACAAAACAGAATAAATAATGGCTAAACATCTTTACGAAGTAAACAACATATTATCTGAAAAGTTCAACAACATAACTCTCATCAGATAAATACATAAAGACAGGAAGAACACAAACACCCAAGGGTACACAAACACATAGTGGGATAACACAAGATGAAAGGGCAGGGTTTGTTTTCAGTGTAACATTTGGTACTGCAGTCCAACCCAAAACGTCATTCTGTAGATCTTTCGTCTTATCTCAACATTTGTTTCCAGCAAAAAAAAATCCTATCCAAGCATGCTTTCTGTACTGTGTTCACATATTTCTTACCTCATCATTTATTTTCCAGTATCTTACCTCATCATTTATTTCCAAGAGAATCCTACCTATACCTGCTTTCTGTACATTTTTCGTATAACCTCTCAGTGCATTTATTCCAATTCATCGTAACTCATTCTTTTATATAGGCTGCCCCCTCTTAAGCTAACTGAAATCTACTGAGCTCAGATGCTAAACTAAGGGACAAGGCAATGCAGGAGCACAAAACAATTAACACAAACAGCAATGATAAAAAAATGGAAATTGGCAAAAAATGGCAGCAATATTACAACTAATATAAGGCAATGCGCAGCAAACAAGAAAAAATAAATCCGTAGTAAAACTGGCTTAACAGAGTAATACAAAGTCAAATTCAGTAACACTATGAATGGCAAACAGCAGCAGCAAATGCTATAACTTATACCTAAACATGACAAAGCTCAAGCAGAAAAAATGTTACACTAAAGACAACAATGCAGATAAGGACAATATCTATTCACATCTTAATGTCTATGCAATTAAAGTGGTGCACCACAAAAATTTATTGTAAAAAAATATTACCATGTACTTGAAAAGACAATTCTGTATGCAATTTCTGTGAAGGGAAATGTCTTTTTGTGCTACTTCGTTTTTTTTAAGTACATCATAAAGTTATTATTTACTGGATCTGTAGGCATAAAATATTTATATTAGTATATCCATAAAATTTATTTTAACCAATGTTTCAGTGCAGTTAGAAACTAGATATTAAACAAAATGAGTAAATAAATGCATAAAGCAAGCCACATGGCATTTCTCTCAACTAGCAGGACAATAGCCATGAAATGTTTCTCGTCGTTTCATTAGGCATTTTAGTAAATATCATAAATTAAGAGCTTCACAGTGTAATCATATGTTTTCAAGTTTGGGCGTGTAGTATTTGCGATGCTTTCTACAAAGGAATCTCAATAGCGAGGATAATGGCCTCTTTTTTTTTTCTCCACCTGTGCCTCTGACAGGCACACACTAATGGCTTTTTTTTCCAGGCGCCTGTCGCACAGCTGGGTGCCCACGACGCATTATGTGCAGGTGGTCACTTACCTTTCTTACTGAAAAATTTACGACGTCAGTTTCCGCTACAGTGACAGTCTCATATAAAAATATTTTCACTGGTTGAGAATTTGTGTTGCAAATGTGTAGAAAATAAAATCCTATAAATATAACAGTGTCCAAAAAATTTTCGTCGGCGTTGTAATACTTTCACGCATGTACACACATTTCATAACTCTTAAAGTACGATTCTCGGTTTCCAACATCCTTTTTCACAAATCAGAGTCCCTAACCACTACTCATTATTTCTTACCTTATTACACATATATATATTCGTCGACACTTCTTCAATATTTCATCATAACAGATACGTAGCATAACCAAATAACTCATATAGCATTAGCTTAAACATACCTCAGCAGCATAATTCACATCGTCGTCGTAATAATAATAACATCATAACACCACAGTCAAATTCTCAAAATCTCCGTAGCTTCCTCCAATAATTTCAAAACCTAAAAAAAAAATTCTCTACTCATGTCAAAAGTGTCATCTGCCTCAAACGTACTTTAAAAATCGTGATCCCATACCAAATATATCATTCAAAGCTCTCATAGTATCACAATGGTTCCGAAAAATATGAACAGTTCACAAAGTACAGACAAAATACAACTTCGTAAGTGTGAAGTTATCCAATGGTGTAATTACGTAAACATCTGTCACTGATGTAGTAAAGTAAATGTTTGTCTCTCTCAGTTAAATGATCAGATAGCTGTGTAATTTATGTGTTAGAGAAATATGGTACCGATGTGTAAAGTTGTATAAACAAATACCATATTAGCTAGGGCTCCTTGTACTTGCCAAACACATGGTACACAAAGTAGACGTGTACCCCCCTGAGGAATAATGTAATTATATCCTCAGGTGTTACAGATTACAGCAATGGAATGAAATGTATGACGGAAAACTTTCTTTGTAATTCAAATATGTTGAAAAATAAATAGTTAAATGCGTGTCCTGTAGCGCTAAATGTGCGTCTTGCTGTAAGACAATCTCTGTGGAAGTGTCGTAGTTATTGTCCCCCGAAAGCTAAGTTCTGCAGAAGTCAATGTACTTACCTCATGATAAACGAAATTGAAATGCTTTGCGTATAGATATCTTAGTTATTAAGCTTATTGCCGTGATGAAGTAAGTACTGTACTGTACGTATTGTTGTGCTACAGAAAAGGCTGTCTCATTGTACCTATACCACAAACGTTACTACTAAAACATGTTTTACTTTCCAGAAAAATTCAGAAAAACTGTGCAGATATAAAACAGATAAACTGCAAAAGCAACATTGTAAATTGTCACTCATTAGTAGCGTCGTGATAAAATCGTGTAGCTCTCACATAAACTAACACTGTATCATCTGGTATCTCACAGAAAGTACTTTAAATCCAGAATGTATTTTCAAGTAAACCAAAATGTTGCATTAAAATCTCCTTAGCAATACTGGTAAATGTTCAAAAGTATGTGAGCCACATAGTCGTTACGTAATCGTGCAACTAACAAGCAAGAATGTACACACGAAATAACACAGTGATGTCTGTTCACTATAACAATGCACTCGTAAATACTGTCTAAATATGTTCCGTAGGTTCTAGACTGGATAGTGAACTTCAAAACATTGTTGCATGTTAACAGTTTCTAAGTTGGACAAAGCATACTAGAAATGTAAAGTGAAATGTTTTATGGCAAAGACAAAGTTAAAAAGCAGATTATCTTTCAATAAACGGTTTTACATGTGAAATGTGGTGTAAACCTTTACTCTTCCTAGTACGCAGAGTTTCAACTTCAACGCAATTATCATGTGGTATACTTCGGATTCTGTAAGGTCCATTGTAAACTAGAAAGAATTTGTGACTCAAGTGTTTCTTCTTATGTGACAATGGATGAGCTTTAATGAGAACTTTCTGACCAATATATAATTTCTTTGCATTTGCTTTACCTTGTAATTTTTTCCTTTTGTCTGCAGCAGAATTTATATTTTTAATAGCCAAATCAATTATGTCTTTGTGTCGAAGTTTACGTGTATTCAGAAAAGGTACAATCTCTATGATTCTGTTTGATGGTTCTTTATTCTTCAGTACAAGAATAGGTGGTAAAGCAGTGGAGTCATGAGGCATTTCATTCAGCACGTTTTGAAATAAGTGTAAATATCTGTCCCAATGCTGATGCTTTCTGTGACAATAAAGTCTGTAAAGCTTATTGATTTCTTTCATAATCCGTTCTGACGGGTTACAATGTGGTGAGTACAATGAAATAAAAACAGATTTGATTTTATGGTTACGAAGCATGCGTGACCAAACAGCAGATCTGAATTGCGGTCCGTTATCTGAAATTACTTTACTAACGTGTCCAACTTCACGTAAGAAACTTCTAACAAAGGCGTTGGATACAGACCGTCCAGTGGCTTTACGTAACGGAGTGAAAGAAACAAATTTTGAAGTAAGTTCAACAGCGACTAGAACGTACGAAAATCCATTAGATGTTCTGACAAGCGGTCCCAAGAGATCAACAGCAGCAAATTCTTTTAATTTAGAAGGAATGATAGGAAACAATGGAGCACGATGAGAGACAGTAGATGGTTTCGCCTTTTGACAAAGTTTACAAATAGACAAGACTCTTCGAATTCTCTTTTCCATATTGTTAAAATAAAAAGTCGTCCGAAGAATATGATAACATTTTCGTGGACCAAAATGTGCATAGCTGAAATGAATGTACCAAATGAGCTTATTAACAAAATCGTCCGGAATGCAAAGTACCCATAGCTTGTCATCAACAGTGCATCGTTTGAACAGTATGCTGTTTCTAACCAGATAATAATGCCGAATCTGTGTGTGTGTCTTTTCATGCCATTTACTTTGATGTCTTTCCAAATCGGATCTTTATCTTGTTCATGAGCAATATCCTTTAAAGATGTGGTGATGAAGTTTTCAAAGGCGACTTTCTGGATGTAAAGAATACTGAAATTTCTCTCGAGGTTGCTTTCTGTGTTACTTTTCCCAATCCCAGCCGGTGCGCGTGACAGTGCGTCCGCAACAATGTTCTCCTTGCCGGGAATGTAGACTATTGTGAAGTGGAATTCTTGCAGAAACAATGCCTAACGTTTTAACCTGTCATGATTTAATTTTGAAGACATAAGAAATTGTAATGCACGATGGTCAATGTATACTTTTACGTGCTTACCGTAAAGAAAGAAACGGAATTTGTTAAATGCTCAAACGATAGCTAAAGCTTCTAATTCAGTAACGGAATAATTTTTTTCAGATTTTGTTAGCACTCGGCTAGCAAAAGCAATGGTTTTCTGAACAGTAATGTCATTTTCTGCGGCTTCTTCAAATAAATGGGCACCAAGGCCGACTTTAGAAGAATCCGTGCTAAGGCAAAAATCTTGTGAGAGATCTGGATGACTAAGACAAGCCTGATCGATCCATTTTTCTTCTCAACAACATGTAATGGATTGTTGTATGAGCTTACTGCAGGCTCAATAATGCCGTCGTCAAGCATAGATTGTATTTCTGTCCTAACACGGTCCCTATAATGTGCTGGAATAACGTATGGTCTAACACAAAATTTAGTAAGCTGACGAACACGAAATTGGTATTGAAATCCCTTGATTGTTCCTGTTTTGTGAGTAAAAACTGTGGAATGTGCTTGTAAAATCTCAAAAAGGTCCTGCCTATCAGTGTCATTACAATTCTCAATTGTTTGAATTTTATTCTGAATTAACTCATTAGTTCCAATTGTGCCGTCGATATCATCCCTGTCAGTACTTGCAGAGCGACTGTTAGTGTCTAGTTCCGTAGAAAATTCCGAACTGTTGTCTAACAGAAGGTAAAGCCGATTAATTTCCTCGTCATGGTTTGAGAGCCAATCTTCAAATTTCAAAGCTATTGACTTACCTTCTTTCTCTAAACTTATTTCAGCATCGTGAAAGTCTAAGATTGCTTTGTATTCATTCAAAAAGTCTACTCCCAGTATAATTTCCGTCGACAACAATGGAACAATAAGAAAGTTCATAGAGAAGCTGTGGCTCTGACAAAAGAATTCTAAGTTGGTTTGTTGGCGTACATCTACACTTTTTCCAATGACTGCACCTTGTAATTTAATCTTGCGTAACGGAAGTGTGGGGCAATCGTTCGATTTGTTGCATTTGCTAAAAGCTGTTTCACTAATTACTGAAATGGGACTGCCTGAGTCAAGTACTGCCGTAAATTTTACGTCATTTACAGTAATGTGAATCACAGGATATGCAATGTTGTTATGTTTTACGTCATTTTCCTGGAGTAATATGTCCCTAATGTCTTCCATTTTAACGTAATTACTAGCTACGGCAGCTGCGTCGTCAGTTTCATAAGTACGTTTTGAGGCTGCCAGCGGTATGAGTCATTGCCTATTGTGTCTTTGTTGGCGCGCGTCGTTATTGGGATTTGGAGACCTAACTTCTACAAATTCACCTTGTCGAGAGGGCCCTGCTCTGTTTGATTCCAGCCAGTTCTGCTGCAATTCAGGTCTGTCGTTACGATCATATCGTCTGTCGTCATGTCGGCAGATTCCATAGTTTCTTTCTTGTCGGTCACGTGGTGGAGAATTTCTCTCTGAATCGTAACTGAGCGCTGGACCGTTGCGTCTAAAGTTATTCTGTCTCCCTTGATAGTAATTATTTTGGTTCCCATATTGTCTGTTTCTCTGATTGTCTCTGTGATAGCCATTACCGCGGAGAGGTGACCTTTCCCTGTAATTATTACTACTCTGCCAACGGTTGTCATACGGGTGGTGTCTGTTTTGGTCACGATTTCTATTGTGAGAATAGCCTTGTCGTGTCCAGTTATTATTTCTTTCATCGCGGAATTGCGACGGATGTGACCTGTAATTGTTGTGTTCCTGTTTTCGCGTTCCGCGAATGTCAGTGTCAATTTCTAATTCTTGTAAGAGTTCCTGAAAAGCTTCAATGTCGTCTTTGCAACTGCCTGCCAAAATAATATGCCGTAAATGTTCAGGCAATTTGATTAAGCAAATGCGGATGAGTTCCGACGGGCTGTATGGGTTTGACAGGTACTGATTCTTGTGCAACATGTCTTCAAAATATTTCACAAGACTGGAAATTTCAGATTGTTCGAAATGTTTCATCATCATGATGCCATGTTTTACTCGGTCTTGTGTGGCTTGGGACCAATATGCTGAGAGGAAGGCATGGTCAAATTCTCCTTCACTGTGGCAATCCTGAATGACCGATCGCATTCTTACAGCTGGTTCATTCTCTAAGTAGCCACACATAAATTCTAATCTGTGCTCTAGTGACCAGTTGGGAGGAAAACAATGAGAGAATTGATGGAGCCACGCTTGTAGATGAATGTCGTTACCAGAATTCTTAAATGTTTTGAATTTACGTGTAGTAATGAACAGCTTATAGTCAAAATCATCGTGTCGGCGGGTCGCATATCGGTCATTGTTACGTCGTTTCGGCGGTTCCATGTCCAAATTCGGTGTACTTTGCCAATTTCTTTCATAATCTCCAAAGTGCTCTGTGTTGTTATTTTGTGGCAGTTCCGTATTTTTATGTCCCTCTTCCCGTATTGGAGTGCGAGTGTCGTAATTCTTGTATTACCTGTGTCAACTGATCTTGTACTTCCCGGATTTCTCTTTGGTGTTGCGTATTGATTTGATTCTGATTTTGTTTTAATTTCCTAATTTGTTCGAACTCTTCTGTGTCATTAAAGACTAGCGGTTTTGTGTCATTCAGATTATCATCTACCTTCGTAGATAAATTAGTGAACTGATCCGAAAGTTCGGCTACTTTCTCCGATAGTGAACACATTTCCTCAGTGTGTTTTTCTGAACCAAGTTTCAGAGTGTCCATTTGTGTTGAAATCGAATCTACTGTGTCCTTTAAGTTTTCCTGAGTTCTTGCAAGTTGCGTAACCGAATCGGTGGTTGCAACTGAGTCCATTTTAGCTTGCAAGGTGTCGTGATTTTCAAGAACAACAGTTTGCAATTCTTTTATGGCTGCTTCATGATTCTGTAATGAGTTTTCATGCCGCGAAAAAATAGGTTGAAAATGCTCACAAATTTGTGTTTTTACGTCATTACAGATTTTTTGACATTTCGATTCAATGTTATGTAACTCAGTAGTTAAATCTTCACGTGTTTGGTCAAGTGTGGTGTCTAACTTCCGAAGATTATGTTCCATTGTGTCCAACTGTTGCTGTGTTTGTCTCTGATTTTGTTCCATTGTGTCTAACTTTTGAAGCTTTTGTTGTGTCTGTCTCTGATTTTGTTCCATTGTGTCTAACTTTTGAAGATTTTGTCCCATTTGTTTCTTATTTCGTTCAAGCGTTGTGTCTAACTTTTATAGCCTTTGTCCCATTTGTTGCATTAACTGTAATAACAGTGCACTGGTGTCTGAAACATGTTCCTCAGTGCTTTTCGGCAGTGCATTTGAACCGGCAATATTCGCATTTTGAAAAGCAGAAAATGTGTCTTGATTTATTTGAGAAAACGGCGAGGACGCAAAATCTGAATCTACAGTATTTGCAAGATTGTGTCCTGTCATTTCGGAATCCTGAGGCGAGCTGTTGCCGACCGATCGATCGATAACGCTTCAGTGTTCACTAATTGTTTCACTGCCTACACCATTATTTGCAACCCGCTCCATTTCCCTATACACAATTACCAAATTACTACTTTGAACATTAGTTAATTCATTACATGGTGGCGCTAACACACTGCTTTCGTTTTCACTGTCATTTCTCAGTTTACTTTGGAGCCTAGTATTACGTTTTTCACTCGCCATTATTGTCACAATTTTTTCACATGACAACACAGAAAAACACAATTTGAAGAACAAAAATAAGAGAACACATTAACATAGCACTGAAAATAATATCTAGTTAATTGCAAGAGCAGCTGCGAAATACTTGGTGCAACTCTACATGCATGCCACAACTGTTGTACTGTACAACAATGAAAGACTACAACTACAAAGGAAATTCTCTCTATGATTACCCACTAGCAATAAAAAAAATCTACATTAATTACACAAACTACAAGAAAAAATCAGAAGATTCCAGTGAGGTATCCTGGCAGGGTCGCCATATGAAACGTCCCCTTAGAAAAATTATACAAGACTGTGCTTAAACTGACACACAATATCTTTAGCGCAACGCAATCTGACTTCCAAAAATCGCTACGAAAGAATGGCCCTGACTAACATTAACCTATATCTTTCACAAATTACTTATCTCACAAAAATCTTCGTTACTCAAGATACTGCAATACAGCGAGCGCCACTACTGCCAGCTAAATAAAAGATTCAAACTACTGAAGGCACTAACTACTGATAGGCATAGTTAGCAAATGAAAGATTTTAATACAGAACAAACAATGTATTTACCTTAATACTCAGAATATATATATCACTTTATGACACCAATTCTTACAAATTTCAAAACTCCGTCATCTCTCTACCCACGTCCACCACTGCTGGCGGCTCACCTCCAACTGCGCAACGCTATGCGCTGTTAGCATCCAGCTGCCGCTGCCCAACACTACAATGGCGAGTATTTCAACAAAGCCAACCAGCCACAGACTGCATACGGCACAGCCAGTGATTTTCATACAGAGCGCTACGTGGCGGTGGCGTTACCAATAAAAAAACCTAAACAGCCTACTTACAAACGTCTTGCGTCCGTCTACGCTTGTTTTGAGGTGGTGGCGGCGCGAAAGCTACAGTGGCAAAATCCCTACGCGAGGTTAACAGTGGACATGCGCTACGACCATCACTCAATGGCTCACGTTGCCCCTCAGAAACTTGGTTAGGCACAACGCCTATAACTTGGGAAATCAGGTCTGCTGAAGTTAGCCTTTTACGGTGCTTACAATTGGAATTTAGGTCCGTGACACGAAGCGGGTAATTTGTGCGGAGGTGTCCATTCTCATTACACGTAAAACAGACCCCATCTTGTCCTGTGTAAATTATATATACGCAGCATCCACACACCTACAAATGATAGGAGATATTCCATTTGATCACCATGTCAACGGATCGAATTCCTCTACAAGCGGACCAGTGTTCCCAACATATATTCCATACGTCCCCAAACGAAAGGATGACCGTCTTGAGGAAACTGTCATCAACTTCAGGTTGAAGGTTAAACGCCCTAACATTCTCACACATCACCTCCGTGTTCTCCAGAATAACCATACTATTAAGACCATCGCCATCAGTGAAAGAGACTTACACAAAAGACTCGTTGCCCGTGCCGAAAAAGAAGCAGTCGGCCTGAAGCGAGTCAAGAAACTTCACAAAAAACACAATCGGTTCATAATACAAGTAACCTGCGTGAACCCGTCACATAGTTACCATGATCGTATCTACATGCCATTCACGAATTTCTAACTAATTTGGCTACATGTGCTACGTGGACTTGCCAAAACTAAAACGACGGTACCTGCGCATAGAATGTACCTGGGAGCCATAGGCGACATCACGGCTCAAGGAAACGCCCCGTCAAAACTGAGTCACAAACACTAGACGCTGAGAGACAAACAACGATGTGACGCACACAACGACTCACAAGGCACTGAGGACAAACAAGAAAGCTCTCGCTGCGCTACAATAAAGGCAGGAACTGACTCTACCCATTCGCATGTCCTGGGAAGCAGGAATGTCACGCTCGGTTCCGGACAATTTGAGCCCTATCTATGCTTCAAAACACCTAAGCACGAGTGAAATTTTCGAACTCGATTTTTTCGTAAACGCTTGAGAGTTGAGTTTTCCTGTTTACATGTGTTGAGTCCCATTCGTGTCCTACAAATCCTATCACGATGCATTATATCAGTGAGGGGAAGTTCGTGCGCTCACCTGCTAAGAACAAAAGTAATCTGTACAAATCAGTAACACCCTGTATAAGCAAATTAAAAAGAAAGGTTACAGAGTACTATCAACGGTAGCGGTGCTAATGACAAGTAACATGAGTGATGTGACAAACAGTTTGTAAGAAAATAAGTCTAAATTAAGAAAGTAATGGATAGTCTAAATAAAAAATAGTATTAAGAGAGGTATATTAATAAGTGTGTGAGTAAATTATGGCCAACTATATACTACCATAACATTACAGTCACAGTAATAGAATAGGTGTCTTCTTAAGCTGACAAGTTGTTAGCTCCAAAAATACAGGCTTTAGAGTTCATTTTCGCTGCTAACTGATATTTCCAGCCCTTGTCCGCAACTTTATACTGCAATAACTTCACTCGTTCTGTAGCCTAAATTCGCATATCACGCTCTTAATTTTTTTAATCTTTCAGCAGTGAGATGATCACGTATTATCAGAGCTTTCTTCTCGAGTTTATTCATCATCATGAAGGTTCCTACCTTTTCCTATGCGCCACAAACTTCTCCATTGTGAGTCTAGGTTTCACAGATCAAACATCGTCCTACATTTCACACTACAACTTCTCGCTATAGAATGTCCTTTATGAACACTGTTCTCACTTGAAGTTCTCAGTATTTAAAAATTTTATCGTGATAGTAATTGTTTTAATTTTTCCGACGTACTTTTCAGTGCTGCAGGGTAATACGTCAATCACATCATTTACGCCTAGTAGAACTGCAGCCGATTTATGATATCATTTTATCAAAATTTAAAAAATTAAAATGTCGTTACTGTCCGCACCCAATTTCTTTGCCTTCTGGCTCCACAAAAAACATAAAAACGCAATCTGATCATAATACCTCTGGAAAGGCGAGGATCAGAAAACCGACCAAGGTCGCCGTCGACAGATGCAGAATTTGCAGAAATCATTTCCCCTGAATTATCCTCACTCACGTCTCATTTCACCTTGGGTGAAGGTACCCTCCCAGGAAGGCAAACTGAGTCTCAAGCCGTATCCAGCCCGTCACTGTCGTCGGGATATCGATGAGGTCCTGATTTATTTTCTCTTGTGCTGCCCTTATCCCCAACTGCTTTTCATTTACAACGATCAACAAGTAATTTTTTTTAATAATATAAGGCCAATATATGGCACTAGATGCACAACTTTTAAAAATGGTTTGCAGATAATACCATCCTTTCTCTATAAGTGGAGACTCAGAGCTTGGGAAAATGTATAGATCTGTTTTTCCCTAATTACAATTTACTATATCAAAAACGTTGTCAAACTCTTTAAACACTAGTGTGTATCACGAATTATTTTACAAAAGTAAGAATGATTTGGTTACCGCAAAGGAGTTTTTCCTACGCCTGATCGTTGGATGATCATAAAAAAATATTAGTGTCTATGCACACACTGCACATTTCACAGACGAGAAGAGTCAACTAAGGTCATACCTATTACAGTGCTTACAATTTTGCAAAAAGACACACTCTATTATATTTCTTGCTGCTCCGTTTTACGTGCAAAATACATCACGGACTGGAAGATAATATAACAGATTTTACAAATTTTGAAAGTTACCAAAGAGGTAACTATACTGTCTTCAGAGAAAACAGTGTGAAAATGAATATCCTGTCAAGATTAATGGGAAGGCAACTAAAATGTTTTAAAGATAAAAATGAATAATGTCCTCAAGAAATAGATTCATTTGTTAATAATTTGCTCAAAGTGTTATGAGAGCGACAACGTATTATCTCCAGCAACGAACTCATTAGTGAGGTAACTTCGATGGTCCCCAGATTCAAAAGACATGGATTTACAGGTGGCAAATCATTACAGGGCTGATGCACGTAGGTTATTGGAGAAATGAAAGCGTTGGTTGTTCAATAAGAACAAACAATGCTAATTTCTCTAACATTTAGCACCGCAATGCGTGAGACTTCTTCCATCTGGGAGGAGTTCGATGAAACTCAGTCAGCTCCAAGAAAATCACCAACTGTGCGTGCTTCATATTAGCGATCAACGAGAAAACGACGCATCAGCACCAAATATAACACAACAGCCACCCCATGAAGAGAGTAGCAAAAAACACATCGTCAGATGTTAACACACAATCAGATGTCAAATGACATTTGTCAACACAAAATTGCCAAGTATAAACACTTAAGTGTCACGTGGATTCATATCAACTTTTGGTTTATCTCTTTTATGGTTGTCTCGCAGTAACTCAGTAGATTAAAATTACCTTTGTGCTATAAAGAGCCATTTCGATGCAAGAATTTTACATAATTTCTCATCTGACGAAGTGTGTTGACATAGGGATTTACATGTAAGACACTAGTTGTACTACATTATTACTCAGCTGACATTACAGAAGTGAAGTGTGAAGAATGATTTTTACAAAATTGTTGGAGGCAGACTGCTTCCTCGCTTTATTGATACCTACCCACATTCACAAAGACATTCATTGTCTCATCAACGCTTAATCTCAGATATTAGTTTATAATTTATAACTTGTGTGAGTAACTTATAAGTATGTAATCATTTTGTGTGTGGTATCTGTGTTTAGTTTGCACAATTCCGCCTTGGGTAGCCGAATGATCTGAAGCGCATTGCCACGGTTCGCGCAGCTCCACCCGCCAGAGGTTCGAGTCCTCCCTTGGGCATGGGTGTATGTGTTGTCCTTAGCGTAAGTTAGTTTACGTTAGATTAAGGAGTGTGTAAGCGTAAGAACCGATAAGCTCAGCAGTTCGGTCCCATAAGAACTTACACACAAAGAAAAAGGCACAACCGCTGTCAGAATAGCTGACGAAGAGTTGAGAGACTATGGATGTTTGCTTGCTTGTAGTCCCCTGTGGAAAACGACGCATATCTTGGCTACAGCAATATTAACCTTTCATGTAACAGTCTTAACCTGATAGTAAAAGCAACAGGAACCAGTTAAAAGAAAATAGAAAAAGTTACGATCGTTATACATTCGAGGAGTTGTCGAGGGAGTTGACATCAAATCCAGTTCTAATTTTTCTGAACGACGAGAAAGAGTTGATGTTGCCAACAGATATTTCGGTTGGTAGATTAAAACTGTGTGTCGGACTGAGACTCGAACTTGGAACCTTCGCCATTTGCGGGCAAGCACTCTACCAACTTTCTTTTTTCGTTTTTGTGACCTGAGAGAAGGGTCGGGGGAAGGATGGCAGGGATCGTCTTCCGAGGCCTGGCCTCAATGTCCCATTCCTGCCCTCCCAGAGCCAAAGAAGGAAAGTGGTTCAACAGCATCAGGAGAACTATACTGGGTCAAATTCATTTACTTATGACTATATATTACGCACTTATTTATTTTTATATATTTTTTGTTTTGGCTCTTGTTTTTTTTTTTTTTTTAACTGGATCCTACAACCGCCACCAGAATCTTCCGAATCGTCTTCGCGCAATGAATGTAAGGGGGACACCCTCTAAACCGTTTTCTCAATCGTGTTCCGTGAATCTTTTACAAGTGTGCCAACTAGTACACGGAACGCCACAATGGGCAGGTGGATCCTCGAATAATGCGCCTAAATAATTCGATAGTCGCGTGCGGTACAACACATGGTGGCGGAAGGCCTCATGAGCCGTCGTCAAGTGGACCCACGAGTCCAGAGCGCTTCCGGGCGCGGCGTGCAAAATGTGGTACAGCACCATGCCCTTCAGTCAGTTGACGGCGTTCATTCTGGTAGTGGGAAGGTAAACGGTATCTTGGTGCAGGAGTTCGTCCGGCGTGACAGACTCTGGCTGTTGTCGCAACGGGAGCGCCAACATACGTTGGACAAGATCCCAGCAGCTGCCTGTCACAGCTCATACCAGGCGGTGCGCCTCCGAAGCGACGACTGCGCAGTGCGGACACAAAAGATCTTGACAACTTGGGGTACAGCACCGCTTTGGCTCCGGCCCCGGACCTGCCTGCTCCGTGACCTTTGTCATTTTCCCAAGGATGGTACCCCTTCACTTGTTTATCGTCGGGCATTTGCTGCTCTGTGTGCACAAATGAAGGAAGCCACATTTATTTACACTGATGTCTCAAAAACATCGTTTGGTGTAGGGAATGCCTATACTGTTGGCGACACCCCAAATCGATTTCGGCTTCCCGACCATTGTTCGGTTTATACTGCGGAGCTTTACGCTGCTGTCCAGGCTGTCCAACGCATACGTCGCCATCAGCGGATACAGTATGTTATCTGTTCAGATTCTCTCAGTTCTCTCCTCAGTCTCCAAGCTCTCTACCCTGACCACCCTCTGGCCCACCTGATTCAGGACTGCCTGCGCTTGCTCCACTTGGGTGGCGTCTCTGTGGCGTTCCTCTGGATCCCAGGACACGTTGGTATCTGTGGAAATGAGGCGGCCGATATAGCGGCCAAGGCTGCAGTCTCTTTTCTTCAGCCAGCTATTCGTATGATTCCCTTCGCCGACCTACGGCATTTTTTATGTCGTCGTTTTGCTCTTTTATGGCACGTACGTTGGTCGACACTTTCCAATAATAAATTGCGGGACGTGAAAGCTCTTCCCTGTGCTTGGACCTCTTCCTCCCGTACGCGTCGTCGGGAGGAGGTAATTTCAACTAGACTCCGGATAGGGCACTGTCTTTTTAGCCATATACATCTTTTAAGTGGAGATCCTCCCCCACTCTGTACCCACTGCTCTCAGCTGTGGACGGTGAGACACCTTTTACATGAGCGCTCCTATTTTACTCCGTTACGCACCCGTCTACAGCTGTCTCCTGATACATCTTCCATCTTATCAGAAGACACTCGCTCAGCCGATCGCGTTTACGAGTTTATTAGTGCCAGTGAGTTGACGTCAGTCATTTGAAGCTCCTTTTGGGGACAACCAACCCCCTTCTATAGTGGTTTTTTAGGTTTTCCTCCTGTTTTTAGTTTCTCCAATTTTTTGAGTTTCATTCTCATTGCTGCTGGTTTCCAGTTTCGTTTTTTAACCTTTTCCTAAGTCACAGACCGGGCGCTAATGACCGTAGCAGTTTTTGCGCCCCAAAACCACAACAAAAAACAAAAAAATCACACAAAGGGTCGTCAGTGAGATGGATGGAATGGAGGCGCTGGCGTGTGGCTAATTTGCCGTTCACCACCACACACAACAGAGAACGAGCGTACGTGGGCAGGTATGGGGTGTATACGGCAGGCCACATCCTGGTCCAACACCTGTGGTTGTTCGACGTTGTTACGGGGTTGTCGTGCCTGATAGATGCGGTAGTAATCTCTCGTGCTCGGCGCCGTCGTCGCCGGCAGACGCTCGGTCACGTAGCTCATTTCGACCAGGAAATCGTGGATGTGGCCAAGAGACGGAGCTATGTGGCCCACGGCAACCGAAGGACGAAGATCTCGCGGCGCGACGATCTGTAGCAGCGTCCCCGTCAAGCTGTTGTTGGCCGCGGTCCATGCGAGCCGCATCGTCCGTAGGTACAATGCCAGCGCGCGGTTGTGGACGTGAGTCAACCCCACGCCCCCTGCCAGGGAGGCCTCTTTAAAGTAGTGACGCGAACATGGAATACATGACCTGCACTCACTAATTGTCCTTAAGTCACCTGGAAACCGTCTGTTAGCGGAATAATGTGAACAAAATAATTAAGTTTGTACGCTAGGTAAGTGCTGACGTAGCGCGTTCCGGGAATCATATCCATATTGCGGAATCTGCTATGACAGAGCAGCACCGTGACCTCTGTAGTAGCCGGCGATACGTGGCTGCCACAATTCGGCGAACCATACTGGAAAACTGCATCCTCTCCCGACATCCATGTGTGTCGTCTTGCGCTTGTTGACGATGCTGCCCGATACCGTCCCGTAGCGGCACAACCAATCAAGCGTCACTTGCATTACGTCGCCCGACCACACCAAGAGCACCACGTTGTCAGCGAAGGCAGCACATCGGAAGGTCACGCCTAGAATGCAGATGCCTTCCAGTCGTTGACGAAGGCCGTGCAGTGCGAGGGCCGCCGCGAATAACACTCCTGATAAAGGACATCACTGTAGCACCGACCGACCAAGAGAGATGTGTTCAGTCTGGTGACCGTTGAGCATAATCCAGGAGCGCGCCCCGTAGATTAAGCGTAAGATCACCCTTGACGACGCCTGTGAGAGGCCCATGCGTTCGAGCACGGAACGATGGAAACTATTGTCGATACGATCAAAGGCGTGATCAAAATCGACGGCGACAAGGGCGCCTCGGAAGCGGGAGGCATCTGCCAGAGCCGTGACATCGCGCTAGGCGCCTAGTGCCCTGTGGATGTTGTTGTCACCGCCTAAACATGTCTGGTCAGGATGGATCATGTGTCCGATAGTGGTCTGACGTCGTGTGCGTTGGATACGGGCTAAAAGCTAATAAGCCGCGTTCACGAGGGTAAGAGGACGATGAAACCGCTCGGTTTTGGAACTGGTATGATGATGCCTGTGGGGAAAGTAAATCGTCGTGGAGGTCTTGAAACATATGAATCCACTGAGTGCCTATCAGGAGATAGAAGGCGCGGTAGAATTCGTTCGGTAAGCCCTCTGGGCCCGGTGACTCGTTCTGGGCGCCGCGTGCCAAAGCCGCTGTTAAGTTTTCAGCATTTATGGGAGCCAGCAGAGCGTCATCCTGGGTCTCTACACTGTGGTCAGGCAGACTGCCCAGGTTGTCTTCGCACTCGCAGACAGTTTGTGAGTCCTCGGCGTAAAATGTCCTGTAACGCTGGACCAATTCCTACCGCTGTGGCCGAGCGGCTCTAGGCGCTTCAGTTTGGAGCCGCGCTGCTGCTGCTGTCGCAGGTTCGGATCCTGCCTCGGACATCGGTTTGCATGATGTCTTTAGTTAGGTTTACGTAGTTCTAAGTCTAGGGGACTGATGACCTCAGATGTTAAGTCCCTTACACCACCGTCCGGACTTGTGCTTTGTCAAACTGTTGAGCTTTGAGACGATTAACCGCTGTCTGCCGTTCATGTGATGGCGGCTGGGTCATTAGTTGTCTCAGGGCAATACAATAAAATTACGACGTCATCCGACTCCAGCACGCTCTGTCTAATTTAATGTGGAAGGATGTGCATGCAAACTCCGGAGGCAGCGGTCCCGCGTAGCAGCGATCTCCCGCCGACATGTTTCTCCATACAAGTAGGAAAAGTTCAGTGTCCGTGGACCACGGCTGCGGTATGTGATCTGTCTGGGGAGTGCGAGAGAGCAGATGTATGCCAAATGGCCGGTGAAGGCCGTCGGCCACAGCTCCGCGTCCCTTGTCGCGGCGCGGAGTCCTCGTGAGACGTATATCCGGTCGAGGCGGCTGGCAGAGTTGTCGGTGAAATATGTATAGCCACGGCCGTCCCCGTGAAGGAGACGTCACGTGTCGTGTAGCGCCAGATCTCGCACGAGTGGCCGCATTGCTGGTCATGTAAAGTAGTGCGGCGTTTGGTCTGCTGGATCCAAGACGCTATTAAAATGCCGCGGCTTATGATGTACTGTTCCGTATTCCCATTCAGGAGCGGAGCAAATTCGGCGGAATAAAAGTGCCCCTTTCTTTACGACGTGATGATCTGGAGGGCGCGTAAAGATTCACAATGGGGACTGCTCCCACCGTGACGGCAACACTTCCGATACCTGGATGTTGTCGCGTAATAGTAGGGCGGTTCCACCAGTACCGTCGCTTTATGGGATGCTGTAGGCTGTGTATCCATAAACGTTCAATTGCAGCCTCGACGCGCAAGTCGCCGAAGTGTCGTCAAATCGAAAGACTTGCACCCGGCGATCGGTCTACCCCACGGGAAGACATAAATAAAATTGCAGGTGTGGATGGACTTCTTGAAGGAGGGTAGTATCCAGATCAGCCGCCGGGAGCACATCGTGGAACATGCGCGTTTTGATGACAGAGCGTAGGCCGTTAACGTTAACGGTGGGATTGGGTAAATGCGGAGAGTGTGGATGCAAATGGCGGCCTCTAGGTGATAATGGGGCCTCTTGGCTACCCATCCTTGCGGCAAGTATCTTTAACGGGGATCTTCTGTGGGTGTTATGTTCTCCCCATGTGGGGCGTCGGTCCCTTGTGGCGAAGGAGTGTCAAGGGCGCCTGGTGCTTCAGCCTCCATTTCAGCAGCCCAGTCACCGAGCGGGGTAGGGGTCGGCGACGGCACGCCGTCATGGGTAGTGGGCTCCATCACTTTGTCCTGAGAGGCTTCAGTCACGGGATCGCCTGATCGGCTGAGGCCACCATCCTGTCCATGGTGTCGGATGCCCGCCTTGGGGTG
The DNA here is from genome assembly GCF_023897955.1 of Schistocerca gregaria. Taxonomy (NCBI): domain Eukaryota; kingdom Metazoa; phylum Arthropoda; class Insecta; order Orthoptera; family Acrididae; genus Schistocerca; species Schistocerca gregaria. The sequence continues at coordinate 301,792,556 of NC_064924.1, forward strand.
GGGCTGGTAAATTCCGTCGGCAACGACGCATCTGAGACGTCATCGGGAGCGTGCTCCCTGTCTCCGCCCTGTTGGTCGTCTTCCGTCGAGAGGCAGCGTTTCTTATGACGCTTCGTCAACCGTTGTATCCCCCGTCCGTGTGTCCGCTCCCGACGACGGGCTGGGATCAGTACTGTCGGCCATGCAGCCGGCGTCCGGAACAGACGCCTCTGGTACGACGACGGTGGTGGTGGTGGGGGTGGAGTTTGTGGTGGTGGTGGTGGTGGTGGCGGGCGCTGTGTCGGTCAAAGGGCGTCTCTTCGTGCGGCGCCGCAGTCACGGCGTCGTCGGCGCCTCAGTTCGCGGTCACGTGGGACTGCAGCATGGACGCGGCGTCCGCTCACACCGGCCGCACTGCTTCCACGTACGTAGGCGGTGATGCGGTGGGCACAGCTGTCTGTACTGGATCCGCACGTGCCAACTGGACAAGACGGCGCTGGAGGCAGTTGGATCGCACGTGGCCCTCCTGTTCACACGCGGCACACTCCCGCGGTTTTCCGTCATAAATAATGATGGCTCTGCAACCTCCTACCAACATGTACGACGGCACGTGTTTGCGGAGTTCGAAGCGTACCTGTCGGACGCCACAATAAGTTGAAAAGGTCTTCCACTTGTCTTGCATGTAGCTTAGGACCATTCCACATGGCCGCTCTAAGGCGCTGCAGTCATGGACTGTGCGGCTAGTTCCGGCGGAGGTTCGAGTCCTCCCTCGGGCGTGGATGTGTATGTTTGTCCTTAGGATAATTTAGGTTACGTAGTGTGTAAGCTTAGGGACTGATGACCTTAGCAGTTAAGTCCCATAAGATCTCACACACATTTGAACATTTGAACATGGCCGCACCGCGTCAGTAACAAGCGCTGCCGGGACTTCGAACTGCAGTTGGAATATGCGCACCGCGCGCACACCCACACCCGTGTTGCCCACGGTTACGGCGATTACGTTACCGACAGTGTGGCGAAAGCAGTAGCCGTTGATGGAACGTCGGATTAGGTTGTCACATGCCACTTCGTTCTTCATATTGAAATAGACTGTACTGTAAGTGATAGATGTATGGCTATCAGCTAGCGGATCGACATGTATGTCGTCTCTCAGACACCATTCAATTTCATAAGCATTTGGACACGCGTAGCAACAGTCGAACGTATCAACGTTACCTGGCGGGTGTTTTTTTAAACTATTAAAACTAATGTTTATATTCTCTGTTTTTACTTCTTTGTTGGTTTATTTTGCTGCTGTAAGAGAACGCCATATGTAGTGAGAGCTCTAAATCAGGACAGCGAACGCAGTGCCTCGCGCAGAGAGTAAACAAACACGAGTGGAACGCTGGTCAGCGCGCCGCACGTCCCAGCAGTGTCACGGCTGAATGCCGACTGTTAAACATTTAAAGTGTGTCAGGAGGATTAATGTCAGCTTTCAGTTTATCTTTTATATGATTCTCTCGCAGTAACGCAGCAAATTACAATTACCTATGTGTATAAATGACCATTTCGATGCAAGAACTTTACATGTGAGACTCTAGTTTTATTACTTTATTACTGCGCTGACATTACAAAAGTGAAGTGTGAAGAATGGTTTTTACAATTCTTTGGAGGCAGACTGCTTCCTCGCTTTATTGATACTTTGGAACACTCCCTACCCACATTCACAAAGACATATATCGTCTGCCGGCCGCGGTGGTCTAGCGGTTCTAGACGCTCAGTCGGAAACCACGCGACTACTACGGTCGCACGTTCGAATCCTGCCTCGGGCATGGATGTGTGTCATGTCCTTAGGTTAGTTAGGTTTAAGTAGTTCTAAATTCGAGGGAACTGATGACCACAGATGTTAAGTCGCACAGTGCTCATAGCCATTTGAACCATATATCGTCTCATCAACACCTAATCTAAGTTGTTAGTATACACTTTATAACTTGTGTGAATAACTTATAAGTATGTATTCATTTTGTGTATGGTATTTTTGATATGTTTGCACAATTTCGCCCTGGGTAGTCGCGCGGTCTGAAGCGCAGCTCGCCCCTTCGGAGGGTCGAGTCCTCCCTCGGGCATGGGTGTGTGTGTTGTTCTTAGCGTAAGTTAGTTCAAATGGTTCAAACGGCTCTGAGCACTATGGGACTTAACTTCTGAGGTCATCAGTTCCCTAGAACTTAGAACTACTTAAACCTAACTAACCTAAGGACATCACACACGTCCATGCCCAATGCAGGATTCGAAGCTGAGACCGGAGCGGTCGCGCGGTTCCAGACTGTAGCGCCTAGAACCGCTCTGCCACTCCGGCCGGCGTAAGTTAGTTTACCTTAGATTAAGTAGTATGTAATCGTAGGAACCAATGACCTCAGCAGTTTGGTCCCATAAGAACTTACACCACCAGAAAAAATTGAACAACCACCGTCAAAAGAGCTGACGATGAGTTGAGAAATTACGGATGTTGGCTTGCTTGTAGTCTCCTGTGGAATATGATGCGTAGCTTGGCTACAGCAATATTAACCTTTCATATAACAGTCTTCATCTGATAGTAACAGCAACAGGAACCAGTTAAAGTCAATTAGAAGAAGTTACGAACGTTATGCATTCTAAGAGTTTCGTGAGGATTGACATCAAATCCATTTCTAATTTTTCTGAACGATGAGAAAGAGTTGATCTTGTCAACAGATATTTCGGTTGTCAGAATAAAACTGTTTGCCGGACCGAGACTCGAACTCGGCGCTTTTCCCTTTAGCGGGCAAGTTGCTCTATAAATTCTTTTCTCTTCGTTTGGGTCTCTCATCTCCCCTTCTAGCTTGTCTTACCTCTCTCCAAATTTGCCTTTCTTGGCTAGCTTCTCGCGCTACGTTCGGCAGTGTGGTAAGGCAAAGTCTGTAGTAGTTCTCTTCACTGGAATAAACAGTAAGGTTCTTCTCTGATGTAAAAGAAAGTGTCTTTTCAATTCATAAAAAATTTAAATAAGATGTCTCTTCTGAAAGTAAACGGTATACCTCTTCCGAAGAATAAAAAACTCCTCCTTTGGAAACAAGGATATGTCTTCCTTCATAATAAACATAAATCTACTTCTAAGAGCAATAAGCTTCTTCTTCTACAACGATCGCTTCTCATCTTCTAAAACAAAAAATTATTTGTTGCTGTAAGAAAACGGGCTTCCCTTGAGCAACGACGCTTCCTTCACATCAGCGCAGCTCAGAAGAAGTCCTTTGCAGGAAAACAAATAATGATAAACAAAGAGTACTACTGAGAAAGACCATTTGAAACTTGAACGGAATAATCGTTAATGTAAAAAAATTATAATAAACGGAAGTGAAGTAATAGATAAATATCTTCTAACATTTTGGAAGTAGCTCCTTCTGAGGTCTCACAGAGTTAGCTAGCCTGTTCAAGCACTTCTGGCAATACTTCTTCAGGTTTCTGCTGAGGCCTCCAGGGTTCCCTTAGCGGCCTTGTGGCCCACGAAGTCCCCATCTTACTTCACATACAGCAGCAATCCCCTGCCTCTTCATGCATCTATCGTTTCCTAGAATTTGTCATCCGGTTCCCTGATATTCAAAAAGCGTCTGTAGCATATTCCCTAAGTGTTTTTGACGATTTTTTCTGTATATTTTGTAGTATTGTGTTTGTAAATATTGATAATGTTCCATGATCTTGCTGACGCCTTTTTGTTAGTGACATAAAGAACGACATTTCCAGATAACGCTACGTTTCTCTTGAGGAGACCATACGTTTTGTGTCAGAAGTATGGTATTAATCGTTATACCTCGGCCATCAATCCTTTTTAGGAAGGATCTTTGTTTCCGTACATAATCCCAGACCGTTTGGTTGCCGTTGCAGGTGAAACGAAGAGTGATAGAATCAACTGAATTACATTTCTGACACGAGTTTGTGTTACTTAAACCTATAGAACATGGTCTGTCATTCGTGCAAACCATGTTTTCTTCAATCTTATACTACGCTCCTTGTCTGTTGACAAGACTTTGTTATGGATATTGCACCAGATGCTTTTCCATTTCTGGCTCGTATATTTCAGTTCCATTGTAATTTGCTTTCCATTAGTTGAAAGTTTACTATTACATATCTCCAAGTTCGTTTGTGTTTCTCCACGATGGTTCCTCCAAGTAATTGAGCTCTAAGTAAAGCTGTCGGATATGCTATAACCTCTAGTTTATTTTACCGATGTTTATAGTAGGTTTTAAACTTTCCGGTGTGAATATGTTGAATAGCTTGAATGTTATACTATTTTTCTACTTCTAATTTAGCTGAAGAATTCATTTAAAAAATAGGCCGTATTCCTGCGACGTATGTCGGTCAACCCCACGCCTCCCACTCCAAGTTTTAGGGTGAGCGTATCCACAGCCATTCTGAAAATCTCGCCTTGCCCGATGGATTTGCAAACAATTGTCGTGATGTTTTTTTTGATATAACATAAGATGTTGGTAATATTTGTCCCATGTATATAGCTTCGGAGAGGACAGCTTAGTTAATTACTCTAATTTTTTGGATCAAGCTTAAATCTCTGATACGTTTTAGAATTAAAGCCCCTCGAATATTTTCTAATAACTTCCTCCAGTTGAAGGTATTTGTTTTTAATGGATCTCTGTTAAAGGTCATACCTAACGCAATGTGTTTTTCCACCTATTTCGCCGGCTGTAGGTCTACGTGTCGAAAGCCATTGAGATTTAAAAACGAGCCTTTAGTATCATTTCTTTTGGCTCCTGTGGTGCTGGAACAGAGCCGAGTCAGTGCTTTTAGTCTTTGGATATCCCCGTAGCTTATAACAACTACTCCGACATCATCGGCTAAAGCATTGGTCACTCGATGTTCACCTGACATTGTTATACTCTGAAGTTCGTTATTCAGCATTGGTCACTCGATATACACCTGATATTGTTATACCCTCAAGTTCGTTATTCAGTTTACACAATAAAGGGTCTAAAGCTACGATGTTTAAAAGCACTAACATTGGACTTCCCTGAAGAACGCCATTTTTAACTTCGATCGGTCTTGAGTAATGACCGTGGATTAAAACTCTTGTTTTTATTCCCTGCAGGAAAATTGTTAAAATAACAGTAAAATTTCCATTAAAATCCATTTCTGTAATTGTACTGATTAAATATTCGTGGCTGAGTCTGTCAAAGGCTTTGGAAAACCGATGTACGCACAGGCCGTTTTAAAAATATTCCGACCAGGGAGACATGTTTGATGGGAACCAATTACTGGCCCTAGCAGTTATTCTATAATCGAAGTTCATTAAAGTATCTGGCGTCATTTTCGTTATGTGTTTTAATTTCGTATTTCTTTTCGTACTACACGAATATGTAATAAAAAATGGGGGTTCCTATTTTTAAAAAAGGAGTTGATATCCGTTTGACCTATGGCAGCGCCATCTAGCGGGCCAACCATAGCGCCATCTGATTTCCCCCCTTCAACCTAGACAAGTTTCGTTCTTTGTAGTGTTTCCGTTTGAAGCTTATTTCGTGAGACATTTGGCCCGGTCACGATCAATGGACCACCCTGTATATACGGTCTATCCTACTTTGCGCATAATTACTGAAGATTGTATGTCTTACAGACAGGGGGTATTTTGTTTTTCCATACGTCCTTCCCTTGCGTATGTTTCACCAGGCCCTCCAATTCTTTGGAGTTATTAAACTTTGAGTGTAGGTCTTCCTGTGTATGAGACAGTTCCAGTTACCGCCAATAATACCTTCCGCAGGATTTTATTTTAGTAAATACACAATATCATGTTTGAAAAACTTGTTCCTACCACGAGGTGCATTGTTTCTGGAAGGAACGTAAACAGTAACGACAGTTACGTTTAAATGTTTTCACCTTTTGCCACGCCCTGAGTCTAAGAAACACATTTCTGTGACCTCGACTCCTTCCTTGAAGAGAACTGCAGTACTCACGCCCTTTCTGAGACCATATTTAAAATTTCTCTGTTTCCTGCACCAGAAAAGCTTTGAAAATTGACTTCTTGCCCTAGCACAACTTCTGTAATAGACTGATCGAGTAAGTGTTTGAGAGCTGCCGTTTCTGTGTCGCACCGCATCTTGTATATGTTTATAGTAGTAATGTTATACATTTGATCCACTTTAACAGGCTATTCTCACAATAAGATGAAATTTGAGTGGTATCTTCTGTTCAAGCACATTGTTCGCTTCTGTTTTCTTACGTACATTCACGTTAGTGTTTCTTAATATTCCATTTCATTTGCCCTACTCGGAGTTGGATCATAGCTCTTGTGAGTTAACAAGCATTTCGCTCTCATTTAAGCATATACACAGAGATACGTTCAGTCCTACGAAATATTTGAAAGCAGTTTCTTGAACAAGTTGTGGAGTGAAGCGAAGCAAACGCGACTCCAAAGTGAGTTTCTAAACGGGAAAATACTTAAATACGGGCACAATCGATGCAAGAATTTTGTAAACGTGAAATTGCGAGATTATTGCTTGTGAAAAATCCATGGGAGTGCTTACTGAAATTACGACGTTGAAAAGGCGGTTACCGGAAAATTTGAAGTGGAATCCAGGCCACAGTCATAGAAACTCAATAGACGAATTTTCGGACTTGGTAGAAAAATTAGAATGGGCGTTGAAATTTAAACCGCCAAGTAAGCAGACAAATAGTTTTCAGAGTGTAAATCATAACTACAGACAGAGTGATTGCTATGAAAGACATCTGGGAAGTTATCAACGGAACGCTAACAGCAGTTTTCATATGGGAAACGGTAACAGGAACACACCCAATGATAAATTTCAGAGGGGTAATGGGAACGGATACTTTCCTGACAGGGACCGACACCAACAACGTAGATTTGACTGACTGGCACCTGGCGAAATGAACCAGCGTAATGGGAGATCGGGAAACTGTTTCACCGCATATCAGGTCTGGATATGGCAAAATAAACCGGCGATGAATAGGACGCGAGCAAACGGAAATGTGATAGGTGTTAATAAATCGGTAGAAAGGCGTCAGAATATGCAAATGAAATTAGTAAGAGATGAGAATCAAATAGGTGAATTTTCAAATCAGATCGTACGTAAAGGGCGTAATCCTAAGATAATAAAAGATAACGATAAAGGCGATGACAAACGATTTAGGGCTAAATGATTCGTTTTATGAATGTGACACAAAAGAGTGTGTGAATGTTAATACAGTGCAAGATTCTACGTGTCAAAAGGAGGATGAGGTGGAGCTGAATTTGGTGGAGTTAGAGGGTATAGAAAATTCTTAAGAGGTACTAACCAGCGGTAACGATTATGGTGATGAAGGTGATGATATTTTAGGTGATATTGTGATGGCGAAAGTTGTTAAGGAGGTTAATAAGGGCGGTGTTGCATTAGTCTCGTCACCTGTTGATGAATTTGTGTGTTTATCGACGGATATTGGTGAATTATTTTTGAAGGAAGGTATTAACGATGTTATATGTGCTGAAGTTACGGAAGTTGAAGTTGCTGATATTGATACTTCAGAGGAAGAAATCTGTGCGTATCTTTCCACTAATAGAGGTGAACACGAAATTCTGGATCGATCTGTGGATCTTGAATGTTTGTTTGAGAATGAATGTGGATCTGAATTTGATGTGCGATATGAAATTAATGTGGCGTAAGTGCATATAGGAGAGGAAAAGGTATTATGCTCAGGTTTAAATTAAAACGCATCGGAATTTAATGGTACAGTTGATTCTGAAATTACATGACTCTGTAGCTATAGTTTATGTGATGTTACGGTAAAGGATGGTGAAACTATGAACGGTTCTTATATTGGTGATTTGTCGACGGAGGTAAGTGAGGTTTCATGTAGCGAGTTGTATAATGTATCAGGGGTTGTTAAGAGTGCTGTTTGTGAACGTGTTTGTAATGACGTGGAAGTAAAAAGTAATGCTTTATTTCATAAGAATGATGTTGTAGCTTCTAAGTCGATAATTTTAAGGGAGAATACAGTGAATTTGATTCTGATATAGAAAGTGATATATGGACAGAATGGTATCTTAAGGAAGAATGTGATTTTACTTTAACTGATTGGCGACGGTACAGTAGAAGATTACGATCGTTATTGCCTCTTTTGGGGATTCGAGAGAAATTTAAGATAACGAGAAGTCTAGAAGGGAGCAAATACGAAATTGTGGCGAAAGAAGCATTTAATGAATTATTTTGGGACGTGTAAGAGATTGAGGGTGGATCGAACAGTATATGTGTACTCTAGAGACGGAAGGGGAAAGTAGGTTAAAAAATAAGTGTATGTGTGTTTACATTATAAGATTACTTGGAGGGGTAATTTTCAATGTTTTATTTCAGGACTTATTGTAGCTTGTTTGTTGCTCAGTCGCATAAGGAATTTTTTTCTTTTTTTTTTTGCACAAGGTCTGTGCAGTTATAAAGAGATATTTTAGACTCACATTTGGGTGTGAGGAAGTTGGAGAACTCAATTATTTGGTGAACGGTACCAAGTCAAAAATCAGTGCACATTATGCATATAAATTATGTTTTTGGGGGTATATAAGTGATTTATTTATGTGTACGAATGTGATAGGCTTAAGTTTTTGGTTGGTTTTATGTTACTTGTAATTTCCAAATTATAAGTTATGGTCACACCAATTTTGGTGATTGGAGGTCAGAGAAATTTGGAACACGATAAATAATAATGCTTACCTAGGGAGACAGATGTATGTTTATCTACGTATCTGAGAAAATTTTGCGGGAATAATTAATTGTTGCATGGAGTACCGTTTTGTGTCTGCAGGTTCACTACACGGAATGAAACGAGGAGTGCCATTTCTTCATATATGTTGTTAGTTTTGACTCTGATGCGAGTTATGTAAATTAAAGGAAAATATTAATTTGCCGATGAAGTCGAGTGGGAATCTGTCACGAGATTCATGTCTCTAGTCGGACTTGAATAACACGTCAGAATCATTGAAGAATTTAAGAGCACCTTGCAAACGCTGTAAATCAATTATTTACAGTATAGTTTAGATCTGTCTGTATTGACTCCACCGGGGGAAGCGTTCACTGCAGAACCTGGGTCGTTTTGGAAAGTGTTTGTTTTCAACGGATTTGTTCCCGAAAAATGTTGACGAAGGAATGCAGAGCGATACAGAATTTTGGCGGACTACTCGGGTCAAAATCTGTGGAGCGCCGCTGGAGACTTCGTTGTGACGAAAAGGTTCTGTGAAAGTGAGTGCAGTGGCGCTGATATTTCTGCGGCATTTCAATAGACAGTCGATTTTGATAAATGTATAGTTTTATTTGGCATTTAATTAATATGCCACAATTCATAATTTATGTTATACAGGGTGTTACAAAAAAGTATGGCCAAACATTCAGGAAACATTCCTCACACACAAAGACAGAAAATATGTTATGTGGACGTGTGTCCGGAAACGCTTACTTTCCGTGTTAGAGCTTATTTTCTTACTTCTCTTCAAATCACATTTATCATGGAATGGAAACACGCAGCAATAGAACGTACCAGCGTGACTTCAAACACTTTATTACAGCAAATGTTCAAAAGTCCTCCGTTATCGAGGATACATGCGTCCACCCTCCGTCGCATGGAATCCCTGATACGCTGATGCAGCCCTGGAAAATGGCGTACTGTATCACAGCCGTCCACAATACGAACACGAAGAGTCTCTACGTTTGGTACCGGCGTTGCGTAGACAAGAGCTTTCAAATGCCCCCATAAATGAAAGTCAAGAGGGCTGAGGTCAGAAGAGAGTGGAGGCCATGGAATTGGTCCGCCTCTACCAATCCATCGGTCACCGAATTTGTCGTTGAGAAGCGTACGAACACTTCGACTGAAATGTACAGGAGCTCCATCGTGCATGAACCACATGTGTCGTACTTATAAAGGCACATGTTCTAGCAGCACAGGTAGAGTATGCCGTATGAAATCATGATAACGTGCTCCATTGAGCGTAGGTGGAAGAACAATGCTGGCCAAACGTTCACAGAAAATCTGTGTTGATGACGTGATTGCACAATAGCGTGCGGATTCTCGTCAGCCCACACATGTCGATTGTGAAAATTTACAATTTGATCACGTTGGAATGAATCCTCATCCGTAAAGAGAACATTTGCACTGAAATGAGGATTGACACATTGTTGGAGGAACCATTCGCAGAAGTGTACCCGTGGAGGCCAATCAGCTGCTGATAGTGCCTGGTTCTCCCGCAGCACTCTCCATACAGTGACGTGGGCAACAGCAGCAACCTCTCTGACGCTGACATTAGGGTTATCGCCAACTGAACGGAGAATTGCCCCGTCCATTGCAGGTGTCGTCGTTCTAGGTCTTCCCCAGTCGCGAGTCATAGGCTTAAATGTTCCGTGCTCCGTAAGACGCCAATCAATTGCTTTGAACGTCTTCCTGTCGGGACACCTTCGTTCAGGAAATCTGCCACGATACAAACGTACCGCGCCACGGCTATTGCCCCGTGCTAATCCATACATCAAATGGGCATCTGCCAACACCTCATTTGTAAACATTGCAATGACTGCAAAACCACGTTCATGATGAACACTAACCTGTTGATGCTACGTACTGATGTGCTTGATACTAGTAGTGTAGAGCAATGAGTCGCATGTCAACACAAGCACCGAAGTCAACATTACCTTCCTTTAATAGGACCAACTGGCGGTGAATCGAGGAATTACAGTTAATACTGACGAAGATAAAATGAGCTTTAACATGGAAATTAAGCGTTTCCGGACACATGTCCACATAACATCTTTTCTTTATTTGTTTGTGAAGTATGTTTCCTGAAAGTTTGGCCGTACCTTTTTGTAACATCCTGTATATAAGTTTCTTTAAATTTAATGCATGCTGCATCAACAGCAATGCAAATAATTACACTATTGATCTGTCGCAGAGGATATTTATGTTATTCTATTATGAATATGTGTCTTATAAATTTTGGTGCTACTTCATAATATATATGGCACGCCAACATGTTATGAAGCGGAGGTGTGTGAGGTAACGAGCATTTCGCTCTCATTTAAGTATCTGGCCGAAAGAGTGAGCCTTCAGGAATTGTGAAACGAACCCTGTTACACAGAACTGGGTGACAAAGGGCGAAGATTCTCTGCGAGATGGGGAAACTCACAGGCGTCTGTTGTCTATTAAGGTCTAAGCGCTGTAGTGTGAGACAGACGAGAACCTACATCATAGGGAAACAAAGTAGAAGCCACTTGTGGCCAAGGATACGTAGCAGTGTTAAATATGGAGGACCTAATATCGACCATAAAGAGAAACATTTATGAAAACTATTTAATTTTGTAATAATGCAGGGAATGAAGCAACAGTAATTTTAATCTGCCATACTCGATAAATTTTCATGGTGATCCCTACAGAACTCGAATATTGATCTTATCTATAATAGTTTAGGATTTTCTGTTAAAGTGAAATTCACAAATTTTTAACAACGACCTGAATGCTAAAATCTGAATGGTATAGTCGATATTAACGATCGACATTTCATATGGAAGCTACAACGAATCTTTTAGGTTGGGATGAATTTATTTTATTTTTTCTTATGTGTTTTCATTAAATAGCTCAATAAATTGCAATTAGGAATAATTTAATCAATCAGAGCTGAAAATATAAAGTCAAAGATATTTTAATTGGGTGGTCATTGTCGTAATGTAACGTCATTGGGTTGTTCGGTTGTTAAAACAAGTCGTTTGTGTTCCGTTCTGCTGTTCGGTCGTACGCGTATCTGAAAGGAATTAATTCGGGGACTAGAATAAACTTTCACATAATAGTTACCATTCGATGTCCCGACAAAAGGGCTTAACGTCAGTGTTCATTTGAATTGTGGGCGACAGAATTAGTTTTGTCAGATGCGTGTAAACGGACGTAACGAAAGTTGTTCGAATATCATCCTTAACGTGACTTTTTATTTAATTAACGATTGCGGGCGCATGAAAAGCTATTATCTCATGATTAGGATCAATCCCTCTTTCCTCCTAGATAGTGATCATTCATTAACATTTACGTCATAAGAAAAAGGATTATTAATGAAAGTGATGTTAAATGACAATTACGTGTTATTCCGTTGGTGTGGAACCGAATGACATTGATATATAATTTGTGTTAAATACTGAACTGAGATAGGAAGTAAACTGAAATCAGTAAACATTTGATATGAGACTATAGAAGTAGAAGCGCTTAAGGTTTCTCTTCTCTAAAATAACAAAATAGGTACGAACTTTAACTCAGTAGTCGACATTATGTATTGCAAAGTCATTAGCATTTCATACTTATTTTGACGACCCGCTGTTAAACAAAGCAACGCTGAGTCTCTGTACGAGTAATAAAATTAAATCTAAAAACATAATTAACAATGTCGAACTCCACTTTAACAAACTGTATTGCGTGTCGTCATCGGGCAATAACTGCTCAACCCTGGAGACTTAGGTAATGAAATTAGAAGTCGGGCATATAAAACAAACTTAAAAAATGGTTCAAATGGCTCTGAGCACTATGGGACTCAACTGCTGTGGTCATAAGTCCCCTAGAACTTAGAACTACTTAAACCTATCTAACCTAAGGACATCACACACATCCATGCCCGAGGCAGGATTCGAACCTGCGACCGTAGCAGTCGCACGGTTCCGGACTGCGCGCCTAGAACCGCGAGACCACCGCGGCCGGCAAAACAAACCTAAAAATCCATTCAAGCTACAGTGGAGTCGGCACAACACGACATGGGCATTTATAAAGCGCATCATTAAAATGACAAATGTTGTAAATATCATCTCTGTAACTTCATTAGCTTAACAGATATAGTGTATCTATTTATTTATTAGAAATCACATTGGTGCAAGCTTACTGGCCGCGACATTCAAAATTAAGGAGGGAATTGTATTGGTTTCATGTAAAAGAATTTAACAATGGATATTATTGTTACGTTATTTAGAACGTTAAAGTGGTCAATCTTTGATTATTTAAATGTGTTAAAATGTAAAATAATGCAGAATAAGCCGTAGCTAATCAGATGGACGGCTTCAGGAAAGGGAACTCCCCTAGTCACTTAAGCGACGATGGTCGGCGCACAGGGAACGCGGACCGGAAGGGCAGAGGGCCAGTGCTGGTGCAGAAGCGAAAGCGGACAGTTCCGCTGGAGACACCAAAGTGGACAGCTCGGACTGAGACGCGAAAGCGGACAGTCGGTCTCTAGGCAGCTACGAAGTGAAACGACTTCGAAAACTTCGCGTTGTGCGGTATCACAGGACATAGACTCTGAGCGGTGAGCAGCTGCGCGAATGGTGTGAACTCTAACTTTTCGCTTAGATAACTTGTACTTCGTGATGAGATTCTGAATGATCAAACTGTGTCAAATGTATATGCGCTTGAGTGTAACAGTAACTCTAAGCACGACCACTTTCTATTAGTTTGTTTTCTGAGTAAACATTATTCTAACCAAATCGCAGCTGAGTGGCCTCCATCATTTATGGGTCGTTAATTTAGTTCCCGATATGATTATTACTGTTATTGTATGTTATATTAACATTGTATTTCGCAAAGTTGCCATCAGCCAGATAATTTAATGAAAGGGTCTCAAGTGTCTAATTTAGGGCGTGTAATTCAACGCGTGTGGTTAAACCCCTAGACGACTTTCAGCCAAGACATTTCGATGAAGGGGAACCACATGTCAGCCCGAACAGCCTTGGGATTCTAGCTCGCACTCTCATTGTCGTCTACCCAATCTAAGCTTCTTTCTCGAGGATAATCTCTTGTTTGGGATCCATTTACTTCTTTGCTTCCTGAATGAGTCACTTCTTATTGTCCTTTGCTGCTCGTATCGTTAGCAGTGGTCTTGCTGAAACTCATCTTCCATCTTTCGTCAGTTCGTTCCATATCATCTTTACCTTTCACCTTTGCATGTGTTTGAATACTTTGTAAGTTCTCTTTTACAGCTGGTGCCAAACTTACTGCAGCCAGATGTGCTATCCTTCTCTTTTGCTACGTTTCCTCTGTTTTCTGGGTGATCTATATCGCCCTGAGGACGAATCTGGGGACTTTTCAGAAGACTCCGGTGATGAGGTCGTCAAAGGAAACTTCTCCTCTTTTCCAACAGATTTTCTGCTATCGTTCACCATTCCTTGCCAGGAGATTGGTCCCTACTTGTGAACGTCTGACCCGTCGAAAATATTGTCTATCTCTGCTCGTTGTTCAATCTTAGCATCTTTCCCAGTTTTGTTTTCCTTGAATCCCTGATTTCAACTCGATGGCTGTAACATCAATATGTGTCCCGTTCCTAGCTCCTACTTGGTTTTACACCATCATTTGTCGTATTATTAGAGTATTGTCGCATTGGTCCGTCTCAGGTGAGGTCTGGGTGGTCTCCACATCACATCTAGGTGGTTTTTTATTCAAAATGGTAGAATGCGCTGGACTAACAGTAGTGTTCTGTTCATTAGTGACGTTTTCTATGGAGTCTTTGGCCTCCTTCAGAGACAGGGTTTGGCTAACTACAGTTGAATTTATTTCCGTAATGTCATGCCAACGCCCTGAACCAAAGAAGGTTCCTCCTACTCCCACGAAATCTGTTCCATCCGTCGGGAACGTGACATGACAGCCGCATACGTTATCTTCATCTGAATAACAGGCATTGCGCTTTTACCTTGAGCACTTGATAATTGCGGGACCCTTCTTCTGCTATGTTCAGCTCGAACGTGCTCTGTCGAAATACACAAAGCACACGTCCTTGGTTGACCGTCGTATATGGCTAGGGCTCGTTAACCGCAGACACCAACAGCAGATGGAATGGGCCTGTGAAGCTCGATTTTTATCTGGCATACACCATTAAGAAAAGGTCTAAGAAAAATGTCAGTTTCATCAGACGACATCTCAAAAGGAAATTCAAACACCTTGACTGTCCGTATACCCTACCCAGCAAGAGAGACAAGAACACCAACAGTAACAGTGCAATCTGAGTAGTTGGAGCTAGTTATGACATCGTATTTTTCAACAATGGAAGCACACAAATCTGCACTAACCAGTTTTACTTAAGCAGCGCCGGCCGCGCTGGTCTCGCGGTTCTATGCGCGCAGTCCGGAACCGTGCGACTGCTACGGTCGCAGGTTCGAATCCTGCCTCGGGCATGGATGTGTGTGATGTCTTTAGGTTAGTTAGGTTTAAGTAGTTCTTAGTTCTAGGGGACTGATGACCACAGCAGAAGAGTCCCATAGTGCTCAGAGCCAATTGAACCAATTGAACTTAATAAAGAAATGAAGACCAACAACATCTGCTTCAGACAACATCTGCTTCATGAATTTTAACTTCTTCGGTAAAGCAAGCCTCAACTTCCACAGCTTGCGATCAGACAAAATTACTATGAAAAGAGAATTTAATCGTGTTTTTTCTCAGGTTATCAGTAGACTAATTTTTCTCTTTTAAATCGAAGCGCAAAACAGAAATAGCGCATGCAGCAACGAGTAACCTCGCTCTCAGGGAAACAGCATTGTCGACAATGTGACGTCCAGCGGGGTCGCCACACATCTTACCCGTTCGGCTGTTGATTCGCGAATGACCAATTGAGCTACCCAGGCACGGCTCACGACCGGTCCTCACAGCTTTACTTCCACCAGTAGCTCTTCTCCTACCTTCGAAACTTCACAGAAGCTCTCCTGTGTAATTTCCGAAACTAGCACTGCTGGAAGAGAGGATGTTGCGGAGACACAGCTTTGCCACACACTGGTGGATGTTTCCACAATGAAATTTTCACATGGTTCGTAGGAGAGCTTCTGTGCAGTTTGGACGGTAGGAGACCAGGTAAATGCGGAAGTAAAACTATGAGAATGGGTCGTGAGTCGTGGCTGCGTAGCTCAGTCGGTCAGCCGGCTCTCAGCCATGTTGTGACTCGGAAGTGCTACAGGCTCTGTGCGGCGCTCCGTTCTTTTCTCGCGCGGGTAGTGGTACTGTAGTGCAAACAGATCACCTCGAACGGATATGGCGCTTTCGTATAGAAAGGTCACGATAAAATTAAAGTTTCATGCCCAGCACGCACTACCTAAAGCCGTCGGCACACGGACCGTGCATCCGAACGTTGAGCGTTGAGCGTGCCGAGTTTCTTACGTCATAGCGTGGAATAGCAAGCTCGGGAGTCTTTCTAAACGTGCAGAGCAATATCTGGCATGTCAGATATCCTCAGCGTGAGTCTGAGCGTTGACCAATGAGATGGCACAACGCCACCTACGTCACAAGCACGCTGTCTCCCTTCAGTACAGAGTTGTGAGGCACCATATTGGCATTCCAGCCTATATGTATATATGCTGCTTCTGAGCACCAGCAAATTGAGAATCACTGGAAAACCCGTTGTTAACTGTGTGATTCGTTCCAATAACATAATGAGGTACATCATATTCGTGGCAAAAGAATTATTGTAACTTGAGTGTTATGAGAGTAGTCTACAAAACGCATTGTTCTTGGTACAATGTTATAATTAAATTTCAATTAGTAACATAATTATCTACAATTAACGTTTTTCAGCAATGGGTAAGATGCTCTGATTTTTTTAAAGTTGTGTGTTGTTGGTTACAGTCTGCTTTCCGCAGCGCTGCGGCGAGGACGTGTTGTTTACGTCCCGTCCGCGCGGTCGTGAGTGCCCGTAGTTGTTTACTACTGCGTTGTCCCTAGTTAAGAGTCCATCACTACCGACGCAACATGGCAAATTCATACAGACAGGCCACCATCAACATCAGTTTTCAACCCGATCATGCACGACCGCGAGCTTTTGAAGTGGAACGTCTCCTACGTGACGACGTTAAAATTGACCCGCGAGACATAATTTGTATCCATCTCTCTATCACGAGCAGTGTTGTCTACGTCAGGCTAGTAAGTGACGAGGTGTGCAACAGAATCGTGAGCGCACATGCGAACGATATTAAATTCAAACATTCTGATGGCCATAATGGGGCGGTATCTATCAATCACGCGGGGCTTGGCCTACGTACGATACGCGTCTTCGAACTCCCTTTTGAAGTACCACCGGACGTAGTCACCGGGGCTTCCCAGCCCTACGCCAGAGTGATCAGCCTTATGGCCGAAAAATGGACCACCTTTATAACGTACCCCGTTCTTAACGGGGTACGACAGATTAAAATTGAACTGACTAAACATGTTCCGTCATATCTTGTCATCGGCGGATGTAGGGCGATCATTATGTATGACGGTCAGCCACGCACTTGCTCTGGTTGTGGCCAAGTAGGGCACGTCCGTTCGGATTGTCTCCGACGACGGCTTACTCAAATCCCGACAGGTGAATCTATGACTCCTTCTACGGTGACGACCCTTCCTCTCAATTACGCCGAAGTTACACGGGCAGCAACCTTTACCGATGCTGACGACATGAGTCCGATAGCCGCCGCCGATGCCGAGACCATAATGGCTTCTGCAGTACAGGATCCGGCCTCTACAACGGCATCCCCACCTGAAGATAATCACCGACCGACCTTGCAAGAAGGCGTGGATGCCAGGATGGACATTGACCCACGGGTTGTGCCGACAGCGGCTTTTCTTCCAGACACCGGAGCAGCTGAAGAAATCCACCCACATTCAGATACTGAAGCACACGTCCGTAAACAGCGTTCCCCGCGAAAACACAAGAGACGGCGGCGTGCTCCATCGGACGAGTGTTTGCAGCGATCGTCTGACATGGACTGTGGAAATTCCGACGACGGTACCGGCGGTACAGAGGCCGCTGTAACTTCAAACTCAACAGCTCGCCGTGGTGACGGCTTCAGCCCCTCCGATCCCACAGAACAGCAGGATCGCAAGCAGACAGCCGCTGCCGATTCCCAGCCAGCAGAGCCGATGGAGTCAGCGCCGAGTGCCGCAGCAGCCACTAACAGCCACCAACAGCCGATGGTATTTCATGGCGACTGGGCGGACGACTGTGAGGCACACTCCTTGCCCATCGTGTCGGACGACACGGGGGGAAATTTATCCCACCAGTGTTGATCCTTTCCCGCCGTCAGTTACAGTGACGAGACAGCCTTACAGGGTTACTGATGGCCAACACGGATGCTGTGGATAGACCTCAAACTTATCGCATTGCAACTATAAACATCAACACTCTACGGACGCGAGCTAAGTTATCCTTGCTTCAGGATATGTTGAACTCTGCTTCCATCGACATAGCCCTTCTCCAGGAAGTGTACCTCGACGACTTCCCAGGCATGTACGGTTACGCTGCTTGCGTCTCTCCAGCTTCCCCAACAGGCAGCCGTGTCGCTGTACTTCTTCGGGAAGGGATAGTGGCGGACGATATCCTGTTTCTGCCCGGGGGAAGAGGAATGGCACTCACAGTACTGGGTGTCCTCCTTATCAATATCTACGCACCTTCTGGGACGGACAAACGTCGCGAACGTTCACGATTCTTTGCGGAAGACGTCGCCCCGCTCTTCCAAGGCCCCCACGACCATCTGTTGTTTGGAGGTGACTACAATTACGTACTGGCGCCCAGAGGCCAACTCCCACGACATAATCTGTGCCCGGAACTCGAGACGCTAATCCGAGACCTGCAGATGGTGGACACTTGGGAACATCTTCACGGCCACCGACCGGGATTCACGCACTTCACGAGTCACTCTTCCAGTCGTATCGATGGGATTTATGTCTCACGCTCTCTCGCCGCTGGAACACAGGATGCGGAACTATGGCCTGCAGCATTCTCGGACCACTCAGCTTACATTTGTGCCATCACCCTGCGGCGGCAACAAGTGTGGAGAAGCCGCAGCCCGTGGAAATTAAACATCGCTCACCTGTCGTACCCGGATTGCCGCCAAGCCGTTGAGGATACGTGGCATTCGTGTGAAAATCGCCGCCGTGCATATCCCACAACGATCCGCTGGTGGTTGGACTGCGCCAAACCGGCACTGAGGCGAACGTTGATAACCTACGGTCGCGACCACGCTAATTGGCGAAGACATACACTCGACTTCTACTTCCGGGTCCTGCGCGACTGCGATGCTATGGCGCCGTCTCCGGAACGACACACGGCGGTCGACCGTGCTAAGGCTGAGATTCTCGCTCATATGCGACGCCACCTAGAGGGGGTAGTCATCCGCTGGAGGACGCAGGATTGGATACCCAGCGAATGCCCGTCAATGTTCCACGTCCTTCGTGAACGTAAACGATGCCAAAGAGCGCTGATACGCTTCATCTAAACGGAGGACGGTCATCACTTCACCACGCAACAAGACATAAGCACAGCGTTCTACAATCATCATTCCCAGCTATATTCCGCTCAGACCCCTGATCCGACAGCACTGGAGGACGTCTCTCAGATGATTTACGGCACCGTCACCCCGGCAATGGAAGCGGCCTTGATGGAAGAAATTACAGAAGAAGAAGTGATCGACGCCATTAGAAAAGGAGCTGTCAACAAGTCTCCGGGTCCTGATGGCCTCCCCTTGGAATTTTACCGGACTTTTCAATATTTAGTAGCCTCCCGATGGACGGACATCTGTCGCGAACTACTATTCCCGGACGTGCCTTGTGGAAGGGATGATTATTCCTATTTACAAACAGTCCGGTGGCTCACGACTTCAGGACTACCGCCCGTTGACACTACTGAACTGCGACTTTAAGATCTTTTCTCGACTGTTGGCGGCGCGGATACTCCAGACCCTACGCAATGCTATCTCACCCCTTCAGACGTCATTAGGAGGCGACAATAATATTCAAACGGCACTCAGCGAATATCGTGACTTGGTCTCACTGGCGAGGGCATGTCGTCTGAAGGGTGCACTGGCGGCCATCGATTTTAGTCAAGCTTACGACCGAGTGGACCCCAACTATTTGGAAGCGGTCCTCCAACATATGCGGTACCCACAGCCATTCGTCACTGTCGTCATGCGACTACTCCGTGGTGCGATGTCCAAGGTGATCGTCAACGGCCGACCTTCGCAGCCCCTCACCATTTCTCGATCGATACGCCAAGGCTGCCCTCTGTCCACTTTACTTTACGCTGTGGCCATGGAACCTCTCCTCTGCGGCCTGCGCCAACGACTAACTGGTATGACGTTACGAGGCCACACTTTCCGATGTAAAGCGTGCGCTGACGAACTGGTGATTGTCATCCGCAACGGTGACGACACCGCTAGCGCACTAACTTGGATAGCGAAATATGGCATGGCCACTGGTAGTCGTATCAACGTCGCAAAATCGGTGGCGATGAACATCGGGGTCGGATTGTCTGAGAACAGTGTCACCCCCTTACAGCTCAGTGATAGTTTGAAATGTCTCGGCATTGATTTTACAGACGATATACGACGGACCGCTGCTCACAACTTTCGACAGCTTTTACGAAATGTTCGGACTGGAATTGCCAACAACCGCCTACGAGCCCTGGACATCGTCAACGGACGCAGTATGTCAACACACATTTAGCGTCACGCATTCCGCACATCGCCCAGATATTACCTATACCGGTGATGTTAGCTCGCCGTATACTTGCGGCTCTTGGGTCTTTCGTGAGTTCTGGAATGCTTTTCAAGATCAAATATGAGACTCTCACCCTTCCCCCGGATCGGGGAGGGCTTGGCCTTTATCACGTCTATGACAGAGCGGTCGCCCTATTTGTGAGCACATTAGTCAAACTATGACACCGCCGTCCGGACAGTCTGAGCAGTTTGTTAATAGAAGAACTAGCACCGTCCTCCTTGTTGCCGCCTGTGCCGATACACCACGTCCCCTCTTCGCTCTTCTACATCGGTGTCTTTTACCTCTTACTCAGTTACGTTCGACTTGCCTTACCAGCGACTCAACTGGCGACGGCAAAGACGGTTTATAGGGTCCTGCAACGTGGACGACCCGATAACGTCGTGGAGAGGAAGCACCCGAACGTCAACTGGGGAGTAATGTGGAGGACAATTCATCACGTAACACTGGACACTGACGTCACGGCGATGTGGTATATCACTGTCAACGGTAAGCAGGTGACCAGATCAAGGCTACATGCGATCTACATGGTAGACTCACCCACATGCACGAGCTGTGGCGTTCAAGACAACGATGAACACCGTCTTAGCTGTGGCGAGTCTACAGCAGTGTGGCACTTAGTGAGGCAAATGTCAGCATACTTCCTTCCGGTAGCACCGAATCATATCGACCCCAAGACAACCTTATTCCCGGATGAAACGTATTACCCACGCACTAAAACTAATGCAATGACGTGGCTTCGTGGACATGCACTGCATTATTTGTTTGAAGACGGCACTAAAGACACTTTAGCCTTTTGGAACTAATTGCAGGAACGACGTTGCAAGATCCTCCGTAACCCAAAGTATCGACCATATTTTTCTTATTTTTTGTGGAGTGCGTTCCACAACCCTCCACGTAGCTGGAACATCACGGGTAAGTGAAGCTAAAATTACAATACGATAATAGAACACTCGGGGAAGATCAGTTTGGATTCCGTAGAAATACTGGAACACGTGAGGCAATACTGACCTTACGACTTATATTAGAAGAAAGATTAAGGAAAGGCAAACCTACGTTTGTAGCATTTGTAGAATTAGAGAAAGCTTTTGACAATGTTGATTGGAATACTCTCTTTCAAATTCTACAGGTGGCAGGGGTAAAATACAGGGAGCGAAAGGCTATTTGCAATTTGTACAGAAACCAGATGGCAGTTATAAGAGTCGAGGGACATGAAAGGGAAGCAGTGGTTGGGAAGGGAGTGAGACAGAGTTGTAGCCTCTCACCGATTTTATTAAATCTGTCTATTGAGCAAGCAGTAAAGGAAACAAAAGAAAAATTCGGAGTAGGTATTAAAATCCATGGAGAAGAAATAAAAACTTTAAGGTTCGCCTATGACATTGTAACTCTGTCAGAGACAGCAAAGGACTTGGAAGAGCAGTTGAATGGAATGGACAGTGTCTTGAGAGGAGTATATAAGATGAACATCAACAAAAGCAAAACCAGGATAATGGAATGGAGTCGAGTTAAATCGGGTGATGCTTAGGGAATTAGATTAGGAAATGAGACACTTAAAGTAGTAAAGGAGTTTTGCTATTTGGGGAGCAAAATAACTGATGATGGTTGAAGTGGAGAGGATATAAAATGTAGACTGGCAATGGCAAGGAAGGCGTTTCTGAAGAAGAGAAATTTGTTAAAATCGAGTATAGATTTAAGTGTCAGGAAGTCTTTTCTGAAAGTATTTGTATGGAGTGTAGCCATGTATGGAAGTGAAACATGGACGATAAATAGTTTGGACAAGAAGAGAATAGAAGCTTTCGAAATGTGGTGCTACAGAAAAATGCTGAAGATTATATGGGTAGATCACATAACTAATGAGGAAGTATTGAATAGGATTGGGGAGAAGAGAAGTTTGTGGCACAACTTGACCAGAAGAAGGGATCGGCTGGTAGGACATATTCTGAGGCTTCAAGGGATCACCAATTTAATATTAGAGTGCAGCGTGGAGGGTAAAAATCGTAGAGGGAGACCAAGAGATGAATACACCAAGCAGATTCAGAAGGATGTAGGTTGCAGTAGGTACTGGGAGATGAAGAAGCTTGCACAGGATAGAGTAGCATGGAGAGCTGCATCAAACCAGTCTCAGGACTGGAGACCACAACAACAACATGCGGAGAAGTATGCCAAATTTTTAACACACTGTTTGTAATGGAACTTTTATATGCCTGTGTCCTTATTGACTGGACATGGTACTTTCATTTTCGTGGACGATGGAGGAAATGTGGGTTTTAATATAGCTAACGTGGGAATTTTACGCCCGCCCGTTGAGTAAACAGTGTAATTTACGAACTAGAAAGATCTATCAACTGCCGCTGGAGCTCTTTGCGATCGTGCATAGCACGTTTGGGCCCACGTACCGTATGCACAAGTCGCATCGTTCCTGAGCGTTCAGCACCACGTTGAACTTGGCACGCTCACGTTAACGTTCGACAGCGCGGTCCGTGTGCCGACGGCATAAGGCATACGAAGTAAAGCTTTTCCTGCCTGAAGTAATGCACGTCGATCCACAGGAACTTCTCAGTATACATCTTTCGATCACCTCCAGAACAGTTCACCTGAAAGTTGTCGTCGAAGCAACGTGCGAACGGCTTATTCGCCGTTCCACCGATGGATATCGTCTCCACCGTTCGCACGGAAACGTGGGTGTAATGACTGTCAACCATGCAGGATGTGACCGCTCAATGTCATTCAATACGATCACGACGACACCCCTCGATCGACGTTAACACTCGTGGTGTCACTCGCCTTCATACATGGCAGTGGACGTTTGAACATTCGTGCCGTTAGCTCAATGGTCGTCAGTTGATTTAAATGTTATCCCCGGCTGACTCTTAATTCAACTACTGCCACGTGGGTGAGGAGAAAGGAAACATCCTGGTGATACCAGCATTGTGCGTATTTAGATGTTCGATGAATCTGAATGGTTTACAGTGTTCCAGCGATTCTATACGAACTCTGTGCTGATGTACCTGTGGCTCTGAGCACTATGCGACTCAACTTCTGAGATCGTCAGTCGCCTAGAACTTAGAACTAATTGAACCTAACTAACCTAATAACATGACACACATCCATTCCGAGGCAGGATTCGAACCTGCGACCGTAGCGGTCGCTCGGCTCCAGACTACAGCGCCTAGAACCCCACGGCCACTCAGGCCGGCTGGCTGATGTACCGACAAGGACCATTTTCGCAGATACACATGCAAGTACCTAATGGATGTTCAGTTTCTCAATATAGTTCGTCGCAATCACACATTATACATCCGCTGTAAAAACAGTTTCATGCATTTTCATATTTGGTGTCCCACAATATTGGTTGGCTGAATATTATGACAATACGGTGTATACAACTTCCACAGATATTGTTTATCATTTAGTCAAGACTACGTAATGAAGCCAAATTCGTGGATAAAAATGAAATGTAGTTTTTTTTATTATCACTTTTCTTCTCACTAGCTGAATATCAAATATGAATCGGGATTGGGGGCGATGATCCTATCCCTCTTTCCAGATTAAACTGGTCGACATCGTTTTCTGAAGAACGAGTGTTATATAATGTCCCAATATCGACACGACCCAGGCTATCAACTCGGCACTTAAATGTCTATTCTTCGCTCTCTAAATGTTCGATGTGATTGTCTTTCACACGCAGCTTTCAATTTAACGGTGTATGCACTGTTTTTAGTATTTTAGGTTCCCGTTGATTAATATCTGGTAGTTAATAAGCAAACTATGTTTATGCTAGCGCGTTGTTTGTGTCAGTTACCCCCGCAACCGTCCAAGGATAAGATTCTCTTAATGTTCCGCGCACACGCGTTTCACAATTTTATAAAATGCAGAATTACGCAAACTATAGCTTTCCGTTGCGTACAACTTTCGTGGGTTCCACAACAATAATAGTTTCCCAAGAGTATTTTTACCAGCTAACACAAAGTTCGAATTATGTTGTCGGAATCACTTAGTCACAAGTAATGTAGTTTAAACGTGCTTGAAGAGTCTTTAAATAATCTTCTTAACGAATTTCGCAATCGCGTACCACTTTTTCATCGACTAGCCCGATCGCGATAACTGAAGGTAGAGAGCTCAATAATGTGTTACATGTTGTTTTATATCTATTAAAAACAAACGCGCCCCTATATCTTTCTGTCCCGCTTGGTCTTTCCTACTTTGCTTTTTATTACTTTTCATTATATTGCTTCTTAGTAATACTGTGCAGTTATTAAAGTTTCGTATTACTTTCCCCTTTTTTAATTATTCCAAAATAAAGTCTATTTATCCCCGATTTTAATTAATATGGTGCTAACTGACACGCCTGCCCGCAGAGTACCGTTATAAGGACTCGGCGTTCGGAACATACGGGACTTTCAGCTGCCGTTTGATGTTCCGTCACGCTTGTGAACACGAATCGTCCTTACTTACAAGTACTATGTGACATGGACGAAAAGTGGCACATGTTCGAGACGTATCCTGTTCTGTACGGAGTGCGTCAGGTGTGAATCGAACTGCGCAAAGACATTCCGTAGTATGTGAGCGCTTGTGGCTGTCGAGCGATCGTCATTTATGACGGTCAACCGCGGCCTTGCCTGGGGTTCGGGCAGGAAGGGCATGTTCGCTCGGAATGCGTGCAGAGACGACTTGTACAGATACCACTTGCAGGTATGACGCCTAAGTCGTAACCGTTGACTCACCTCTTACGTTGAGCCACCGAGGAACATCGTGGACGCGGAGGGTTGTTCTGTTCCAGTTATCGATACCTGCGGGCCCGGTTTCCGAGCGCACGACGACGCGACCTGCATCGGAACAGCCGACATGCACGACATGAGCGACCGGCCGTGTGAGGAGGGAGAATACCAGAAGATCGATTCGAGTTCAGACACGGAGAAGCGGGAGGTGCCTACTGTTTGTTGTGCTTCCACAGGAGGCGGATACGCGTTCCCGCAAGTAGTAGTCCCTCAAACACCGAAAAAAGAGGAGTCTGTCAGCAGGGAATGCTTCGCGAGATGGTGACACGTTGTAGGCGGATGAGGAAAATCCCAATGTGGCCCACGCTGTGGACTTCACTCCAACGGTTCCTGGTTCCCTGCTGACAACGTCCGCCCGAGGCCAAAGACAAGTTGACGGTGCTCCACCCACCGACGAGCCCCACGGCCATTTTGCGGCTAAGACACCAGATGAACGTCATCCGTAGCATAACGTACAACACCTCCAGCTTGGTGGTTGAGAGTCCCAAATGGAGATGGAAAGAATGATGTCAGACTCGTGTTACAGATGCCCGCGTTTGGCGGGTCGTCGGACCGAAACCTTGTCTCTGCCGATCGGTAATGGTGCGTGTGACAGGCACGTTCAGAGGAGGGACGTGGCGTTTACTGGCTTAAACAACTGCAGAATATGTCATCGTACTATGCAGTGACCCAGCTGTATCGGATAGGTACAGTAGGCCGCGTCTCGTGATCGTGCGGTCGCGTTCTCGCTTCCCACGCCCGGTTTCCCGGGTTTGATTCCCGGCGGGGTCAGGGTTTTTCTCTGCCTCGTGATGGTTGGGTGTTGTGTGAGTCCTTAGGTTGGTTAGTTTTAAGTAGTTCTAAGTTCTAGGGAACTGATGACCATCGATTTTAAGTCCCATAGTGCTGAGAGCCATTTGAAACATTTAGGTACAGTAAATGTTAATGGTATTAGCTCCATGATCGAAAGCCAGCTGTTAAAGGACATGATTCGGATGGTGGATTTTATTATCGTGTTTCTTCAAGAGGTATGACCTAATATACATCTGGATATTTATGGATACGTCTTACATCAACTCAGCTACCGACGGTGGTGGTGGTACGACCATACTATTACGCAATGGCATAGGTCCAACGGATATTCAGTATTTGCCATCAGCGCGAAGCGTTACACACCATCGGTGCAGTGAATCTGTATGTCGCGTCTGGTACTGCGAAGCGTCGAGAGCGAACGCTCTATTACTCTTCTGAGATAGCTCCATTATTTCAGTGCACTGCAGAGCACTTCATGATGGACGGGTGAAACGTCCCCTTAGAAAAATTATAAATGACTGTGTTTAAACTGATTTTTAGCGCAACGCAATCTGACTTTCAATAATCCCTACAAAAGAATGGCCCTAACAATAACCTATACCATGCATGAATCACTTACCTCACAAAAATCTTCGTTACTCCAACTACTGCAATACAGCGAGCGCCAATACTGCCAGCTAAATAAAAGATTCTAACTACTGAAAGCACTTACTACTGATAGGCATAGTTAGCAAATGAAAGATTTTGATCAAGAACAAACAATGTATTTACCATAATAGAGTTCAAAAGTATGATGTAGGTTCTCGTCTGTCTCACACTACAGCGCTTAGACCTTAATAGACAACAGACGCCTGTGAGTTTCCCCATCTCGCAGAGAATCTTCGCCCTTTGTCACCCAGTTCTGTGTAACAGGGTTCGTTTCACAATTCCTGAAGGCTCACTCTTTCGGCCAGATACTTAAATGAGAGCGAAATGCTCGTTACCTCACACACCTCCGCTTCATAACATGTTGGCGTGTCATATATATTATGAAGTAGCACCAAAATTTATAAGACACATATTCATAATACAATAACATAAATATCCTCTGCGACAGATCAATAGTGTAATTATTTGCATTGCTGTTGATGCAGCATGCATTAAATTTAAAGAAACTTATATACAGGGAGTTACAAAAAGGTACGGCCAAACTGTCAGGAAACATTCCTCACAAACAAATAAAGAAAAGATGTTATGTGGACATGTGTCCGGAAACGCTTAATTTCCATGTTAGAGCTCATTTTATCTTCGTCAGTATGAACTGTAATTCCTCGATTCACCGCCAGTTGGTCCAATTAAAGGAAGATAATGTTGACTTCGGTTCTTGTGTTGACATGCGACTCATTCCTCTACACTACTAGTATCAAGCACATCAATACGTAGCATCAACAGGTTAGTGTTCATCAAGAACGTGGTTTTGCAGTCAGTGCAATGTTTACAAATGCAGCGGTGATGACACTATATTTCTGGTTTTAGGTTGGATAGGTTTTTGGGGGTGGGTGACAGCGATCAACACCTGAAGTGGACGAGATCTAGTGAAAAAAGAAATAGGAGAAAGCAAAAAAATTAATAAGAATGAAAAGAAAAGAAAAAAGTTGGTAAGAGCATTGCCTCGACACGAAAAAAAAAGTTAGTAGAGCAATTCTCGCGAAACGCCAAGGTCCCGAGTTCGAGTCTTTTTCCGGCACACAGCTTTAATCTGCCAAGAAGATTTTTGATGATTGATTTGTTTAAGTAGCTGTGTAATTTCCTAACGTTTAAGGCGTAAAGGACAAATCTATTGTATTCCCAGGCGAATGGTAGGAAGGAGAGGCTGCATTACAAATTAGTTGAATCATTATGTGAACATACACCATAATGATTGAAACATGCTTTAATCTTCTGTTGTGAGTGCTCATAATTCAAAATTCTCTTCTGTGAAAGGGTTGTCACCAAATGATGTAGTTTACGGGAGGTGCTGTCACTGTTTGTCAAAATAAGACCAAGAGTTGGCAGAGATGGGAATCTATTAAGGATTTTGCTAAAAAAAAGTGAGGGAAATTTGGAAGCAGGTTTTGGGGGCAAAGAAGAACATGAACATCTATTGTTAGAGTACAGGGGTTGTAGAACAAGCAAGTGGAAGGGAATATTTTGTTTATGAGTAAGAGTATGTGTGTTATTTGAGAGCGTAGGTGATTAGCAAATCAGTAGAGGATGAGGATAAGAGAAAAAAAGTTTTGTTCACATTGTATGTAGGATTACACTTTTATGTTTATTTGTGTTTGTGTTAGGTATTTCTGACTTGAGTTTTCTTTTGTATGTCTGTGTAACTGGAGAACTCTTTAAAGTGGGAGGAGAGTGGTGGGAGTTTCTTGTTCCTAGGTAGCTGCTTGTCGAAGTACGAGAAAAAAGAGTATGTGTGTTATTTGAGAGCGTAGGTGATTAGCAAATCAGTAGAGGATGAGGATAAGAGGAAAAAAGTTCTGTTCACATTGTATGTAGGATTACACTTTTATGTTCATTTGTGTTTGAGTTAGGTATTTCTGACTTGAGTTTTCTTTTGTATGTCTGTGTAACTGGAGAACTCTTAAAGTGGGAGGAGAGTGATGGGAGTGTCTTGTTCCTAGGTTGCTGCTTGTCGAAGTACGAGAAAAGAGGAGTCCTTATCTTAGCTGTGTTGCTCCTCTTCAACAGGAGTGCTATGGGTACTACTGTTGGAAAGCGGAGTACTTTTTACAACTCAGTAGGATGTGGGGCTCACAATCCATCGCTGGGCACTCAAGCTGACTCCAAAGACTTGTGAAATGCGTAATGAGGTAAAGCATTTAGAATAAGTGTCTATGGATCTTCGATGTGAAATGGATAGGAGAAATTTGCTGATGGAAGTAAGGAGTGAATATGGTAAGTTGCAGCAGTCATATAAGCAACTGCATGGGCCAATGCAATAGCTATTGGAAGCAGTGCTATGCGACATGAGGCAACGGCCTTGCCGCAGCGGATACACCTGTTCCCGTCAGACCACCGAAGTTGAACGCTGTCGGGCGTGGCCGGCACTAGGATGGGTTACCGACCATCCAGGCCGCCATGCGCTGTTGCCGTTTTTCGGGGTGCACTCAGCCTCGTGATGCCAATTGAGGAGCTACTCGACCGAATAGTAGCGGCTCCGGTCAGAGAAAACCATCATAACGACCAGAAGAGCGGTGTGCTGACCACACACCCCTCCTATCCGCATTCTCCTCTGAGGATGATACGGTGGTCGGATGGTCCTGATGGGCCACTTGTGCCCTGAAGACCGAGTTCTATGCGACATGAGAGGGGATGGCTGGATACAGGGTGTAAGTTATTTAAAATGTTTTCGGACTGCAGGTCTTGAGGACATCCAGGAACTAAATATTTCAACAGAGAGAGTGAATAATGTAAGGAGGAATAAGGTCACCATGGATTAGTACAATATACAGTTATCCAGTTTCAAATAAGTAGTACACAACAACGCAAGTGTATTGCAATGATTAGTATTAGAGGTGGCACACATTGTAAAGATAACAGCAAACCGGACCTGGAAGTTATACAGGCTCGAGTGTACACTTAGGAAAGGAGAATGGTAGTTGCAACACTGTTCCAGTCTTTGGCTAACAGCTTTTGGGGTGCTCAGATATTGGTAATAGATTTGTAGGAAGCAGTCTTACTTACGGCACACAGGCAGCTGAGTCAAGGACTGCTGATGCTCGACCGTTTCTTGGTAGGTCAACGGAAAGAGCAGAAGAAGTTGCCCCGGAACTATAACTTGTAGTTGAACTAGAAAAATCGAATCTACCTCTGTATTACCAACGGTCGAGATCATTGCAGATATTGGACGATTGTCACACTTTGCATATCCGATGAAGTGGAGAACTTTGGGGTTGGTACCAGCACGTGCAGGATGCAGTTGTGCTTAGGTACAGCAGAAGGTCAGGACTGTCCGCGGGACCTACTTGAGCCACAACACCGTTTTCAGCAAGCACTTTCGCAGTGAGTGTTTTTTCTAAAAAGTACCGAAGTGGTAGAAGCGAACTGCTACGTGCAGGTAAAGCTCGTAGAAGATGAACGTTTCTATCCGCATGGAAGAAGAGTAATTATTAACGGGACAGACCGTTAGATAATACGGTAAACGTTTCACCTGTCAGCCTCTGTTACACGGGGAAACGAAATTGAACATTACGCATTCCACTGAAAAACCTGACATATCTTAATGAAATGTTGAATCCCAACCACATCTTGTTCTTCAACCCGCTAATAGACAGGCAAGAGAGGCATGTTTCTGCGGAGAAAATGCTTTGACATGTTCTGCAATACTGGGAGGAGCAGCAGGACACAATCAAGATCGCAAGCGTTACTCTATGTGCTCGCTCGCTCAATGTCATTCAATACGTTCACGACGACACCCCTCGATCCACGTTAACACTCGTGGTGTCACTCGCCTTCATACATGGCAGTGGACGTTTGAAAATTCTTGACGCTAGCTCAATGGTCGTCAATTGATTTAAATGTTATTCCCGGCTGACTCTTAATTCAACTACTGCCACGTGGGTGAGGAGAAAGAAAACATCCTGGTGATACCAGCATTATGCGTATTTAGATGTTCGATGAATCTGAATGGTTTGCAGTGTTCCAGCGATTCTATTCGAACTCTATGCAGGACCATTTTCGCAGATAAACATGCAAGTACGTAATGGATGTTCAGTTTCTCAATATAGTTCGTCGCGCTCACACTTTAAACATACGCTGTAAGAACAATTTCATGCATTTACATTTTTTGGTGTCCCACAATATTGGTTGACTAAATATTACGACTATACGTTGTATACAACTTCCACAGATATTGTTTATCACATAGTCAAGACTACGTAATGAATCCGAATTCGTGGATAAAATTGAAATGTAGTTTTTTTTATTATCACTTTTCTTCTCACTAGCTGAATATCAAATATGAATCGGGATTGGGGGCGATGATACTAACCTTCTTTCCAGTATTAAAATGGTCGACATCGTGTTCTTATTAAGGCGTGTCATATAATGTCCAAATATCGACACGGCCCAGGCTATCAATTCGGCACTTAAATGTTTATTCTTCGCTCTCTAAATGTTTGATGTGATTGTCTTTCACACGCAGGGTTCAGTTTAACGGTGCATGCACTGTTTTTAGTATTTTAGGTCCCCGTTAATTAATATCTGCTAGTTAATAAGCGAACTATTTTTATGCTGGCGCGTTGTTTGTATCAGTTACCCCCGCAACCGACCAAGGGTAAGATTCTCTTAATGTTCCGCGCACACGAGTTTCACAATTTCATAAAATGCAGAATTACGCAAACTATAGCTTTCCGTTGCGTACAACTTTCGTGGGTTCCACAACCATAATAGTTTCCCAAGAGTATTTTTCGCAGCTAACATAAAGTTCGAATTATGTTGTCGGAATCATTTTCACTTCACCCGACAATAAAGTCTCTTATCACTTCCTCACTCGTAATGTATTTTAAACGTGCTTGAAGAGTCTTTAAATAATCTCCTTAACGAATTTCGCAGTCGCGTACCACTTTTTCAGCGTCTAGCCCGATCGCGATAACTGAAGGTAGAGAGCTCAATAATGTGTTACATGTTCTTTTATATGTATTAAAAACAAACGCGCCCCTATATCTTTCTGTCCCGCTTGGTCTTTGCTACTTTGTTTTTATTACTTTTCATTATATTGCTTCTTAGTAATACTGTGCTGTTATTAAAGCTTCGTTTTACTTTCCCCTTTTTTAATTATTCCAAAATAAAGTCTATTTATCCCCGATTTTAATTAATATGGTGCTAACTAACACGCCTGCCCGCAAAGTACCGTTATATCTAGTACTAAGAGAGATATATTGTAGTATGTAATTATTTGTGATTCGAAGGAAACGAAACCGTGAGTAGTGTTGGAAAGAGCATTGTTGCGTAACGTATGAAATACCATGAGGGTGCAATAAGGAGATGTAAATAATTATTGAATGTGTTGCTGGGGTTAGTGGTTAAGAGAGAGCTCAAATGGGAACGGAGGTCTTATATAGCAGCTTAAAGACTAATGGAGCCAATGGGCTGGGAATTGTACAGGCAATGTGTGCCACTTTCAGAGCTTTGTTGCTTGATGTCAGAGGGAACACTGTAAAATAATCTGTGTCTTAACTTTGTGGTGTAGTCTTCCGTTGAATACTGGCCACGAGTTTAGACCTTTGATCCAGGTCTCCCGAAAGAAAAGAGGTATCTGATTTTGACGCGTTAGTGAATTAAAGCAGCTACATTGCGGCCATGTGTGAGGTAAGCTTGCACGCACAGATGTGCTGATATGCAATTTCGCAAGCGAGCGCGTTTGTACACCGCAAGGCAATCGAGTTAAGCTGCGCAGTCATGGTGGCACTACAGAACCACCATGCAGTGATGGGCCTTCATGTGGTATATTTCCATTCAATTGGAGCACAGAGGTGTTGACCTATACGTTCCTGAAAACAGTGTAACGGCACAACAAAGGTGCAATGGTGCTACTAATCACTTTAAATACATTTGATTCTAGCACAGTTATGTGCAGTCCAGCAGCACTCTCCAAAACATCGAGTCCACATCAGTCTCCGACATGCTCTGGGCCAGCCAGCAACCAACGCCTGGGCCAGCCCGCAACCAACGCCACTCTGGGCAGCCAACTCCACCACGCCAGCTCACGATTATAAGTCTACCCTGTGTACTTAAGCTACGCAATAGGACGCCATTACCCAGGTGCCACAGCAGCACCAATCTTCAGCCTTAGAGGGATTTAGTTCGCAGCCAGGTGGTACTATAACCATCCATCCGCACAAGGGCGAGCTTTCCTTCCAGTAGCCGTGGCTGACTCTGGAAATTCAGCGGACATATGTGCGGCCAGCATTGTTCACACAGTTCCACTTAGTGCTAACTCAGGCAAATGCTGCTGAATCCTCCAACATTTAGATTTATTTTTGTTTGTCAAATATTAGCAAATATTACAATATCTATTACGATTCTGGTCCGTTATCATTTAGAACAATGGCGTTGACCTCTGCACCAATGTTCCCCTATAAAATTTGTATTAACCATTTATGTCACTCGCTTCATGAATATAGGATCTGTTACAGTAAAACATTAGAAACACTTTTATCTAATATTTGATTATATTTAGACTAAATATTTTCGTGTGTCGCCACAAAATGACTTCTTACACTAACAAGAAACGAAAGGGAAGAGACGGCGACCCTATTTCAAAAGGAACAGAGATTACAATAACATTCGCAGATCGTATTAGTTGATTACATTGTCTTTGTGATTTTTCAGCGATATTATTTATTTCGTTACGACGTCAGTTTTGTTATATTTGCGAAGTTCATCCACATTATTTTTTCACGTTATGTGGCATACCGCCACAGAGTCCAACAACGTTCAGTTTTGGATCCACTTTTATTTCTAATGTGTGTGAATGACCTTCCACTTATCATTCAACAATAAGAATTGTTACCGACGATACTAGTGTTATAATGAATCCCGTTGGAGAGAAAGAAAGAAAACAGATAGAACATGGTATTTTCCAAAGAAGTAGTCTGCATGTAATGGACTCTCCTTAAATTTGGAAGAACACACTATATTCAATTCTAAACACGGAATAGTCATACCAAAAATTGATGTAGCTCATGAGCTGGAGTCAGTAAATTGAGCAGAGTGGCCCAAGTTGTTGGTTGTACATACTGAAGAAAGCTTGAACAGAAAGAAGCATATAACTGAGCTTATCAAACAATTAAGTTCATGTACTTTTGCTGTTCGTATAATTGCCAATATAGGAAACAACCGATCTTGCGGGCATTGGAGCAGATGAGATGTGTTCCCAGTCTTAAGTTTCTCATCTGTTCTGACTTCCTGAGTGCTCTTCAGTCCATGCAACACTTGTACGCAGCGGATACGGTCGTCTAGAACATCCATGATGCCCTAGTCCACCTGCAACGGCAAGGGAAAGAGGTTTCTTTCTGCTGGGTGCCGGGGCACGTGGGTATCAGGGGAAACGAACTGGCGGATGTGGCTGCCAAAGATGCATGTTCCCTCCCTCACGTTGTTGAATGTGCCGTCCCCCTCCATGTTGTTACCTCCGTTTTGCGTTTTCGTGTTATGCGTCAATGGGAAGAGGAGTGGCTGGCAGTCAGTGAAAATAAGCGGCGTCTGGTCAAGGCCACCACGCGGTCATGACGTACGTCCTACCAGTCATGCAGGCGGGATGAGGTTCTCCTCACTCGCCTCCGCATCGGGCACAGTCCCTTAACGCATGGTTTTTTACTCCGGCGGAAGGACCCCCCAATGTGCAGTGCCGGGGTGTCCAGATTACTGTCAGCCACATTTTACTTGACTGTCCTTTACTCTCTGACCAGAGGGCGGTTGTTTCCTAGCCACCGGATTTGCCCTCTATTTTGCAAGATGACGCAACGACTGTGGTTAAGGTCTTAATGTTTTGTGTCCTGTCCAGTTTGTTTCCTCTGATTTTATGTAGAGGATTTTAATGCGCTGCTGGGTGACTGGCTCACCCACGTTTTAGGTAAGAGGTCCGCCAGTCATGATTACCTACTTGTTTCACTTCGATTTCTGTTCTCTTTTCCTTGTGTTTCCAGTCCTTTTTTAGTGCGTTTCTTTTCCTCTTGTTTTGCCTCTGTATGTGAGGATTTGGAACTGCGACAGGCCTGTGTCTTTTAGCCGTTCTCCTTGTTCGCTGTCCGTCTTCGTCCCTTCACCTCATGTGCTCCTGTTTCTATGCGTTTGGGCGCTGATGACCACACTGTTTAGCGCCCGAAAACCTCAAAACACACACACACACACACCAGGCGTATTTGGTATATTTCCACTTCACAATTCCTTATGGAATAGTTTTCTACCGTATTTGATCACTTCAAAATAAAGCACTGACTGCGCAAAAGCGAGCAATAAGAATAATATTTTATGTTCACCCAAGGATGTCACATAGGTACCTCCTAAAGAAGCTAGGCATTGCAACTGTGCCGTCACAATACATATATTCCCTAATGTAATTCATCATAATTAATCCATCAAGGTCAGAAGAACGGTCACATCCATCCCTAGAACGCTAGATGGAGAAATCTAAACGGGTGTTCATAGAGCAACAACAGAAATATTGAATCATCTGGCCAGTCGCCTAATGTATCTGTTAGGTAGAAAATCAAGTTTTAAATCTAACTTAAAATGATTTCTCATGGACAATTCCTTTTACTCCATTGAAGAATTTATACTTACAAAACTGGTAGCCAACAAAAAATTTTGTTTTAGGTACAGTTGCATGAGTTGGTTTAAAAATTAATGTCTCTTTTAATGTCAACACTAACACTGTATACATATCTCATAAACTGAGTCATTTCACATCATTTCATTAGATGGATCGTTCAAATTATTTATGGAACACGCTAGTAACTAACTAATCAGCCTCCATGAATATGTTTCCTGAAACAGGCGAGAGAGGGGAATCCAAAGCTGCACTGTCCATCTGTTCATGGAATTACTGTTTCCATCTGAAGTAGATGATAGTAGAGTAGTAACGCAGTAGCTCGCTAACATTGGGTGCTACACACTCTTCTGAATATTTGTGGTATCAGATGCTGTTATAAAATGAGTGGTGTCCTAAGTGTAGCATCTGCGTGCCTTAATGGATGCTGAAGCTTCAGAGCCTGTTCTTTCACTAGTTTATAGGTCTGTGGATTAACATTATCAACTAAAGCCTCCTAGTGGACGTTTGGTACTCTATACATACTTGGTGTCTGTGGAAGTGTGTGGTGAGTTGTCTGGCCATGTCAAAGTCCATTCTAATTTGCTTTAGCAGTCATTGTGTTGAGGAAGGGTGGAGGATGTGAACTGTGAAAGGTGACAGAGATGGTGGACAAAAAGTGGGGAAGAAAGAGAAGAACAGCTGGAGATGGGAGGATGAGTGGACAGAGAAACTGAGGAGGAAGGCTACAACACAGAGTAGAAGAGGTATGAGATATGTGTAGTATATGTATGGAACAATTACACAAGCTAAGCTACAGGGGAAAGTCTAGTAAGTACTAGTAAGAAATGAAGTTTCTCTCATTCACCAGTTAGCAAAACACCCTGAGGAAGTCTATTTGCAACAGTGAGCAATTACATACTAACAATGCAGTCAGATACCTTAAAGAATTATACTGACAGTAATAAACTGAGTGGCTCTAGAAACAATGTGGATAAATAGTAGTGACTCAGAACTAATGAAGTTAAAATTTTCTGTTTATTAATACTGCTGCTACTGACAATATTAATAATGATAGTAATAATAATAATAATAATAATAATAATAATAATAATAATAATAATACTGGCAGATATAAAAATAATTTATTGATGTACAAACTGATTATATCTAATATAGGATGCATTAGGGGAAGAGAAGTTTAAGGAGAACGTATCAGGTAATAAAGCTGCGAAATGAGGACGGTGTGGTTGGAAAGAAGGGTGTACACGTGTAATAGGTGCTTACAAGGGCTGTGGCAGTCATCACTGTTGGTTCAGAAGATAAGTCACTAACTGCTTTTTTAAACTCTGAGTCTTATTGAATTCTGTCATATAATGAAGGAGGATTTTCCACAGTTGTTTTCCTGAAAAAGTGTTCGAGAAAGAGGCTGCACGATGGGGATTTTGCTCTGATGGGAACGGTGTCTCTTCCATGTCGTTTCGATAAGAGTATTAACAACGAGGGTAGATATTAGGAAGAGTACACTGTTAAGGCAGTATACGAAAGAAAGTGTATGGGAACCTGTGCATGCAACCGGGATAGTTATGCACATTATGGTGAAATCTAATCGAAGAGCCGAACACCACAGACATATCATCACAGGCATTCATAAATAGTTCCAGGCACTGTGAGTTTTCCTCAGGACCTTGCAGGATAACATCGCTGTGATCAATATCTGGATGTATAAGTGTTTGTAGAAATTTCTTTTTTGGGTCAAGAAGGAAAAGGTTTTTATATTTTTGTAGCGCATGGTGAGATGCTGATGTTTTCTTGCACACAGCAATTAGGAGGTCAGTCCAATTTAGATTTTCATCTGTTGTTACTCCTAGACTATGTGATGAGGGACACAAGTTGATATTTGTCCAATTTAGGATTGAAGACCGTAGGGTTCCCAATACTCTGGACTTAAAAGACTAGAATGATTGACCAGTACCATAAGAGTTTCAAACGGGTTGAGCTTTAAGCTTATATTTCTTGCCAATGTTAACAGTGCACACAAATCAGTAGTGAAATTCTCGGTATCTGTCTTGAGGTTTATTGGTTTTGCACTTACATACAACTTGCGGTCATCAGCATACATGTGGTATTTGCAGTAAGAGAAAATTGGTGACACGTATTTGACAGAGAAATACAATGAAAAGCATATAGAACACAATACTGAAACCTGGGGGAGCCTGAAGCTACCAACTTCCATTGAAGTGCCGAATGTGATGCATTGCTAGAGAGACATCAGGTACGAGCGAAACCACTGGACTGTAATTAATGAGAAATTTAAGCTGATAGAATAAGCAAGTAAAATGTCGAAGTCGACAGTGTCAAAGGCTATGCTGAAATCCAAGAAGCACGTGATAGTCGCTCTTGTCCACCCATGGCAAGCTTAAGGTATTCTTTTATCTTTGTTAGGGCATTTGATGTGCTGAAATGTTTACAGAAAACCGAAGGCTGTTCGTCTAGTGTGTTATTTGTAGTTAAGTAGTTTATGTGGTGAATTGTATATTGTAAGACCTTGGACAGTGCAATAAGAATGCAAATAGGCCTGTAATCAATGGGTTCTGTGGAAACGTCCACTCTAGATAGTGGCTTAACGCGGCCCTGTTTCTAGATCCCAGAAAAAAAACAGATTAAAAGAGTGGTTGAACACACCAGTTATAGTGGGCAAAAGTGGGCCATTAATAACAAGCCTCAATATTTGGACTCTGATGCAAATGTGTCGAGCATATGCTGATTTCATAACCCTTGTGGATTTTGGAAGATATAACAAGTCAAATACTTCACACTGAATGATTCGTGACTACAGTCATTTATGACAATGAAATAATCAACAAATCTGTATTTCGTTTGCGAAAGAATTGCGGTTATAGGTTTTGAAGTACCACATAAGTTCTTCGACTGGGACTATGGTATCAGCTGTAGCATTCCCACTTTGTTTATAGTGGTACTCAGGGTACCCTCCGCCACACACCATCAGGTGGCTTGCGGAGTATGGATGTAGATGTAGATGTAGATGTAGATAATAGCACCACACAGGTTTCCAAAAGGACATATTTTCAGTGTCAGTTGTCGGTTAATGTATGGGTACGCCTAAGTTTAGTATTTCTCACAGCTTCATTGACTCTGTCCCACTTCATGTATAGCGCGAAGTAATACTGGCATTATCATTTGAAAAGAATAAAAAGAAACCAATATAACAACATTAGACATATACGTTTCAAAGAAAAAGCAATAACCGTATGGACTTGGAATTTTTATTGCATGTTCATAGATTTTAAAATTCAAAAGCAAGTAACATGGTTTTAACCGATAAATCACTCCCATCTTGAGATTTTAGATTAAAAATTTCTGCACCATCAATAAAATTCCACTTTAAATGTATTATTTCTAAATGGTTGAGAAGGAGGTTATTCCAATTCTTCAATATTCTTTGAAATTTTTTGCAATACCGAGATGAAATTTTTCTTCAACGAGACAAACTAAGTATCTCTAGATAAGCTTTCAAATAGGGGTATGATTCAGCACTCAGGCACACTGTTTAAAACTTACGCCATCACATCGGCTATCCTCATAGCCAACATTTTCATTTGGAGCTGATGGTTTAACTGCAGTCTCAACTACATCTTCTCTATTTTCTATCGGATTATGTTGAGTTTCCATTGCAACACTTCTAAGCATGTATTTGCCTTTGTTTACATTTGGTGTATGCTTGGGCACACCATCACCCATTTTAACACTTTCAGCATCAGAGGACTTAACCTCATAGCCACAATTTTCATTCGAATATGGTGGTTGATTTGCAGCCTCAATTGCCACATGGCGCCTTTGCTCATCTCTGTGTTCTATCGGATTACCTTGGGTATCCATCTCAACACTTCTAACCATCTCTATAACTTTGTTTGCATTTGGTGTATGCTTGGGCACACCATCACCCATTTTAACACTTTCGGCATCAGAGGAGTTAACCTCATAGCCACAATTTTCATTCGAATATGGTGGTTGCTTTGCAGCCTCAATTGCCACATGGCGCCTTTGCTCATCTCTGTGTTCTATCGGATTACCTTGGGTATCCATCTCAACACTTCTAACCATCTCTATAACTTTGTTTGCATTTGGTGTATGCTTGGGCACACCATCACCCATTTTAACACTTTCGGCATCAGAGGAGTTAACCTCATAGCCACAATTTTCATTCGAATATGGTGGTTGATTTGCAGCCTCAATTGCCACATGGCGCCTTTGCTCATCTCTGTGTTCTATCGGATTACCTTGGGTATCCATCTCAACACTTCTAACCATCTCTATAACTTTGTTTGCATTTGGTGTATGCTTGGGCACACCATCACCCATTTTAACACTTTCGGCATCAGAGGAGTTAACCTCATAGCCACAATTTTCATTCGAATATGGTGGTTGCTTTGCAGCCTCAATTGCCACATGGCGCCTTTGCTCATCTCTGTGTTCTATCGGATTACCTTGGGTATCCATCTCAACACTTCTAACCATCTCTATAACTTTGTTTGCATTTGGTGTATGCTTGGGCACACCATCACCCATTTTAACACTTTCGGCATCAGAGGAGTTAACCTCATAGCCACAATTTTCATTCGAATATGGTGGTTGCTTTGCAGCCTCAATTGCCACATGGCGCCTTTGCTCATCTCTGTGTTCTATCGGATTGCCTTGGGTATCCATCTCAACACTTCTAACCATCTCTATAACTTTGTTTGCATTTGGTGTATGCTTGGGCACACCATCACCCATTTTAACACTTTCGGCATCAGAGGAGTTAACCTCATAGCCACAATTTTCATTCGAATATGGTGGTTGCTTTGCAGCCTCAATTGCCACATGGCGCCTTTGCTCATCTCTGTGTTCTATCGGATTACCTTGGGTATCCATCTCAACACTTCTAACCATCTCTATAACTTTGTTTGCATTTGGTGTATGCTTGGGCACACCATCACCCATTTTAACACTTTCGGCATCAGAGGAGTTAACCTCATAGCCACAATTTTCATTCGAATATGGTGGTTGCTTTGCAGCCTGAATTGCCACATGGCGCCCTTGCTCATCTCTGTGTTCTATCGGATTACCTTGGGTATCCATCTCAACACTTCTAACCATCTCTATAACTTTGTTTGCATTTGGTGTATGCTTGGGCACACCATCACCCATTTTAACACTTTCGGCATTAGAGGAGTTAACCTCATAGCCACAATTTTCATTCGAATATGGTGGTTGATTTGCAGCCTCAATTGCCACATGGCGCCTTTGCTCATCTCTGTGTTCTATCGGATTACCTTGGGTATCCATCTCAACACTTCTAACCATCTCTATAACTTTGTTTGCATTTGGTGTATGCTTGGGCACACCATCACCCATTTTAACACTTTCGGCATCAGAGGAGTTAACCTCATAGCCACAATTTTCATTCGAATATGGTGGTTGATTTGCAGCCTCAATTGCCACATGGCGCCTTTGCTCATCTCTGTGTTCTATCGGATTACCTTGGGTATCCATCTCAACACTTCTAACCATCTCTATAACTTTGTTTGCATTTGGTGTATGCTTGGGCACACCATCACCCATTTTAACACTTTCGGCATCAGAGGAGTTAACCTCATAGCCACAATTTTCATTCGAATATGGTGGTTGCTTTGCAGCCTCAATTGCCACATGGCGCCTTTGCTCATCTCTGTGTTCTATCGGATTACCTTGGGTATCCATCTCAACACTTCTAACCATCTCTATAACTTTGTTTGCATTTGGTGTATGCTTGGGCACACCATCACCCATTTTAACACTTTCGGCATCAGAGGAGTTAACCTCATAGCCACAATTTTCATTCGAATATGGTGGTTGCTTTGCAGCCTCAATTGCCACATGGCGCCTTTGCTCATCTCTGTGTTCTATCGGATTACCTTGGGTATCCATCTCAACACTTCTAACCATCTCTATAACTTTGTTTGCATTTGGTGTATGCTTGGGCACACCATCACCCATTTTAACACTTTCGGCATCAGAGGAGTTAACCTCATAGCCACAATTTTCATTCGAATATGGTGGTTGCTTTGCAGCCTCAATTGCCACATGGCGCCTTTGCTCATCTCTGTGTTCTATCGGATTACCTTGGGTATCCATCTCAACACTTCTAACCATCTCTATAACTTTGTTTGCATTTGGTGTATGCTTGGGCACACCATCACCCATTTTAACACTTTCGGCATCAGAGGAGTTAACCTCATAGCCACAATTTTCATTCGAATATGGTGGTTGCTTTGCAGCCTCAATTGCCACATGGCGCCTTTGCTCATCTCTGTGTTCTATCGGATTACCTTGGGTATCCATCTCAACACTTCTAACCATCTCTATAACTTTGTTTGCATTTGGTGTATGCTTGGGCACACCATCACCCATTTTAACACTTTCGGCATCAGAGGAGTTAACCTCATAGCCACAATTTTCATTCGAATATGGTGGTTGATTTGCAGCCTCAATTGCCACATGGCGCCTTTGCTCATCTATGTGTTCTATCGGATTACCTTGGGTATCCATCTCAACACTTCTAACCATCTCTATATCTTTGTTTGCATTTGGTGTATGCTTGGGCACACCATCACCCATTTTAACACTTTCGGCATCAGAGGAGTTAACCTCATAGCCACAATTTTCATTCGAATATGGTGGTTGCTTTGCAGCCTCAATTGCCACATGGCGCCTTAGCTCATCTCTGTGTTCTATCGGATTACCTTGGGTATCCATCTCAACACTTCTAACCATCTCTATAACTTTGTTTGCATTTGGTGTATGCTTGGGCACACCATCACCCATTTTAACACTTTCGGCATCAGAGGAGTTAACCTCATAGCCACAATTTTCATTCGAATATGGTGGTTGCTTTGCAGCCTCAATTGCCACATGGCGCCTTTGCTCATCTCTGTGTTCTATCGGATTACCTTGGGTATCCATCTCAACACTTCTAACCATCTCTATAACTTTGTTTGCATTTGGTGTATGCTTGGGCACACCATCACCCATTTTAACACTTTCGGCATCAGAGGAGTTAACCTCATAGCCACAATTTTCATTCGAATATGGTGGTTGCTTTGCAGCCTCAATTGCCACATGGCGCCTTTGCTCATCTCTGTGTTCTATCGGATTACCTTGGGTATCCATCTCAACACTTCTAACCATCTCTATAACTTTGTTTGCATTTGGTGTATGCTTGGGCACACCATCACCCATTTTAACACTTTCGGCATCAGAGGAG
Organism: Schistocerca gregaria; assembly: GCF_023897955.1. NCBI lineage: Eukaryota > Metazoa > Arthropoda > Insecta > Orthoptera > Acrididae > Schistocerca > Schistocerca gregaria. The sequence continues at coordinate 301,835,178 of NC_064924.1, forward strand.
TTAACCTCATAGCCACAATTTTCATTCGAATATGGTGGTTGCTTTGCAGCCTCAATTGCCACATGGCGCCTTTGCTCATCTCTGTGTTCTATCGGATTACCTTGGGTATCCATCTCAACACTTCTAACCATCTCTATAACTTTGTTTGCATTTGGTGTATGCTTGGGCACACCATCACCCATTTTAACACTTTCGGCATCAGAGGAGTTAACCTCATAGCCACAATTTTCATTCGAATATGGTGGTTGCTTTGCAGCCTCAATTGCCACATGGCGCCTTAGCTCATCTCTGTGTTCTATCGGATTACCTTGGGTATCCATCTCAACACTTCTAACCATCTCTATAACTTTGTTTGCATTTGGTGTATGCTTGGGCACACCATCACCCATTTTAACACTTTCGGCATCAGAGGAGTTAACCTCATAGCCACAATTTTCATTCGAATATGGTGGTTGCTTTGCAGCCTCAATTGCCACATGGCGCCTTTGCTCATCTCTGTGTTCTATCGGATTACCTTGGGTATCCATCTCAACACTTCTAACCATCTCTATAACTTTGTTTGCATTTGGTGTATGCTTGGGCACACCATCACCCATTTTAACACTTTCGGCATCAGAGGAGTTAACCTCATAGCCATAATTTTCATTGGAAGCTCTTGGTTGAGCTGCGGTTCCATTTTCCAGGTGCAGCATTTCGTTCGTTTTGCCTGCCAGCAGCCTAAGATCAGTTTTGTTTTTTAAAGTTTTGTGCACATGTGGGTCTGTTGTCTCGTTGGGTATTCTGTCTCCATTATCATCATCGATGGCTGTACGCAGGTATGGAGCACAGTCGTTGTCCTCCGTCGTGACCAGCTGTGACGATGTCCTTTTTGACAGATTTCCGTCAGCAGCTCTTTTATTTGGGGGTGCGACGTATGCCGGTTTTTCCAACTGTTTCGCGTCCTGTTATTAAACAGAAAGATGGTTGTAATTTCTGAATTCGAAACCACTACATTTTGAAAAATATGTTATAAGAGGAAATATCAATACATCAAATCTTTAAAGTGCATAATGTATTTTTTGCTGTTAGTCCTCGTTTTCTCACTCGCATTTATTGAACAATTATAGGTTTGCACAGCATCAGTGGCGACGGTGTTAAATGTCTTATGCAGTAGCAAATTAAGTATTTAGGTTATAATACCTGCACAGTCTATAAAACCAATTCTGAAATCCTCGAGAATCGTTTGCATTATGTTAATGAAATGAATGTTAATTCTTGTGTACTATTTAATCAGCTGTACATAAATAAACACAAAAAAGAAAAATTTTGCATCTAGGATGTGATACATCAATTTCCATTTATATCTGCTTTCAAAATATTAAGATATGAAGTATGATATAATACTAGATATGAAAATTATTTATTATTTTAATGTTTATTTGATTTTGATTCACTAGCTGTTCTGCGCATTTGACGATCTCTTAAGTTTTCGCTAGGTGGCAAGATATTATATTTGCCACATTATTTACCAGTTTGAATAGTAATATAAGTTTGTATTGAAAAGTTCAACTTTGATACCGAATCAGGACTTTTACAAATATTTTAAGGATTTAAATTAGTTTCTTCACTTTAGGTCATCTCAGAGGAGAATAAATTATTTTGCTGGCCATTTGAAACTGTCTATACAATTAACAGAAATTCTCATTTCCAGATTGCATCAATGCAACCCAAGGTCAGGGAACAGCATCCTTGATTTGGAGAATTTCAACTAGTTCATTGTAAGCATACTTAGAAAATAAAAATTCAGTATTCATGTGCATAAATGTGAATGGTTTGATACCATATTTTATGTTCTGCTTAACCCACGTGATGGAGATTAATTACTGGTGTGTCTGAATGTAGCTCCAAAATGGCGTTGCTACAGTACGGCAGGCATTTTCCATTAATAGCTTTGGCTCATTCAGTCGCTGTGCTACTCACAAATGCATAGGCTGGTTGCATAAATAAAGTTTTTCTGCTTTTGTGGGACAGGCAACATCAAAGATCTCTAAAATATCTAGGAAGGAGGAACGAAAAGCATGTATTTTGTAAAAAAAAAATAATAATAATACGAACGAACTGTTAGCTACGCCAAGTAATGTTATACTGCCTGGCTTCTAATTGAGATAGGCTTGATAAAGATTTAGACAAACAGAGATTTAGATAAACAGAGTGAATTTTTGAATCATTAAAAAATGTTTTTCTCAAGATCACATAGCCCAAGTGGAAAGATGCTGTGTTTATTGGACCACAAATCAGAAAACTTTCAGAGTCGTTTCTCTTCGGGATTTTGTGCAACGAAAGAGAAAAGAGTCATGGTCCTATAGTGAATGACTGTTGTTCCGCTACAAAAAAATTAGGTTAGAATATCACTAAAAACAACTTCTTACCCAGTTTGTTTTTTGAGACGTAGCATAACTTCAGAGTGGAGTATAATGGCTTCAAGACTTCTAGTTTTAGTGAAATCCAGGTTCTGCATTTTGTATAACTAATTATTCACTAACATTCACCCCGGGAGCTCTTTTTTACTGACAATAAATAATCTGTTATTAACTTTAGTGCTATGTGGATATTTTTAGTTCGAAGATTATGATCAAATGAAACATAAAATTCGCGAAAACATGATTCAGGTGAAATGCTACAAAAATACGACGACAATAACAGAAAAAGTATCAGCAAGCTCCAAAGACAACTAAAACATTAGAGCACAATTTTCTGTGGTCACTTGTACCACAACAGCACTGATATCTTATTACGTGGAGCTAATATCCATGATCATATTTAAATATAAGTGGATTAATATGTTAACTGACGTTTATCAAACACCATGCATTTAGAATACGGAAATATGTAATAAAATTATATATTTCTCGGTTTCCATCATTTACGTTCCTATGCGTAACTGGTAGTTCTCTCTCACAACGGTTCTTCAAATGTTTAGACGTTTATTTGATGACATACACGTGAAAATCTACATCCGTCTTGACTGCGTCATTTGCTGTTTTGTACCATTCTTGGCTTCTAATTCAGCCCTGTCCCATAGGATAATGCGAGGTGGCGCAGTGCTCGATGCCACCGATTGTCACTCAGGCCCAATAAAGTACAAGTTCCCGTCTGTCCACTAAGATTTGGGTTTCCATGGTTTTCTTAAATCGAAGGAAATCCAAGGATGATTCATATAGAATAGACAAGCCTGATTTCCCTCCCCACCGACCCTCATTTCCATACATTTGTTTAATTCTTGTCGCCGACGGTACGTTAAATGCAAATATCCCTCCAATATTGTATAGCCTCTCTGTTGAATTACTTCGGGTTGTTCGTTGGTTACTGTCTTCTCACAACAGCTCTGAGACTCGCGTCAGTTTTCAGCCTGCCAGAAAAGCCAGTTGCAAAATACGGAGTTGGCTGCAGCTGCAGTTGACTCAAAACTGAAGTGAATCAAATGGCTCTGAGCACTATGGGACTCAACATCTGAGGTCATCAGTACCCTAGAACTTAGAACTACTGAAACCTAACTAACCTAAGGACATCACAAACATCCATGCCCGAGGCAGGATTCGAACCTGCGACCTTAGCAGTCACCCGGTCCCGGACTGAAGTGCCTAGAACCGCACGGCTACCGCGGCTGGCGACTCAAAACTTCACAGGTTTTCATAGCATATGGGTGCTGACATGACAGACTTTCCTGACCAGCATCGTGAAAGGACGGAGGGCGTTCAGTAAGCAGTGCAACACTTTTTTTTCATCTTGGCCAATTTCGGTTGAAGGAATAAAGAATTTGAAACTTCGTTGCAGATTAAAATTGTGTGCCGGACTGAGACTCGAACTCGGGACCTTTGCCTTTCGCGGGCAAGTGCTCTACCAACTGAGCTACCCAAGGTACTGGCAGAAGTAAAGTTGTGAGAACGGGGCGTGAGTCGTGCTTGGGTAGCTCAGTTGGTAGAGCACTTGCCTGCGAAAGGCAATGGTCCCGAGTTCAAGTCTCGATCCGGCACATCTGCGAGGAAGTTTCATATCAGCGCACACTCCGCTGCAGGGTGAAAATCTCATACTGGAATGAGGAATTTGTCGGGGGACAGTGTGGAATATTCCCGCTTAGCCCCTATAGTGTCATGAACTTCCGCTGTACATACCCTTCAAAATAACGTCTGTAACGGGCTGCATCCTAAGCAGAGCGCTGCCATTGAGTTTCTTTTCGGAGGAAACAAGAGCGTCGCAGATAATGATGGGGACTTACAGAATGTCAACGGAGACCTGTCAGTGAAAAAAGCACGGTGAATCAATGGGAGAAGAGTGACGTCACGCGGGACTGTCAGATCTCATGCGCGCCGGCCGGCCGCGCACAGCTGTGACTCATGCAATGTTGATACGTGCGGACACTCTCATTCGAGTTGATAGAGGGATCACATTCAAATACCTCGCTGCTCAACTGGACGTCACTGTTGGTAGTGCTGACACGCTCGTCTACCATTTGGGGTACTCAAGGGTGTGTGCTGGCTGAGTTCCTGGGTTCCCAGGTTCTATTCCCGGCGGGGTCAGGGATTTTCTCTGCTCGTGATGATTGGGTGTTGTGTGCTGCCCTTAGGTTAGTTAGGTTCAAGTAGTTCTAAGTTCCAGGGGACTGATGACCATAGATGTTAAGTCCCATAGTGCTCAGAGCCATTTTTTTGGCTGAGTTCCTCTCCACCTGAAAGAAGACCATCAAGTGCACCGAAGGACGATCCGTGCTGTACCGCTTGCGCATTACGAGGCTGATCGTGTCAGGATTTGTCGAGCCCATGAAACACGGGTTCATCACTTTTAACCGGAAATAAAATGGCAGTTAATGGAGATTGGCGCTACTCCAGTTCTCCTCCGAAGAAAAAGTCCAGAGCCACACCGTCAGCCGGCGTTTTAGGACTCTGAAGGGGTTATTCTGTTTGATATCCTCCCTCGTGGTGCAACAATCAACTGTGAAATGTGTTGTGCTGCACTCAGTGAACTGAAGAAACAACTTCACTGTGTTAGTCGCCAAGAATATGCAAACGTCCTCATGACAACACAATTACACACACAACTTTGGACACTGGACTTCCTTGTTTGCATTCCACGGGAGGCAGTACGTGGATGATGAGGAGGCGGGCATACAGGCCCTTCCAATAAGATGGCGTGGGGCTGTCGCACTGACCGGAGATGATATTGAAAAACAGGGCATCGCAGCCAAAAGAGTGGAGAATAATATGGTGTATTTGAATCCTGCATAAATCAACCTCCTTTAAAAAAATTTCTTGTCACTTACTGATTCACATTACTTAATGAATGCCCCTCTTATACAGGGTGATCCATCGATCGTGATAGATGGCGATGTAATAGTTACAAACATATAGCTCGCAATTTTAGACGAACAGTTCGTAGCAGGTAGGATTTTTAAATTAAAATACAGAACGTAGATACGTTTGAACATTTTATTTCGGTTGTTCTAATGTGATAGATGTACCTTTGTGAACTTATCATTTCTGAGAAAGGATGCTGTTACAGCGTGATTACCTGTAAATACTACATAACTGCAATAAATTCTCAAAATGATGCCCGTCAACCTCAATGCTTTGGCAATACGTGTAACGACATTCCTCTCAACAGCGACTAGTTCGCCTTCCGTTATGTTCGCACATGCATTGACAATGCGCTGACGCATGTTGTCAGGCGTTGTATTGTCGGTGGATCACGATAGCAAATATCCTTCAACTTTCCCCACAGAAAGATATATTGGGACGTTAGATCCGGTGAACGTGCGGCCCATGGTATGGTGCTCCTACGACCAACCCACCTGTCATGAAATATGCTATTCAATACCGCTTCAACCGCACGCGAGCTATGTGCCGGACATCCATCATGTTGGAAGTTCATCGCCAAGCTGTCACGCAGTGAAACATCTTGTAGTAACATCGGTAGAACATTACGTACGAAATCAGCATACATTGAACCATTTAGATTGCCATAGATGAAATGGGGGCCAATTATCTTTCCTCCCACAATTCCGCACCATACATTAACCCGCCAAGTTCGCTGATGTTCTACTTGTCGCAGCCATCGTGGATTTTCCGTTGCGCAATAGTGCATATAATGCCAGTTTATGTTACCGCTGTTGGTGAATGACGCTTCGTCGCTTCGTCACTAAATAGAACGCGTGCAAGAAATCTGTCATCGTCCCGTTATTTCTCTTGTGCCCAGTGGCAGAGCTGTACACGACGTTCAAAGTCGTCGCCATGCAAATCCTGATGCATAGAAATATGGTACGGGTGCAATCGATGTTGATGCAGCATTCTGAACACCGACGTTTTTGAGATTCTTGATTATCGCGCAATTTGCCTGCTAGTGATATGCTGGTTAGCCGCCATAGCAGCTAAAATACTTAGTTGGGCATCATCATTTGTTGCAGGTCATGGTAGACGTTTCACATGTGGCTGACCACTTTCTGTTTCCTTACATAATGTAACTATCCGGCGAACGATCCGGGCACTTGGATGATGTCGTCCAGGATACCGAGCAGCATACATACCACACGCCCTTTGGGCATTTTGGTCACAGTAGCCATACATCAACACGATATCGACCTTCTCCGCAATTGGTAAACGGTTCATTTTAACACGGGTAATGTACCACGAAGCAAATACCGTCCGCACTGGCGGAATGTTACGTGATAACACGTACTGTTTAAAAAAAAAAAACGCAGTTGATATCCGTTTGACCTATGGCAGCGCCATCTAGCAGGCCAACCATAGCGCCATCTGGTTTCCCCCTTCAAGCTACACGAGTTTCGGTCTTTGTAGGTTTTTTCATTTGATGCTTATTTCTTGAGATATTTGGCCCGGTCACTATCAATGGAGGAGGAGGAGATTATTGTTTAACGTCCCGTCGACAATGAGGTCATTAGAGACGGAGCGCAAGCTCGGGTGAGGGAAGGACGGGGAAGGAAATCGGCCGTGCCCTTTCAAAGGAAACATCCCGGCATTTGCCTGAAGCGATTTAGGGAAATCACGGAAAACCTAAATCAGGATGGCCGGAGACGGGATTGAACCGTCGTCCTGCCGAATACTATCAATGGACCACCCTACATACAACTTACATGCGATTAGGACTCTTTCAATAAAAGATTACTAAGATCGCTTGAGTCCCTTTAGTCAAGATGTCGTATGCCTGTGTGACACGCGTTACTCAGTTTCATTCTGGAGTAAATTGTCCTCCAAGTTTGTTTCTAAAACATGTAAAAAAAAGTCCGACTCCAGTGTACTCTATTGGGAAATAGCCTTGACAACGAAATTCTCTTTCCAGATATGACTCTCTTACTAAATTTGCTTTGATACAACGTGTAGGAAGTTTGCAAAACGCTGTTGCAAGTGTCGTACCTTATACAGCACTGTATACACAGCAAACACACACTGTTTCTCAGGATATTAGATTATATTCGACAGATTAACGGCTTCCGCACAGCAGTGAGTGATGAACAAAGCGTAATAAATGAATCTGCAGCTACAGTGAACTTGATGCGAGACTCACCCCTGCCGCAAACATCTCGGGCTTCATCGCCGGTCCCTTGGTGTTGAACTCAGCGAGAGTGTCGGCGGGAGTCTCCTTCTTCTGTAAACACAAGATACTTCGTTTCATCAGAGAAATGTTGGCAGCACTGTTTATGTTACACAGCTGATCTCGATTATCTGCAGGAGAATTACGTGGCGTACGCGTTATCCGGGCCCTCAATCTCCCACTTGTTTTTGCGATTGTAATTGTTCAGGAAGATAGTCGTTGGTTCCTGTTAGTGGAAAACAATGTCTGAAAAGCGAAACCATCTTTTAAAGATGGAGTAGAAACTAAAAGTAATACACAAACTTGAAAACGGCAGTACTGGTTCCTGAAATCGGGCACTGATTAGCAATGTCGGTAAACTACGATCCATCATAGCCCGAAAAACAAAGCCAAAATAATACAGTCTCCTTACAGTTTCTTACTAGAGGTAGGCAAAACTGTTAGTTTCCGAAAATTACAACAGTTACTCGAGCTGGCTCTGTTTTCGGAATTTTCGTTAACAATGTTTGAGAGGTTTTCGGTGTTTCATATAAAATGGAGATCGTGACCTAATGTGAAACGTAATTATCAATGCAGCTTCAGAAAGTTACTTTCAAAAATAGAGTGCGCGTTAAATTTCACTGTGCTATTAAAAGTAAAATTTTAATAAGGGCTTATACCAGGACTGAATGCTCTCTGTCTGTCTCTCTCTCTCTCTGTTTTTCGGTATTACAACAACTGCTTTTATCAATGTAAACAAACAAAAATAATTATACATGTCTTACAGCAAATCCCTCAATATGCTTATGATGTTTCATACTTACTTAAACCTAGCTCCGCGGATCTTCTAACCGGCAGATTCAATGTTAGGTGTGAGTTTTCTAAGGTTTCCTTAATTCGTCGTGTACATTGGGTAAGATAATTTATTATCGCAAAAATCGCATTTCGCAAACTCCTCTAAAATAGTGAAGTACTCCCACATTTGGCTGGTTCTGAATTTCTTCATCTTAGTTCAACGTCGGCGGCGAAACCGGACGAAACGTGCCCTTGTAGTGTCTTCGACAAGTGAAACAGGAATAAACTCAGGTTACCCGGACTTTTGGTTGCCACTAAACGCTAGTATTTCAATATCTTTGAAAATAACGAGTCATTACATCAATTATTTCAATGGAAGAGTCAATACTGTGGGGCCACGTGGTTTATCCATGGCTTGATACACGAGACCGTCTTAGATGTAGGTTGATCGGTAAACAGATGGCGCAGTATTAGGAGTTACTCACCAGTTATTTCCTTGGTACTTCGAACATCACGTGGTCATTGTATTCATTATTCGTGGAAAGAAAAAGCAAGACCGAAGGGTAATTATGAAAGTACGGCTTACGAACGTTGGCAAGTCGATGGCGTACGATATTTGCCGTTATTGAAATGAATATTCAATAACCGGTTAGTTATTCCAGTTAAGTTATTTATCGCCGCCTCTAGTTCTGAGTCATTTGAAAGTTTTCCGAAGTGGAGGAGTACGCAGAACTCGAGAAAGCCATGTTGAAATGGTTTCAGCACAAAGGAGCAGAGGGTATACAGGTATAAGGCCCAATATGCGCCCTGCAGGCCGAATTTTCTTCGAAACCTTGAGCCATGAACGGGATTTTAATGCATCTACAGGCTGGTTAACAAGATTTAAACAACTTCGTGGTTTCAGGGAGATTTTCGTCGAAGGAGAGAAGTTAATTGCGGATAATAAGACTACTTCTAAATTTTTTAATAATTTCCACGGATTTACTGCACGAGAAAATGTAGAGTTGGAGCAAAAATACAATGCGAACGAAACCTAGTTGGTTTGGAAGTGCCCACCAAAGGAGATTTTAGATTTAGGAACAGAGCGTAGTGCACCTGGTTATAAATCAAACAAGAAAAGGAAAGCTGTATTGCGTTGTGATAAAATAAAGTTAATCTTGTAACAGGTAAATCTAAAAAACCGCTCTGTTTCAAAGGAAAGAGACACAGAATTTACTTATCCATTATTGTCACCAGATAGGGGTGGACTGCACAATAAAAACATTTGAAGCATGGTTCCATAATTGCCTTGTGCCACACGTGCGAGAACATTTAATTTTGAAGTGTCCACCTGCAAGGGCTGTAATGTTACTGGACAGTGTACATCTACATCTACATCTACATTTATACTCCGCAAGCCACCCAACGGTGTGTGGCGGGGGGCACTTTATGTGCCACTGTCATTACCTCCCTTTCCTGTTCCAGACGCGTATGGTTCGCGGGAAAAACAACTGTCTGAAAGCCTCCGTGCGCGCTCGAATCTCTCTAATTTTACATTCGTGATCTCCTCGGGAGGTATAAGTAGGGGGAAGCAATATATTCGATACCTCATCCAGAAACGTAGTCTCTCGAAACCTGGCGAGCAAGCTACACCGCGATGCAGAGCGCCTCTCTTGCAGAGTCTGCCACTTGAGTTCGTTAAACATCTCCGTAACGCTATCACGGTTACCAAATAACCCTGTGACGAAACGCGCCGCTCTTCTTTGGATCTTCTCTATCTCCTCCGTCAAACCGATCTGGTACGGATACCACACTAATGAGCAATACTCAAGTATAGGTCGAACGAATGTTTTGTACGCCACCTCCTTTGTTGATGGACTACATTTTCTAAGGACTCTCCCAATGAATTTCAACATGGTATCCGCCTTACCAACAATTAATTTTATATGATCATTCCACTTCAAATCGTTCCTCACGCATACTCCCAGATATTTTACAGAAGTAACTGCTACCAGTGTTTGTTACGCTATCATATAATCATACAATAAAGGCTCCTTCTTTCTCTGTATTTGCAATACATTACATTTGTCTATGTTAATGGTCAGTTGCCACTCCCTGCACCAAGTGCCCATCCGCTGCAGATCTTCCTGCATTTCGCTACAATTTTCTAATGCTGCAACTTCTCTGTATACTACAGCATCATCCGCGAAAAGCCGCATGGAACTTCCGACACTATCTACTAGGTCATTTATATACGTAGTAAAAAGCAATAGTCGCATAACACTCCCCTGTGGCAAGCCAGAGGTTACTTTAACGTCTGTAGACGTCTCTCCATTGGTAACAACATGCCGTGTTCTGTTTGCTAAAAACTCTTCAATCCAGCCGCACAGCTGGTCTGATATTCCGTATGTTCTTACTTTGTTTATCAGGCGACAGTGCGGAACTGTATCGAACGCCTTCCGGAAGTCAAGAAAAATAGCATCTACCTGGGAGCCTGTATCTAATATTTTCTGGGTCTCATGAACAAATAAAGCGAGTTAGGTCTCCCACGATCGCTGTTTCCGGAATCCGTGTTGATTACTACAGAGTAGATTCTGGGTTTCCAAAAACGACATGATACTCGATCAAAAAACATGTTCCAAAATTCTACAACAGACTGACGTGAGAGATATAGGTCTATAGTTTTGCGCATCTGCTCGACGAATCGTCTTGAAGATTGGGACTACCTGTGTTCTTTTCCAATCATTTGGAACCTTCCGTTCCTCTAGAGACTTGCGGTGCACGGCTGTTAGAAGGGGGCAAGTTCTTTCGCGTACTCTGTGTAGAATCGAATTGGTATCCCGTCAGGTCCAGTGGACTTTTCGCTCTGTTTCAAAGGAAAAGAAACGCAGAATTTACTTATCCATTATTGTCACACACACACACACAGCACAGGTTGAGAGATGCTAGAAGAGACGATCCTGCAGAGGAGTTGCCTTTGGTGTTAGTAACTAGGATCGAGTTATCGATGACGTCTCTAAGTAGTTCAATACATTAATGAGCCCTCCATGTTCACTAGCATTTACTTAATTTCGGATTAAATGCAAAATTTTGGAAATGGTTCTCGAGAGGTCGATACATCGTATAAGAAAGAAATTGTTCTCAAATAGATTGCCGGGATGATATTTGTTAATACAATTTCACAATTACTGGAACAATATTGTCCTGTCACATTACACTTCATAATATAAAAAAAATCTTAAGCAAATAATGTTGGTTTTTAGTTTCGGTGTTTATTTTTACCTAAATAAGACGAGGCACCTGAGCACATACACACACACACACATACACACACACACACACACACACACACTGACACATCACAGGTTGTTTTACACGTCTCTGACATATTATGTAGATAGGACGTAGAGTGGCAGCGATGCACTCCATTAATATTGTGAAAAGTTTTCCCTTTCTAAACTTGTTCTAGAGATTTTAAGTAATTTGTTTCATAGTAATACTAAATCTCATGTGATACATCTAAAACAAACACAGAGGAAAATCACTCCTCCCTTTAAGGTGACGTGATTTATGTAGTTTGTTGCTATGTAAATTAACGTCTCAGTTTAATTTTGCAGAAAGAGACACACGTAGATGATAGGTCGGTGACTGATGGAGAAATCCACGGAACTTTGAATAGGGAAGGTTATGGGCCGTTACCAAGTGGTAAATAAGGCTATTGAAAGCATAGGTAAATGGTAGACGTTTGCGCATGAGGTGAGCGGGCAGATTACGACTTGCTCGAATGTTGTAGAACCTTCGTGATGTTATTAGCCCACGACATTTGTTAATACAATTTCACAACTACTGGAACAGTATTGTCATGTCACATTACACTTGATACATATTCTTAAGCAAATAATGTTTTTTTTTTGTTTCATAGTTTATTTTTGCCTAAATAACACCAGGACCCCAGGCGCGCACACACACACACATACTCACACACAGGCACTCACACTGACACAGCACAGGTTGAGAGATGCTAGAAGAAACGCGCCTGCAGAGGAGTTGCCTGTGAAGGTGTTAGTAGCTAGGTATCGAGTTATCGATGACGTCTTGAAATAGTTCAATACATTAATGAGCCCTCCATGTTCACTAGCCTGGATTTAATTTCAGATTAAATGCAAAATTTTGGGAAGGGTTCTCGAGAGGTCGAGTGCATTGGTCAACATATCTAGTTTATAAATCTGATGTTCTTATGTGTACGGATCTTTCTGGATACATATGTACAGGAGTCAGGACAGCTGCCAAAGTTTTGTTGCGCAAGCTGTCGGCACATTATAAGCCGCTTGCATACCTTAGAGTCACATGAATATTATTCTACGAAATGGTAGTATCTGTGCTAATAAACAACTTCTGTAACTTCTGATGACGTTCGAGGATCACGCGGAGTGTTCCGAATCGGTTCTGATTAGCAGTTAGGTTTTGATCCACTTGTTGTTGTGGTCTTCAGTCCTGAGACTGGTTTGATGCAGCTCTCCATGCTACTCTATCCTGTGCAAGCTTCTTCATCTCCCAGTACCTACTGCAACTTACATCCTTCTGAATCTGCTTAGTGTATTCGTCTCTTGGTCTCCCTCTACGATTTTTACCCCCCACACTACCCTCCAATACTAAACTGGTGATCCCTTGATGCCTCAGAATATGTCCTACCAACCGACCCCTTCTTCTAGTCAAGTTGTGCCACAAACTTCTATTCTCCCCAATCCTATTCAACACTTCCTTCTTAGTTATGCGATCTACTCATCTAATCTTCAGCATTCTTCTGTAGCACCCTCTTCTTGTCCAAACTAGTTATCGTCCATGTTTCACTTCCATACGTGGCTACACTCCATAAAAATACTTTCAGATACGACTTCCTAACACTTAAATCCATACTCGATGTTAACAAATTTCTCTTCTTCAGAAATGCTTTCCTTGCCATTGCCAGTCTACATTTTATATCCTCTCTACTTCGATCATAATCAGTTATTTTGCTCCACAAATAGCAAAACTCCTTTACTTCTTTAAATGTATCATTTCCTAATCTAATTCCCTCAGCATCACCCGACTTCATTCGACTACATTCCATGATCCTCGTTTTGTTTTTGTTTATGTTCATCTTATACCCTCCTTTCAAGACACTGTCCATTCCGTTCAACTGCTTTTCCAAGTCCTTTGCTGTCTCTGACAGAAATATAATGTCATCGGCGAACCTCAAAGTTTTTATTTCTTCTCTATGGATTTTAATACCTACTCCGAATTTTTCTTTTGTTTCCTCTACTGCTTGCTCAATATACAGATTGAATAATATCGGGGAGAGATTACAACCCTGTCTCACTCCCTTCCGAACCACTGCTTCAGTTTGATGTCGCTCGACTCTTGTAACTGCCATCTGGTTTCTGTACAAATTGTAAAATTAAACTCTGGCTTATATTTAACTTTATCTCTTGGAGAGCGTTACGTTCAGAATTTTGTATAAGCAAAGCTGAATGTCATCGTATAAAGGTGCGACTGGGACTGTAGATGCTTGAGAACGACGTTACGCAGGAGCAGCTTGCAATTTGGTGATTGTTTATCCACCTATAGTATTTTCGTACTGCTTATTATAAGACGTGTGTGGGCCAAGCTAGTAAAACCTGTCATTTTCACAATACCCGCATGTAGTATTGTCGGCTTTGGTGTTTTACATATCCTTATGACTCTTGGGTCCAATATTTGGTGACTACAGAGAAGGGAAGCAATCGATATGATATAAAAAGGTAGATAATAATGTCTCGCAATGGTAAAGTGTTATTGAGTAATAATAGAAGTGCCCCAATCAAACATGACTGTATGAGTTCCACACCACGCCCACGGACATAGAATGAGTACCACACCACACTCATACACATATTAAAGAGAGGAGGGCTCCTCCTATTTGCAGAAGAAACAATTGGTTACTATAATAATCAGGATAATCAGGTCTATTACCGAAAAGTAGAACACATGGGTCCGCACCGAGATGGTCAAAAGTATCCGGACACCTGGCTGAAAATGACTTACAAGTTCGTGGCGCCCTCCATCGGTAATGCTGGAATTCAATATGGTGTTGGCCCACCCTTAGGCTTGATGACAGCTTCCACTCTCGCAAGCATACGTTCAATAAGGTGCTGGAAGGTTTGTTGAGGAATGGTAACTCATTCTTCACGGAGTGCTGCACTGAGGAGAGGTATCGATGTCGGTCGGTGAGGTCTGGCGCGAAGTCGGAGTTCCAAAACATCCCAAAGGTCCTCTATAGGAATCAGGTCAGGACTTGCGCATGCCAGTCCATTATGGAGATGTTATAGTCGTGTAACGACTCCGCCACATGCCATGCATTATGAACAGGTGCTCGATCGTGTTGAAAGAGGCAATCGCCATCCCCGAATTGCTCTTCAACTGTGGGAAGCAATAAAGTGCTTGAAACATCAATGTGGGTCTGTGCTGTGACAGTGCCACGCAAACCAACAAGTGGTGCAAGCCCCTCCATGAAAAACACGACCACACCATAACACCACCGCCTCCGAATATTACTGTTGGCACTACACACGCTGGCAGATGACGTTCATCGGGCATTCGCCATACCCACACCCTGCCATCGAATCGTCCCATTGTGTGCCGTGTTTCGTCAATCCACACAACGTTTTTCCATTGTTCAATCGTCCAATGTTCATGATCCTTACACCAAGCGAGGCGTCGTTTGGCATTTACCAGAATGATGTGTGGCTTATGAGCAGCCGCTCGACCGTGAAATTCAATTTTTCTCACCTCCCGCCTGTCATAGTACTTGCAGTGGATTCTGATGCAGGTTGGTCTGTACCCTTTTGTGCTGTACGTGTGCCTTCACGTTTCGACTTCACTACCACATCGGAAACAATGGACCTAGGGATGTTTAGGAGTGCTCTCGTGTACAGACGTATGACGCATGTGACACCCAATCACCTGACCACGTTCGAAGTCCGTGACTTCCGCGGAGCGCCCCATCCTACTCTGGTTCAAATGGTTCAAATGGCTCTAAGCACTAGGCGACTTAACATATGAGGTCATCAGTCCCCTAGAACTTAGAACTGCTTAAACCTAACTAACCTAAGGACACCAAACACATCCACGCCCGAGGCAGGATTCGAACCTGCGACCGTAGCGGTCCCGCTGTTCCAGACTGAAGCGCCTAGAACCGCTCGGCCACACCGGTCGGCCATCCTACTCTCTCACGATGTCTAATGACTGCTGAGGTTACTGATGTGGAGTACCTGGCAGTAGAAGGCAGCACAATGCACATGATATGATAAACGTATGTTTCTGGGAGTGTCCAGATACTTTTGATCACATAGGGTTAATCCCGGAACGCCTAATAGTTGGACAAGGCATTCTCCACCGACTAAGTGCCACAGGCATGGATTTCCATCCCACAAACTGACATCCAGTAACAGAACGATAAAATTCATTCACGTTTGCATGCCTGCATTGAACGTCCTGGCTGTTTAACCTATTATTAATGTACCAGCATTTCAAATTTGCAATGGCTCCTTACGAGCTTACATTAAGCTCTGATCTTGCAATTTTAATCACTAAAATATGTTAGCTAGGCAAATGTATTCCAGAAATTGCATCCTCTACATTAATTACTTTTTGGTGTTGCGACTTTTCTCCGTTAGTGTCATTTCCCTGAAGCCAAATTAGTGTCAGAAATGGGGACTGCAATCGTAAAATTTAGTGCTGTGAACTGATCAGATTGAGATCTAGAGTGCGACGTAATTCTGAAAGTACATATGATTCAGAAATTTCTGAACCTCTACGGTACTGTTGAACGAATCAAAACTTGTGCAAACCAATACGGGAGACCGATGGCAGCAGAAAACTGAGGTGCAACCAAGAGACTTGGTACTGTATGATATCTGAAACTAGCTTTTTGCTCGTATATTTCTCGTATTAACGGAAAAAGTTAGCAGTTATGCTTTTTGATGCCTCTGAAGATTAAGACGGTTCTATATACCTTTCGAAGTTAAAAGAAAAAATAGATACAGCTACCAATGCACTTTATAAAAATACGAATATAGTCCGAAAACAGACATTACCATTGACATTGATGATAACAGGGTTCAGATTCAAATAAAGTAGCAGATTGTTTCCGCATTAGAGCACCATTAGATGATGACAGACAACAGCGTACCAAAGCAATTTCTGACGCTACCGTGCGGCGTAAAGTAGGCTGTCGGCTAATTGAACGACCATTCTACCGCATTTTCATGAAACTTAATACATGAATATATGGACGTACAAATGTGTGAGATCAGAGAATACATGGAGGAACATAAATGGGAGCGGACGTGGTGGTTCAGGAAGACAGCACCGACATCACAACTGCGGTATGCACACGCAAAACATGTACAATGGTTAGGAACGAGTCGAATGCAGAGGAGCAACACACGATCGCAATAAACGTGAACTGACAACCGCCAGGGAAGTGGTAGATTACGTTCTTCTATTAACCTCAGCCACTACTGGACGCCATACACAGACAAATACAAAATTTGAATGAACCACATAACAAAGGTGGCAGAGAACATGAACCGTAAATGAAGCAGCGGTTTATGATCTGGGGAAATAACTCCGAGGTCGAGGAAAATGTTTATAAAAAAGATACTCCAAAATAAAATACAAAAATATTGGAAATCCAATATTAGTAATCGGTAAGTTTTGGGGAATAGTACGTGAGTAACTATGCGGAAGTCATGAAGAGCAACAAACAATTAAGAAACTAACATTCTTGTAATTGAAATTTCCTGGTGGATTAAAACTGTGAACTAGACCGAGACTCGAACTCGGGACCTTTGTATTTCGCGGGCAAGTTCTCCACTATCTGAGCTACACAAGCGCGACTCACGCGCCGACCTCACAGCTTTACTTCTGCCAGTACCCCCTCTCTACCTTCCTTGTTTCACAGAAGCTCTCCTGCTTGGGTAGCTCGGATAGTGGAGCACTTTCCCGCTAAATTCAAAAGTCACGAGTTCGAGACTCGATCCGGTACACAGTTTCTATCTGCCAGGAAGTTTCGTATCAGCGCACACTCAGCTGCAGAGTGAAAAATCTCATTCTGGACTCTTATTATTATTTATTTGCTACTGATGCATGTCATCTGATTCGGGTATCTTCAGACTGGATGATATTAAATGACGTTAGGCACACAGGGTACCGATCATAAAAAACTGCCTAGCAAATGATTGCCCTCGTCAAATATTCGGAAATATTGTACGGTGTCCATGCTGAGGCATGCAGCGCACTCTAGTGAATACAAAAGAGAATCATTCCTAGATGCGGGGTCTACGTCAATACCTGGAGTGAAAGAATTGGAAAGGAAACGGTATGGGGAAGAGATAGGAAAGAAGTAACGACTTCCAGCGGCACAAGGCCTTGCGAAAAAGCAGCGGCGACAGTTGAAAATTTTTTCCGGACCGGGACACGCACCCGTATGCTCCGCTTCTCTAGAATGGTTGTCCTAACCGCCTCGGCCATCCGGACACGATTTCCGTCAGACTCAGTTACCCAACTTAACGCTCTGTGCACCGCAACGAACCCCGCCAATTAACCCCTGGTTCACTGATTTCTAGTTGCCACAAGAGTTCTAACGTTGTCCATCCTCAGTGAAACATTGACGGATGTCGCGCAAGTAGAATTATAGATGTTATCGGTGTATGGTCTCTCACACATGTGCGACATTTCTATAACATACAGGGTGTTTCAAAAATGACCGGTATATTTGAAACGGCAATAAAAACTAAACGAGCAGCGATAGAAATACACCGTTTGTTGCAATATGCTTGGGACAACAGTACATTTTCAGGCAGACAAACTTTCGAAATTACAGTAATTACAATTGTCAACAACAGATGGCGCTGCGGTCTGGGAAACTCTATAGTACTGTAAGTAGGCTGTTTAGGTTTTCTTATTGGTAACGCCACATAGCGCTCCGTATAAAAATCACTGGCTGTGCCGTGTGCAGTCTGTGGCTGGTTTGCATTGTTGTCTGCCATTGTAGTGTCGGGCAGCGGCAGCTGGATGCTAACAGCGCTTAGCGTTGCGCAGTTGGAGGTGAGCCGTCAGCAGTGGTGGACGTGGGGAGAGAGATGGCGGAGTTTTGAAATTTGTAAGAATTGGTGTCATGAACTGATGTATATATTGTGACTATAAAGGTAAATACATTGTTTGTTCCCTATTAAAATCTTTCATTTGCTAACTATGCCTATCAGTAGTTAGTGCCTTCAGTAGTTTGAATCTTTTATTTAGCTGGCAGTAGTGGCGCTCGCTGTATTGCAGTAGCTTGAGTAACGAAGATTTTTGTGAGGTAAGTGATTTGTGAAACGTATAGGTTAATGCTAGTCAGGGCCATTCTTTCGTAGGGATTTTTGGAAGTCAGATTGCGTTGCGCTAAAAAATATTGTGTTTCAGTTTAAGCACAGTCTTGTAATAATTTTTCTAAGGGGACGTTTCATATGTCGACCCTTAGCCGAGGATACCTCACTGGATCTTCTGATTTTTTCTTGTAGTTTGTGTAATTAATGTAGATTTTTTTTATTGCTAGCACGTAATCATAGAGGGAATTTCCTTTGTAGTTGTAGTCTTTCATTGTTGTACAGTACAACAATTGTGGCATGCATGTAGAATTGCACCAAGTATTTCGCAGCTGCGCTTGCAATTAACTAGATATTATTTTCAGTGCTATGTTAATGTGTTCTCTTATTTTTGCTCTTCAAATTGTGCTTTTCTGTGTTATCGTGTGAAATATTGTGACAATAATGGCGTGTGAAAAACGTAATACTAGGATACAAAGTAAACTGAGAAATGACAGTGAAGACGAAAGCAATGTGTTAGCGCCACCATGTAATGAATTCACAAATGTTCAAAGTAGTAATTTGGTAATAGTGCATAGGGAAATGGAGCGGGCTGCAAATAATGGTGTAGGAAGTGAAACAGTTAGTGAACAGGGAAGCATTATCGATCGATTGGTCGGCAACAGCTCGCGTCAGGAATCCGATATGACAGGACACAATCTTGCAAATACTGTACATTCAGGTTTTGCGTCCTCACCGTTTTCTCAAATAAGCCGAGACACATTTTCTGCTTGTCAAACTGTGAATGTTGCCGGTGCAAATGCACTGCCGAAAAGCATAGATGATCAGATTCCAGACACTAATACATTATTATTGCAATTAATGCAACAAATGAAACAAAACCAGAGACAAACACAGCAAGAGTTAGACACAATGGAACAAAATCAGAGACAAACACAGCAACATTTGGACACAATGGAACATAATCTTCAAAAGTTAGACACAATGGAACAAAATCAGAGACAAACACAGCAACAGTTGGACACAATGGAACATAATCTTCGGAAGTTAGACATCACACTTGAACAAACACGTGAAGATTTAACTACTGAGCTACATAACATTGAATCGAAATGTCAAAAAATCTGTAATGACGTAAAAACACAAATTTGTGAGCATTTTCAACTTATTTTTTCGCGGCATGAAAACTCATTACAGAATCACGAAGCAGCCATAAAAAAACTGCAAACTATTGTTCGTGAAACTCACGACACCTTGCAAGCTAAAATGGACTCAGTTGCAACCACCGATTCGGTTACGCAACTTGCAAGAACTCAGGAAAACTTAAAGGACACAGCAGATTCGATTTCAACACAAATGGACACTCTGAAACTTGGTTCAGAAAAACACACTGAGGAAATGTGTTCACTATCGGAGAAAGTAGCCGAACTTTCGGATCAGTTCACTAATTTATCTACGAAGGTAGATGATAATTTGAATGGCACAAAACCGGTAGTCTTTAATGACACAGAAGAGTGCGAACAAATTAGGAAATTCAAAAAAAGTCTGAATCAAATTAGTACGCAACACCAAAGAGAAATCCGGGAAGTACAAGATCAGCTGACGCAGGTAATACAACAATTACGTATTTCTGAGGACACTCGCGCTCCAATATGGGAAGAGGGACATAGAAATACGGAACAGCCACAAAATAATAACACAGGGCACTTCCGAAATTATGAAAGAAATTGGCAAGGTACACCGAATTCTGAGATGGAACCGCCGACACGACGTAACACTGACCCATATGTTACCTGCCGAGACGATGATTTTGACTATAAGCTGTTCATTACTACACGTAAATTCAAAACATTTAAGAATTCTGGCAACGACATTTATCCACAAGCGTGTCTCCATCAATTCTCTCATTTTTTTCCTCCCAACTGGTCACTAGAGCACAGATTAGAATTTATGTGTGGCTACTTAGAGAATGAACCAGCTGTAAGAATGCGATCGGTCATTCACGATTGCCACAGTGAAGGAGAATTTTACCATGCCTTCCTCTCGGCATATTGGTCCCAAGCCACACAAGACCGAGTAAAACATGGCATCATGATGATGAAACATTTCGAACAATCTGAATTTTCCAGTCTTGTGAAATATTTTGAAGACATGTTGCACAAGAATCAGTACCTGTCAAACCCATACAGCCCGTCAGAACTCATCCGCATTAGCTTAATCAAATTGCCTGAACATTTACGGCATATTATTTTGGCAGGCCGTTGCAAAGACGACATTGAAGCTTTTCAGGGACTCTTACAAGAATTAGAAATTGACACTAACAATCGCGGAACGCGAAAACAGGAACACAACAATTACAGGTCACATCCGTCGCAATTCCGCGATGAAAGAAATAATAACTGGACACGACAAGGCTATTCTCACAATACAAATCGTGACCAAAACAGACACCACCCGTATGACAACCGTTGGCAGAGTAGTAATAATTACAGGGAAAGGTCACCTCTCCGCGGTAATGACTATCACAGAGACAATCAGAGAAACAGACAATATGGGACCCAAAATAATTACTATCAAGGAAGACATAATAACTTTAGACGCAACGGTCCAGCGCGCAGTTACGATTCAGAGAGAAATTCTCCACCACGTGACCAACAAGAAAGAAACTATGGAATCTACCGACATGACGACAGACGATATGATCGTAACGACAGACCTGAATTGCAGCAGAACTGGCGGGAATCAAACAGAGCAGGGCCCTCTCGACAAGGTGAATTTGTAGAAGTTAGGTCTCCAAATCCCAATAACGACGCGCGCCAACAAAGACACAATAGGCAATGACTCATACCGCTGACAGCCTCAAAACGTACTTATGAAACTGACGACGCACCTGCCGTAGCTAGTAATTACGTTAAAATGGAAGACATTAGGGACATATTACTCCAGGAACACGACATAAAACATAACAACATTGCATATCCTGTGATTCACATTACTGTAAATGACGTAATATTTACGGCAGTACTTGACTCAGGCAGTCCCATTTCAGTAATTAGTGAAACAGCTTTTAGCAAATGCAACAAATCGAACGATTGCCCCACACTTCCGTTACGCAAGATTAAATTACAAGGTGCAGTCACTGGAAAAAGTGTAGATGTACGCCAACAAACCAACTTAGAATTCTTTTGTCAGAGCCACAGCTTCTCTATGAACTTTCTTATTGTTCCATTGTTGTCGACGGAAATTATACTGGGAGTAGACTTTTTGAATGAATACAAAGCAATCTTAAACTTTCACGATGCTGAAATAAGTTTAGAAAAAGAAGGTAAGTCAATAGCTTTGAAATTTGAAGATTGGCTCTCAAACCATGACGAGGAAATTAATCGGCTTTACCTTCTGTTAGACAACAGTTCAGAATTTTCTACGGAACTAGACACTAACAGTCGCTCTGCAAGTACTGACAGGGATGATATCGACGGCACATTTGAAACTAATGAGTTAATTCAGAATAAAATTCAAACAATTGAGAATTGTAATGACACTGATAGGCAGGACCTTTTTCAGATTTTACAAGCACATTCCACAGTTTTTACTCACAAAACAGGAACAATCAAGGGATTTCAATACCAATTTCGTGTTCGTGAGCATACTAAATTTTCTGTTAGACCATACGTAATTCCAGCACATTATAGGGACCATGTTAGAACAGAAATACAATCTATGCTTGACGACGGCATTATTGAGCCTGCAGTAAGCTCATACAACAATCCATTACATGTTGTTGAGAAGAAAAATGGATCGATCAGGCTTGTCTTAGATTCGAGACAAATCAATACTATCATTATTCCTGAAACAGACAGGCCGCAAACGTTGGAAGAACTACGTCAAAATTTTAATGGTGTAAAAGTGTTGTCTTCCACTGATCTCAGATCCAGCTTTTATCAGATCGAACTTCATCCAGAATGTAGAAAATATACAGCTTTCCTTTGTTTCGGCGTTTGTTATCAGTTTCGGAAACTTCCTTTTGGTTTGAACATTTCCTCGGCAGCATTCATTCGCGGGCTAAATTCCATATTACCTGAGCTCTTAAAACGTCACATCACCTTGTATGTGGACGATATTCTGATAGCAGAAGCCTCATGGGAACAACATAATCGCATCCTCAACAGCGTGTTACATATCTTTGCAGAATCTGGAATTACAGTTAACTTGGAAAAGTCTGAATTCGGTAGGACAAAAGTGAAGTTTTTGCGACATATTATTTCTTCTGAAGGCATCCAGCCGGATCCTGAAAAGTTAGAAGCAATCAGAGCCATTCCAGTTCCATCCACAAAAAAACAAGTCCGCAGTTTTTTAGGTCTCGTAAATTTTTACCGTCGTTTTCTGAATATGCAAATTCTAGTTACACCAAAACTTTGTTCTCTCACTGGAAAAAATACTATTTGGAACTGGGTCGAACAAGCACAGTGTGAATTCAATTCTTTGAAAGAATCGTTACTTAACACGCCAATACTAGCTCATCCTGATCTCTCACAAGATTTTTGCCTTAGCACGGATTCTTCTAAAGTTGGTCTTGGTGCCCATTTATTTCAAGAAGCCACAGAAAATGACATTACTGTTCAGAAAACCATTGCTTTTGCTAGCCGAGTGCTAATAAAATCATTCCGTTACTGAATTAGAAGCTTTAGCTATCGTTTGGGCATTTAACAAATTCCGTTTCTTTCTTTATGGTAAGCACGTAAAAGTATACAGTGACCATCGTACATTACAATTTCTTATGTCTTCAAAATTAAATCATGACAGGTTAAAACGTTGGGCATTGTTTCTGCAAGAATTCCACTTCACAATAGTCTACATTCCCGGCAAGGAGAACATTGTTGCGGACGCACTGTCACGCGCACCGGCTGGGCTCGAGAAAAGTAACACAGAAAGCAACCTCGAGAGAAATTTCAGTATTCTTTACATCCAGAAAGTCGCCTTTGAAAACTTCATCACCACATCTTTAAAGGACATTGCTCATGAACAAGATAAAGATCCGATTTGGAAAGACATCAAAAGTAAATGGCATGAAAAGACACACACACAGATTCGGCATTATTATCTGGTTAGAAACAACATACTGTTCAAACGATGCACTGTTGATGACAAGCTATGGGTACTTTGCATTCCAGACGATTTTGTTAATAAGCTCATTTGGTACATTCATTTCAGCTATGCACATTTTGGTCCTCGAAAATGTTATCATATTCTTCGAACGACTTGTTATTTTAACAATATGGAAAAGAGAATTCGAAGAGTCTTGTCTATTTGTAAACTTTGTCAAAAGGCGAAACCATCTACTGTCTCTCATCGTGCTCCATTGT
This sequence comes from Schistocerca gregaria, assembly GCF_023897955.1. Taxonomy (NCBI): domain Eukaryota; kingdom Metazoa; phylum Arthropoda; class Insecta; order Orthoptera; family Acrididae; genus Schistocerca; species Schistocerca gregaria. The sequence continues at coordinate 301,859,263 of NC_064924.1, forward strand.
TTCCTATCATTCCTTCTAAATTAAAAGAATTTGCTGCTGTTGATCTCTTGGGACCGCTTGTCAGAACATCTAATGGATTTTCGTACGTTCTAGTCGCTGTTGAACTTACTTCAAAATTTGTTTCTTTCACTCCGTTACGTAAAGCCACTGGACGGTCTGTATCCAACGCCGTTGTTAGAAATTTCTTACGTGAAGTTGGACACGTTAGTAAAGTAATTTCAGATAACGGACCGCAATTCAGATCTGCTGTTTGGTCACGCATGCTTCGTAACCATAAAATCAAATCTGTTTTTATTTCATTGTACTCACCACATTGTAACCCGTCTGAACGGATTATGAAAGAAATCAATAAGCTTTGCAGACTTTATTGTCACAAAGCATCAGCATTGGGACAGATATTTACACTTATTTCAAAACGTGCTGAATGAAATGCCTCATGACTCCACTGCTTTACCACCTGTTCTTGTACTGAAGAATAAAGAACCACCAAACAGAATCAGAGAGCTTGTACCTTTTCCGAATACACGTAAACTTCGACACAAAGACATAATTGATTTGGCTATTAAAAATATAAATTCTGCTGCAGAAAAAAGGAAAAAATTACACGGTAAAGCAAATGCAAAGAAATTATATATTGGTCAGAAAGTTCTCATTAAAGCTCATCCATTGTCACATAAGAAGAAACACTTGAGTCACAAATTCTTTCTAATTTACAATGGACCTTACAGAATCCGACGTATACCACATGAAAATTGCGTTGAAGTTGAAACTCTGCGTACTAGGAAGAGTAAAGGTTTACACCACATTTCACATGTAAAACCGTTTATTGAAAGATAATCTGCTTTTTAACTTTGTCTTTGCCATAAAACATTTCACTTCACATTTCTAGTATGCTTTGTCACACTGAGAAACTGTTAACATGCAACAATGTTTGAAGTTTACTATCCAGTCTAGAACCTACGGAACATATTTAAACAGAAATTACGAATGCATAATTATAGTGAACAGACGTCACAGTGTTATTGTGCGTGTACATTCTTGCTTGTTAGTTGCACGATTACGTAACGACCATAAGGCTCACATAGTTAGAGCATTTACCAGTATTGCTATTGGGATTTTAATGCAACATTTTGGTTTACTTGAAAATACATTCTGGATTTAAAGTACTTTCTGTGAGATACCAGATGATACAGTGGTTAGTTTATGTGAGAGCTACACGATTTTATCACGACGCTACTAATGACTGACAATTTACAATGTTGCTTTTGCAATTTATCTGTTTTATATCTGCACAGTTTTTCTGTATTTTTCTGGAAAGTAAAACATGTTTTAGTAGTAACGTTTGTGGTATAGCTGCAATGAGACAGCCTTTTCTGTAGCACAACAATACGTACAGTACAGTATTTACTTCATCACGGCAATAAGCGTAATAACTAAGATATCTATACGCAAAGCATTTCAATTTCGTTTATCATGAGGTAAGTACATTGAGTTCTGCAGAACTTAGCTTTCGGAGGACAATAACTACGACACTTCCACAGAGATTGTCTTACAGCAAGACGCACATTTAGCGCTACAGGACACGCATTAAACTATTTATTTTTCAACATATTTGAATTACAAAGAAAGTTTTCCGTGATACATTTCATTCCATTGCTGTAATCTGTAACACCTGAGGATATAATTACATTATCCTCAGGGGGTTACACGCTTACTTTGTGTACCATGTGTTTGGCAAGCACAAGGAGCCCTAGCTAATATGGTATTTGCTTATACAACTTTACACATCGGTACCATATTTCTCTAACACATTAATTACACAGCTATCTGATCATTTAACTGAGAGAGACAAACATTTATTTTATTTCATCAGTGAAAGATGTTTACGTAATTACACCGTTGGATAACTTCACACTTACGAAATTGTATTTTGTCTGTACTTTGTGAACTGTTCACATTTTTTTGGAACCATTCTGATACTATGAGAGCTTTGAATGCCATATTTGGTATGGTATCATGATTTTTAAAGTACGTTTGAGGTAGATGACACTTTTGACATCAGCAGAGAATTATTTTAGGTTTTGAAATTAGTGGAGGAAGCTACGACGATTTTGAGAATTTGACTGAGGTGTTATGATGTTGTTATTACAATGACTATGTGTATTATGCTGTTGCGGTATGTTTATGATCAATAAGCCGATGCTATATGAGGAATTTGATTATGCTACGTATTTGTTATGATGAAATATTGAAGAAGTGTGGACGAATATGTATATGTGTAATAAGGTAAGGAATAATGAGTAGTGGTTAGGGACTCTGGTTTGTGAAAAAGGATGTTGGAAACCTAGAATCGTACTTTAAGAGTTATGAAATGTGTGTATACGCGTGAATGTATCACAAGGCCGCCAAAAATTTTTGGACACTGTTATATTAATAGAATTTTGTTTCTACAGATGTGTAATGCAAATTCTTGACCTGTGAAATTTTTTACATGAGACTGCCACTGTAGCGGAAACTGGTGTCATAAATATTTCGTTAAGACAGTTAAGTGACCACCTGCACGTAATGCGTCGTGGGCACCCAGCTGCGCGACAACCACCTGACAAAAGAAAGCCATTAGTGTGTGCCTTTCAGTGGCACAGGTAAAAAAAAAGGGCCTTTATCCTCTCTATTGACATTCCTTTGTAGAAAGTACCGCAAATACGACACGCTCATTACTGAGAAAGACACTTACATCTGACACCTGATTATAACAAACGTCTTTCTACGAAAGTTGAGAGAATTCTACTAACCTATAAAATGTCACATAACTATTGAATGATATTTTTATGCTTTGTCCATAGTTGCTTATTTCATTTGATATCTGTTTTCCAGCTGTGTTGCAGCTTTGGTTTTATAAAATTAAATGCATTTGCTAATGTGAAAACTTTCTGTCGACAGATCTATTAAATAATTATTTTATGATCCACATTCTGCGAAAAAGGAGCTCTTGGAATGGAAAGAGCAATAAGAAGCGACTAATAACAGTAACTGTATATATAATTTTCATTGCAAGTACTTGGTAATTTATTTCATTGAATAAGTAGTGGTGCACCATTTTAATTATATAGACATTAAGATGTGAATATACATTTCCCTTATCTTCACTGTTGTCTTTAGAGTAATATTTTTCTGCTTGAGCTTTGTCATGTTTAGGTATAATTTATAGCATTTGCTGTTACTGCTATGTGCCAGGCATAGTGCTACTGAATGTCACCTTGTATTACTAGGTTAAGCCAATTTTATTACTGATTTATTTTTCTTGTTTGCTGCGCATTGCCTTATATTAGTTGTAATATTGCTGCCTTTTTTTGCCAATTTCCATTTTTTAACATCGCTGTTTGTGTAAATTGTTTTGTGCTGCTGCATTGCCTCATCCCTTAGTTAAGCATCTGAGCTCAGTAGATGTAAGTTAGCTTAAAATGGGGTAGACTATATAAGAAACTAACTATGATGAATTGGAAGAAAAGCATTGAGAAGCTTTAAGAAAATGGTTTGGCCAAAAAAGTAGTGTACAGTGGAGAAAAACTATTTTTGAAAGAGGATGTGAACAGAATACAGAAAGCAGGTTTAGATAGGACTTTTTGGGAATAATGATGAATTAAGGGAGATCTCTATGCAAAATACTGCAGTAAAACAAACCCTGTCCTTTCCTTTCGTATTATCCCTCTATGTGTTTATGTACCCTTTTATATTTGTCTTTTCCCTGTCTTTATGTGTTTAGCTAATAAGATTTATGTTGTAGAATTTTTCAAATACTATGTTATTTTCTTTGTAAATATGTTCAGACATTATTTATTGTGTTTTGTTTTAATGCTCATGTGTGAAGTTGATGTTTCAAAAGTTATTCTGAACTTTATGTATGTACTTATGTCGTAATTTTTGTAACACTGATGCATTTGCTATTTCGATTCTTTTGTAAAGCCTGTACTACTGCTAATGTTGTCTGTATTGTTATGTTCTTTAAAGATGTATTTTGTACCTTTGTTATTGCATTCTTATGTTATAAAATTGTAACTGACACCAGTTCATCAAATTAAGTTACTTGTAAATTACATTTCACTGCACACATTTCTGTTGGTCATAGTATATAGACAATATGTGAGAAGTAGGGACTGATAGTGTTTGCACATGTGTTAATAACTCAGTAAGGGACTGGATAACAGCATTGCTGGTTCTAAGGACATTTCAAAAACAATTTTTCTGAGTGCACAAGTGGTGGTTAAGGACTTGTTATATTATCCGCAAGACTCTTCAATGGTGATTGTGCGCCTGCACAGTCAAACAGATGGCTGCTGGCCATCTCTACAAGGACTACAGTGGGTCTGCACCTTTGATGACCCACCAATACCATTATTTCTACAAGGACTGCAATGGGTCTGCACCTCTGATGGCCCACCAATACCGTAATCTCTACCAGGACTACAGTGGGTCTGCTCTGCGATGACCTACCTACCGATAATTTTCAACGTCGACTGACTCTGCTGTGGCCCATTACCTGTCCGCATGTCAAGAGTCAGCACTGCCTTTCTGTTGGAAGGACAACACTTCCTCAAGACTGCATGGAAATCCACTACTTCCGTGTGCATTTTCTTTTACTGCTCAGACTTTGAGAAAAACACTGCAATTTTACTTTGATGAATGATCAGGACTGTCTTTATGGACTGTGAGAAAATTTTAGCTTTTGACCAACATTGTATCGATAAGTGTGTGCATTTCATTTCTTTGTTATTGTAATTATGAAAAAATTTTTCAAACCTGTATTGGCCACTGCCCAAAACAATTTGTAAATTTTTTTGTGGGGAGCATAGGGGCTATGTAAGTAGGCTGTTTAGGTTTTCTTATTGGTAACGCCACATAGCGCTCCGTATAAAAATCAGTGGCTGTGCCGTGTGCAGTCTGTGGCTGGTTTGCATTGTTGTCTGCCATTGTAGTGTTGGGCAGGGGCAGCTGGATGCTAACAGCGCGTAGCGTTGCGCAGTTGGAGGTGAGCCGTCAGCAGTGGTGGACGTGGGGAGAGAGATGGCGGAGTTTTGAAATTTGTAAGAATTGGTGTCATGAACTGATATATATATTGTGACTATAAAGGTAAATACATTGTTTGTTCCCTATAAAAATCTTTCATTTGCTAACTATGCCTATCAGTAGTTAGTGCCTTCAGTAGTTTGAATCTTTTATTTAGCTGGCAGTAGTGGCGCTCGCTGTATTGCAGTAGCTTGAGTAACGAAGATTTTTGTGAGAAGTGATTTGTGAAACATATAGGTTAATGCTAGTCAGGGCCATTCTTTCGTAGGGATTTTTGGAAGTCAGATTGCGTTGCGCTAAAAAATATTGTGTTTCAGTTTAAGCACAGTCTTGTAATAATTTTTCTAAGAGGACGTTTCAGTACGATATTTCCCACATATCCACCATGTGTAGCAATAATATGGCGTAGTCTCTAAATGAAATTACCCGAAACCTTTGACAACGTGTGTGGCGGAATGGCTTCACATGCAGATGAGATGTACTGCTTCAGCTGTTCAATTGTTCCTGGATTCTGGCGGTACACCTGGTCTTTCAAGTGTCCCCACAGAAAGAAGTCACAGGGGTTCATGTCTGCCGAATAGGGAGGCCAATCCATGCAGCCTCCAGTATGTTTCGGATAGCCCAAAGCAATCACACGATCATCGAAATATTCATTCAGGAAATTAAAGACGTAGGCCGTGCGATGTGGCCGGCCACCATCTTGCATAAACCACGAGGTGTTCGCAGTGTCGTCTAAGGCAGTTTGTACCGCCACAAATTCATGAAGAATGTCCAGATAGCGTGATGCAGAAATCGTTTCGGATTTGAAAAATGGGACAATGATTCCTTTGGAAGAAATGGCGGCCTAGACCAGTACTTTTTGAGGATTCAGGGATGATGGGACTGCAACATGGGGCTTTTCGGTTCCCCATATGCGCCAGTTCTGTTTATTGACGAAGCCGTCCAGGTAAAAATAAGCTTCGTCAGTAAACCAAATGCTGCCCACATGCATATCGCCATCATCAATCCTGTGCACTAAATCGTTAGCGAATGTCTCTCGTGCAGCAATGGTAGCGGGGCTGAGGGGTTGCCGCGTTTGAATTTTGTATGGATAGAGTTGTAAGCTCTGGGGCATGAGACGATACGTGGACGTTGGCGTCATTTGGACCACAGCTGCAACACAGCGAACGGAAACTCGAGGTCGCTGTTGGATCACCTGCTGCACTAGCTGTGCGTTGCCATCTGTGGTTGCCGTACGCGGTCGCCCTACCTTTCCAGCACGTTCATCTGTCGTGTTCCCAGTCCGTTGAAATTTTTCAAACAGATCCTTTATTGTATCGCTTTTCGGTCCTTTGTTTACATTAAACCTCTGTTGAAAACTTCGTCTTGTTGCAACAACACTGTGTTCTAGGCGGTGGAATTCCAACACCAGAAAAATCCTCTGTTCTGAGGAATAAACCATGTTGTCCACAGCACACTTGCACGTTGTGAACAGCACACGCTTACAGCAGAAAGACGACGTACAGATTGGCGCACCCACAGACTGCGTTGTCTTCTATATGTTTCACATCACTTGCAGCGCCATCTGTTGTTGAAAATTGTAACTACTGTAATTTCGAAAGCTTGTCCACCTGAAAACGTACTGATGTCCCAAGCATATTGCAACAAACGGTGTATTTCTATCGCTGCTCGTTTAGTTTTTATTGCCGTTTCAAATATACCGGTCATTTTTGAAACACCTTGTATCTATATCTTCAAAGGTGTTCCACCACGTAAACGTGCTGGAATTGTACTTGCAGGAATTCGCGGGTAGTTTTATGTTGTTCCACTTCAAATCAGTCTCTACTTACATTCCTACAGATTTTATTGGAGCTACTGCTTCCAGTGATCTCCAATTTTGTAGTCGTAGAATAAAGGGTCTTCCTGTCGATGAATTCGCTATATGTTCCATTTGTTTACGTTGAGGGCCACTGCCACTACCTGCTCGAAGCATCGATCTTCTTTAGGTCTTCCTTCATTTCGCTACAATATTCTAGCATCGCAACTAATCTCTGTTCAGCAGCATCATCCACGAAAATCCTCACGGAAATTCCGACGTTATCTACTACGTGTTTAATATGCATTGTAAAATGTAATGCAAAGATGGCCGGAGGACGAATGTAAGGATTTAGAGCTAGGGGTAAGATAGATACTGCCGACGTGAAAATTAGAGAGACCTTTACAGAGAAGAGAACCTGCAGTATGAATATCAAGAGCTCAGATGCAAAACCAGTCCCAAGCAAGGAAGGGAAAGCATGAAGGTGGAAGAAGTGTGTAGACGGTCTCTACAAAGGCCATGTACGTGGGGGCAATGTCATGGAAATGGAAGAGGACGTAGATGAAGACGCAATGGGAGATATTATACTGTATTAAGGATTCGACAAAAAAAAGGGCGCCGGGATGAGACATCATTCTATTACACCTTCTGATAGCTTTGGGAGAGCCAGCCATAAAAAACTCTACCACATTGCCATAGCGAGCAAGACTTTAAAAAAAATATAAAAAATCCAATCCCAAAGAAAGCAGGTGCTGTTAGGTGTGAAAATTACTGAACTATCAGTTTAATAAGTCATGTTCAGAAAAATACTAACACGAACTATTTACAGGTGAATCGAAAAACTGGTAGCAGCTGACACCGGGGAAGATCATTTTGGATTCTGCAGATATTTTGCATCACGTGAGGCAATACTGATCCTACGATGAAAGGCAGACCTACGTTTCTAACATTTGTAGACTTAGAGAAAGCTTTTTGACATAATTTACTGGAATACTCGCTTTAAAATTCTGAAGGTGGTAGAGATACAATACAAGGAGTGAAAAGCTATTTACAATTTGTATAGAAACCAGACGGCAGCTATAAGAGTCGAGGGGTACAAAAGGGAATTAGTAGTTGAGAAGGCACTGAAGACAGGGTTGTAGCCTGTCCCTGATGTTATTCGAATTGTATATTGAGCAAGCAGTAAAGGAAACAAAAGAAAATTTGGAGTGAGAATTAAAATCGATGCAAAAGCAATTCAAACTTCGAGGTTCGCCGATGACATGGTAATTCTGTTAGACACAGCAAAGGACCTGGAAGAGCAGCTGAACGTAGTCCAATTAAATCAGGTGATACTGAGCGAATTAGATCAGGAAATGAGACACTTAAAGTAGTGGATGAATTTTCTTATCTCGGATGCAAAATAACTGACGATAGTCGAAGTAGAGAGGATATAAAATGTAGACTGGCTACGACAACGAAAACGTTTCTGAAGAAGAGAAATTTGTAAACATCGAGTATAGATTTAAGTGTCAGAATGTATTTTGTGTAAGTATTTGAATGGAGTGTAGCCATGTATGGAAGTGAAACATTTACGATAAATAGTTTAGACAAGAAAAGAATAGAAGCTTCCGAATGGTAGTGCTACAGAAGCCCCTGAAAATTAGATGGGTAGACCACGTAACTAATGAGGAGGTACTGAATAGAATTGGGCAGAAGAGGAATTTGTGGCACAACCTTACTAAAAGAAGGGATCAGTTGGTAGGACACTTTGTGAGTCATTAAGGGATCACCAGTTCACTATTGGAGGGAAGTGTGGAGGGTAAAAATCGAGAGGGAGACCAAGAGATAAATACACTAAGCTGATTCAGAAGAATGAAGGTTGCAGTAGTTATTCGAAGATAAAGAAGCTCGGAGAGGATAGAGTAGCATGGAGAGCTGCATCAAACAAGTGTCTGGACTGAAAACTATAACACAAAAAGTAATAATCTTGGGTATTAATAATCTTTTCAGTTGTATTTTGGTTCTTTATTAGTGTACCACTACCGGTTTCGTGTCGTTGAAGCCACATCTCACATCTTCAGGTGACACATGACTAAAACATTAGTGCGGGAAAGCTTTTCCGCCCTATTGTTTTAATCATATGTCACCTGAATGCACTAATGTTTTAGTCATATGTTACCTGAAAGTATGGCTTTAACGCCACGAAACCGGTAGTAGTAGAGTAATAAAGAACCAAAATACAGGTAAAGCAATTATTAATACCCAAGATGAATGCTTAGAGCTATGGGGAAGTTATTTTCGTCTGAAGAGCTGGGCGCCTTTATCTACTGTATTCTGGTTCTCGTGAAGGAACAGATGAAGCTCAGTTGCACAGTTTAGTTTTTTCTGGAACCCACGTTGTTTCCTATAGAGGAGATATCCATAAATGTCGTAATGCGCGATCATAAACCGTGTTCCAAAATTGTACAACAGACAGACGTCAGAGATATAAACCTTAAGTTTTGTGTGTCTGTACGGCGACCATTCCTGAGAACGTAGTGACACATATTGGTTTCCAGTCATTAGTAAAGTTTCGCTACTCTACAGACTTATGGCACGCTGCTACTAGAAGAGACGCAGATTCTTTCGCATACTCCGAGTAGAATGCAACTGGTATCACATCAAGTCTAGTGACCTCTCATCTGTTAATTCGCTTACGGTTGCTTTTCTATGCCTTGGTCACTTATTTCAATATGTGACATTTCGTCCTTCGTGGGATGACTTGAAAGGGGAACTACATTGAGATCTTCTTTCGTGAAACAATTTTGCTCCACACCAAACAGAAGCGTGCGCCAAGTGTCCGTAACTCGCAGCAGATGGCGTCAATCAGCTGACGGATACTAGGCCCTCGGTTCGGTTTGTTCCCGTCCCTCAGTATTATTTGCATAGACCGAATATCAGCAACTACACCTCCAGTAAGTGTACATGTTGACAAATCTATGTATGTCTGATACTGTTTTATATTCATTAGACTACTTACATGCTTCAAGAAGGACACCGCTCAGTGTTTCGGAATATTTGAAGAGGACAGTTTTGCTGGGACATAATGTATTCTTGGAATCTCAAGTGCCTGATACCATTTAATGTCAGCCAACCTGAAGATACTTTAGTCAGGCGAGACGTCTCGTTGGTAAAGAAATAATAATTACAGTCCCGCAACCAAGACCGTTTCTTTATTTATTGTCTATTACTGTAAGCTGTACCATCCCCGCTATGAGTTGGAAAAAGTTTTTCAAAAAAAGTGGACTCGACTCCAAATCTCACGACTGCTCACGACTGTAAGATAGGCTGAATATCATGAGCGAGGTACATCGTCATGGAAATTTACAATTTTTAAATACACGCATAAAAAAGTTTGGTATCACCTGAACTCCGTGAGTTCCGGACCCTTTACAGAAAGGTGGAGTAGAGGTCAACGTAAAGATCATTTCCGTCCTTTTTATTGCTCGTAAAAACCACACATGGCATGTTGTACCACTATACAGAGTGACCTTCACAGGTGGTGGTCCATATTGCTGTACACACCAGGTACCTCTAATACTTAGTAGCACGTCCTCCGGCATTGATGTGTGCCTGTATTCGTCGTGGCATACTATGCCCACGTTCATCAAGGCACTGTTGATCCAGATTGTCCCACTTTTCAACGGCGACTCGGCGTAGATCCCTCAGAGTGGTTGGTGGGTCACGTCGTCCACAAACAGCCCTTTTCAATCTATTCAAGGCATGTTCGGTAGGGTTCATGTTGGGAGAACATGCTGGCCACTCTAGTAGATAGATGTCGATATCTTGAAGGAAGTCATTCACAAGATGTGCACGATGGGGGCGCGAATTGTCGTCCATGAAGACGAATGCCTCACCATTATGATGCCGATGGTTGCATTATCGGTCGGAGAATGCCGTTCAGTACAGTACAGCCGTTACGGCGCTTTCTATGACCACCAACGACCTACGTCGGCCCCACAAAATGCTACCCCAAAACAGCAGAGAAGCTACAGCTTGCTGAACTTGCTGGACAGTGTGTGTAAGGCGTTCTACCTGAGCGAATTGCCTCCAAACACGTCTCCGATGATTGTCTCGTTGAAGGCATATGTGACACTCGTCAGTGGAGAGAACGTGATGCCAATCCTGAGCGGTCAGTTCGGCACGTTGCTGGACCCTTCTGTACCGCGCTACATAATGTCGTGCTTAAAAAGATGGACCTCGCCATGGACGTCGGGAGGGAAGTTGCGCATCATGCAGTGCATTGCGCACAGTTAGAGTCGTAACACGACGTCCTGTGACTGCGCGAAAAGCATTAGTCAACATTGTAGCGTTGCTGTCAGCATTCCTCCCAGCCATAACCCGTAGGTAGCGATCATCCACTGCAATAGTAGCCATTGGGTGGCCTGAGCAAGGCATGTCACCGACAGTTCCTGTCTATCTCCTCCATGTCCGAAAAACATCGCTTTGGGTCACTTCGAGACGTCTGGACACTTCCCTTGTTGAGAGTCCTTCCTGGCACGAAGTTACATTGCGGACGCGATCGAACCACTGAATTGACCGTCTAGGCGGGGTTGAACTACAGACAACTCGAGCCGTGTACCTCCTTCCTGGTGAAATGACTGAAACTGATCGGCTGTCGGCCCCCTCCGTCTAATAGGCACTGTTCATGCTTGGTTGTTTACATCTTTGGGGGGGGGGGGGGGGGAGGGGGTTTGTGACATCTCTGAACAGTCAAAGGGACTGTGTCTGTGATACAGAATCCACAGTCATCGTCTGCTTTCAGGAGTTCTGTGAACCGGGATGACGCAAAACTTTTTTTGATGTGTATATTAAGGGAATTGCTAATGAGGCAAAATTACATGTATAGAATATTATGGGCTCCGTAGATAGACATCATAGTACCAGTATTTCGGAAACTGGTGATAAAAACTAACATAAGGTGAGATATGTGGTTGTGATGTTATTGCGAATAACAAATAGGAGATAAGAAGATAAACCTGATCATAAAAGGAACATAATGTGAAACCTCAAATATTTTAGAATCGGTGATTGGCATCGTATGCCGATCAACTACACATTCCAACACATTCTTTTGACAAAATAACAATGAAGATCAAATTCATAAATGATTTATCTGACGCCCATTGTAAAATTATATTGTATGGCGATTTCAACTGAGTATTAAGAGTGGCCGTCTACAGTCCGAACCGGAAACGCGTGGATGCAACGGTACACTCATGACATACGTTATACAGTCATGAGAACTGTCTCTCGTAATATAATGGACTGTAATCACATTTCTGTTGATATTTTTGTACACATAAAGCATTGTGAGTTGTAACTGCTAAGTTTGTAAAGCAAAAAGCTTTTTTAGGTATGGGTATGGGCAATTACATTAAAACCTACGTGGCTGAGATGTTTCCAGAATTTCTAAAGCGACACGGACGTAAAGAAAACGGGCTGCATATGCAAAATCCCTGATTAGTGAATACTTTAAGCTTTAACTTATTGAAAAGCAAAGACTTTTAGGGAATTGTAGCACATCACACAACAAAAACACTCTTACAACGCCATTTATAATGTGGCTATAGTAAACTTTTGCAAAGCAAAAATAGTCATTCTGGTGTGAGAAGATTTATTGGGAAAACGGAAACTTCTGTTCCAATCAAACAAAATCTACTTCAGTAGATACGATATGAGACGCTTAACAGTGACGACAGAAAATCATCACGAATCTCAAGGACCAAGAAGCGAAGGACTACAACGAACACAAAGGTATTAAATAATCGTATTTGTTTTCCATTAACACACGTCGTCAGGCGAATCCAAAAATCACACATTTACGTTTACACATGGATGATTATTTTCATTTGGGAGTGGAGAAAATCGATTTCAAAAAGGAAGAACACACTGTAGTTCCTTCTTTAAGTCATCCCACGAGCCACAAAATGACACTATTGAAATAAGTGGATGGCCCTTGTGGCCGAGCGGTTCTAGGCGATTGAGTTCGGAACCGCGTTGCTGCTACAGTCGCCGGTTCGAATCCTGCCTCGGGCATGGATGTGTGTGATGTCCTTAGGTTAGTTAGGTTTAAGTAGTTCTAAGTTCTAGGCTACTGATGACCTCAGATGTTAAGCCCCACAGTGCTTAGAGGGTTCTGAACCATTTTTTTAAGTGACCAAGGCAAAAAAAGAAGCAACCGTAAATGAATAAACAGAGGAAAGGTCACTGGACCTGATCTATTACCAATTCGATTCCACATACAGTATGCGAATGAACTCGCCTTTCTTATAGTAGTAGCTTTCCATAAGCCTCTAGAGTAGCTAATGGTTGGAAAACAGTGCATGTCATTCCATTCTCAAGAAAGGTCGTCGAACAGAGACACAGAAGTTTAGGTCTATATCTCTGATTTCTGTCTGTTGTACAATTTTCGAACATGTTTTATGATCGTTTATTATGACATTTACGAATACCGAAAATCTGCTCTGTAGGAACCAACATGTGTTCTGGAAACAAAGAAAGTGTGCAACTCAGCTTGCTCTGTTTGTTCACGAGACCCAGAGCGCAGTAGATACAGATGCGCAGGTCTTCAGATTTAAAATAACTTCGGCTGTGGCCAAGGGGAATGTCATAGGACCATTGCTTTTCATAATACGCCGAGTGACTCACGTAACACGAACTCATTAATGAGCGGTTATACGCATCAAATCGCGGTTTTTGACAAATGTTAGAGCGTCGGGGGTCACGTATGTTTCTGTCTGGTTAATGTTTTTAGCGCTGGTATCAACTAGGATATTGAAGTAATATCAACTAGGATATTGAAGTAAGTAAGAGTTTTTTTTTCTTTTTTTTAATGGTACTGTATACATTTTATAACTGCATTAGATAACTCTTGAGAAGACCATTACAATGATATACCTTTTGTTAATGTTGACATTAAAACTTGTCATACAGAACTTGTGAAATGTCCTGAAATGTGAGAGCACGCTGACCGGAAATGGCAAATACTGTCAAGAAGTCGTCTCGGACCAGGCTGCGAAGTTATACACCGTAAGGTAGTCCTGCGCTACCACGAGAAAACTTTGTTTCCTCTGGAACCAACACACGACCTAGATGCAGGTTCACTTGCGAATGTTGTAAATGGAAATACGACATGTGCTAGAATCTATTGTATCACAAAGAGCTTATGGAAACTATTTCACATATATACAGGGTGTCCCAGCTATCTTTTCCACCCAAAATACCTCTGGAACAATAACAGCTATTGGAAAACGACTTTCAAAAATGGTTCAAATGGCTCGGAGTACTGTGGGACTTAACATCTGTGGTCATCAGTCCCCTAGAACTTAGAACTACTTAAACCTAACTAACCAAAGGACATCACACACATCCATGCCCGAGGCAGAATTCGAACCTGCGACCGTAGTGGTCACGCGGTTCCAGACTGAAGCGCCTAGAACCGCACGGCCACACCGGCCGGCGAAAACGACTTTCACCGGTATCAATGTAGGGCTGGGGCCCATGAATGTACATATTTCGAAACATTTTAAAACGAAAGCATATGTGTTTTTTTTACACAAACTTATGTTTTTTTAAATGGACCTCCTACATTTTTTCTTCAGCGGACCTCTTGACAACTATAGAAGTGTGATTACGCATGTCAATCACATAGCGATTACGGGCAGCATGGGGTTTACGCCTCAGGACGTGCGCTAGCAGCGCATGTCGGGTGTTTCAAGCGTCAATTTCGCGTCTCAATATCTCGGGATGTAATGGGAATATTGCGATGCAATCAACGCCATTGTGTATGTGCTTTGTCATGCTATGGATTGCTGAAGAAAAAATGTAGGAGGTCCATTTAAAAAAAACATAAATTTGTGTTAAAAAAACACATATGCTTTCGTGAAAGTCGTTTTCGCCGGCCGGTGTGGCCGTGCGGTTCTAGGCGCTTCAGTCTGGAACCGCGTGACCGCTACGGTTCATTCTTAAAAAAAGAAAAAGGTCTTATATGGTACAAAAGCAACTGCTGTGTTAAATATGAAAATGTTGGATGGTAATTTCACCTACCTTTTCCTGTACATGGCTGTATGCTTCTTAGAAGTAAGATACGTGCTGTCCGTCAACTGTTTCTACGTGCACTGTTCTGAATTACATCATATGAGATACCTTCGTTGAACTAAATAATTTTATTAAAAATACTTTGTAGACCGCCTGCACATCACAAAATAACTGTTCTTCTTAACGAAACGTCGTTTCCTGCTGAACGTAACCGCGTAATGACTGTGTTACCAGCTACGTGCAATACACGCTGTCGACATATTTGACATTGCAATGCAATTTAGTACACACGTAAATGAAATAAACAATTTACTAACAATAATATGATAATGTCCCAAATTAGATAACAAATTTTGTCTTCCAAAAAATAGCTTTATCCCTTATTTAAGCAGTTGCAATCTTCTTTCTTGTCCTCTTTTTGAATTTCAAGCAGACAGTCCAAACTAGCGTACTATTAATTCGTGCAATTGCCTGGTGCGTCGAGCATTGGTGATCGGGGTAGATAAGCCAGTACTGCTGTTTCGTTTTTACAGTATTTCATTTACATTCACTGTATAAATGTAGTATATCCAATTTCTGGTTGCTGCGCATGTCAGCACGCAACGAATGTTGAAGCAGAAATTAGCGGCCTGCTGCGCAGATATGTAGAGAGGCTAATGTGTTGACATTCTGACACATCGTATTACAAGGGCTCCGCTTGTCGGTGTTCGCAGAATAGACAGAAAGACCCTTTATTCTATGGTTATAAAATTACAAATCAGTGGAAGCAATAACGGGAATAAAATTTGTAGGTTTGAAACAACAGGGTGATTCAACGTGGAACGACCACATAAAATTAACCGCGAGCAAGAGAGAAGCCACCCGACTGAAATTCGTTGAAAGAAGCCTCAGAAGCCTTAGTCCATCAGCAGAGCAAGTAGCTTACAAAACACTCGTTCTACCAATACTTGAATATTACTCTTCAGTATGGGATCTGTCTCAGATAGGACCGATACAGGAAACAGAGAAGATCCAAAGAAGAGCAACACGTTTCGTTACGGGTTCATTTAGGAAGCACGAGAGCGTCGCGGAGTAGCTCAGCCAACAGCACTGGTAGAAGCCGCAAGAGAGGAGAGTGTGCATCACGACGCGGGCTGCTGTTAGAGTTACGAGAGCGTTCGTTCCGAGAAGAAGAAACCTATTATATATTCCTTCTCCTACGTATATCTCGCAAAAAGGCCATCTAGATAAAATTACTATGATTCGAACCCACACGGAGGCTTACCAGCAGTCGTTTCTCCTGCGAATGAAACGGGAAAAGGGGAAAGTCACTCTGGTACTCAACGTACCCTCCGCCACATACCATAAGATGGCTTGCGGAATGTAGATGCAGAAGTAGATAACATCGTTCCACAAAAGAAGTTAAAAGTAGTTGCAGTCCGGTAAGTCATTTCACGTTTCTCTCTGTTCCCAGCAGAGTAAGGAGAATATTTGAACTGAAAAGCTTTCCCAAGAAATCCCACTGGGAAACTCGTGCTCCTCTCCCATCACGCTGAGATTTGACTAACGAGGTCAAAATGTAAAAATTTGCACCCTGCGGATACGGATGGCCAGTAAAAACACGTAAAAACAAATGTTTTACAATCCTCTATTACAATCCTGATACTGAAGCACACGCGTGGGAACTTGAAGAAACTGCCGGTTCTAGGCGCTTCAGCCTGGAACCGCGTTGCTGCTACGGTCGCAGGTTCGAATCCTGCCTCGGGCATGGATGTGTGTGATTTCCTTAGGTTAGTTAGGTTTAAGTAGTTCTACGTTCTAGGGTACTGATGACCTCAGATGTTAAGTCCCATAGTGCTCAGAGCCATTTGAACCATTTCAACTTGAAGAAAGTCGTTACTTTTGGTTAGTAAGGTTTGATGTTCTACTCTGAAAGGTAAATAAATTAACAGTTAGTCCTTTCTATTGGCGTAAGGTTGATACCTAAAGACTATCCACATCAGTACAAAACAAAGAAAAGTCCGTAAATTTATAAACGAAAACGGTCCATTGAGCCGCTCGGGATTAGTCGAGCGGTCTAGGCGCTGCACTCATGGACTGTGCGGCTGGTCCCGGCGGAGATTCGAGTCCTCCCTGGGGCATGGGTGTGCGTGTCTGTCCTTAGGATAATTTAGGTTAAGTAGTGAGTAAGCTTGGGGACTGGTGACCTTAGCAGTTTAGTCCCATAAGATTTCAGACATTTGAGCTTTTTTTTTCGGTCCATTGACAATATAGCACGACTAAAGAAAATGTAGTTCTTGAGCGATCCAAATGACTTTGAGTGTTATGGGCAACGGATAACTGATTCGAAATTCCCGAATATCGTGGTGGTTTTGACTCCTTCTTTACAAGACAATGCTAATAGAACAGCACTCTTATGGGACATTGAATCAGCCATGGTGGGAGGAATCTAGAGTGTGCTACAGTGCTTGCTGGATCAAAGTGCTATGAAGTCAAGCGAGCCAAAATGTTATGACCACCGCATACTGAATGCTACCTGGCCACGTAACGGGTAGTGCCTCGCTATGGAAAGTATATGAGCGAAACAGAGAGCTATAGGAAATCATTCTAGCGACGATGCGGGTTGCAGAAGGGGAAATTCACTGACATAAGCGACCTTGACATAGGGCATTCCATTATGGCCCGGCGCCTAAAAACATGCAACTCGTAATCGGCGAAGCTGGTCGGCTATTCGAGGGCTATTGTCGTGAGAATCTAAAAAGCACTCGGTCTTCATGCAACAAGTGGCCCATCGGGACCATCAGACCGCCGTGTCATCCTCAGGTGAGGATGCGGATAGGAGGGGGTTGGGGTCAGCACACCACTCTCCCAATCGTTATGATGGGTTTCTGTGACCAGGAGCCGCTACTATTCGATCGAGTAGCTCCTCAATTGGAATCACGAGGCTGAGTGCACCCCTAAAAATGGCAACAGAGCATGACGGCCCGGATGGTCACCCATCCAATTGCCGGCCAAGTCCCACAGCGCTTATCTTCGGTAATCCGACGGGAACCGGTGTATCCACTGCGGCAAGGCAGTTGCAGTGAGAATCTATGGAAAGTGGTTAAAAGCTGGTGTAGGGGCCAAGTGGTTGGTCGTTTACGTCTCTACACAGAGCGTGTAGGTCAGAAGCTTGTCCACTCTGGAAAGTAGTATATGCGGTAGTCTGTGGTAGTTTTGACGATAGAGTGCATTGCATGCCTATGTTTTTCGGAACACACTGTTCATTTCATATTGTTGAACACGGTGGCCCTTCGGAGACGATCACACCGTGTTCCCATCTCAACTAAACGACAAAGACAGTTCCGGTTTCTTTGAGCGCGGGATAATAGCGAATGGACTGCAAAGGAATGGAAACATGCCTCAACATCTACATGTACTAATGGCCAATAAAATTGCTATACCACGAAGACGAAGTGCTGGAAGAAGATGCTGTGATATGCAAATGATTAGCTCTTCAGAGCATTCACACAAGGTAGGCGCCGGTGGCGACACCTACAACGTGCTGACATGAGGAAAGTTTCCAACCGATTTCTCATACACAAACAGTAGTTGCCCGGCGTTGCCTGGTTAAACGTGGCTGTGATGTCTCGCGTAATGGGGAGAAATGCGTACCATCACGTTTCCGACTTTGATAAGGGTCGGACTGCAGAATGTCGCGATTGCGACTTATCGTATCGCGACATTGCTGCTCGCGTTGGTCGAAATCTAATGACTGTTAGCAGAATATGGAGTCGGTGGGTTCAGGAGGGTAATACGGAACGCCGTGCTGAATCCCAACGGCCTCGTATCACTAGCAGTCGAGATGACAGGCATCTTATCCGCCTAGCTGTAACGGATCGTGCACCCACGTCTCGATCCCTGAGTCAACAGATGGGGACGTTTGCAAGACAACCACAATTTGCACGAACAGTTCGACGACGTTTGCAGCAGCATTGACTGTCAGTTCGGAGACGATTGCTGCAGTTACCCTTACGCTCCATCACAGACAGCAGCGCCTGCGATGGTGTGCTGAACTACGAACCTGGGTACACGAATGGCAAAACTTGATTTTCGGATGAATCCAGGCTCTGATATTTCACTGAAAAAATATGCGGCAACCAGCCACTTTTTAATGCGTTTATTATTTACGCCAATATGCATTTCGGGTTTGCACCCATCTTCAGCTGGCAAATTACATGGATCTTCAGTTACTACAGTAGTAGTCACAAACTCGCGAAATTGAAGTAAATGATTGGAGTCGTTGCTTTTGCACAGGCCTGCTGCAGCATCCAAACTGCTGTCGAGATTGTACTACTGTAGTATCATCCGGCGTGATAGTATGGGGTGCCATTGGTTACACCTCTTGGTCATCTCTTGTTCGCATTGACTGCTGCCCTGGCCAGCACATTCTCCTGATCTCTCACCAACTGAAAACGTCTGGTCAATTGTGGTAGAGCAACTGGCTCGTCACAATACGCCAGTCACTACTCTTGATGTACTGTGGTATCGTGTTGAAGCTTCAAGGGGAGCTGTACCTATACACGCCATTCAAGCTCTGTTTGACTCAGTGCCCAGGCGTATCAAGGCCGTTATTACGGCCAGAGGTGGTTGTTCTGGTTACTGATTCCTCAGGATCTATGAACCCAAATTGCGTGAAAATGTAATCACATGTCAGTTCTACTATAATATATTTGTCCAATGAATACTCGTTTATCATCTGCATTTCTTCTTGGCGTAGCAATTTTAATGGCCAGTTGTGTAGATACTCCATAAGCCACCGTACGTCCGTGGCGGAGGGTGCCCTGTACCATTGCTAGTCATTTCTCGCGCTATCCTCTGTGCCCTCGGTGGCTCAGATGGACAGAGCGTCTCCCATGTAAGCAGCAGATCCCGGGTTCGAGTCCCGGTCGGGGCACACATTTTCAACTGTCACCGTTCATGTATATCAGCGCCTGTCGACGGCGTAGGGTCTGGATTTCATTACCATTTTATTCTATACCACTGCATGGTCACCGATGGACATGTCCGAAAAAACAGATACCGTCTTCATATACTCCTTCCTACAATTCTCCCACGAAACCGAAATCGACCATTCGCGTTCCCTACCACAGACCGTCTAGTTAGGACGTATTCATCTTCAGTAACTTACATTTCTCGACATCCATCACACCAACTGGAGATTTTGTCTAAATCGTCTTGTATCTTCTACGAGTCTCTCAACGACGGCACCTAACTGTACACCACGGCACCATCAGCAAACAACCTGCCCATACAGGCCCCCCAAACAATTTACGTATATAGAGAACAACAGAGGTCCTATCACACTTCTCTGGCCGAATGTACAGATTTTGATATGTTCTTTACTACATTGTCTGTCTATTTCCCTAACAATCTCATAAATCTCAAAAGAAATCATATCTTAAAAATAGCTGAATTATAGATGGAAGCATCAAAACAATGTTTATCAGGCAATGACACGAAACAGATTTCTACGCTGAATATCAAGAACTCTCTCACAGTAACCATAGAGCTAGATGCTAACATAGCTTCAAAAAGTGCAGAACATTTACCGATTACAGAAAAATGAATATTCAACGGTCTACATCTACATCTGCATGGATACTCTGCAAGTCACCTTTAAGTGCCTGGCACAGGGTTCATCAAACCACCTTCACAATTCTCTATTATTCCATTCTCGTATAGCGCGTGGAAAGAATGAACACCTATATCTTTCTGTACGAGCTCTGATTTCCCTTTTTTTATCGTGGTGATCACTCCTGCTTATGTAGGTCTGTGTCAACAAAATATTTTCGCACTCGGAGGAGAAAGTTGGCGATTGGAACTTCGTGAGAAGATTCCGTCGCAACGAAAAATGCCTTTCTTTTAATGATGTCCAGCCCAAATCCTGTAGCATTTCTGTGACACCCTTTCCCGTATTTCGTGATAATACAAAACTTGCTACCTTCTTTGAACTTTTTCGATGTACTCCGGCAGTCCTATATGGTAAGGATCCCACATCGCGCAGCAGTATTCTAAAAGTGGACGGACAAGCGTGGTGTAGGCAGTCTCCTTAGTAGGCCTGTTACATTTTCTAAGAGTCCTGCCAATAAAACTAAGTCTTTGGTTAGCCTTCCCAACAACATTTTCTATGTGTTCCTTCCAGTTTAAGTTGTTCGTAATTGTAATACCTAGGTATTTAGTTGAATTTACCGTTATTAGATTTGACTGATTTATCGTTTAACCGAAGTTTAACGCGTTCCTTTTAGCACTCATGTAGATGACCTCACACTTTTCGTTATTTAGGTTCAACTGCAACTTTTCGCTCCATTCAGATATCTTTTCTAAATCGTTTTTCAGTTTTTTTTATCTTTTGAAGACTTTATTAGTCCATAAACAACAGCGTTATCTGCAAACAACCAAAGACGGCTGCTCAGATTGTCTCCCAGATCGTTTATATAGATAAGGAGCAGCAAAGGGCCTATAAAACTACCTTGGGGAACACCAAAAATCACTACTGTTCTACTCGATGACTTTCCGTCAATTACTACAAACAGTGACCTCTCTGACAGGAAATCACAAATCCAATCACATAACTTAGACGATATTCGATAAGCACGCAGTTTCACTACGAGCCGCTTGTGTGGTACCGTGTCAAAAGCCTTCCGGAAATCTAGAAATACGGAATCGATCTGAAATCCCTTGTCAATATCACTCAAAACTTCATGTGAATAAAGAGTTAGTTGTGTTTCAGAAGAGCGATGTTTTCTAAACCCATGTTGACTGTGTGTCAACAGACCGTAGATGATAATATTATGTCACCTCGAAACAAAGTTATACAGATTACAGTAAAATTTTTAGTCTCTTAGAAGAAGCAATAACCACCCCAAGATTTGAGAATGAACATTTCAGAGCAATCAGAAAAAAATCTTCTCCATTCTTTGAATTAGAATCGCTCAAAGCCAACATATAGGTGATTAAAGAGGAAGTAAATGAAGTTATATCAATATATACTGTTGGAAATATACATTCTTTGTTTATAAATAAGATGTGGTGTGTGATAAACAAACGTTAGCCTAAAGCTTCCTGGGATTTGCAGGGCATACCGCTTTTGACTTTCAGCTCTCAACAAAATTCGAAAATAGTTATCAAAGTCTGACTGTTGTACAGGCTAACAAAACAACGTTCTGCCTCCTATTAATCATTTTTCACGTAAAACTGAAGAGTTCCAAATGACTGGAAGTCTTATTTTTGAAGAACTAAACCCCCATGAGGAAATCTCGCTTGATGGGATAGCGGGGAGGATATCCGACCCCCAAGAAATTGTTTTTGGTTTTGATTGTTTGTGCCATCAGTGAAAGATTCTGACAGGTTTTATGCTGCCTACTACGAATTGCTATACAGTGCTAACCTCTTCAGCTCAGAGTAGCACTTGCAACCTACGTCCTCAATTACTTGTTGAATGTATCCCAGTCTCTGTCTTCATCTACTGTTTTTACCCTCTGCAGCTCCCTCTAGTACTATGGGAGTTATTGCCTGAACTCTTAACAGGTGCCCTATCATGGCCTTCATTATCCTATCCTCATCCCGTCCGTTTGTCCATTCTTCTTGTCAATGTCTTCCACATATTCCTTCCCTCTGCGATACTGCGCACAACCTTCTCATTCCTTGAAAATTAGGTGGTCTGGTAAGATAAGGGCGTAACTTTCCTGGTTATTTTATAATATTTGCTATATGCCTTAACCGGAAAATTAGCTGAAGCATTTAATCAGAGAGCTGACCTTTAGAGGTTTATGCTTTAAGTTAACTGGTTACAAACTGGTCCTAGCTTTAATATCAAGTTAATTTATGGCAGGAACCATTGATATTAAGACGTTATAGCATCATTTGCTGCCGTGTCGAGATGAATATAAATAAATGTAAGATGGTATTTCTCCTTAATAAACATTACGAGAAACGAGAAACAGATAGCCTATCAGACAAATTGATAAGTCAACATCAAACATTCACACCCGAGTTGGACAATACTAGATATAATGGACAAATTTTTCATTAGACACAAAGCTGTCTTGTTTATTAGACGAGTGCTTTTGTTAACAGAAACAATAATCAGTTGTTAGAAATGACTCTTTTTGTATCAAGAACACGTACGTGAAAAATAGCTGCATTTTTTTATGTATTGTTTTAAACTTAACGTTAAGCAGCCACAACACAACTGCAGGGCGCACCATAATGTGTACTAGCTTCGTAAACAACGGTATTGAAACTCCTAAGCTTAAAAAAGCCAAAAGTCTATACTGAATCAATCATTTAGGGCGTCAGAGTTTCAAGCACTTCAAGTTTTTCGACTATTGAACGTGAAACTTGTGGTTATGGGGCAGTTACTGTAAACCAGCAGCTGACAAACCCGGCTTTGTCCAGTTATTCATTTTGACAGTTTTTTTATTAGAAACGTACTTTTTCTGTACGCTTGGTACGGCTGCTTCGCATTTGTATGACGTGATTTTGTAAACGTCTCGATGGCACTCCCCCTTTATAGCTATAGAGATGGCTATCGTTCCGCCTACAGCCGACAGCACTTCGAAGTTGAAAGCTGTCAAAAGCACTTCGACGTTTCAGGTATTTCCTTGAGCAGAGTCAACTGTAGGAGTATCTAAGTAGTAATTAATAAACGTATTAAAACTTCATGCAAGATGAGACATTTTTTCACGCTTCTCAGTTTGTGTAACGTTATATCTCTTTAAATATGCGACGTGCAATGGTATATTTGTGTAGGAACATTCGGTGGCCTATGTACATACCGTTTGCGAACGAGTCTGTTTGCGTGGCCATCCTCCGCAGAAAGCCCAGAAATATTTCATTTGTAAATGCAAAACCCATTTTCTTGCAGCAAGAGTAGGCGTTTGTTTATTTACATAGCAAACTGTCTGCGAAATTTTTTGCGAATAGATTTAGTAGCACAGAAGTAATAAATTTAAACTTCATGTGTGATGCGGCAGTTTTCACGTATCTCATGGCTTATGACGTAATATTTTCTAAACTCTGATAGTAGGTGGATGTTACCCGCAAAGTGACTGTTCCCTGATTGTAAGGTATATGCGTACCAAATTTCAGCACTAATAGTCATGGACTGTGAGGCTGGTCCCGGCGGAGGTCCGTAGGATAATTTAGGTTAAGTAGTGTGTAAGCATAGGGACTGACGACCTTAGCTGTTAAGTCCCATAAGATTTCACACACATTTGAACATTTTCAGTGTTGTGTTGGCAGAAGAGCCAACACCGCGTTACAATTGGAGGCCGAAATGCACGCGATTTAGCTCACGCAGGCTGGCGTGAAGAGGGAACAACTATACTGACGTGAGGTCTGGAACATGACAAGGAATGAGAATTCAGAAAGCGGACATAATTAGTTTGATACTAACTTTAATGCATTAATGATGAACGTCGCTCTTGACGGCACATGAGTCACATTATTATCTGTTCATAGTAACTGAATATGGCTTCTTGCTAGATCGTAGCAAATGACGTAGCTGAAGGCTATGCTAAACTGTCGTCTCGGCAAATGAAAGCGTATGTAGACAGTGAACAATCGCTAGCAAAGTAGGCTGTACAACTGTGGAGAGTGGTAGGGAGTCTCTCTAGACTAGACCTGCCGTGTGGCGGCGCTCGGTCTGCAATCACTGATAGTGGCGACACGCGGGTCCGACGTATACTAACGGAACGCGGCCGATTTAAAGGCTACCACCTAGCAAGTGTGGCATATATCGGTGACACCACATTCAGCACTAATCGATGGTTTGGTAATGTATTTGTAAAACACAAAATGAATGCAAGTGCAATCATACGCTCGATCTCATCGTCTAACATTTAGTTACGGAATCATTACGTAGCGGAATGCTTAAACGGTACAGAATTGAGAGATAGGGCTCCACGAAATTTATTTTCTGACGACCTGTCTCACAACAGACGTCGGAAAAAGCAATGATACTTACGTCTCAGTACTACGTTGTGGATAACAACCAGGGTCGGTACAGAGCACTGTTAGGCACTACCCTTACCTGTATACCTGCTTTCCAGGTCACCCTGTAGCGATCATCAGGGTCCTCTTCCCCTCTACTGCAGCAGCAGAGCCGACGAAGCCGGCGCAGCATACCGGAGCCGTGGGGCGCAGCGGGGCGTAAGCAGCAGCAGCGGATCCTGTTTGTCGCACAGAACGCAGTTTAGTTTTCGTCTCATATGCTTTGCGAAGCACTGAATTGTAACTGTGTCTTTTACTGTGTTCAATACTGTATATTAACGTATTTCATGTTTTGCTTTAGCTTTTAATACTTTTGTATTGTGTGAGATGACTCTGAGTAAAAGCCAGAAGAAGTTTAGCAGCAGTACTCAGATTGCACCCAGCTACTCATTGTGTTAGTGTTATGGTGTATGTGGTATGGACGAAAACTGATTAAAGATAGATAAAGACTGCGCTTGTTGTGCATTGAGGCATGAGGTATTGACCACTGTCCGTAAACAGCCCGAAGCTCTTTTGATTACGCTCTGCAAATGGCTTTAAACATTATGGGACTTAACATCTCAGGACATCAGTCCCCTAGACTTAGAACTACCTAAACCTAACTAACCTAAGGACATCACACACATCCATGCCCCAGGCAGGATTCGAACCTGCTACCGTAGCGGTCGCGCGGCTCCACACTAAAACGCCTAGAACCACTAGGCCACAGCGGCCGGCATACCGAAAACCTAGCAGATAAATACAAACTGAACAAAGCTAAATTTATTGTAAGGATAGTGAAGCGTTAAACGAATTCTAAAGTAGCGGCCGCAAAGGTTTTTCTACAGGTTTCCGAGGAAAATGGACAACAAAGTTCCATTTAACTAACATAAAAAGAATGAAAATGAATAACAAAATGAATGCTCTGCGGAAAGACGCTCACCGTACTATGGACGTTGGGAAAACCCTTTCTCCTCTACTTAAGAGCAGAGAATCTGTCAGTGACGCATTCATTGGTGTCTACGATGCTGCGAAGTCCTTCTCGGGGGAAAGCGCAGCTAGTGCTGTTAACCTCTCTTGACACATAGCACATTCCCTTCAGGGTGGAGAAAGGTCGCTCCGCCGTTGACATCGATATGGTAGCAATGACTTTCAGGAGTTTTATTGTTCCACAAAAAAAACTCCTGCAAATTGTTTTCGAGCAGGAATTGTACTTCCTGCTGTATAGTACTAGAAGCTCCGTTTTCAGCTTTTTGCATTCGTGGAGGCATGTATGTTTCACAATACCTGTGTAGTAACTTGCGTACGAAACAAACTTTTTAGAATTAAACAAAGCTGTAGCGCAGCGACGCAGTGTAAGGACAAACCGTTCAAGAACTCGAGCGGTAACTGTATCACACACTTCTCTTGGGGCAAAAGTTTTCGGAATTTCGTTTTGCTGTGTCTGTCCGTTAGCAGTATACAGCAGCTGTCTGCACATGGGAATATTGTCAGTGATGCTATTC
The DNA here is from genome assembly GCF_023897955.1 of Schistocerca gregaria. NCBI lineage: Eukaryota > Metazoa > Arthropoda > Insecta > Orthoptera > Acrididae > Schistocerca > Schistocerca gregaria. The sequence goes on from NC_064924.1 coordinate 301,885,681, forward strand.
AGATTTCACGTATGGCTCTTTTGAAACGATTACTCCCTTGTTCTCCAGTAAGGAAGTCAACTCTACAGTATGGCTGAGTACAGGCAACAGGAAACTGTAAAGCTGGGAGCTCTAATTTCAGGCGGAGCTCTCTCGCTTCAAAAGTGGTAGTAGTTTGCTGAGATACAAGCTCATTTTTTTCAAGGCATTATACAAAAGACATTCTATTTTCGTACACAGTTTTCACAGTTCTTGATTTAAAATTCCATCTCCTGTTACGAACATAAGGTACTTTCGTGTTCACTATCTCAGTTAACATCGCTGTGCGCTGGGATGAACTATGAAATAAACTGGGAATTTCACTACGGTCAGCATAGGAAATTCTAACGTTCTTATTATGAGTCATTGTTTGGGCTAAAATCAGATTCAACTTATGGGCAAAGCACTGAACAAAATATGTATGTTTAAACTGCTGTTTCAGAAGAGTCTGTACATTCAAACGTCGACCACTCTTAACACCAGCAAAATTGTAGCTCTGAGAAATAACTTTACTGAACTATCCACAAGATCCAGAAGAGCTTCTTTACGCGATTTTGCTAAGGTTTTAGAATCATGTTCACGAGAAGAGAGGAAAGTCCAAAACCACTCTACGGGTCTACTCTCAGACAAAACGTACCTGATAACAAAGACAAAATGTGAAATTGTTGAAACATCAGTTGTCTCATCTGGAATGAAACAGCAGCAGCAGCAGCAGGAAATATATTTCTTACTCAGTCATGATAATCCTACAGCAAACAAGAAAATAAATCGTTTTGAATATATTTCGCAGTGTCTTTGAAAACATTAGTCTTCGAAATGTTGTGCTACAGCTCTGCAGTAATATGTGATTTAGACTTCTCATGTTATTTTATCTTCTGTGATAAATATCTCAGACCGTCAACGACTCTTACCGTCATTGACACCCAGCGATTCCTTTTGCAAGCGACAAAAAGGAAAACGGTACAATTTGTTCGCAATATCACAACCAGATATCCAATCCACTTTTCCGTAAGAGCCCGGTCAGAAAATCTTTAAATTCTCTCTAGGTGCTTGACGTCGAAAGAGAAATTGTTTTCCCGAAGCCTCTGCACTAAATTACCACAAATATTAATTCACGCTCAAGGTACTGCACTCCTGAGAACTCACGTCTTCAAACTCACAACTGCATATCGAACCGTCCCCGAGTGACAAACTGTAAAGGTTCGTCACGGTGTCCGTAACTTGACATCAACAAATGAAATGTACTGTCTATCGTTGCTTACTAGACTCTTCTCGTTATTGCCGCCCGCGGTGACCGAGCGGTTCGAGGCGCTACAGTCTGGAACCGCGCGACCGCTACGGTCGCAGGTTCGAATCCTGCCTCGGGCATTGATGTGTGTGATGTCCTTAGGTTAGTTAGGTTTAAGTAGTTCTAAGTTCTAGAGGACTGATGATCTCAGAAGTTGATTCCCATAGTGCTCGGAACCATTTTTTTTCTTCTCGTTATTGCAGTTCCAGAAATACAACTTCTCGCAAGGAACAATGAGATACCAGATGTTATATTGTACAGGATAGTGTAGATTAAAAATATGCTATCAATGCGAGTAATTGCTCCAATGCTCAGAATAGGAGACACGTCCTCCCCCCCCCCCCGCCACCACTCCTTGCTTCACCACCCCTCGCAGAAGAAACACAGCGCTGGATTGCGGGCTTCCACAACACACTTTTGCGTCCGGGTGAAATGGAACACGTAAGAGTCGACCGCAAGTTTCAGTCATAGCTGTAGACGCCAGTGGGCAAGTTTACACACAGCGTGAATAACTTAAAACCTTGCACAGCAAATATTTCGGAAATGGAAACTGCTGTTAATATGTGGCTTTTACAGAAAGGATTGTAAGTCAGGGTTGTTAGCCAAGAAAGGATTGTAATAGCTCAAGAAAATGTACTATTTGTGAAAACATACACTTTTTTAAACAGAACAATGGCTATTGATATTAACAAACTAAAAGTAGGATAATTTAGAATGTCTGTGGCGTTTGTTGCGTGATTCTAGTGCGAATCGTTTAAAAGAACTGGTATTTTGTAAAGTTCCAACAACAATACTTTTACGGTACTGGGGTAGCACACACAGAACAACACATGTGCATGCACTAGCGATGTGGTTTGTGACCAGAGAACTAACCGTCGTAACAGGTTTTGTTCAAAATTACCACCGGAAACAGCATATACGCTTCCACTCAGTGTGGAACGACGTACGTGGTAGTATTTCAGCTGAGATGCCCGAGCAGGCTACATCATTGGATGTAGTTGGTATGTCCTTGTACACAGCGTCTTTCAGCTTTCCCCATGGAAAGAAGTCAACAGACGCCTAATCCGGGGAACATGCCTGCGAATTTACACAGTTCTCTGCGTCCAATCCGAAGATTTGTCAATAATTCGTGAAAACATGCTGCAGAGCATCGTACTATGAGCTGCAATCCATCATGTTGGTACCACAGGTTCCTCCTAGTCCTCAGAGGAATGTCTTCAAACATCTTAGGACGGAGGTCTGTCAGGACGCTGCGATATTTGTGCGCGTTTGTGTTCCGTCTATGAATAATGGACCTATAAGCTTGTTTCACTGTTCACCACCACACGTTTACACAACATTGACGCTGACGTTCCAGCTGATGAAGTTACCTGGGACTGTTAACGGAACAGTTAATTGGGCTTTCCAAATAGTAGATAGGCATTACAGAAGTATGTAGCTTATTGACACTGCTGGCGCCATCGATAATCTTTGGTGGCCAGCAAGGTTGCAAGATGTCGAGAACCACAGGTACCCGAATCCAGTACAATACTCATCGAGACTGCTGTAGGAGCAGAGTGTCCGAGCGGCGAGAGGGCAACGGCAAGGTTGTAAAACGTATTATCAAAGGATGTGCACAAGGCTCTATCTGAGGACCCACCATCTGGAATATCACAGTTGAACCGCTCTTAAATTTAATCCATTGAGATGAATGTTCAGACGGAATCGGTGCGTAAGTTCACGACCTGTTAACTGTAATATCAGCCAACACAAGAGTAATGTTGGGAAATAAAGGCCAATGGTATGCAACACAAAATACAACAATGGTGCAGCCAAAACAAATTATCTGTAGCAGCACACAAAGCAGCATACATAATGGATCACTACAAAGACATCCGGCAATTAAAATAAACAACACAAAAATAAAACTCGAAGTACTAAATACACTACTGGCCATTAAAATTGCTACACCAAGAAGAAGTGCAGATGATAAACGGGTATTCATTGAACAAATATATTGCACTAGAACTGACATGTGATTACATTTTCGCGCAATTTGGGTCCATAGATCCTGAAAAATCAGTACCCAGAACAACCACCTCTGGCTGTTATAACGACCTTGATACGCCTGGGCATTGAGTCAAACAGAGATGGGATGGCGTGTACAGGTACAGCTGCCCATGCAGCTTCAACACGATACCAAAGTTCATCAAGAGTAGTGACTGGCGTATTGTGACAAGCTAGTTGCTCGGCCACCATTCACCAGACGTTTTCAATTGGTGATAAATCTGGAGAATGTGCTGGCCAGGGCAACAGTGGAACATTTTCTGTATCCAGAATGGCCTGAACAGAACCTGTAACATGCGATCGTGCATTATCCTGCTGAAATGTAGGGTTTCGCAGGGATCGAATGGAGGGTAGAACCACGCGTCGTAACACATTTGAAATATAACGTCTACTGTTTAAAGTGCCGTCAATGAGAACAAGAGGTGACCGTGACCTGTACCCAATGGCACGCCATACCATCACGCCGGGTGATACGCCAGTATGGCGATGACGAATACACGTATCCAATGTGTGTTCACCGCCAAACATTGCTACGGCCATCATGATGCTGTAAACAGAACCTGGATCAAGCAAAAAAATTACTTTTTGCCATTCGTGCACCCAGGATCGCTGTTGAGTACACCATCGCAGGCGCTCCTGTCTGTGATGGAGCGTCAATAGTAACCGCAGCCATGGTCTCCGAGCTGATAGTCTATGATGGCTGCAAACGTTGTTGAACTGTTCGTGCAGATGGTTGTTGTCTTGCAAACGTCCCCATCTGTTGACTCAAGGATCCAGACATGGCTGCACGATCCGTTACAGCCATGCGGATACGATGCCTCTCATCTCGACTGCTAGTGATACGAGGCCGTTGGGATCCAGCACAGCGTTCCGTATTACCCTCCTGAACCCGCCGATTCCATATTCTGCTAACAGTCATTGGATGTCGACCAACGCGAGCAGCAATATCGCGATACGTTAAACCGCAATCGCGATAGGATTCAATCCGACCTTTATCAAAGTCGGAAACGTGATGATACGCATTTCTCCTCCTTACACGAAGCATCACAATAACGTTTCACCAGGCAACGCCGGTCAACTGGTGTTTGTGTATGAGAAATCGGTTGGAAACTTTCCTCATGTCAGCACGTTGTAGGTGTCGCCACCGGCACCAACCTTATGTGAATGCTTTGAAAACCTAATCATTTGCAAATCACAGCATCTTCTTCCTGTCGGTTAAATTTCTCGTCTGTAGCACGTCATCTTCGTGGTGTAGCAATTTTAATGGCCAGTAGTGTAGGTATCTTGGAGTACTCATTGACTTACAATATAGCTTCAACGAACACATACGACTAATCACAAACAAAGCCGAAAGTATACTTCACCAACTTGTGACATTACATTCGGCACAATACAGACTGCCACTCAGAAACCTAAGAGTGCACTACTGCGCACTTTTCGAGTCGGTATTGAGCTTAGCAGCTAGTACATGGGCACAAAGACTCGTTCTCGTCATGTACAGGATCACTGTTGGGCGAGGGCAAGGAAGTGTGCAACTTAGACTGTCTGGGGCGTTCGGCATGACGTCAGTAGTTTCGCTGTATGTGCTGCTCGAAATATACTCTATGAATATAACAATCTGGTATCGGGCTGCAACATACTGCCTGAAGATGAGTAGACCTGAGAGGGTGTTGCAAATCACTGGACAGTACATGGAAGATAGGCGCCAACTGAAAACTTGACGCTTAAACACTTGGCAAGAAGACGGGCTAGACTGATAAGGACCGTCGACTCTATTCACTTTTCCCCAATCTCATGCAGCGGTTACGATTTCGCCATGTCAACCCCAGCCGAGGCATGGTTCATTTTGTGACTGGACTTGGCCGTTATCCCACGCACTTGCGGGGCATGTCACTTTCAGAGAGCAGTCGTTGCATATCCGGGGAAATTGGTTCCCCAGAACGCTTCATTTTGAATTCATTAGATACAGGCACTTACGTAATAACATTGAACACATAACGGAAAAGACACTACACGACGCACTGAGGAGCCCGGGTGGTGGATACTGTTCAATGCAGTGTTAATGAAAATTAACACAAATTGTGTTAATCAAGGGATATCTGTACCTACTCTTTCCTGGTTTCTTTTATTCCTTTTTAAATTGTGCTATAAATTTATGATTTCATTCTTCTAAATTTCTATATTTAAAAAATTAATTGCTATAAGTAAATGAAAGATAAGACCAAAATGCAGACAAAGGAACTCTTCGCAGCCTGCCGGCCGCGGTGGTCTCGCGGTTCTAGGCGCTCAGTCCGGAACCGCGCGACTGCTAAGGTCGCAGGTTCGAATCCTGCCTCGGGCATGGATGTGTGTGATGTCCTTAAGTTAGTTAGGTTTAATTAGTTCTAAGTTCTAGGCGACTGATGACCACAGATGTTAAGTCGCATAGTGCTCAGAGCCATTTGAACCATCTTCGCAGCCTCACCTCTACGTGGTGCTGCAAGGGGCAACAGCGCCTGTCGCCTCAACTGCATAGAACAATTTTGTTGCGCGGTGCTGACCATGGGTACTGGCTAAGAGGTAAGTGTTTAGCGCTACGGCCTGCATGAAGTAAAGCATCAGCTTGTGAACAAACCAACATTGCACATTTTGACGGTTTACTTGGTCATGAATGGTGATAGTGGCTTCATCATTAAACAAGATACATTACATATCTGGAGTATCCTGTCTTACAGCCCATGTACAGAAGTTAATACGATTCTCATAGCCGTTTCCGTGCTCTTCTGGGTGGAAAGAGATATGACAGCAATGGAACCTATGTCGATGGAAAACGCGAAGGACACTTGCCTGATTCCTGCCTCTTCCTCGTGCGATAGCGCAGGCAATAATGTGCAGATCAACTGGAGCAGCAGCAAGTACATTAAGTTCTCCCTCTTCTTTCATCACTTGTTTCCTTGTGTTAAGCTGCAACTTTAACCTAACTTGTTGAAGAGGTTGATAAATAACTGCCCAGTTGATTGATGTCTACTGAGATATCTCGCCGAATACACCGTACAAGCACGAACTGCTCGCTTCCTACACTCTTCACACACGATGAGCATGTTGTCTTTTCCTTCACTGGCAGATCCCATCGTTCGCTCACGACCTGCTTCTTGGACTGTCACACACTGCCTGACTGGCATCTCGCACTTCACTCAATGAAAACACAAGCACACTGTAAAGCAAAGATAACAACACGGTACCTAGCAACTACACAAGTTAACAGGCACAAACAACTGTCGGGTCGGAAACTTTTGAAAATACAGTATCTGGTAAACGGTGCGCACTAGAATCCTACAACAAACAGTACATAAATTCTTATTTACCCTATTTTAAGTCTGTTAATGTCAAAAAGCATCGTTCCATTTAAAAAAATGGATGTTTGCAGAAAACTGCACTTTCTAAGTAGTATTACAATCTGTTTATTGGCTAACAACACGAAGCCCTGTCTATCATTCCTTACTGTGAAAACCACATACGAAGAGCATTTTATATTTCCGCAATATCCTCTGTTCAAGTTGTGGGTGATGCACCCTATATATACTCTGATCAGACAGAACATTATGACGACCTACTTAGTAGCCGGTAATCCAACTTTCGTACAGCTAAAAGTGTCGACGCACCGTGTCATGGAAGCAATCAGACCTTGACAGGTTGCTGGCGGGAGGTGGCACCAAATCTGCACATACAAGTCATCTAATTGCCGTAAATGAACTCTGACGCCACGTTCAGTCACATCGCAGATGTGTTCGATTGGGTTCAGGTCTGGCAAGTTGCGGGGCCAGCACATCAATCCGAACCACACCACCACACTCCTGTTCTTGTGACATGACGCATTATCTTGTTGAAAAATGCCACTGCCGTCGGGAAACGTGATCGTCATGAAGGGGTGTACGTGGTTCGCAATCAGTGCACGGTACTGCTTGGCCTTCATGGTGCCTTGCTTGAACTCCAGTGGAGCCGTGGATGCGCAACGTGAACGTTCCCTACAGCATAATAGAGCCACAGCCAGCTTCTCGCCACAGTGCAGGTGTCAAGGAGCTGTTCCCTTGGCAGACGACAGATTCGCGCCCTCGCATCGGCATGATGAAGAAGGTATCGGAAAATATCAGACCATGAGACGCGCTGCCACTGCGTCAACGGTCAGTGCCGATAGTCACGTGCCGATTCCAGTCGTAGATGCGGGTGAGTCTTCGGCTGCGGAGGCACATCGTTTGGAGTGTTCAGTGCATTCCGGGTTCAGACACACTTGTACTCTGCTCAACATTAAAGTATAGTATTAAATCCACCACAGTTCGCCACCTGTCCTGTTTTAGCCGTCTGTCCAGACTACGATGTCCGACATCTGTAATGAGGATGGTCGTCCAACCCCAACAAAACCGTCGTTCACCCAATGGTTGGATATAGCTCGTCAGGCTGGGATCCATACCCGTGAGGATTGAGACACGGAATAGAGAAAATCTAAAGAAGAGCAGCACGTTTCGTCACAGACTCGTTTAGTAAGCGCGAAAGCGCCACGGGAAGGCTCAACCAACTCGACTGGCAGACGCTGGAAGAGAGGCGTTCTGCAGAAGCATGTGGTTCCGAGGGCTTACATTCCTAGAAGAGTCAACCAAAATATCGTTTCCACTTATGTATATTCCACGAAAAGAGCGAGAGAAAGAGAAGACAGATTCGACCTTAGGCGGAGGCTTACCAACCATCTTTCTTCCTATAAACCGTTAGGCCAGTAACAATCAAAGACTGAGATGACAGTGTTTCGCAAAGTACCTTCCCCACACACACCGAAAGGTAACTTGGCGGAGTATACCTGCCTTTGTAGATGCAAAAATGACGGAAATGGAAATAAATTAATTACTGTTGCCACTGTTTCAAGTAAATCGAACTCATACTCTTCAAAACTGATAACAAAAGCATCAGCGACTGAAGTATTCAGACAGATTCGATGATACTAGACTTAAAAAAATTCCCTTTAAAAGGTAGTCAGTCTTTGCCAACACATGTTAATTGCTGTATCTGGCCATTTCTTGATAGCCAGAATGCCACCCATTATTCTAACGAAATTCCACGCGAAGACAAATATAATTTTACACCTGAAAAATGAAGATGTGTTTGAGCTCTTCCTGTGTGTTTTTTACGAAAGGGGAACTATCCCTAGCCTGTATTTACATTTGCCGTGTGTTTGACTGTTTATGATGTGAACTACTAGGAAAATAATATATGTAAATCATAAGCAATGTTTAAAAATTCTCATCACTGGGTTTATATGTCTATTTGGATCGGAAAGATGCAACATTTTAGCAAAGATCATTCCGGAAACCACAGGGAAATTATGAAATGGATATGAGGCGTATGGTTTTCTTACTGTGGTATCTTCCAGACAGCAGGATGCAGTTAACAGCCTTTGGTCATTTCAATGTAGATTTTCTGAAAGGGTCCAATAGGAACAATTATGAGGAAACCTTATTTCGTTTCTACAACTTAATCTCAGTAATTAGCTACCCAGCGCATGTGGATAAATACAGTTGGCTCCTAATTAATGTGTTCTCTAATGAAGAGCAAAACAAAATAATATCTTTATATTTGGTAACGAATATTCTCCTCGATTAAATATTTAATCTAGTCCATTATAAATTCATATCATTATTGAAAATGGATTTGCGTGTTAATCAAAAACCGTGGATCACTAGAAGTATTAAAGTATCTTGTGAAAGGGAAAGAGTAATTTATGTGTTGGCAGGAACAAGTAAAGACCCGGCAGTATTTGCACACTACAAAAATTACTGAGAATGATTAACAACATTTATTTAGAAAATCGAGAAACGCCCACATTATATCAGAAATCAGTTAATTCTGAGAACAAACGTAAGACAATATGGAATGAAGTAAAACGAAATGCAGGACAACAAACCACAGAACAAGATACCGTCACTATTAATTTAAACGCGAGGCCTATAAACGATCAGCTGATTAGTTTAACAGTCATTTCATAAATGTAGTACAAAGTATAAAAACTAACAGTTCAAGGGAAAAATCAAAAGATTTGATTGAACAAACAGCTTACCATCCAAAAAGTCAATCATATGGATGTTTCACCCACCGCTGCTTCTGAAATTAAGAAAGTCATATATTCGCTTGAACATAAAAGATCATTTGGATCTGATAGGGTTTCCGACAGAGTACTGAAGACTTGTTCCCATTTAACAAACATGGTCTTTTCTAAAATAAGTAATGTGTCATTAACCCAAGCATTTTTCCAGACAGAATGAAATATGCCATTGTTAATCACTCTATAGAAAGGGTTATAGGACCTCCTTCACTACTAACATCATTTTCCATAATTTTTGAGAACATTGTTCTAGAACAGTATCCCACAACAGCATCAGTAATATTCTTAGTAAAACCTCAGTTGGGATTTCAGAACAGCTGCCCTACCGAGAAAGCTATACACACATTCACTCACAAAATTTTGCAAGCACTAAATATGAAAATAGCACCAGCTGGCGATTTCTGTGGCCTGTTTAAGGCATTTGGAGTGTGAAACACAGTATTTTCCTTCCTAAAGTGAGGTTCTTTTCTGTAAATGATAGCATAGCCAACCAATGTTCAAGTCACATCCAACCAAAAGCATTCAGAAAGTCTTTCTTAATATTTAAGGCAATATAAGCAGGGAAGATTATTCTGGCGGGGTATGTGGTTTGTGACATTTTACAAGGATCTGTCTTAGGTTCACTATTGTTTTCGTATACGTATGTAATTACAGGACTAGAAGAAAAAATGGTATTCAGGGCACTTCTTTAAGGTTGTCTTTAACGCTAAAATGGGTGCACTACATTAAGTTTGTCTTTAACACTAAAACGGGTGCATAATGATGCCACCAAACTACTTGATCACTTACTCTACAATATAAATGTCTGATAGACGGCAGTGCTGAAGTTGAAAACAAACTGAAAAGTTTCTCCTTGGCAGATGCTCAAATTCTCTAGAATTACGACTTTTGTAATATGTAACAGGTGATGCATGGGAATCATTAAGTCACAACAGTGTTAAAGAATCGTAACTGATCAGCATGAAGCCATATTTACATATGAATGCATAATGCGAACTTAAAACGCTCAGTTAATCGTGCAAATGGTCCATTGAACATAGAACAAACTAATCAGATAATTGTTGAGGTACTTCCCCTGTCTCTATCCACAGTAAAATCTATGTTTAATATCAGAATACTTGTTTTGGCGAGGAATTCTTTCCTTGGCTGTAAAGCCTGTTTTTAATGTTCACTTTTTTTCGTGGTAGCCATTCCGCATCTCCCAACAGCCACTGAAAGGCGACACTGTCCTCCAAACAGCTACGTCGTTAGTAGCGGTAGAAGTTGTATCTGGAGGATAATGTAGCTCGGAGCATATGAAGTTCCCTAGTTGGTATTTCAATATTTGACTGAGGGGATGATGGGATGCTGACTAGTGACCGCTGTAAACGGTTTAGGGACGTAATACTTTTTCTGGTGAGGTGTGAGGTTGTTTTTTTGTGCAGTACTTGTAAATGTTCTGAGTTATACGCATTTAAATGTTTTTGTTTGTGGTTTTAGGGCGCACAGCTACAGTTGTCATTAGCGCTCAGACTAAGTTATGAATGCACTGCAAGGCACAAGGTTAAACCAGCAACTAAAAAGAAATGCTAATGATACGTTACAGATGCTTGGAAGGAATGTTGTATCTTGGTACATTCTTTTCACACCTGAATGACTTCACTTTTTCGGAAATTTTTTTTATTTCAGAAAAAAACTCTGTATCACGCAAAACGTGAATTCTATCGTTCAAAAATAGAGTAATATAATTAAACTTTTGTTGTACGGCTGGTGAGAGGCCAAATTCTGAAAAGTGTTTCAAGGTACAATACCTTCTGATACGGAGTTTCAGAGGACTGACTACCATACCTGACAGATTGCTTTTGTACGTGGAGAACCAAGGTTATCGTGTCATAAATCCCTGAGGGCTTCTTATGTCACACGAAAAGTGGAGTGTCCGAGGCAGTCAAATAACTGAAAATCGATTCCATACACTGCTAACTTTGTCATCAGTTCGTATTGTGGTGAAGTGTCGAACGCTTTTCGCAAGTCTAGAAATTAAAAATCCGTCTTCAGTCTCTTGTCTTCGTTTTAAAGTGTACCGTGTGTCACTTACGATTGAGTCACGCTAAGGAAATGTACTGTTTGCCAGTCAATTAAAAAAAATTCTTCACCACCTCTTGCGATCTTAAAAAGTAAAATAAATATATCTATTGTACAGTTGAAGACCTCCTAAATATATTACATTCCGAAGGTAAAATAAAGTGAAATTTATACACAACGAAAAACAGTCGACAGCAAAGCATATCTACTCTCAAATAACAGGATACAAACATCAAGCTTAAACAGGATCTCCGAGCCACTGAATGAATAAGCAGATTTACGAGTACGATGATGGTATCAGCAGGCGTCAGGGTTGTGGATAATTGACGATAACTTACCTTTGCTTTTGGCAAGATGTGCGCTTCTTGTGGCTTCTCTTCTAAGCTTCTTCTACCACAAAGGTGTTCTGAAACTACACTTCAAACGACTCTTAGTAATCTGAAACCTTTTGCTCCGAATAATGTTCTGGAGCGCACACGTTCCCTATCGATCGCAGAATCGATATGTCACTAAGCAACGGCTCTCAATACTGCAAGCTTTGTTGCATTGTCGATGTATCATTGTTGCGCTCTTTACGTTTTCCGTAATCACGACTCTCAAGAAATGTGCTACATGTTAGATGTTGGTTAGAATTACAACGTGAAATGTTTTGTTCAAGTTTTGTACAAGCTGGTACGGAAATTGAGCGAGATACAGATGTGAACAACTTGCAAGCAAGACTATGTGATAGATCACGTTAGATGCTCGTCCACCAAGCCACCCCAATGTGGACGGCTAGTATTGTTACTGAGCAGATTTACTACATGAAATCCATCTTTGAAAGTCCACATATCAAACTGCTGCACTTCATCTCTTTATTCACGAACGTTAAAGTAGTCCTGCGGCCACCAAGTAGGACGTAAACCACCATGCCCCTGTACATCAGAAACCCACCACCAGGTTGATATCTCCCCACGACATTCCTGTTACAGGAGTAACTACCATTTGCTTTACACTTGAACGTGTGGCACACGTTGTCGGACGGCTGTAGCAAAAATCGACTGTTATCAGCTCCTCATACACAATTTGTCTATAAACTGTGGCTTTGGAGATAACTTTAAGCTTACAGTAATAATTGGTAACATTCAACAGCAACTTTTTGTCCTGCAGACAACTCAGCAACACGTTTCGTGAGTCAATTCTCTCATCATTAGTTTGTAAAACTTAGCTAAGCAGTCTACCAACGCTACTGTGGAGTTAAAAAACTTCAGGCTTTTTAACATTCCACATAAGAAGATAAATAAATAACAGAGCATCCCAAAGGAGGTACCGGAGTACCCCAATGCAAAATGTAATCTTAGATACGATACATGTACAAAAAGAAAGGTAATCATGTACAGTGACACAGTAATTAAGAAAGTATAATTCTTTACAATAATAGTGCCATGAAAAATTATTTTACTTCAAGTGTGTTGGTAACAAATAACGGAAAGTATTATTTTTTCTTGAAATGTAGTGTCTATTACGAACTACAAACGTTTAAGTTAGAACCAGTGCAATTTTTGCATCTTTTTCTGTTTTGATTTCGTGCGAGTTCACTACACACGAAAGAATAGCACTTGCCTTATTCTGTTTCATACATCCAGTTTCTTTCCTAGGACACAGCTTCCAACGTAGGACACTGACAGTCGCTTGCTTAGGTGCTCTGAACTTGATTGCTATGTTACTGCACTTGCATCTTCACCAAACAATAATTTCCACATTGCTGCTCTCGTGCTGGCGGACATTCTATTCAGCTTCTGCGGTCTTTGCTTCTCGTAAGACGTCGTAAGTTCGGATCCTAGGGCTAACAAAATTTTCCTCCTTCTGACATGTGCAAACAATTCCAGTCGGGATTCCCTTTTCATATCTTTTAGTCTCTTTACCACGCTCAAGCTGCTGATGTTCCACGCCCTGATTCGTAAAACGCTAAACTTTCGTTGGTAATTGGTCACCTCCCCTTTGGCAGTCCCCACCCGGAGACCTGAATTGGCGACTATTCTGAGTTATTTTGCCAATAGAGAGAGCATCAAGACACTTACTCAATTACAGGCCACGTATCCTATGGATACACTTCATGTCTGTTTCATGCAGTAGTTCTGATTGCCTTCTGTATCCCCATGCCAGTTGATCATTACTGATTCTCCTGCCTTTATGGGCAGCTTTCCACACCAAGGACAAGCGAGTGCCGTGAAAGTCTGTCAGTCTTCTCCGCCCTCTTTGGCAAGGCCATTGGCAGTATGTGGGTGTTATCTTATGACGGAATTCTTCTTATGCCAATGCTGATTATTAATCAAAATTTAAGAACTGGCCAGCTTCGAAACCAGGAACGAGGACGTTTCGATTGCTAATCAAAGACGCTACTTCTTTTTTTAACTCATTTTGTTCGGTATTGCTCGCTGCATTTGTAAGGAGCGGACGCCCCATGACAGCCGTCAAAGTTCATCGTTGATCCATTCACTTACTTTTTATTACAGAGGAGAGCTATCCCTCTGACCGAACAAGCTGAGCTATCGTGCCGGCTCCCCGTTAACGACGGGTGCATTTAGATTATTACGTGTCGTTTTGACTCGCCCAACTATAAGACATGTGACCCGAAGTATGTTGTTGCTAGGACTGTACGCCAGTTCATTCCAGTGTAGGCTACGTCGTTGTAGCGGGAGTAGCGGTAGATGTTTGGGGAGATGGTCATTTGACATTGTTCTAGGATACTGTTCTTCGATCCTGCTAAATTTGTTCTCAAGATGTTTCACAATACAATCGTTGAGGCTTAAGAGACAAGATGAACCAGCAGTTCGCAGGTGCATGTCAGTTCGTGGAAACACACAGGACGTAATGCGAAGTTGATGATCATTTTAAGTCTAGTACAAAGGTGCACTGTAGAGCAGACCATCCTGCTAAGCTCGAAATTTGTTTCCCTGGTAAAGTAATGCGAATAAGAAATACGTCGAGTCATTCACCAAACTGTATTTTTTTATTTCTTTTTTGGCACCGCATCAAAACAGTAAGAGTTAATCACCAAACTCTCGTCAGTAGAAGTACCAGATGTTTACATTGTTTCCTTTGTTCAGTGCACTGGACAAGTAACAGTATTTATAGGAAATAATTTTTTTGAGTCATTAGTATTTTTATGACTGAGTTGATGCTGTAGGCCGTGACTTCCCCTCTTGTGCTAGTCTCTTCATCTCACAGGGGCACTTACTCTTAAGTCTTCGATTCTTTGTTCGATATATCCCAGTGCTCATCACTCCATACAGTTTTCACTCTTTACAACACCCTGTAGTACCATGGAAGTTACTCCCTGGTTGCTTAACACATATCCTATCAACCAGCTCCTTATAGTCAGTATTTCGCACATGGTCCTTTCCTCGCCGTTTCTGCGAAGATTTTCCAGATATCTTATCATTACATCTAATTTTGAAAGCACGTTTATAGCACTACATCTAAATCCTTTCGATTTTCTTCTTTTCAGTTTTCCTTCAATCTATTATACATTTCCATACAGTTCTGTGATCGAGGGTTGCATTCTCAGCAATTTCTTGAACAAGTTAATAACGATGTTTGAAGTTAGTAAACTAGTTTTAAGCATGAGTGCCCTCTCTGAGAGTACCATTCAGCTTTGTAAGTCATATCTTCATCACTCGTGTGTTATTTTCTTACCAAGACAGCGGAATTTCTACACTTTGTCTCTTTGGTGGTCCTACATTTTGACGTAATCTTTATTGTTATTTCCTTTTCTGCTCCCCAGTATTTTCATATTTGCTTGGTTGTAGCTCAATGCATAATTTGTGCTCGTGTGACTACTGATTCCAGTGAACAAGTCATGTCATTACTAACTTTCACTGAGGATAACAAAGTGATCATCGAATTGTGTAGCTTACAGGCGTTTACCTTTTCATGTTTCCGCCCATAGACTGTCCTTTACCAGAAGTTTGATATATAGTCATATTGCATCTATAAATCATGGCCTCTAGTTTTTGTGTGCTGCAGTTATTTCTATGAAATTACATGCTTTACTCCATAAAAGTAATTTTTTTTTCAAAATGTGAAGAAAATGATCTAAGGTACATCATGGTCTTCAGCTTTTAAATTATATCAGTCACTTGTTGTGTGTTGCTGTCTTTCTTTGAAACTACAAAAATTAGTGCTGAAAAATAACGATTTTACAAGTGGGTAAAAACAAATGAAAGGGGCAACGTGGACATGTTGAAATGCATCAGTTATTAACGTCTCTACATGTTTCATAAGCCTGGCCAAATTAAGGTCTCACGTGTGATATAGATGTAATAGTTCAGCTTGATCCGAGAAATAACAAGTATTTGCTATTTCTGAGCTATCTTTAAAGTCCCGCCAGCAATTTCTAAATAACTGAGGAATGTGTGTCTGGTACTACGCTTGCACACGTAATCAGTGTGTAGCGAAGTAGCGAGCTGTCGTTGGTGGTGATGGTAACTGTTAGGAATGGGGGGGGGGGGGGAGGGTCTGGTGAGAGGTTGACAATATGTGTCGACAGGGAGGCGCCTCAGAGAGAGGATCTTTGGATGCACCACTGGAAGGAAAGTATAGCCACAATATGAGAAACCTAAAGAAGCTGGTGATGTTTTCTGCCAGTATCTCAAGGTGCTGTCTCGAATGCTTTAACGAGGTCCTCTTTCCTTTCCATAAGATGCAGAAATTTGTTTTACTTTCTAGCCTTTATTAATTTACCTAATTCATTTAGGGACATCGCCTTTGTGTAATGGGCTGTTTGTTGAAATTGTAGTTAGACGAGCTCCACATGATGCAGACTGTGTTTCACTTGCTGTAAGATGCGAATTGCTGGCTTAACTGATTAATTTTGGGATTTTTCTGCATCTGACGGCCACATGTTGGAGCTATAGCTAAACGCACTCTATATCACGAAAATGATTTCACAAGTCTTTATTTCCTCTCTACGGGGCACAATACAAATCGGTACTATTGTATATATTGCACAGTTATTCGCTCAATTTTCAGGTGTAAATTTTCAAGGTCAGTGTGTTAGGAGAGTCCAATTATGGTTCCATGGTCTATAGTACTTTCTATGGTCAAACTCATAGTTAGGCATCCCCCGCTCCCCGCTAATTTTGAACAAATGTATATGTAATAACCTTTCTCATTTTTCTGGCCTATGTATTACGATATGTTCGACCGACGTAGCATAATTGAATGTCTCCTCAGATTTTCTGTGACTTGTCCTTACATTGGAGTGCGTATTAAGTTTATTACCTGTAAGATGTGTCACACTCTGTTTAAGAATTGCATTTTAGAGCTCTTTAGCTGAGTTTACTTCGTTGATTGAATCAATATTTCCTCTTTTTGAATACCTCTACCTTCTGTACAACAAATATCTTAACAATTTTCAGTGTTTCTGTTACTACCCAATTCTTATGACACCATCGTAGGAAGAAATGCTAACAACTGTTTTCCGGGTAATATACATCTTCATTCTGAATGATAGCCCCATTTTCAAATTTCCATTATCTAATAATTAGAAATGTGATAAATGTTATAAATATTCAATATGGCCACCGTTGGCGCACTGAAAAGATCGACGCGGTACCCACGTTCGCCCCACGCACGCGAAAGCATATCTAGTGTTACTGAGTGATCCGGTTCTGCAGATCTTCCAGAGTGGTTGGTAGAGGCGAGACGTAAACAGCTTTCTTCTCATAGCCCCATAAGAAATAGTCGCACGGTGTGAGATCAGGAGATCTCGGTGGCTGGAAGAGCAGAGCCAGATCCTCAAGTCCCCTGCGACCGATCAAGCGCTGAGGAAGCGAGTCATTCAAAAAGCCTCGTACAACAAGGTGCCAATGGGGTGGAGCTCCATGCTGTTGAAAAATGGTGACCTGCGAATCTTCCATAAATTGAGGGAACAGGCATTGTTCAATCATGTCCAGGCACGTGATTCCAGTTATAGTTCTTTCTGCAAAGAAAACTGGTCCCTAAACCTTTGTACGGGATACGCCACAGAACGCATTGATCTTTAGTGAGTCTCCTTCGTGTTGCAATGGTGAATGTGGATTTTCCAAACCCCATATCCGAACATTGTGTCTGTTGACTTTCCCTCTGAGGTGGAACGTCACTTCATCGCTAAAAATTATACGCTGTAAAAATGCGTCATCCTCCATCTCTGCTAGCACATAACCACAAAATGTGAGACGGTTCTCTATGCCATTGGGGCTGAAAATCTGCATGAGTTGTAATCGGTAGGGCTTGTAGAGCAAACGTCGTCTCAGAACTTTCGATGCAGTTGGTTCGGGTATTTCAAGTTCTTGACTGGCTCTATTGGTAGACTTGGAATGCGCACAAAACTTTCCTGAATCCGTCTGACATCATCCTCTGACACACGCGGTCGGCGTGTGCTTATTCCTTTGCTCACACTCCTAGTCTGTTTCAATTGCTTAAACCAATAGCTAATGCTCGTGCGAGTTGGTGGTCGAATACCGAATTTGCTACGAAATTCCTGCTGCACTGCAGCTTGCGACTCACTTCTTGCGAACTCAAGAACGCAGAAACCTTGTGCTTCACAGTCGCCATCTCACTCACAACTGACAGCGAAACAGAATGATGGTCCCATTGCCCCTCAAACTCTACCGTCCGCCAAAAACTTTGGAACTTACTCTTTTTATTGGTATAAAGGTTGTTCAGTTTGGATTTGTACTTAAATACATACGAATTGCTGAAAATGGGTCCATCATTTAGAATAGCCCTATAAATCTTAGTTGTCAACCGATGTGCCACCGCTTGAGTATGACTGACGTAGAATCAGAGTGACAGAATAAAAATATGTTGGCAGTATCCATTCATGATAGCCTCTAACCAGGAATTTACATAATAACTATCCTTGACAGGATTTGTTTGCATAAAATGTAATAAAAATTGTTATTTTTTAACGATACAGTTTATGTGGAAAACAAGGGCTCAGTTACGGGTAACTGTATGTGAGGCATAAACAATAAGAAGAACAAATTTTTAGTTCTTTTTTCAGAAATCAAAAAGAAAATGATTTATTACAAAATACAGGTTGGCGACTCCATTCTGTGGTTTATATGAATGAAAAATAAAATGAACTAGTGAAAATAACAAAGAAACACGAGTAGGGTGCGAAATGCATTTGACATTAGACAATGAAGGGATTGAATACATTAAGTATCTACATTTGACCGCGAAGAGGTAGGGAGGAAGGAACACATTCAGCGTTTCCAGAAAGGATACATGTTCAGATACACGGTCCATTCACATTAATGTCACCAATAGGCAAAAGGCTGAATAGCCATGTTTTGTAGCGCGTACCTGCAGGAAGAGAATCAATGAGTTTCTGGAATCCATGCCGACTCCTCAATCGTGGTCAGCTGTTCTACTCGTAGGTTTCTTGGTAGAGGACCCATGATGCGAACAGCCCAATCGAAGTGGTCCCATAAATTCTCAACTAGGGTAAAAACCGGGGAGTTTGGTGGAAAGGGGAATATGGTTAACTTATCCTGGTGCTCTTCAAACTAGGTACGTACACTGCAAGCAGTGAAACACGTTGCATTGTTCAGCTCGCAGGTGCCATTATGTCGAGCATTGGGGGTGGATATGGTCCCCATGGTCCCCATGGGTAGACGCATACGTGTGATAATCCACTGTGCCTTTGAGAATGACGAGACGACTCAAGGAACGTCACGAAAACATTCCCCAGACCATAACGCACTCTCCTCCGTGAGGACTTTTCCTTAGATTGTTGCGGGGACGTACACGCCAGCGATTGGAGCACATAGTGTGATTCATCTGAAAAGGGAACCTATCGCCGCTCAGTAGACGTCCCGCTGCGGCACTAGCGTGCAAATTCTAGCCGTCGTCGCTGATGAACGACAGTCAGCATGGGTGGCGCCTACTGTGGATGCTCACATGCAGCAGTCTGCGCTGAGTGGTCGTTGAGGAGACACTGCCGATAAGCCCTTCTACATCTGGGTGTTTAGTTAGTAGTGATGGGGAAATATAGCTTAGTAGGCTGGAAGATCCAGCGTTGTTGACTTTTGCATCGAGCCAACTGGTTCGAGCTGGGCATCCAGGTTTAGATAGAGTAACACTCCCAACTCTGGATGATGTAGACTGTGTCCAACTTGCTGCATTTGACATTCCTACAGAGAATAAATTGAAATAACTAGTTTTAAAAGTCTACTCCCGAATAGGCAAGGCATTTGATCGAAATAAAATCTATGGAAAAATGGTTAAGATGTTCGACAGGATCACTTTTGACACTGCCCAGATATGGTCCAACAGTCATTTCTATAATCGATATCCTGACTAATATTAATGTTTTCCAAATAAATGCAATGCGGAGCTCTGTGGTAACTCAGGAGCTCTGCAAGCTAGCTAAGGAAAAGAATGTTAATATATTGCTCATAAAAGAACCGAACTCTCTCTCTGGGAGTGTCTCTGGCTTCCCTGTAACCGCTCAGTTCATATCTATGGGTTCTAATCCAATGTCTGTTATCGTAATTCTGAACAAATTAATCAAAACAACTGCGCTAACGCAGTTCTGTACTACACCACAGTCGTGGAAATAAACTTTTGTAATTCTGTTTGGTATCTGATCAAAATTTACTGCCAGTACATAAATTCAATAGATATTTACCTGAGGCAGTTGTCAACTGTACTAAGAGCCCTCGAAGGGAAGCCAATAAGAGTCTCTATGGATAGCAATCCAAAGTCCCCACTCTGGCACAGCCAAGTGTAGAATCAAAGAGGTCAAGCACTGGAATATATCTTTATGGAGCATCACCTCAATGTTGTAAATTTCCCTGGCAACCCTCCTGCTTAAACGAGTCAATCTGGGTCAGCCTCTTATATAAACTCGACCAGACACTTTGAGTTCAATACAGGGTGTTACAAAAAGGTACGGCCAAACTTTCAGGAAACATTCCTCACACACAAAGAAAGAAAATATGTTATGTGGACATGTGTTCGGAAACACTTACTTTCCATGTTAGAGCTCATTTTATTACTTCTCTTCAAATCAAATTAATCATGGAATGGAAACATACAGCAACAGAACGTACCAGCGTGACTTCAAACACTTTGTTACAGGAAATGTTCAACATGTCCTCCGTTAGCGAGGATACATGCCTCCACCCTCCATCGCATGGAATCCCTGATGCGCTGATGTAGCCCTGGAGAATGACGCATTGTATCACAGGCGTCCACAATACGAGCACGAAGAGTCTCTACATTTGGAACCGGGGTTGCGTACAGAAGAGCTTTCAAATTCCCCCATAAATGAAAGTCAAGAGGGTTGAGGTCAGGAGAGCGTGGAGGCCTTGGAATTGGTCCGCCTCTACCAATCCATCGGTCACCGAATTTGTCGTTGAGAAGCGTACGAACACTTCGACTGAAATGTGCAGGAGCTCCATCGTGCATGAACCACATGTTGTGTCGTACTTGTAAAGGCACATGTTCTAGCAGCACAGGTAGAGTAGCCCGTATGAAATCATGATAACGTGCTCCATTGAGCGTAGGTGGAAGAACATGGGGCCCAATCAAGACATCACCAACCATGCCTGCCCAAACGTTCACAGAAAATCTGTGTTGAAGACGTGATCGCACAGTTGCGTGCGGATTCTCGTTAGCCCACACATGTTGATTGTGAAAATTTACAATTTGATCAAGTTGGAATGAAGCCTCATCCGTAAAGAGAACATTTGCACTGAAATAAGGATTGACACATTGTTGGATGAACCATTCGCAGAAGGGTACCCGTGGAGGCCAATCAGCTGCTGATAGTGCCTGCACACGCAGTGCATGGTACGGAAACAACTGGTTCTCCCATAACAGTCTCCATGTAGTGACGTGGTCAACGTTACCTTGTACAGCAGCAACTTCTCTGACGCTGACATTAGGGTTATCGTCAAGCGCACGAAGAATTGCCTCGTCCATTGCAGGTGTCCTCGTCGTTCTAGGTCTTCCCCAGTCGCGAGTCATAGGCTGGAATTTTCCGTGCTCCCTAAGATGCCGATCAATTGCATCGAACGTCTTCCTGTCGAGACACCTTCATTCTGGAAATCTGTCTCGATACAAACGTACCGCTCCACGGATATTGCCCCATGCTAATCCATATATCAAATGGGCATCTGCCAACTCCGCATTTGTAAACATTGCACTGACTGCAAAACCACGTTCGTGATTAACAGTATCCTATTGATGCTACGTACTGATGTTCTTGATGCTATTACTGTAGAGCAATGCGTCGCATGTCAACACAAGCACCGAAGTCAACATTACCTTCCTTCAGTTGGGCCAACTGGCGGTGAATCGAGGAAGTACAGTACATACTGACGAAACTAAAATGAGACTAACATGGAAATTAAACGTTTCAGGACACATGTCCACATAAAATCTTTTCTTTGTTTGTGTGTGAGGAATGTTTCCTGAAAGTTTGGCCGTACCTTTTTGTAACACCCTGTATATTGTAAATACTTGGCGTATATTTTATTTTGTCCATGCTTTTCTGTTTGTAAAATTTATATTATATTATCGCAGAATCGCAAGTTTAGTTTAAAATTTTGTAGAATTAGATACTTTTGTAAAGTAGTCTTTATGTAAAACAAGTGTGGCGGAGGGAAGAAAAATAAATGTAACACGGCAGTGGCTCTGAAAATGGCTCTGAGCACTATGGGACTTAACATCTATGGTCATCAGTCCCCTAGAACTCAGAACTACTTAAACCTAACTAACCAAAGACATCACACAACACTCAGCCATCCCGAGGCAGAGAAAATCCCTGACCCCCCTGGAAGCGAACCCGGGAACCCGGGCGTGGGAAGCGAGAACGCTACGGCACGACCTCGAGATGCGGGCACGCCAGTGGTTTTCTAATGTAGTAGACGGCCTACCTCCTTGTGGTAGGGATGTGCAACGCTCCTGGATATCTGGAGCGGCAAAGGGGCTGATATTTGTAATATCTAGTTCTGTAAATCAGTAGTGATGGTTAGATAGTAGCAGCCGCTTTTGTTACTAGGTAGTGTGTTATGTAAATTACAATAAAGATGTAAAAAAAAAGATGTTTAGTTGCTCAACAGTTGAATGTCTATTTTCCCGTTCACACTGCAACTGTTGCTCATCCCCGTCATCTATGGGCCCAGGTGCAGAACAATTGTCTTGGCGCCAGTTTTGGATAGTGCTATTTTCCCATGCACGATATACTTGAATCACGGTGGCACGCAAACAATTTACAACTTACCATTTCGGCAATGCTTCCACACTTGGCTCAGAAGCCAAC
Organism: Schistocerca gregaria; assembly: GCF_023897955.1. Lineage (NCBI taxonomy): Eukaryota > Metazoa > Arthropoda > Insecta > Orthoptera > Acrididae > Schistocerca > Schistocerca gregaria. The sequence continues at coordinate 301,908,523 of NC_064924.1, forward strand.
GATCGTGCCCGTTTCCTAGATAAATTGCTCCGTTTCTTCAAAATGACAACGTTATTGTATACATGGTGATCACATTAATGTGACAGGGCTGCGTAGTATTATAGGAGAGAACTTGTACCACTCAGTCCAACATAAGTAAGCATATTCTATGCAATTTCGGGATTGCATGCAGGTCATGTAGACTCTTACCACTTCTGGCAACCACACAGCCACCTTCAGGTGATTTCCGCCAATGTAATTAACATCACCACTTAATTTTAGCGATTCAGTCAGTTAACACAATTTTCATCCATTCGGTATGTTCTATGAAGTCCTTTATTTCCCGAACATCCACAGTTATTATGTTTTCTTATGTGCGCATGCACTCATATTCCCATGACGAGTATTGATCCTTATTTGCTCTGAGCAATCATTTGAATTAGTGACCAATAAAGAAACGTGATTTGCAATCCTTGTTGCATTACATTGTGTCGATTCTTAGTAATTATTAATACTTGGCCGGCCGCTGTGGCCGAGCAGTTGCTTCAGTCTGGAACTGTGCCTCTGCTGCGGTCGCAGGTTTGAATCCTGCCTCGGGCATGGAAGTGTGTAATGTCCTTAGGTCAGTTAGCGCTAAGTCTACGGGACTGATGACCTGAGATGTTAAGTCCCTATAGAGCCATTTGAACCAAATTAATACTTGTATTTATCTGGGCACACACTTACAGTTCAAATGTTAGTGCCAACTATTTCCTTCTGTTTCCTTGCGCACAGTTCCTTTACATACACATGCGTCTTAGTGAGAGATTTGCAGCTTGAGCGAGGATAGTCAGTGCATGTCAATGGCAAATAAGACTAAGCAGAGACTTAAGGCTAGTGGCACCTAGCAATAACACACAGCTCCAAAAATATATTACTTGAGTGCGCTGTGTGTGCTGGAGAATTTAGAGATTTACACCGAACTTTTTTTTTTTTTTTTTTGTTTCACTGTTATCTGACTGGTTTGATGTGGTCCTCCGCAAATTCCTCTCCTGTGGCAAGCAGTCTATTTCAGAGTAGCATTTACAACCGGCGTCCTCAATTATTTCCTAGATGTAATCAAACCTCTGTCTTCCCCAACAGTTGATACCATCTACAGCTCCCTTAAATACGTTAGACGTTATTCCATGATGTCTTAACAGACGTCCTATCATCATGTCCCTTCCTCTTGTCAGTGTTTTCCATATATTCCTTTCCCCACCGAGTCTACGAAGAACTTTCTCAGTTCTTACGTTATCAGTCCATCTAATTTTCAACATTCGTCTGTAGCACCGTATCACAAACGTTATGATTTTCTTTTGTTTCGATTCTCACAACCCTTTTCGCAACCATATAAAGCTGTGTTCCGAAATTACATTACCAGAAATTTCTTCCTCAGATTAAGCCTATGTTTGACACTAGTAGATTTCTCTTGGCCAAATGTGCACTTTTTTTCCAGAGCTAGTGTTCTTTTTATGCTCTTCTTGTTCTATCCATCGTGTGCTGTTTAGCTGTCTAGGTAGCAGAATTTCTTAACTTCGTCTCCTTCGTGATCCCCAATTCTAATTTTAAATCTCTCACAGTTCTCATTTTTGATCATTCTCATTACATTCGTCTTCATTCCATTTTCTCTCACTCATTTTCTATATTCATCAGACCCTCACTTCCGTTCAACGCATCCTGAAATTCTTCTTCACTACACCTGAGGGCGGCAATGACATCACCGAATCATATCATTGATACATTTCCACCTTGAATTTTAATCCTACTCTTGACTCTCGAACCTTTGTTTTATATCCGCGATTGCTTCTTCGATGTATAGATTAAACAGTAGTGGCGAAATACTTCATTCTGCTATAGTGCCCTCGAGCACTAGCCGCAACACACATGACGGCTATGAGGTGTGATCCGGGGAAAGGAACGCTCCCGCATTCCGTAGCAGCCAGGTGTACGTTCCCAGACCTCCAGGAGAGCTACAGACCACAGCAAAAGGCCGCTGGTCGCATCGCAAGACCAAGTCTACATCTCGTCACGAGTTACTGAGGGCGGCAGGTCTCTTGCAGGAGAATAGGTCTTTTAGGGAACCCAGGAATCACGGCGGAACGTTCCCACTGACGGGAGATGGCCGACTCTTGCGCCGACCGCTCGCAGTCCCTCATACAAGCTGTCGTGGACGCGCCATCGCTAACGACACCGGAACGCCAAAAAGTACACGTCTGCGTTCGGAAATAACTTTCTCCGAGTGTTGGCCGTTTCAGTGTCACTTCCAGGTCTAGGGAGTTGATGATGAGGTCCCACACTCCGAGGAGCGTAGGGGACGATGCAGGAGACCCGCACCGCCGAGTAGGCATGGTCCTAGCGTAGGTAGTTTGCTATTGCCTTCCTCCGACCGTTATGGTGATAACTGATGATGATGATGAAGACGAAACAACAACACTCACTTATCTCGAGACAGGGAAAATCTTTGACCCCTCCGGGAATCGAACCCGGGACCCCGTGCGAGGAAAGCGAAAACGCTACTGCAAGATCACGAGCTGCGGGGAGTTAGGAGTAATTAAATCCACATAACTTTATTTTGTTTGGAATTGCAGAAGAGGCGGAGTGACTGTAATTAAGAACCGTGACGAATATACACTCCTGGAAATGGAAAAAAGAACACATTGACACCGGTGTGTCAGACCCACCATACTTGCTCCGGACACTGCGTGACGGCTGTACAAGCAATGATCACACGCACGGCACAGCGGACACACCAGGAACCGCGGTGTTGGCCGTCGAATGGCGCTAGCTGCGCAGCATTTCTGCACCGCCGCCGTCAGTGTCAGCCAGTTTGCCGTGGCATACGGAGCTCCATCGCAGTCTTTAACACTGGTAGCATGCAGCAACAGCGTGGACGTGAACCGTGTGTGCAGTTGACGGACTTTGAGCGAGGGCGTATAGTGGGCATGCGGGAGGCCGGGTGGACGTACCGCCGAATTGCTCAACACGTGGGGCGTGAGGTCTCCACAGTACATCGATGTTGTAGCCAGTGGTCGGCGGAAGGTGCACGTGCCCGTCGACCTGGGACCGGACCGCAGCGACGCACGGATGCACGCCAAGACCGTAGGATCCTACGCAGTGCCGTAGGGAACCGCACCGCCACTTCCCAGCAAATTAGGGACACTGTTGCTCCTGGGGTATCGGCGAGGACCATTCGCAACCGTCTCCATGAAGCTGGGCTACGGTCCCGCACACCGTTAGGCCGTCTTCCGCTCACGCCCCAATATCGTGCAGCCTGCCTCCAGTGGTGTCGCGACAGGCGTGAATGGAGGGACGAATGGAGACGTGTCGTCTTCAGCGATGAGAGTCGCTTCTGCCTTGGTGCCAATGATGGTCGTATGCGTGTTTGGCGCCGTGCAGGTGAGCGCCACAATCAGGACTGCATACGACCGAGGCACACAGGGCCAACACCCGGCATCATGGTGTGGGGAGCGATCTCCTACACTGGCCGTACACCTCTGGTGATCGTCGAGGGGACACTGAATAGCGCACGGTACATCCAAACCGTCATCGAACCCATCGTTCTACCATTCCTAGACTGGCAAGGGAACTTGCTGTTCCAACAGGACAATGCCCGTCCGCATGTATCCCGTGCCACCCAACGTGCTCTAGAAGGTGTAAGTCAACTACCCTGGCCAGCAAGATCTCCGGATCTGTCCCCCATTGAGCATGTTTGGGACTGGATGCAGCGTCGTCTCACGCGGTCTGCACGTCCAGCACGAACGCTGGTCCAACTGAGGCGCCAGGTGGAAATGGCATGGCAAGCCGTTCCACAGGACTACATCCAGCATCTCTACGATGGTCTCCATGGGAGAATAGAAGCCTGCATTGCTGCGAAATGTGGATATACACTGTACTAGTGCCGACATTGTGCATGCTCTGTTGCCTGTGTCTATGTCCCTGTGGTTCTGTCAGTGTGATCATGTGATGTATCTGACCCCAGGAATGTGTCAATTAAGTTTCCCCTTCCTGAGACAATGAATTCACGGTGTTCTTATTTCAATTTCCAGGAGTGTATGTTTTTTTTTATGAGGAACTCTTAATAAACTACTGTACTCCTACTAGGACTCTCTTTCAGTCAGGAAAAATAGACAGATTTTGCAGTAGCGACGAGGATGGGATTTGAACCGATTACTACATGTGTGTCGTGTTCCAAATAGATCACGAACAAGTGACGTCTTTGCTGCTGAAGATAGACACTACAAATACAGGTCGCCCTTACTCCAAACGATGCATCAAGTGATTGAGGCTCTTCTGGCAGAAGTTCTTCCTTTGAAGACACATCCTCCTGTTACTTCGGGAATCGGTGCTCTGCCCGCCGTCCAGGATTGCCCAGGCGCATTGGTACCACCGCCCTTTAAGCCGTTTGACAAGAAAATTGACCTTCGGTCTCCTACATAGCCCGATCAGAGCAGCATTTTGCAGTGCACAGTATCTGCGGTGGTCAGAGCAACGTGTCTCCCTATTGACCAATGTGGGACCCACTGTCTACCAGCTGCTATAACAGTTACATGGGAAACTGGTATACAGCTGTAGGTGATAGAGTAGAAGAAAATATTACAAGAGAATATGGGCTTGGAACTAGGAATGAGAGAGGAGAAAGATTAACGGATTTCTGTAATGAATTTTAGTTAGTAATAGCGAATACTTAGTTCAAGAAACACAAGAGGAAGAGGTATACTTGGAAAAGGCCGCGTGATACGGGAAGATTTCAGGTTGATTACATTATGGTCAGGCAGAGATTCCGAAATCAAATGCTGGCTTGTAAGGCTTAACCAGGAAGAGATATAGACTCAGATCACAAATTACTTGTGATGAGGAGTACGTCTAAGAGATTAGTCGAGAAGAATCAATATGGAAAGAAGTGCGATACGGAAATACGAAGGAATGACGAGACACGCTTAAAGTTCTTTGAGGCTGTAGATAACAGCAGTGAGGAACAGCGCAGTAGGCAGTACAGTTGGGTAGGAATGAACATCTCTAAAATGGCAATCACAGAATCTGGAATGAAAAACGTAGTACAAAGAAGGTAACTGCGAAGAAACCATGGTTAACAGAAGAAATATTTCAGTTGATCGATGAAAGAAAGAAGTAGAAAAATACTCCGGGAAATTCAAAAATACCGAAACAGAAGTCGCTGGAGAACGAAATATATAGAAAGTGCAGGAAAGCTAAAGCGAAATGGCTGCATGAAAACTGTGAAGAAATCTAGAAAGAAATTACTGTTGGAAAGACAGACACAGCATATTGTTGTTGTTGTTGTCTTCAGTCCTGAGACTGGTTTGATGCAGCTCTCCAGGCTACTCTATCCTGTGCAAACTTCTTCATCTCCCAGTACTTACTGCAACCTACATCCTTCTGAATCTGCTTAGAGTATTCATCTCTTGGTCGCCCTCTACGATTATTACCCTACACGCTGCACTCCAACGCTCAATTTGTGATCCCTTGATGCCTCAGAACATGTACTACCAACCGGTCCCTTCTTCTTGTCAAGTTGTGCCAAAAAAACTCCTCTTCTCCCCTATTCTATTCAATACCTCCTCATTAGTTATGTGATCTACCCATCTAATCTTCAGCATTCTTCTGTAGCACCACATTTAGAAAGCTTCTATTCTCTTCTTGTCCAAACTATTTATCGTCCATGTTTCACTTCCATACATGGCTACACTCAATACAAATACTTTCAGAAACGACTTCCTGACACTTAAACCTATACTCGATGTTAACAAATTTCTCTTCTTCAGAAATGCTTTCCTTGCCATTGCCAGTCTACATTTTATATCCTCTCTACTTCCACCATCATCATTTATTTTGCTCCCCAAATAGCAAAACTCCTTTACTACTTTAAGTGTCTCATTTCCTAATCTAATTCCCTAGGCATCACCTGACTTAATTCGACTACATTCCATTATCTTTGTTTTCCTTTTTTTGGTGTTCATCTTATAGCCTCCTATCAAGACACTGTCCATTCCGTTCAACTGCTCTTCCAAGTCCTTTGCTGTCTCTGACAGAAATACAATGTCATCGGCGAACCTCAACGTTTTTATTTCTTCTCCATTGACTTTAATACCTACTCCGAATTTTTCTTTTGTTTCCTTTACTGCTTCCTCAATATACAGATTGAATAACATTGGGGAAAGGCTACAGCCCTGTCTTACTCCCTTCCCAACCGCTGCTTCCCTTTCATGCCCCTCGACTCTTATAACTGCCATCTGGTTTCTGTACAAATTGTAAATTGCCTTTGCTCCCTGTATTTTACCCCTGCCACCTTTAGAATTTGAAAGGGAGTATTCCAGTCAACATTGTCAAAAGCTTTCTCTAAGTCTAAAATTGCTAGAAATGTAGGTTTGCCTTTCCTTAATCTATTTTATAAGATAAGTCGTAGGGTCACTATTGCCTCACGTGTTCCAACATTTCTACGGAATCCAAACTGATCTTCGCCGAGGTCGGCCTCTACCAGTTTTTCCATTCGTCTGTAAAGAATTCGCGTTAGTATTTTGCAGCTGTGACTTATTAAACTGATAGTTCGGTAATTTTCACATCTGTCAACACCTGCTTTCTTTGGGATTGGAATTATTATATTCTTCTTGAAGTCTGAGGGTACTTCACCTGTCTCATACATCTTGCTCACCAGATGGTATAGTTTTGTCAGGACTGGCTCTACCAAGGCCGTCAGTAGTTCCAATGTAATGTTGTCTACTCCCGGGGCCTTGTTTCGACTCTGATCTTTCAGTGCTCTGTTAAACTCTTCACGCACAGCATATAGGAAAGTCAAAACAACGTTCGGTGAAATTAAAAGCAAAGGTGGTAACATTAAGAGTGCAACGGTAATTCAACCGTTAAATGCAGTGGAGAGAGCGGATAGGTGGAAACAGTACATTGAAGACCTGTATGAGTGAGATTATATGGCTCATTTGATAGAAGAAGGAACAGGAGTCGATTTAGAAGATGTTGGTAATCCAGTAGTAGAATAACAATTTAAGAGAGCTTTGGAGGATTTAAGGCAGAAGGGATATATATAACACTTCGTCAGAATTTCTAACACAATTGGGAGAAGTGGCAACAACAAAAAAATGGTTCAAATGGCTCAGAGCACTATGGGACTCAACTACTGTGGTCATTAGTCCCCTAGAACTTAGAACTACTTAAACCTAACTAACCTAAGGACATCACACACATCCATGCCCGAGGCAGGATTCGACCCTGCGACCGTAGCAGTCGCACGGTTCCGACTGCGCGCCTAGAACCGCGAGACCTCCGCGGCCGGCAGTGGCAACAAAACTACCATTCATGTTGGTGTGTGGAATGTAAGAGTGGCGACGTACCATCTGACGTTTGGAAACATATCATCCACACAGTTCACAAGATTGCAAGAACTGACAAGTGCGGGAATTATCGTACAATCACCTTAACAGCTCTTGCATCTATGTTGATGAAAATAGTAATATACAGAAGAATGGAAAAGAAAATGGAGGAAGTGTTAGGTGGCGATCAGTTTGGCTTCAGGAAAGGCTCCACTTATTCCAGGGAGGCAATTCTGATGATGCGGTTGATAATGGAAGCTAGACTAAAGACAAATCAAGACACGTTCATTGGATTTGTCGACCTGCGAAAAAGTTCGATAATGTAAAATGGTGGAAGATGTTTGAAATTCTTAGAAAAGTAGGGGTAAGCTTTTATGGAAAGATGGTTAATACACAATATGTACAGGTGCCAATAGGAATTAATAAGAGTGGACGACCACGAACGAAGTGCTCGGACTAAAAAGAGTGTAAGACAAGGATTAAGTCTTTCGCCCCTACTGTTCAATCTGTACATCGAAAAAGCAGTGACAGAAATAAAGATAGGTTCAAAAGTGGAATTAAAATTCAGGATAAAAGGGTGTCAATGATACGACTTGATGATGGCATTGCTTTCTGGGGTGAAAGTGAAGAAGAGTTATACGATCTGCTGCATGGAATGAACAGTCTAATGAGTGCAGAATTTGGATTGAGAGTAAATCGAGGAAAGTACAAAAGTAATGAGAGGTAGCAGAAATGAGAACCGCAAGAAACTTAGATGGTCACAAAGTAGATAAAGTTAAGGAATTCTACTTCCTAGGCGGCAGAATAGCCAATGACGGACAGAGCAAGGAGGACATCAAAAGCAGAAAGCATTGGCATAAAGGGCATTCCTGGCCAAGCCTTGTGTCAGAAATAAGCCTTTGTTTGAGGACGAAACTCCTGAGAATGTATGTTTGGAGCACAGCGCTGTATGGTAGTGAAACATGGACTGTGGGAAAACCGGAACAGAAGAGAATCGAAGCATTTGAGATGTAGTGCCATAGACGAATGTTGAAAATTAGGTGGAGGTGATTAGGTAACGAATGGGGAGGTTATGCTCAAGATCGGAGACTAAAGAATGTGTGGAAAACACCAACAAGGAGAAGGGGCTGGATTACAGAACATCTGTTAAGACACGAGGGAATGACTTCTGTGGTACTACAGGGAGCGGTAGAGGGCAAAAGCTGTAGAGGAAGATAGAGACTGGAACACATCCAGCAAATAATTGATGACGTAGGTCGCAAGTGCTACTCTGAGATGAAGACGTTTGCCACGGGAGAGGCATTCGTGGCGAGTCACATCAAGTCAGTCAGAAGACTGACGAGTCAAAAAAAAAAAAAAAAAAGTAGTTACAGCCCCAAACGGATCCGCCCTTAGCGTCCTATGATTCCTTGAATAACAGGTTAGCTTATTACTTCGACACATTGCTGCAGCTCGACACAAATTATTTAGCTGTCAGAAAATACATTCAGAAAGCTGTAGGGAATAAGCATCTAGGCTCCAAGGTGTTTCCTGGGTATACCAGTTTCAATGAGCAAATGAACAATGCAAGCGCCCTTATGCACCAACTCAGGTCCATGACATGATTTACGTCACTTCCCTGACAAAAGCATCTGGCACGACCTCCTGAAGCTCAAAGATTATTCACTCGACTCATACACAGAGTGGCACCAAGTAGGATCTTCCTCAACCTAATTTTCCAGAAGTGTCATTGGTACAGGCTGTCCTCTAGCAGCCAATATGTTGAGTTGGAAAGCAAGCTAGTCACCTTCCAGTCTGACACTGGGTCATAAAATACAGTAGTCGACTGGGCTACATACAAAGCCATTGGGTCTCCTCAACTGAGGCCCTTCATGACATAACTACCTAGTTGTACTAACGCCTCCATCTCTGTCGTAGGATGCTTCCGCACAAGGCTCTGACATGGGGCCACAGTAAATCTGGCTAGGATCCTGGTGGTTTTTAGAGCACCTAGGCCGTTTAACCTGCTTGGCCTCCACTTATTCCATACTTTGGGCCTTAGGGTTCACGACACCTCTGATGTGGTCCATGTCCTGGCCCATTGCCTCTACATCACCGATCTCTTGGCTAAATTTGAGCCACTGTTCCAGAATCCATAGTTCTTGGGGTTCCAGGCGCATGTCCCTCTTTTATCCACTGGTGTCCCAAACCTTTTTAAGGCCCACAGCATAGAACTTGCTCTCTGGGATAAGCTTGAAAAGGAATTACAACGCCTCCAGGAGGAGGGTGTCTTCATCCCAATCACATATAGCCAATGAGCCTCCCACGTTGTGATTGTGGAGAAATCGTCAGGTGTTGTCCACATTTGTGGTGAGTTCAAGGCCACTGTGAACGACGAGTCCATGTCGCTGTATAACCCATTTCCAAGCTTGAGACATTGTTTCTTTTCTTACTGGGTGTACAGTATTCGCTAAAATCGACCTTTGGAATGCTTATCTCCAGCTACCACTGGATGATGACTCCGTGGTCATAAACACTCGTTTTAGATTGTTCCAATATACGTAGCTTCCATTTAGAATTTCCAGTGAGGCACCGGTCTTCTGGAGATATGTGTAGCAGCTCTTAATGGACGTCCCAGAGACAGTGAACTACCTCGACGATAATGTGGTTGCTGTAAAGAAGATGGCTGATTTAGCCTGGACATCGACATGCTCTTCTCCACGTGGTGAACCACCGTTATAATCTTGACAAATTTTCCTTTTACGTCTGCAAGGTCGACTATTTTGGACACATCTACACTTCATAATGCATACGGCCTATGCCACAGCATGTGACTGCCATCAGACAACTACTGGCTCTCAGAGACGCGTCCCTGCTCAGGTATATCTTAGGTCAGCTGAAATATTAATGATGGATCATTCCCATTGCCACAGGCATTGCAGAGCTACTGTACCATTTTCTCTGTCAGAAAGTGCCCTGAAGTGGTCTTCCCAATATGATAAGGTGGTCTGTGACCTGAAGCAAGCTTTCCTTTGGCCTGCTAACCTAATGGCATATGATGCAACTGGTTTTAGCAGACGCAGTTCTGTACTACATTGGGCATGATGTGGAGCAACCCATCACATCTGTATCCCTCATGGTAGCCATGTAGAAAAGGAGGCTTTGGTCCTCATCTTCGTCATTAAAAGCTTCTTTCATGATTACATCTATGGCCACTGTTCCACGTTCATGACAGATCTTAAACACCTACCGCACATCTTCACATCTTCAGCAACAATACAAACCAACATGGTGCACCAGGTGCAACAGCCGGCTCTGTTTCTCTAGGGATATGCACCACTACATCCAATTTTCCCTAATGCCACCCACGAAAATAGTGCCTGTTGGTTATAACCCAGAAATTGATGAGGGGTCAGAAGTATGTTTTCATGGGGTGAGGCTACCGATATCATGGCCCACCTCCCAATTCAGGCACGCCTCATGGAACAACACATGAACGAACCTGTCCTCTAGAAGATTTTGTGTTCTGGACCAGGTAGCCCAAGTTTTCATCCTTGAATAGCGTCTCGTTGATACAGGGTGCCACAGGCCGCTCTCAAGTGCTTATTCCGCACACCCTCCAGCATAATGTTCTTCGCCTCCTTCAGGACAGCTATTTGTCATTTTGACAAAGCACCTTGGCGGGGAGGGTGGTATCGATGCAGATTTGCCAGGACGATGATAGAGTGCCCCACATGTCAACGCACACAAGTGACCCCTGTGGTGTCACCGCCAGACACCACACTTGCTAGGTGGTAGCCTTTAAATCAGCCGCGGTCCGTTAGTGTACGTCGGACCCGCGTGTCGCCGCTATCAGTGATTGCAGACCGAGCGCCACCACACGGCAGGTCTAGTCTAAGAGAAACTCCCTACCACTCTCTACAGTTGTACAGCCGACTTTGCTAGCGATGGTTCACTGTCTACATACGCTCCCATTTGCAGAGACGACAGTTTAGCATAGCCTTCAGCTACGTCATTTGCTACGACCTAGCAAGGCGCCATATTCAGTTACTATAATTATTTCAAGAATGTATTCTGAACAGATAATATTGTGAATCATGTACCGACAAGAGTGACGTTCATCATTAAAGGATTAAAGTTAAGTATCAAACTAATTACGTCCGTTTTCTGAATTCTCATTCCTTGTCATGTTCCAGACCTCACGTCAATATGGTTCTTCCCTCCTCACGCCAGCCTGCGTGAGCTAAAACGAGTGCATTTCGGCCTCCACTCGTAACACAAAAAACCCTCTCAACTCCATCAGTATTTTACATGCCCTGCCACAGTGGCTCCTTCGTCCTGTCTCCATTTGCATTTTGCTGGCTTTTTTCTCAGCTCTATCTGGCTCCTAGTTACGGATGTGAGCAATGCATTCCCTTTCGTGTTTTGCATCCTGTACACAAACCAGTGAAGACCAACCAGTTGCTGGTATGCTCATTCGAATAACCTCAAATGGCATCTCTTTAATCCACACAGGCCCATTTGACCCTACCTCAAACGGTCTGTCTGAAAATATAGTATACATGTTTAAGACCCAAATGGAAAAGTTAACTCGTCACTCCATTGAGGATGCTTTGATACTCTTCCTTTCCTCGTACCATGTGTCGCCTTAGGATGGTTCCTTGTCAGCAGAAAAACTACCTTGCTGCACCCGCAGAGCAGCCCTTGACGATTTTCTTTGAGGATAAAGTTTGGTTGCAGATAGAAAAACGAGATCATCAGCGGTGACAGCTTGCCTCCGTCCTCCACTTGATTGGGTGGCTGATGGTAGACGACCAGCTGCTGCGAGTAAGCTACTGTCTCTGGTTTATGAATCAAGTTTTGGTCAGTCTTGGACCCAACTCACTGACGGACGTAATAACTTCTTCTTCCATTCCAGATGCCGGGGATGAGGCGCTCTTTGCGACCCCTGCCCTTGCCCCGACCCAAGACCTCCTGAGGATGGATGCTCAGTTTCGAAAGTCATCCAAAGCTAATGGAAGTGGATCTGGCTCTTCTACTCTCCAGGGCCTGCCATTGACTCGAGGCACCGCTAGGGAAGAGAGTGGCTACGGCTTCCAGGGGAACCAGCCGCAATACACATGACGGCTATTAGGCGCGAGTCACGGAGGGCAGCGTTCCCGATCTCCATAGCACCCATGTGGGATTTTAAAATGTATTCCCAGACCGGCAAGAGGCGCATCTAAAACTACAGCCTGCCAGGTACCTCACCAGGCAACAGCAAGAGGTCGCTGGCTTCATCGTAAGACTACATCTACAAACGTTCACGAATTGGTTCTGAGCACTATGGGACTTAACATCTTAGGTCATCAGTCCCTTAGAACTTAGAACTACTTTAACCTAACTAACCTAAGGACATCACACACATCCATGCCCAAGGCAGGATTCGAACCAGCGACCGTAGCAGCAGCGCGGTTCCAGACTGAAACGCTTGGAACCGCACGGCCACCCCGGCCGACTGGTCACGAATTGCTAGGGAGCAACACTTCTCCTTTTGGTCGTTAAGGAAACACAGGGATCTCTGCCGACACTTCCCGGTGATGAGAGTGGCCGACTCATTCGCCGACTGCTTTCAGTCCCTCGATGAAGCTCTAGTCAACGTGCCATTGTCGACGACAGCAGAACACCGGGAAGCAGGTTCTACGTTCCAAAAGAGCTTTGTTCGAGTGTTGGTCATTTCAGTGTTTAGTTCCGCCTCTAGGGAGTCGGATGGAGCCAAATTACCAGAATTGTATTTTGTTGAAACCACAGAAGAGGCGAAGTACTTTGTAATTATAAATTATGCCGAACAGCCGTTTGGTTTTCAAGAACTCTAAAGAAGCTATTGTACCCCCACTAGGACTCTCTTGCAAGTACGAAAAGTAGACAGATTTTGCTATCCCTGTCTTACATCATTTTTATTCCGAGCACTGCTTTCTTAATCTTCCGGTCTTGTTGCCTCCGCTTCGTTCTTGTCCATATCGCATATTACCCTTCTTTACAGCTATTATTCATAGAATTTCGAACATCCTGCACCATTTTATATCGTCAGGAGCCTGTTCAGGTCGAGAAATCTTACGAACGTATCTTCGTTTTTCTTCAGTCTTCCTTCCATTATCAACCGCAACGTCAATACAACCTCTCTGATGCCTTTATCTTATCTAAAGCGAAACTGACCATTACCTAATAGACCCTCAGTTTTCTTTTCCGTTCTTCTGTACATAATTCTTGTCAACATATTGAATGTGAGTGTGAGGTAAGTCTCGCACTTGTCGGCATTTCCTACCTTCGGAATTATGTGGATGATGTTTTTCCGAAAGTCTGGTGGTGCCTTAATCGATCTTAAGTTTCCCAAAACTCTTCCAAGTTCTGATTCTAGTACTGGATCCCGCATCTCTTCCCTGTCGTCTCTCCTTCATTCCAGAGATTCAATGCATTCCGCCTACCCACTATCACCTCAGCATTTAACAGTGGAACTCCCATTGCTCTTTTAATATTATGGTCTTGCTTTTAATAGCACAGAAGTTTTTTTGGCTGTTCTACATGCTGAGTCAGTAGTTTCAACAATCTTGTCCGATTTATTCACATTTTTCATGTTGCCATTTCGCCATAGTTTCCCTATACATCTTATTTATTTCATTCCTAGCTCACTTGCATTTCTGTGCTCCTGAATGTCTCTGATTTTTTTTGTCCTTCTTTCTCGTAGATCAACTGAAGTATTTCCTCTGTTATTCATAGTTTCCTCGCACTTACCATCGCTGTACCTATGTTTCTTTTCCATAATTCTATGTTTGTATTTTTTAGAAACGTCCATTTCTCTTCTTCAGCTAAACTGCTTACTGAGCTATTCACTATCATAGCATGTGTAGCCTCAGAGAACTTCAAGAGTATCTCTTCATTACTTACTCCTTCCGTATCTCACTTTCTTGCAGACTGATTCTTCTTCATAAGTCTATTAAACTGCAACCCTCTTTTCTTCATTATTAAATTGTGATCTGAGTCTATATCTGCTCCTGGGTACACGTCACAATCCAATAGCCGATTTCGAAATCTCTACTTGACCATTATATAATATAACTGAAATCTTCTCATATCTCCCCATCTTTTTCATTATACCTCCTCCCCTTGTAATTCTTGAACAGAATATTACTAGCTGAAATTTACTGCACAACTAAATTAGTCTTTCTCCTTCCTCATTCCTACTAATAATCCCATATTCTCCTGTAGCCCTTTCTCCCACTCCCGCCTCTACAACCGCATGCCAGTCTCCCTTTACATACTGAATTACTTGTTCAGTGTCCTCACATGCCTTTCCTGTCTCCTCGTCTTCAGCTTACGGTGTCAGCATGTATACCTCCACTATCGTTGCTGGCGTTGCTATGCTGCAGATTCTGATGAGAAACACCCTATCACTGAACCGTTTACAGTAATTTACGCTCTGCCCTACCTCCCTATTCATAACGAATCCTATTCCCGTTATACCTTTGTCTACTGTTGTTGATATTACTCTCTACTCATCTAACCAGAAATCCTTGTCTTTCCACTCCACTTCGCTGATATATGAAAGCTGATATATAGCTTTTACTTTTCAGAGTTTTTAGCTCCCCTACCACGTCCAGACGTTCGATATTTCATATCCGGACTCGCAGAACGTTAGCCAGTAATTAGTTATTCAATCTTTTTCTCCTGGTCATCTCCCTCTTGACAGTCCCCTCCTGGAGAACCAAATGGGGTACTCATCCCTAATCTTTTGCCAATGGAGATGTCATAATGACACTTTTTCAGTTACTGGCCACATGTCTTGTGGAAACACCTTATGTCTCTTTAGTGCAGTAATATCCATTGCCTTCTACATCCTCATGCCGTTCATTACTGCTGCCTGTTCCGCCCCAACCGCAAGAGAGTGCCCTGAAACTCTGTCTGCTCCTCTGTCTTATTTTCAAGGCCGTTAACAGAATGACTGTGACTTCTTAGGAAATCTTCGGCATCCGATGGCGACGATCTTTATTCAAAATATAAGTAGTGGCGCGGTTCGAATGTAGGACCCAGGATGTGTTGATCACTAGTCAAGGACGGGACCGCTTAGGAGTTGGGTATCAATAACAGCTAGATGAAAACCTCACCAAGTTTGGTAAAAGAAGACAGTGATTTCACGCGTAATAATTATTATGAAATTTTGAGAGATGTTTTAGTCTTATCAGCTTTAGGATGGGACAGGAACTCTGCCAAACCCTTGCAGCGGCGGCTCGCTACACTCCGTGCAGCGGGGGATTTGATGCGGCGGATCGGAGGAGTTTGATTTTGATTCGTATATTGATCGTATTGTATATAACGTTACATTTATCTATCGTCACTGCGTGATAAATGCAGCGCCAGTTTTAGGTGGTCATCATTTTGATGAAGCACTTCCAATGGAGCCTCTGTAGGTCTGCCTTGAAAATGAGCCGAAGTATGTATATTGCAACTGTGACAGATTTCTTATAAAATCATAAAAGGAAAAGAATGTCGCTTACTATATTCTCTCTTCACACAGTACAACGGCCGCATCGGGCATGCCGTTTCAATTTTTCTCTTCTTTACTGCTAACCGTATTCGCGATACATTATACAGAGAGTATTCACATTTACCGCTGAACGTACCCACGAATTTATGACACATAGCTCAGGACATATGACGTCATCAACAATGAAACACGTGAAAAACTGCCTCATCGTGCATGAAGTTTAAATTAATTACTTCTTTGCTGCTAACTCTATTCGCAACGATTTTTTCAGACATTTTCACATATGCCGCTGGCGCTGCTGAATGTACGTACAAAATCATGTTACCGTCCGACACATAGTTTAGCAGATTTGATGTCATAAATATTGAGCTGCGAGAAAACTAAACAACAGGGCGAAATTCCCTACATTTGACATGTGGGTATGTGGGGAAAGGCATGGGTGGATAGCTCCCCCTAAGCCTCTGGTGGGCGACTTTTTTTGCCGGAAGTCTTCGGCCACCGTTGCTTTTTATTCAAAATTTAAGCAGTATCGAAGTTCGAGCCCATGACGCAGGACGTTTTGATTAGTATTCAAAGATGCTACCAGTTCGTCGCTGTTCCCGTGTTTTGGTCTGGAAGGACGTTACGTGACACCCCTTCAATGGCATGGTCTAGGACTTCATTAAGTTATTATTATTATTATTATTATTATTATTATTATTATTATTATTACAAGACGCAGCCAGCCCTCTGACTGAACACAATGAGCTACCGTGCCGACGCCCTTAGATCACAGGTATGTTTAATGGTCTCTAGCTGGCCTAGATTATATATTTTCTTATATTTAAATGCTACTAATGGGATGTTAATGAATGATTACTTCCTGAATCTAAAGGGCCACACACAGGATTATGATCAATAGCCAGGGTAAAGAAAACTTAGCAACCACTTTGATATTATTAGAACCATTTGTGAGCTCCTTCTTTTGGCTCCCCCTTTTCCGAAAGCGTCAACATACTTTTTTAGTCTTTTGATGGCTCATATTACAATTACCCGCAAAATAGCCACGCTCAATTATTTTCTCATCCCTCTTATTATGCTGGACGTTCTTTCTGAGGAATGATTCCAACAGGTGTCAGTGTTTGCCACTGATCAGAAAAACTAACGTTATACTAGGTCTACAACTTTCCGTCCGCCGTTTTATCTCGAAGTGCTGGACTTTATTGTAAAAAACATACAAACATTTATGATTCGTAGTATAGCCCATTGCTGGCCACTACATTCTCCCTTCTTTCGGATAGCATTCGAATCCCGTGGTGGAACAACTGGGCGTCTTTTGTGGGGATCCATGAATCTATTTAATTTGGTACTTCTTCATATGATCGGAAGTGCTGGTCAGCTAGACTGTATGCCAATGATCGAAAAAGGTGGTAGTCAGAGAGAGCAACGTATGGAAAATACGGCGGGAGAGATAGAACTTCTCAATTCAACGTTTCCGTTTATATTTTGACGGGTTTTGCGACACAGGGTCGACCACTGACCTGAATTGTGGCCGTTTGTGTTTCAGTGCTGAGTTCGAACGCATCAATTGCTTTCGATAATTATGCCCTGTGACTATGTTCATCTGTTTCATTAGCTAGGATAACGTTCTGTCTTCCACCGCCATGCCGGCCTTCGGCATCAAAATCACCGCTCTTTTTGGCGTTGAAAACTTTCTCTGCTCGTTCGCCCACTAATAGCTCCCTCACCATTGGTATTACCCAGCATTTTAAGAGCTACAGCCGTAGATTTATTCATGTTATAGCACAATATTAAAACTTCCAGCAAATGGCGAGAAATCGGTTTTTAAGTTGACGTACTTAATCGAGAATAGCCTTGCCGGCCGGAGTGGCCGTGCGGTTCTAGGCGCTATAATCTAGAACCGAGCGACCGCTACGGTCGCAGGTTCGAATCCTGCCTCGGGCATGGATGTGTGTGTTGTCCTTAGGTTAGTTAGGTTTAATTAGTTCTAAGTTCTAGGCGACTGTGCTCATAGCCATTTGAGAATAACCTTATGATGCAATCACAAATCGGCTAATATTTTATGGCATTATGTTTACAGATGCCTAAGCTTATCGTATTACACCTAAAACCATCAACCCGAACCCCACTTGCCGCTATTGCCGTCTATTGCAAAACGGCGAAAGCAAAGTTGTAGACCTAATATCACTAGTGATATCACTAATTTCAATAGTGTGTGGCATTCTGTCTATTCGTCTAATACAGGGAGCCTGGGAACCTGTTTTCTAGCTAGACAGCATTTAAAGGAAATCTTATTAATGGAGTTTATTACAGTCAGTTGAATTGACAATACTTATCTTTGCCTTTCTACAGCGGGGTGTCGCAAGCAATTGGCGACACACAGATAATCAATGAACTTAGATATATACAATGTCCATGCAAGCAATCAATACAGATCACAAGTCACGGCTCTTCTGCGAACCTTGCAGAACTAGCACTCCTGAAAGAAAGGATACTGGCAAAGGTCCCGAGTTCGAGTCTCGGTCGGGCACACAGTTTTAATCTGCCAGGAAGTTTCATATCAGCGCACACTCCGCTGAAGAGTGAAAATCTCATTCTGGAAACATCCCCCAGGCTGTGGCTAAGCCATGTCTCCACAGTATCCTTTCTTTCAGGAGTGCTAGTTCTGCAAGGTTCGCAGAAGAGCTTCTGTAAAGTTTGGAAGGTAGGAGACGGATACTGGCAGAAGTAAAGCTGTGAGTACCGGACGTGAGTCGTGCTTTGGTAGCTCAGTTGGTAGAGCACTTGCCCGCAAAAGGCAAAGGTCCCGAGTACGAGTCTCGGTCGGGCACACAGTTTTAATCTGCCAGGAAGTTTCATATCAGCGCACACTCCGCTGCAGAGTGAAAATCTCATTCTGATCAACAAAGTTAATTAAGGCATGTTCTTGTGAGTTTAGTACAATTCTAAGTTACTTGTGTAACCAGTCAATTATAACAGGGACATGTCCTGACTGGCTAAAATATGTAGATGTTAAGCCTCTATTCAAGAAAGGGGATAAAGAGATGCCATCAAACTACAGACCGATTTCACTTTTGCCAGCATTCTCAAACATTTTAGAAAAAGTAATCTACAGGCAGCTTCTCAACCATCTGACAACAAATAACATATTACCAAGAACACAGTTTGGATTTCTGAAGGGTTCTGATATCGAAAAGTCTATTTACACCTACAGTGAAAATGTACTTAATTCATTAAATAACAAGGTATTTTCTGTGATTTGTCAAAGGCATTCGATTGTGTAAACCACAACATCCTTTAAAATAAATTAGAATTCTATGGTGTCACAGGCAGTGCTACAAAATGGTTCAAGTCATACCTTGCTCACAGGACACAAAGGGTGTCAGTGCAAGGAACTAGTGAATTAAGTCATCAGTCATCATCAGAACGGGAAGAAATTACATGTGGTGTCCCACAAGGATCCATCTTAGGGCCATTGCTTTTTCTTGTGTACATTAATGATCTCTCTTCAGTTACACTGCCAGAAGCAGAGTTCGTTTTCTTTGCAGATGACACAAGTATTGCAATAAATAGTATGTTGAGTTTACTTCTAGAAAGATCTGCTAATGATATTTTCATGGATATTAATAAATGATTTAAAGCCAACTCACTGACGTTAAACTTCGAAAAGACTCACTGTATGCAATTCAGCACCTGTAAGAGGTTTCCACCCAGCATATGCATAAAGTACGAAGAAGAGCAGATAGAAGAGGTTGACAGTCTTAAATTTACTGGGATTACAATTTGATAATAAATTCAGTTGGGAGGAGCACACCACAGAACTGCAGAAACGCCTTAACAAATCTGTATTTGCAATTCGAGTGTTAGCAGACATAGGCGACTTAAAAGTGAAAAAGCTTGCATAGTTTGCCTACTTTCATTCCGTAATGTCATATGGTATAATATTTTGGGGTAACTCTTCAAGTCAAACAAATGTTTTCAGAGTCCAAAAGCGTGTAATACGTATTATTTGTGGAGTAAACTCACGGACGTCTTGTAGAAACCTCTTCAAAGAAGTGGGTATACTAACTACTGCCTCTCAGTATATTTACTCCTTAATGAAATTTGTCCTAAATAATACACTCCTGGAAATGGAAAAAAGAACACATTGACACCGGTGTGTCAGACCCACCATACTTGCTCCGGACACTGCGAGAGGGCTGTACAAGCAATGATCACACGCACGGCACAGCGGACACACCAGGAACCGCGGTGTTGGCCGTCGAATGGCGCTAGCTGCGCAGCATTTGTGCACCGCCGCCGTCAGTGTCAGCCAGTTTGCCGTGACATACGAAGCTCCATCGCAGTCTTTAACACTGGTAGCATGCCGCGACAGCGTGGACGTGAACCGTATGTCCAGTTGACGGACTTTGAGCGAGGGCGTATAGTGGGCATGCGGGAGGCCGGGTAGACGTACCGCCGAACTGCTCAACACGTGGGGCGTGAGGTCTCCACAGTACATCGATGTTGTCGCCAGTGGTCGGCGGAAGGTGCACGTGCCCGTCGACCTGGGACCGGACCGCAGCGACGCACGGATGCACGCCAAGACCGTAGGATCCTACGCAGTGCCGTAGGGGACCGCACCGCCACTTCCCAGCAAATTAGGGACACTGTTGCTTCTGGGGTATCGGAGAGGACCATTCGCAACCGTCTACATGAAGCTGGGCTACGGTCCCGCACACCGTTAGGCCGTCTTGCGCTCACGCCCCAACATCGTGCAGCCTGCCTCCAGTGGTGTCGCGACAGGCGTGAATGGAGGGACGAATGGAGACGTGTCGTCTTCAGCGATGAGAGTCGCTTCTGCCTTGGTGCCAATGATGGTCGTATGCGTGTTTGGCGCCGTGCAGGTGAGCGCCACAATCAGGACTGCATACGACCGAGGCACACAAGGCCAACACCCGGCATCATGGTGTGGGGAGCGATCTCCTACACTGGCCGTACACCTCTGGTGGTCGTCGAGGGGACACTGAATAGTGCACGGTACATCCAAACCGTCATCGAACCCATCGTTCTACCATTCCTAGACCGGCAAGGGAACTTGCTGTTCCAACAGGACAATGCACATCCGCATGTATCCCGTGCCACCCAACGTGCTCTAGAAGGTGTAAGTCGACTACCCTGGCCAGCAAGATCTCCGGATCTGTCCCCCATTGAGCATGTTTGGGACTGGATGAAGCGTCGTCTCACGCGGTCTGCACGTCCAGCACGAACGCTGGTCCAACTGAGGCGCCAGGTGGAAATGGCATGGTAAGCCGTTCCACAGGACTACATCCAGCATCTCTACGATCGTCTCCATGGGAGAATAGCAGCCTGCATTGCTGCGAAAGGTGGATATACACTGTACTAGTGCCGACATTGTGCATGCTCTGCTGCCTGTGTCTATGTGCCTATGGTTCTGTCAGTGTGATCATGTGATGTATCTGACCCCCGGAATGTGTCAATAAAGTTTCCCCTTCCTGGGACAATGAATTCACGGTGTTCTTATTTCAATTTCCAGGAGTGTATATCTCTTTTTCCAACAAACAGCTCAGTTCATACATACAATACCAGGAACAAAAATGGTCTGCACAAGGACTTACTTTAGTTCAAAAAGGGGTCCACTACTCAGCAACACTCATCTTCAATAACTTGCCAGCAAACATAAAAAATTTAGTTACAAATAAAGATCAGTTTAAAAGGAGCCTGAAAGACTTACTAGAGGTCAACTCCTTCTACTCCACTGACGAATTTTTTAATAGAAACAAATGATGTGTTGTATATATTCATACTATTAGTATTGTTATATCAGATTTTTTTAAAAAAAGTGACATGTTCCACATCCACGAGGATCGCCTCAACACGGGTCTATGGAACGAAAAACTAATCTAATCTAATCTCTAATGAGTACTACAAATCTGTAAATAGATTTTGGACGAAAGGGAGATGGAGAGAGGCACAGCACCGTCTGCGCGGACAAACTCAAGCAGTCCACTGG
The DNA here is from genome assembly GCF_023897955.1 of Schistocerca gregaria. Classification (NCBI taxonomy): domain Eukaryota; kingdom Metazoa; phylum Arthropoda; class Insecta; order Orthoptera; family Acrididae; genus Schistocerca; species Schistocerca gregaria. Next base: position 301,930,376 of record NC_064924.1, read on the forward strand.
AAAAAAACTCTTTTAGAAACGAACGAACTCTAGAATATACTGTCATCCCGTACCACATTCCCCTCTCCACAAACCCCTCCCCATAGCGTATCGGAACTGGTTTGCATAATTTAGTACCACTCATGGGACCAGATTGTACGGTATTTTTCCGTTTGGGTTACGGCTGATGGAACATTAAGAGAATGTAATAGAGAAATGCAACCACCGCAATTTTGGCGATATTTTTGTTGATCAACGTGAATTTTTGGCACGAGTATTTTTATGCATTTTTTTTTTAATTTCATGTTAATTGTGATGATATTTACTGTCCCTCTGCTTTGTGAAATACTGAAATATTGTAAACCCAAAGTTCTACCAGCCGCCAAATAACGAATCCAGTGCCAACATTGAACTGTCACAGGTAGGTACTTTTGCTGTTGCAGTACTACGTACATACTATTAACTTATCATAACTGTAGCCGATGAATCAAAATCGATTTTCCTCTTCTTTCTTTGTGCAAACTTATGTATAATTAGAAACCAACACAACAGCACACTACACAAAAACAGTAAGTGATAACACATTAGATTTAGTTGCAAGTAACAATTGAACTGATTAACAAAACAACAATTGAGCCCAAACAATTGGCTAAAATATGTATGGACGATAACCGATATTGCTATACTTTGAATCTATCGCTGGTCTTGCTGACTATAGATAGTGCGGATCCCTTTTTCGTCGCACGATTGAAAATCATAGTATCTTTCAATTTCACTACACGGCAACTAGGTCGTGTGTAATTTCAGTAAGGTCATAGGGGATCCGGACATCCTGAATCCTTCCTTGGGCTACGGCCTTGCTGGAGGGCCGAGGTGGTTAAGGGCACCGTTCTACAGGATTGGAGCATTAGGGTTCGAGTCGCTGTCCGACATAAATTTCCACAGTCGCCGTTTCATTAATTCAATGCCTGCATTCAAGATCTGAAAATTTCTCTTTCATTCATGCATTTACTCAGTAGTTAGACAATTCCTGACCCTATGATTTAATGATTTATGCAAGACTGGCAACTATGATTCATTTTCGAGAGTCTTTGTTTGTTATCTGTTACGGGAAATTTTTTTACGTATTTAAACACTAGAGGAGCGTAATGATTCCCGGAACGTCCATACTGTATCAGGGATTAAATGGACCAGTAAAGTCGAGAATCAGACAGTCAGTAGCAACCGACCACCCGATCAGCACACCATGTAACTGCTTCTGAATGTTTGCTAGTACATGACACATCCACGTTTTACACAATTACTCCATATAGCGTAAGAAAAAAATTGTGCGCTTCAGAGAATCTGCATCATACACAATTTTTCTCGAAATAGTCGACAGGCTGACACGGATCTTTAAGTCCTGGTGATTGAGAATTTTACTTTAGTGACAGGAAATGAAAGTAGTACTTACTCCTTGTCTCAATTGTGCATAGTACAAGTCGAGCAGAAAGTGAAACTGTTGAACTACGTAATCTACGCAGCGCAATGTATTACACTACCGGAACACTTCACGTAACTGAGTTTCATCTCTGACGATAAAGCATGTCACAAAAGAAACTGATTTAGTATTTCCTGTCTGGAATGAGTTCTTCAGCGAATCTGATTCAGAACGAAAGGAAATTTTCGGTAAGACTGCTAAATTGACAATCAGATACTAGTACCTCGTTCAGAATTACCATGCGGTATAGTAACGGTAATCAGCACGGGATCTGTCGAAAAACATAACGAATTACCGTTATTCATGAAGTGTTTGCAGTGTGCCACAAGAGATTAAATGTTGCCTGTCAGGGTTCACTGTTACCGAATACGAGGCGGCATCGGTGGTGCTGGCGACGGTAGGAAATAAAAGAGAGGAAGGGGATACGATTCAGTTGTCATTAGGTCCTGTCGGTTTTTATACATCGCTAGAATTATTTTCTTTTCCACATTTTTAATATGAATATTAAGCAGAGAGGAATTAATATGTTTATGTACCTTGTCCAGATAATTACGTTTTTACTTCAAACATTCTCATTTTCATGTGTCTGCTCTGACAATTTCATTTTCACTTTTAAGTGATCATCTACATTAATTCAAACGCTGCTGGCTAACAATTTTAATAACGGATACCACAGATATGATTTTTCAGTGACTGTATTTTTCATATTTTTTCATTAATGTTTCTCACATTTATGCCACCGCTATATGCTTCTTTGTACACTGTTTGTTACCGGGAAAGAGTGATCACTGTTGATATTAATTTACTGTCATTTAATATATGTAATCGCTATTTCGTGTGTTAATCGATCTAAACTAACATGTGAAGTATATTAGACACTTAATTTGATAAAAATAAATACAAATTTACACCGCATTCGTACATTAACTCTTTCCAACGCAATGTAGGTCTGTAATAAGGAACTACCATAAGGTATAATTTAGTCCTTTATATGACTGTCTAAATTTTCTCGATGAAAACTATGACCTTGCAAGCGCTTTACTCGGTATCTGTTTCAGGGAAACAAATATTATAAACATGATAACAATGAAAATAAAAGCACGTAAACTCCATTTTCTGTAAAACTGTTAACCGCTTTTAATTGTACTTTCTGGAGCTATGACTTTCTACGGTAGTCTGAGGTCTGTGGTATAACTTCACTCCATCTCGAGGAAAGTCACTTGCAATAGTAGCCGAAACGTCGGAAGTGTTATACAGTTCTATGTGGTCATAGTCCCAGAAGAATTTTGTTGCCTGAGACAAACTAAGTTCGAATTGCGTCCACACGATACATTAATGTTTATTGTCCCTATATATCGGGCAGTCAGAAGTAAGCTTTTTGGCTATTTTCCAGTTGCTGGATACCAGAAACACAACATCCTAAAAGCTAAATTGTAGATATGCGAAACAAACAACCCTTAGACCGGTGATCGTCACGACTTTCTATTCGTGAAATAATTGTCACTAGAGCAAATACATTCCATTCTATCACTGAAACAAAACCGATTGTAAATAACAGTGAGTGATTGCCGGTTACTGTTAGATGAGCCGACGAACTTGGGAACACATTTGAAAAAGACCAAATAACAGTGACGTATACCTGTAGAAAACAGGTAGGATTTTTGCACTGAATACTTAGAAATTCTGGACGTCTGTGTGGTTAATCTTAATTTTCAAAAAGTAAATTAGCTCTCTTTGAAACATTGGTAAGGTTATTTAATCTGTGCCCACTGGTCTATTTTATTAGACACAGTTCTTGCGTTTTCGTCAGGGTCTGCAGTAGAGTTCCTAGGCGCGGATCGATAGCCGTTTGTTCGTTTGTTTTGACAGCTAGTGACCACTTGTTGGAGTTAGTCAGTCAACCAGTCAGGCAGCAGTGACCTGCCGAGACAGACGCAGCAACAGGGAAGTAACGAATTTTGTGACTCTTACGAGTTTCGAAGCAGGTGCGAATTGTATAATTTCGTCTGTGAGCTTTACTACTTTAGTTTCTTGAGTTTCTGCGTGTTAATTTAATATATAATAGCCACAGTTCTCGCGATTTCGTTTGAGTCGGAAACTAAACCGGTTTTGTGACATATTAAAAGTTCCTAATCAGTGGCAAATTTAACCTAACCTGAATGCTTCAGTAGTTGAGCCTCCGCTTATTGATCTATTGATCTATTATTACAGTTACTTCCTTTTTGTCAACGTCTAAAGTAGAGTTCCGCAACATGTGCCGGTAGTCTGTTTACCTGTGTAGTGAAGCATTCCACGGTGTTTAGTATGGATAGAGACTGTGACAGTTGCGAGCCGAGTTGGCGACACTTCGCTCTCAACTTCAACCTGTGACGGCTTCGGTTATACAGCTTGAAGCTGCAGTGGATGCGCGCCACTGATGTGGGCCGGCCATGGGGATCCAATGGACGCCCTGCACGTCCGAATCCTCCTATCGGTCCTCACCTGTGGCCGGCCCAGTTACTGCTCTCACTGACGTTCACCCCTCACCTGGGGCTGGGGTGTGGCAGGTGGCGAAAGACTTCTCAGGGGGCGCACTTAATGCCTTCGGTTAGTCTGACAAACAGGTTCCATGTGCTGCCTGTGACTCACACGGTCGTTCAGCCAGTCCTGTTTCAGAGGAAACCTCTCAGTCTGCAAGGTCTGGGCACTCACGAAGGGTGGGATTATTAATAGGTGGCAGCTCCAACGTTAGGCCCGTTGTGGAGCCCCTTAGGGACATGGTTGCCAAGAAGGGGAAGAAAGTCAATGTGCACTCCAAGTGCATACCAGTGGAGTCACTCCAGCCGTGTAACGGGTCCCTCTGTATCCCATAAATAACACAGGGTGCACCCAACTGCAAATGGTGGTTCACGTCGGTACCATTGATGTGTGTGACTTTGGATTGGAAGAGATTCTCTATGGTTTCGAGCCGCTAACTTAAGTGCTAAGGGCTGCCAGTCTTGCTTGCAAAGATGAAAGCAGAGCTGACCATTGGCAGCATAGTCGACAGGTCCCATTGCGGACATCTGGTACAGAGACGAGAGGAGGGTGTGAATCAGAAGTTCATACGGTTCTGCGACCGTGTAGGCTTTAGATTCCTCGACCTGAACCATGGTGAGGTTGGCTTTCGGGTCCCGCTGAATTGGTCAAGCAGTTCAGGAGTCCACTAGACGCAGGAGGCGGCTACATGGATGGGTAGCAGAGGCTGTGCGGCATGGACTGGGAAGTTTTTTTTAGGTTAGAGAGTCTCGGGAAATCACAAAAAGGGCTTCAATCACAATGAGAACACAGGAAGAACGTAGTTACAGGAACCATCGGTATAACAATTGTAAATTGTCGTAGCTGTGTTGGGAAAGTACCAGAGCTCCAAGCGCTAATAGAAAACACTGATGCTCAAATCGTTATAGGCACTGAAAGCTGGCTAAAGCCGCAGAAAACGTCAGCCGATATATTTGCGAAGAACCTAAGGGTATTCCGAAAGAGTAGGCTAAACACAGCTGGCGTTGGCGTCTTTGTTGCTACTAGAAGTTGTTTACCCTGTCACGAAATTAAAGTAGGTGGTTCCTGTGAGTTAGTATGGACATTCTTGGCAACCGGAATAAAATAATAATTGAATAATTTTACCGACCTTCCTAGTGAGATGATACAATTGCTGAAGGCTTCAAAGAAAATTTGAGTTTGATTTCAAACACGTACCCGACTAGTATAATTGTAGTTGATAGTGACTTTAATTTACCCTCGATATGTTGGTGAAAATACAAGTTTAATTCCGGAGGTACGCATAAAACCTTATCCGAAATTGTGCTATATTCATCTCTGAAAATTATTTCGAACAGTTAGTTGATGACCCCAGGCGAATAGTAGACGGTTGTGAAAACACTCTTGACCTCTTAGCAGCAAATAATCCTGATCTAATAACGGGCATCAAAACGTATACAGAGATTAGTGAATACAGGGTCCTCCAAATATAAACGAAAAATGTACCTATTCAAAAAAGCAGATAAAACTTCACTTGACGCCTTCCTGGGAGACAATCTCCACTTATTCTCAATTAACAATTTAAGAGCAGTAAAGATGTGGCTTGCATTCAAAGAAATAGTATCGGCAGCAATTTAGAGATCAGTACCAAATAAATTTTGAACCGATGGAGCTAATCCTCCTTGGTACAGGAAATGGGTCAGAACACTGTTGCAAAATCCAAAAAGAAACATTCAAAATTTAAACAGAGCGAAAATCTCCAAGACGGATGACCTTTTACAAAAGCCCGAAATTTAGCGCGAACTTCAATGCGAGATGCTGATAGTAGCTTCCACAACGAAACTTTCTCTCTAAACCTGCTAGAAAATTCAATTCTGGTCGTAAAGTATGTAAAGTATGATAGTGGAAAGATACAGTCAATGACTTCTCTACGTGATAGCAATGGAGATACTATCAAACACAGCGCTGCCAAAGCAGAGCTACTAAACACACTCTTCCGAAATTACTTCACCAAAAAAGACGACGTAAATATTCCAGAATTCGATTGAGAACAGCTGCCAGCACGAATAACGCTGAAGTAGATATCCTCGGAGTAGTGAATCAACTTAAGTCTGTTAACATAAGCAAGTCTTCCGGTCCAGATTGTATACCAGTTGGGTTCCTTTCAGAGTATCCTGATAAAGTTGCTCTATACTTAACAATCATATACAACCGTTCGCTCGACGAAAGATCAGTACCAAAGACTGGAAAGTTGTACAGGTCACACCAATATTCAAGAAAGGCAAAACATTCCGTCTTCAGGCCACGAGTGGCCTACCGGGACCATCCGACCGTCGAGTCATCCTCAGGGGAGGATGCGGGTAGGAGGGGCGTGGGGTCAGCACACCGCTCTCGCAGTCGTTATGATGGTATTCTTGACCGGAGCCGCTACTATTCGGTCGAGTAGCTCCTCAATTGGCATCACAAGGCTGAGTGCACCCCGAAAAATGGCAACAGCGCCTGGCGGCCTGGATGGGCACCCATCCAAGTGCCGACCACGACCGACAGTGCTTAACTTCGGTGATCTCACGGGAACCGGTGAATCCACTGTGGCAAGGCCGTTGCCATTTAGGAAAGGTAGTAAGAGAAATCCGCTAAATTCCAGACATATATTATTAACGTCGATATGCAGCAGGATATTGGAACATATATCGTGTTTGCACATTATGAATTACCTCGATGAAAACGGTCTACCGACACACAGTTAACACGGACCTAGAAAACATAATTTTTGTGAAACACAACTAGCTCTCTACTCGCACTAACTGTTGAGTCCTACTGACAAGGGGTTCCAAATTGATTCCGTATTTCTGGTTTTTCGGAAGGCTTTTGACAATATACCATACAAGCAGCTTGTAGTGAAATTGCGTGCTTATGGAATATCGTCTCAGTTATGTGACTGGATTCGTAATTTCCTGTCAGAGAGAATGAATGGTTCTGAGCACTGTGCACTTAACGTCTGAGGTCATCAGTCCCCTAGAACTTAGAACTACTTAAACCTAGCTAACCTAAGAACATCACATACATCCATGCCCGAGGCAGGATTCGAGCCTGCGTCCGTAGCGGTCGCGGGGTTCCAGACTGTAGCGCCTCGAACCGCTCGGTCACCCGGGCGGCTTCTTTCAGAGAAGTCACAGTTCGTGGTACCTGACGGAAAGTCATCAAGTAAAACAGAAGTGATTTCTAGCGTTCCCCAATGCAGTGCTATGGGCCCTTTGCTGTTGTTTATCGACTAGTAAAGTCAACAGAAGATCAAAACATATTGCAAAACGCTTTGGAATAGAAATGTGTATGGCTCGAAAATTATTAGTAGGCCCTAATTAACGAAAAGTGTGAGGTCATCCACATGAGTGCTAAAAGGAATCCGTTAAACTTCAGAAACCGATAATTTAGTCCAATGTAAAGGCCGTAAATTCAACTAAATAGCTAGAAAGTACAATTACGAACAACTTAAAGTAGAAAGGACACACAGAAAATGTTGTGAGGAAGGCTAACAAAAGAGTGGGTTTTTTGGTAGGACGCTTAGAAAACGTAACAGATCTACTAAACAGACTGCCTACACTACGCTTGTCCGTCCTCATTGAGAATACTGCTGTGCAGTGTGAAAACCTTATCACGTAGCATTGACGGAGTACATCTAAAAAGAACAAAGAAGGGCAGCACGTTTTGTATTATAGCGAAATAGGGGAGAGAATGTTACTGAAATGCTAAGAATTTGGGTTGGACATCAATAAACCAAAGGCTTTTCGTTACGGAGGAATCTTCTCACGAAATTTCAACCGCGAGCTTTCTCCCCCGAACGCGAAAATATTTTTATGACACCGACCTACATGGGGAGAAACCATCACCATAAGAAAGTTTTTTCCTCGCGTTATACCAGATTGGAATAATAGAGAGTTGTGAAGGTAGTTCGACGATCCGTTGCCAGCCACATAAATATGATTTGTATAGCATCCTAGTAGGAAAAGGGAGAGAAGGAAGTGTAGTAGGTGACTATTGATTGGGGGGAAGAAATGAAAGAGGAAACCGCCTGGTAGAACTTTGCACTGAGCATACGTTAATCATAGCTAACACTTGGTTCAAGAATCATAAAAGAAGGTTGTATACATGTAAGAAGCCTGGAATTACTGACAGGTTTCAGATAGATTATATAATGGTAAGACAGAGATTCAGGAAACTAGTTTTAAATTGTAAGACTTTTCCAGTGGCACATGTGGACTCTGACCACAATCTATTGGTTATGAACTGTAGATTAAAACTGAAGCAATTGCAAAAAGGTGGGAATTTGAGGAGATGGGACCTGGATAAACCGAAAGAACTATAGGTTTTAGAGAGCTTCAGGGAGAGCATTAGGGAACGATTGACCATAATGGGGGAATGAAATACAGTAGAAGAAAAATGGGTAGCTTTGAGAGACGAAATAGTGAATTTAGCAGAGAATCAATTAAGTAAAACGACTTGGGCTAATTTAAATCTTTGTGTAACTGAAGAGATATTGAATTTAATTGATGAAAGGAGAAAATATAAAAATGCAGTAAATGAAGCAGGCAAAAAGTAATATAAACGTCTCAATAATGAGATCGACAGGAAGTGCAAAATGGCTAAGCAAGGATGACTAGAGGACAAATGTAAGGATGTAGAGGCTTATCTCACTAGGGGTAGGATAGATACTGCCTACAGGAAAATTGAAGAGACCTTTGGAAAAAAAAGAACCACTTCTATCAATATCAAGAGCTCAAATTAAACTTCCTGGCAGATTAATACTTTGTGCCCGACCGAGACTCGAACTCGGTACCTTTGCCTTTCGCGGGAAAGTGGTCTACCAACTGAGCTACCGAAGCACGACTCACGCCAGCTACTCACAGCTTTACTTCTGGCAGTATCCCGTGCCCTACTCCTTCCTTTCAGGAGTGCTATTTCTGCAAGTTTCGTAGGAGAGCTTCTGAAAAGTTTGGAAGGAATACAGGCACAGAGAATATTAATTAATTGCAAATGCTTCAAAGTCGTTACTATGTCATGCTATCGGCAGTAAGTAGTACCCACCAGTATCGACTTCCTTGAAGCATCAATTATATCTGTCTTAATGACTGAAGTTGAGAGAGGCAGAAGTATTGACTTACTTACGGCACACACCTGATCGATGTGTTACATATCTTGGATGAGTTTCTCGAACATCTACATCTACATCTACATGATTACTCTGCAATTCACATTTAAGTGCTTGGCAGAGGGTTCATCGAACCACAATCATACTATCTCTCTACTATTCCACTCCCTAACAGCGCGCGGGAAAAACGAACACCTAAACCTTTCTGTTCGAGCTCTGATTGCTTTTATTTTATTTTGATGATCATTCCTACCTATGTAGGTTGGGCCCAACAAAATATTTTCGCATTCGGAAAAGAAAGTTGATGACTGAAATTTCGTAAACAGATCTCGCCGTGAAGGAAAACGTCTTTGCTTTAATGACTTCCATCCCAACTCGCGTATCATATCTGCCACACTCTCTCACCTATTACGTGATAAAACAAAATGAGCTGCCCTTTTTTGCACAATTTCGATGTCCTCCGTCAATCCCACCTGGTAAGGATCTCACACCGCGCAGCAATATTCTAACAGAGGACGAACGAGTGTAGTGTAAGCTGTCTCTTTAGTGGACTTGTCGCATCTTTTAAGTGTCCTGCCAATGAAACACAACCTTTTTCTCTTTATCCTCGTGGGTTCGTTGGAAGTGCTTCACTTGTAACACTTTTTCTAATTCTGCCCCACAATAGATAAACCATGTGTGAAGTTTATAGTTGCCGTCGAGATGTTCATCAAACCGGAAGAATCTAGTCTAAAGCGTAGTTTACACGGCGGCTAGGTTGCAGGCAACTGCACTACCGCGCGCCCCGCGTTTGCGCAGCTCATCGTTGAAACTAACCCCTTTCGGTGTGTTCAAACTTTGGCGACACTAGTTGCATGAGTTTTGAGGTTATGTGTGTTCGCAGAGTGTAGACAAACTGAAACATGAAGTGGGAAACGGAGTATAATGTTCGCTTTTTGGAGGTTTATGCTTTGCATGGGTGTTTGCGGGATATCAGTGATGCTGATTACAAAAATAAGCAACATATTGCTGCTCCTGAGACCATCACGTGCGATCAGAAAATAGACTGCCAATATCTGAGCTGCCGGGCAAAATTTATTGAATACAAATACAAGCAAATGTAATTCTAGATGTGGAATTGCTCTCGTCTACAAGACTAAAATCCCATCATTCGAGTCGGACGACTATTTTTTTTAAGGGATTTTTTGACAGGAGGGAAGGCTACAGAAATCAAAAAGCTGCATCCTTTATTCAATAATTATCTATTTAAAACGTCGCGGCAGTGCTACCTATTGACATATGTTTGAATTTTGAAATATTGCCACTGAATAGATCTACCTTCATCAGAGTAGTTTGCTAAACATTCTCTTCTCAATGCGGCCTGCTTCGAATAATTACTGCTGTCATTGTTAATAACTGTTATTGTTAATGTTAATAATTATTGGTGTTAACGAAAAAGCGTCATCAGCAACTACAACCGCATCTTATAGCATGCCGAATGTCCTCGATTGTAAGGCACGCAATGTGTTATGTAATTTCAGTTCATGCATTACAGGATCTTTATTTCTTATCGCATAATTAACTCTATTTAGAAGAAACGTGAGCAGATCTGATGACATTCTAAGATAATTAAAATAACTTCTTGGGTCTTCCATTATAAATTATTTCAGCAAGCATGCTGAGCAACCGAGATGACGTCTTTTTTTTTCATCCAGTCACGAATCGAAACACGTTTCATATTATTTTCTTATGCAGCGATTCCAGCCAACAAGCTTTAACTCCATCACAATTCATGAGACGTGCAGCCGCCAAAACTTTCATTTCAGACACGACTCACAAAACCACAAAACGACTAAACTGAAGTGTATACTGATTTCGCCGTGTCTACAGTCAAATATGAAATCATCTGCGTGCAACTCAATCCACCAACGAGTGGCGCAACCCAATGTCGTCGTGTAAAGTAGGCTTAAGGTATAGTTCATATTAATCGCTTCGCACGGAGTACAAACGAAACACTCTCTATTGCGCACTTTGAAGATCAGTATGCCGAATGTGTCCTCTGCATCGTGTATATGGAGTGTCTAAACGTCGATTGCTGGTATCGTGGGAGGTGCAGTTACATATGTAGCAAAGACGTCTCTCACATTAAATTTACACTACTGCGCATTGAAATTGCTACACCACGAAGATAACGTATTACAGACGCGAAATTTAACCGACCGGAAGAAGATGCTGTGATTTGCAAACGATTACCTTTTTAGAGCATCCACTCAAGTTTGGCGCCGATTGCGACACTTTCAACGTGCTGACATGAGGAAAGTTTCCAACCGATTTCTCATACACAAACAGCTGTTGACCGGCGTTGCCTGGTGAAACGTTGTTGTGATGTCTCGTCTAAGGAGGAGAAATGCGTACCATCACGTTTCCGACTTTGATAAAGGTCGGATTGTAGCCTATCGCGATTGCGGTTTATCGTTTCGCGATATTGCTGCTCGCGTTGGTCGAGATCCAATGACTGTTAGCAGAATATGGAATGGGTGGGTTCAGGAGGGTAATACGGAATGCCGTGCTGGATCCCAATGGCCTCGTATCACTAGCAGGCGAAATGACAGGCATCTTATCCGCATGGCTGTAACGGATCGTGCAGCCACGCCTCGATCCCTGAGTCAATAGATGGGGACATTTGCAAGACAACAACCATCTGCACCAACAGTTCAACGACGTTTGCAGCAGCATGGACTATCAGCTCCCAGACCATGACTGCGGTTACCCTCGACTCTGTATCACAGACAGGAGCGCCTGCGATGGTGTACTCACCGACGAACCTGGGTGCACGATTGACAAAACGTCATTTTCTCAGATGAATCCAGGTTCTGTTTACAGCATCATGATGGTCACATCCGTGTTTGGCAACATCGCAGTGACCGCACATAGGAAGCGTGTATTCGTCATCACCATACTGGCGTATCACCTGGCGTGATGGTATGGGGTGCCATTGGTTACATTTCTCGGTCACCTCTTGTTCGCATTGATGGCATTTTGAAAAGTGGACATTACGTTTCAGATGTGTTACGACCCATGGCTCTACCCATCATTCGACCCATGCGAAACCCTACATTTCAGCAGGATAATGCACGACCGCATGTTGCAGGTTCTGTACGGGCCTCTCTGGATACAGCAAATACACTTCTTCTGCCCTGGCCAGCACATTCTCCAGATCTGTCACCAACTGAAAACGCCTGATCAATGGTGGCCGAGCAACTGGCTCGTCACAATATGCCATTCCCTACTCTTGATGAACTGTGGTATCGTGTTAAAGATGCATGGGCAGCTGTACCTGTACACCCCATCTAAGCTTTGTTTGACTCAATGCCCAGGTGGATCAAGGCCGTTATTACAGAAAGAGGTGGTTGTTCTTGGTACTGATTTCTCGGGATCTATGCACCCAAATTGCGTGAAAATGTAATCAAATGTAAGTTCTAGTTTATATTAGTCCAATGAATACCCGTTTATCATCTACATTTCTTCTTGGTTTAGCAATTTTAATGGCCAGTAGTGTATTTCTCTTTTAAGAACAATTTTCAGTGCTTCCAACACTAAGTGAACTCCGTCTACAGGCCCTGGCCATCCCATCGTTACCAACCGACCGCTGAGTCATCTTCTTCTAATGAATGCGCTCTGGAGAAGCTTGTTGTCAGCGCACCTGTCTGTGTGCAGCGTCAAGGTTAACCGCAGCCATGGTCTCCGAGCTGATAGTCCATGCGCGCTGTTCGTGCAGATAGTTGTTGTCTTGCAAATGTCCCCATCTGTTGACTCAGGGACCGAGACGTGGCTGCACGATCCGTTACCATCTCTTCGTAATAACGTAGTGACAGTGCATAAAGGAGAACCAAGGTCAGGTGAACAATACCTTCAGTGGGAATATCCTCCTTAAAAACAAGGCAGTCATAGTGGATAATTCGGGATCCATACTAAATGCAATGCAGAAAACGGGGTGACAAAAGCTAGTAAATTGTACCTTTCGTAGTAGTACGACATCCGCATAGGACTCGTAGATAAAATGACGCAGCGAAGCGATCCACAGATCCATTTCCACCCTATTAACACTCAAAGAAAGAAACGAATAAGCCAACGTACGTTAACAACAAGAAACGAAATTCGCGGAGCCGACCGACTGAATTACATCAACAAATATCAAGATCCACTGCATAGCCCGGTGACGAGCCAGAGGGGAGAGGAGCTCCCAACGCCACCTATGGAATCTTTGTTTCGTCTTTTTACGAGTCACCACAGCTCATGTTGGATGCGTTGTTTACAATGACTACGAGGCAATACAGCATCGACAGTAGTGGACATAGGTGGTTCGTGAAAATTAACCAAAGCAGATGACAAACAATGAGCAGCAGAGATCTACTCCGTAGGCTAGGATCTTACATTTGGTATTGGCAAAAAAGAGAGGTTCAAGCATCACAATATCTGTGCCGAAAGGTAGGATTTCATGCCCACCTGTCCGACTCCATTGCAGCAAAATCAGTTGGTCGCCTGAACGTCAGTGAAATGGATGACATCAGGGGACAGGTACTTTTAGAGACTCTTCAACCTGCTGATGTTAAATCATAGGAACATCAAAGTCTCATCGATTTCCTCACCTTTGGGTGGTTCCGGAAGTGTTACCTCACCCACAGGAGAGATACTAGGATTAAAGCTGTTTTCGCACTATCGACCCCATTACGAATGCAGGACTCAGCACTACAAGATCCATTAACCGACAAAACTACCTCATGGAGGGTTGATTAAAGAGCAGACGTATCTGATTCCTCACAAACCTGCGTACGACGTCTCTTATATTGCACTGCGGTCACTGCCATCTTGGCAGCAACAGTTTCAGGGAAGTGCTGTGAGAATAAAGGCGAGAAGTCAAGAGCAGTAAGCAGCGCATTTCTCTGGTGTTCCATTGCACACGGGCAAGACGGAGCACCAAAGTCGTGAACTGGAGAAACGAGATCAGCTAACGTCAATTTTAGACGCTGTTTAGAAGTGGTCTCCAACGAAAATAGCCACCGCGGGAAATTATATCGAATGTGGCCACTTTCACTGGACAGAAAGCATTTTCCCACTAGCCTGTTATACCTTATATGAAAGCGGTAACCACAGACCTGTAGCTCGGAAGGAATATTACGTATGAAATCTCCACTGAATGGATTCCGCTGTAACATTGCAACCGGTGTTGAGTGGACCAGCGCCCTCGTCGTATATCACTCACATCATTGTAAGGGAGTAACACCTCCTTAAGTAAACTGTCGTCAGCTTTCGGGATGAGAATGAATATTCGGACATTAATATAATCCAATTCCACGATGGCAAGAACCACGATATTTATGGAATCATCGCGATGCTTAGCCCGTGGCTCTTGGTCTAGTGGCTGGTGTTGCTGCCTCTGGATCAGGGGGTCCCGGATTCGATTTCGGACTGAGTTGGGGATTTTCTCTGCCCTGGAACTGGGTATTTGTGTTTTCGTCGTCATTTCATAATCATCCTCATCATTTGTGACAGTGAAAAAAATTGGACTGTTAAAAAATTGAGACTTTGTACTGGCGCTGATGACCACACAGGTAAGAGCTCCACACACCAAACATCATCATAATGAGAATGAGATTTTCACTCTGCAGCGGAGTGTGCGCTGATATGCAACTTCCTGGCAGATTAAAACTGTTTGCTGGACCGAGACTCGAACTCGAGAACTTTGCCTTTTTGTTGTTGTTGTTGTTGAACGTTGGGTTTCGTCGTTGCGGACGTCACATGACAGTTTATTTTATTATAGATGGCGAGCAGCCCTCTGACCGAACACGCTGAGCTACCGTGCCGACATCATCTGAGCTACCCAAGCACGACTCACGCCCCGTCCTCACAGCCTTACTTCTGGCAAATGGTAGAGCACTTGCCCGCGAAAGACAAAGGTCCCGAGTTCGAGTCTCGGTCCGGCACACAGTTTTAATCTGCCAGGAAGTTAAACATCATCATCATCACGATGCTTAAAGGGAACTTCAGAAACAGGACGCAAAAGCAACCTATTTACTTGTAGTGGCTCCAAAAACTTTACTAAAAGACGTAAATTACCAGAATCTAAAGAGGCAGTATGAACCCGATCAGATGTTACATGACTTGTGTAAACACGCCACTCATGAACCTCCAAAGATGCGGGTTGCACGAAACGCTTGGATTTATCGAAACTGTAGCTAACTGCACCTTTTCTTAGAACCCATGGTGGACGCTATGAGCACACTATACCGCTGTCAACTGTCACACACGGCAACAAACGCTGCTGATCAAACAACGTCGCAACTACACGAAGACACAAACAATAGAGAGGAAAAGATACCCAGGCATGCACAACGCTGCGATGAGGCGATAAACTAGCAACTTTCCCACTCGGCGCTAGAGGCAGAACTCCACACAGTACTGAAAGCATATCAACGTATTCTACATCTAGATTCTACATTTATATTCCGCAAGCCATCCAACGGTGTGTGGTGGAGAGAACTTTAAGTGCCACTGTCACTACCTCCCTTTTCTGTTTCAGTCACGTATGGTTCGCGGGAAGAACGACTGTCTGAAAGCCTCTGTGCGCGCTCGAATCTCGTGATCTCCTCGGGAGGTATAAGTAGGGGGAAGCAATATATTCGACACCTCATCCAGAAACACACCCTCTCCGAACCTGGCGAGCAAGCTACACCTCGATGCAGAGCGCCTCTCTTGCAGAGTCTGCCACTTGAGTTTGTTAAACATCTCCGTATCGCTATCAGGCTTACCAAATAACCCAGTGATGAAACGCGCCGCTCTTCTTTTGATCTTCTCTATCTCCTCCGTCAACCCGATCTGGTATGGATCCCACACTGATGAGCAATACTCAAGTATAGGTCGAACGAGTGTTTTGTAAGCCACCTCCTTTGTTGATGGACTACATTTTCTAAGGACTCTCCCAATGAATCTCAACCTGCTACCACCTTACCAACAATTAATTTTATATGATCATTCCACTTCAAATCGTTCCGCACGCATACTCCCAGATATTTTACAGAAGTAACTGCTACCAGTGTTTGTTCATGTAATCACACATTAAAGGATCCTTCTTTCTATGTATTCGCAATACATTACATTTGTCTATGTTAAGGGTCAGTTGCCACTCCCTGCACCAAGTGCCTATCCGATGCAGATCTTCCTGCATTTCGCTACAATTTTCTAATGCTGCAACTTCTTTGTATACTACAGCATCATCCGCAAAAGCCGCATGTAACTTCCGACACTATCTACTACGTCATTTATATATATCGTGAAAAGCAATGGTCCCATAACACTCCCGTGTGGCACGCCAGAGGTTACTTTAACGTCTGTAGACGTCTCTCCATTGATAACAATATGCTGTGTTCTGTTTGCTAAAAACTCTTCAATCCAGCCACACAGCTGGTCTGACATTCCTTAGGCTCTTACTTTGTTTATCAGGCGACAGTGCGTAACTGTATCGAACGCCTTCCGGAAGTCAAGGAAAATAGCATCTACCTGGGAGCCTGTATCTAATAATTTCTGGGTCTCATGAACAAATAAAGCGAGTTGGGTCTCTCACGATCGCTGTTTCCGGAATCCATGTTGATTCCTACAGAGTAGATTCTGGGTTTCCAACAACGACATGATACTCGAGCAAAAAACATGTTCTAAAATACTACAACAGATCGACGTCAGAGGTCTATTGTTTTGCGCATCTGCTCGACGACCCTTTTTGAAGACTGGGACTACCTGTGTTCTTTTCCAATCATTTGGAACCTTCCATTCCTCTAGAGACTTGCGGTACACGTCTGTTAGAAGGGGGGCAAGTTCTATCGCGTACTGTGTGTAGAATCGAATTGGTATTCCGTCAGGTCCAGTGGACTTTCCTCTGTTGAGTGATTTCAGTTGCTTTTCTATTCCTTGGACACTTATTTCGATGTCAGCCATTTTTTCTTCATGCGAGGATTTAGAGAAGGAACTGCAGTGCGGTCTTCCTCTGTGAAACAGCTTTGGAAAAAGGCGTTTAGTATTTCACCCTTAACGCGTGTCATCCTCTGTTTCAAAGCCATCATCATCCCGGAGTGTCTGGATATGCTGTTTCGGGCCCTTACTGATTTAACGTAAGACCAGAACTTCCTAGGATTTTCTGTCAAGTCGGTACATAGAATTTTACTTTCGAATTCACTGAACGCTTCACGCATAGCCCTCCTTACGCTAACTTTGACATCGTTTAGGTTCTGTTTGGCTGAGAGGTTTTGGCTGCGTTTAAACTTGGAGTGAAGCTCTCTCTGCTTTCTCAGTAGTTTCCTAACTTTGTTGTTGAACCACGGTGGGTTTTTCCCGTCCCTCACAGTTTTACTCGGCACGTACCTGTCTAAAACGCATTTTACATTTGCCTTAAACTTTTTGCATAAACACTCAGCATTGTCAGTGTCGGAAGAGAAATTTTCGTTTACATCTGTTAGGTAGTCTGAAATCTGCCTTCTTTTACTCTTGCTAAACAGATAAACCTTCTTCCCTTTTTTATATTCCTATTAACTTCCATATTCAGGATGCTGCAACGGCCTTATGATCACTGATTCCCTATTCTGCACTTACAGAGTCGAAAAGTTCGGGTCTGTTTGTTATCAGTAGGTCTAAGATCTTATCTCCACGATTCGGTTCTCTGTTTAATTGCTCGAGGTAATTTTTGGATAGTACACTCAGTATAATGTCTCTCGATGCTGTGACCCTACCACCCGTCCTAAACATCTGAGTGTTCCAGTATATATCTGGTAAAATGAAATCTCCACCTAAGACTATAATATGCTGAGAAAATTTATGTGAAATGTATTCCAAATTTTCTCTCAGTTGTTCTGCCACTGATGCTGCTGAGTCGGGACGTCGGTAAAAGGAGCCAATTATTAACCTAACTCGGTTGTTGAGTGTAACCTCCACCCATAATATTTCACAGGAACTATCCACTTCTACTTCACTACTGGATAAACAACTACTAACAGCGACAAACACGCCACCACCGGTTGCATGCAATCTATCCTTTCTAAATACCATCTGTGCCTTTGTAAAAATTTCGGCTGAACTTATCTCTGACTTCAGCCAGCTTTCTGTACCTATAACGATTTCAGCTTCGGTGCTTTCTATCAGCGCTTGAAGTTCCGGTACTTTACCAATGCAGCTTCGACAGTTTACAATTACAATACCGATTGCTTCTTGGTCCCCGCATGTCCTGACTTCGCCAAGCACCCTTTGAGGCTGTTGCTCTTTCTGAAATTGCCCGAGGCCATCTAACCTAAAAAACCGCCCAGTCCACGCCACACAACCCCTGCTACCCGTGTAGCCGCTTGCTGCGTGTAGTGGACTCCTGACCTATCCAGCGGAACCCGAAACCCCACCACCCTATGGCGCAAGTCGAGGAATCATTGTCTGTGTGCTTCCCCTGGAAGCCGCCCTACATGAACTTGACAGGACCAGTTATGATTCTGCACTACACAGTAACTACACACAAGCATGCAATTTAATGAATCCCATTGTCATGTAATACGCTATTGTCATGTGGCAAAGAGATGTTCCACTTATAAACGACGGAACTAACGTACGGGGACTAAAAAAAAAAAAAAAAACAGGAACCTGACGAGGAATCGAACAATAGCTCCATTGTGCATGTGGATTTGATTATACCAGCAGTCTACTCAGTGAGCTACGGTAGCTAATGGAGCAAAGCGGTTGATACACGCGACTCTGTTCATTCCAATGCGCTGCACACTTACTTTACTTTTTCGTGTCCGGAGATTTGTTTCAAAGCCTTTCAGCTCAATGTCGGGCCAATTCCAATGTTTCTCTCTTCTCAAGCCATAGTTTGCCAAGGGTGCACCTTGTGTGGCAGATGGAACACTGTAGAAGGTGTTCCATATCCTGAACTTCACCACAGTCGCATTTGTTGTCTCCTTCGTCCTTGAAGCCCCATTGACTAGGTTTGCTTTAACTGGTGCTACGCCTGTTCTGATGCGGTACAGTGTTCTCCAAATCTTCCAGCTTGATGTACTGCCGCTGCGTATTTCTCGTGAGGCAGGGTAGTCCTTCGGAGGCTCGTTCAGTTCACTAGTGAGAAACCTCTTGCGGGATTTAAGTCTGTTACATCCACACGAAAAACAATGCAGCGGGTGGCGCTCGTCGAAAATGTGTATGTTCGTGCACAATTCTTCGGGATTTAGGAGATGAGAATCCAGCTGCTTTGTATATTTTACCAAGTGGAGTAGGTTTCATGTTTCATGTTTCATTAAGGACTGTAGTGACTTTTTTGGCACGTGTGGATCCAGACCATACACGGCATGCATATTTTGCCGTGGAGAAGCGAAGCGCTTGAGCAGTTGTTCGTAATACACTCGGACTAGCTCCCCATTTACTATTCGTCAGTTTTCTTAACATATTGTTCCTGGCAGCAACTTTTTAACAGTTTTTTCCCAGTGATATCTGTAGTTCATTGATCTATCCAGCACGACACCAAGGTATGTTGGTTTGTCCGTATGGTCCAGTTTGTTGCCATTCCAGGTGACGTTCAGCTTCATGTTTGCCTGTTTTGTGCGGAGGTGGAAAGCGCTAACCTGTGTCTAGATGGATTTGGTTTGAGGGACTTCTCTTTATAGTATTTAGACATTACGTGTAGCGAGCTTTCTAATTTCCCTTCTACTTCCTCGAAGCTATTTCCTTGTTCTGTAAAGGCCAGGTCATCGGCGTACAAGGAATGGGTAGTACGTTCCTGTGTTGGTTGATCATTGGTGTATAGGTTAAATAGTAGGGTGGCCAGAACACTGCCCTGGGCGACGCCATCGGCTTTTTTTTTCCGTCCAGCATTACACAGAACTGTCTGTTTTGCAGCAGAGACTCAATGATTTTTGTGAACTGATGATCCTGCGCTGCACAATGTAAAAGTGTTGTGAGCTCCTCTTGAATTTCGATGAAGAGTGCGGCATTTTTTTTTCACCCTGTATGCGCTACACTAATTTCCTCTGACTTCTTAGGGTGCTGTTCCATTGCCTAGACGCGGCAGCAACTATATGTGTATCCTCAAGTTAGGATAAGTGAATTCTTTACTGCAATATATCGCTCCTTCCAGCATTCAATCGCTGCATGGGCACTCTGCCAACGAGCATCATGGTGGCGGGGGGGGGGGGGGGGGGGGGGGGGGGGGAGGAGGGTAGGGGAGGGGAAGGGGGCCTGTGGCGATACCGTTGTAGGCGATCTGCGATGTTTACCGGGGTGACAGCTCTGCCTTATCAGCACTTCAGATTCTCATCTGGCTATGATTGGCCACTTCGCAGGCTGAAATATGATGACAGTTCGATTTTAGTATCCGTCTCCTAACTCGCCAAGCATATCGCGATGTTCTGTTAACGACGCTACGCAACATATTCGAAAGTAATGCAAGTTTTTACATCTGACAATGAGTACGTGCTGTTCTGTGAAAATAATAGCAGTGCATATCTGAAGAACAACAACAATTGTATGAGATACCACTCATTGATCTCGACTAACATTACTATTCTGTCACGAATTTCTTTTATATTCATGTTTGTTTTCTACTATTTGCTGAGACTTAGGAGCAGTGTTACATAATTCCATTCCTCTGCACCAATTCTTCCAACGGTACAATTGTCAGCCAAACCTGAAGGGATCTTGTACCAAGGCTAGGCAAAGAAAAACAAAAACGTATCCACAACAAGAAATACTTAACAATAATTTTTACTTTAATCGTTACAGTATTAGTAAATATAGCAAAGAAGGACACACTTAAAACAGTTACTAGAGGGATACCTTTATTGTTACCCTAATAAATTTGGTAAAGACACTTAGATATGTTTCTTGAGGGACACCATTGTTTTGTTCAAAGCATTAAGAGAGGACGTCACTGATTCGATGTTTAAAATAACGTGGGGGAGGGAATGACGTACAGTAATGGGAAGACATTTCAGAAGCGCCAGTCATGGAACAGTTCGACGATATTCTGCCTCTATATAGTACCATAACCCTTCTCTATGTACACGCCATACCTATCAGAGGAAGTATGAGAGATAGGTTATTAAAGATTGAACGATGCCTCCTGAACCCACGCTATGGATCTGTCAATGTTAATGAATAACACTATGTTGGGTACCAGTCTTACTATAACCATAAAAAAAATTCTATTGACTATAAACCGGGATCATTTCGTTGGCACAATACACAATTGTTCGTTAACGTTTAATTCTAAGTGTATGAGCTGCAATAAATTATGCCTATCGACAAGTATTCTTTTTATATCAAGTCGCTTCTTAACAAAAGCCTGCGGTCTAATTATCTTCGAATTGTTTACGGTTCATCTGATAATCAGTGGTAACTTTGTTTTCGTATCAAATACACTAGGATTTTACTTCCTCTGGATTTATAACAGCTGTCAGCAATCGCCTAAAAACTGTTTTTCTGCCTGTTCTGTGAGTGTATTGCTCTTCTCAGTACTCTATGTTTTGCTGCCAGTATTGTTTCTTTTGTATCTGTGTTTGGTTTAATATATAGCGCAGGTTGACGCTACATTTACGGGTGCAAGTTGTGCTTTCACAAGCTGTCACTGTCTCAGTAACAGAATGCTCAATGACACAGGCCATTTATTTCAAAAGAATTTTGGATAGTGCTAACTTCCTGCTTCAAACTAAGCTATGGAACACATCGGGTGATCTTGGACTCGGCGCTGTACGGCCTCAGTGGTCAGAGTTGTGTTTGTGTCAATACGTGTGTGTACTCTACTTTAGAAGAAGGACTTGTAACCGAAAGCTCAGATGCATAGCAGTCTTTTTGTTGTGCCTGTCTGTAACTCAACATCACCTGTATATGGTGAGTAGCAGTCGACTCTTTCCGTAATACAATCACCTTTTTATATACTGAGTGATCAAAAAGTCAGTATAAATTTGAAAACGGAATAAATCACGAAATAACGTAGATAGAGAGGTACAAATTGACGCACATGCTAGGAATGGGATGGAATTTTATTAGAACCGAAAAAATACAAAAGTCAAAAAATGTCCGACAGTTCGCGCTTCATCTGATCAGAATAGCAATAATTAGCATAACAACGTAAGACAAAGCGAAGATGATGTTCTTTAGAGGAAATGCTCAATAAGTCCACAATCATTCATCAACAATAGCTGTAGTCGAGGAACAATGTTGTGAATAGCACTGTAAAGCATGTCTGGAGTTACGGTGAGGCACTGGCGTCGGATGTTGTCTTTCAGCATCCCTAGAGATGTCGGTCGATCACGATACACTTGCGACTTCAGGTAACCCCAAAGCCAATAATCGCACGGTCTGAGGTCTGGGGACCTGGGAGGCCAAGCATGACAAAAGTGGCGGCTGAGCACACGATCATCGCCAAACGATGCGCGCAAGAGATCTTTCACGCGTCTAGCAATACTTTTTTTTTAATTCTAATAAAGCCCCATGTCATTCCAAGCATGTGTGTGAATTTTTACCCCTCTATCCACATTATTCCGTGGTTTATTAAGTTTTCAAATTTATGCTGACTTTTTGATCACCCGGTACATGAGGCACTGGAGGGACATCTAGGGCTACAGAAACCAATTAAGAAACTGCGGAATGATACAGTCCTGGTGGAGACAGCAAGATCTGTCCCAGGAACCTAGGTGCTTAACGTCGAATCACTTGGAGAATATGGTATAACTACATTGTTACATACTGTTCTAAATTATGATAAATGGACGATCAGGTACAGGAACATAATGTTTGTTGGATATGTGTTAATATTGCCCAAAAGACCATTCAAACTGGTAGGAGGGTTCGAAGACGATGATCCACTTGCGTCCCATAGTCTGCTAGGGAAATCAGCATCCGCCCTTCAGTGTCTCGCTTACTTGGGTAAGCCATTATATGACTGAGGTTAGACTGGTTCTCCAGAGGCTGCCCACTTACGACTGTTTTGCCTCAACAACTATGCACGCCATCGGCACTGTGAGATTGACGGTTATTTTATAGAAGTTCGTAAAAACCTCGCGAGCCAGACGAGTGGGCTCTCACCCTCGCTCCCTGTGATACACACCGTCACACTGCCGCATTGCCTCGTGGTCGCTGAATCGTGTACAGCGCCTGCCATTAGCGAGATATGAGGATGCTCACCAGCCATCAGTTTGGGGAACATGGGTTGACCAAACACACGGATAGACCAAATTGCAATTCGAAGACTGAGCCCCCTGAAATGTTCGCTACTCGACACCACCCAGAAGGATATGAGGAGCATTCCCTCTAGTAATGCTCGAGGTCTTTTCGTTCTCTATTACCCAAGGATAGGTTGCAACAGGGATAATCTCGTGGAATGAGACGATCATTGCAGAGTAAACGTTCTATTCTATGGTGCCAAATTCTTAGGAGCACATACACCACTGGAAGTTTTTTCTAAGAGTCCTGTAATTACTGTATTACATTAAACATTCATACATGCCGCGGTGTATGACATCGGTTGCAGAACTAAAGGTGTTGAAGATGAAAATGTAGACCTTGGAAATCGACAGCAAATACAAAGAAACAATAAACCTTACTGGACAAAGAAAAGTAATATAAACACACTATACTGATGATGTGCGAATGGCTTGCGTCTTTTTCGTGGTGGGAGCAGTACTAGTTCCATATTAAACATCAAAGTCCACAAGTCATCCAAGTGGACGATTAGATGCAGCGTGATACGTCTGTTACCGAGGGAGGCTCTTGGACTCACATCTGACTGAAAATTAACGTCCTCGAATGAAAGATTAGCATTAAGACATCACCAAAGATCACTTCTGACCAAGAGATAGCCCTTGTCTAGCAATTGAGGCGTTACAAAACCAGTGCTCAATAGCCTCTGGGACAGCAAGGGAAGTCATCGTGAGTATTATGTTTACTAGCGAAAGCTTCACAATTTGGATTCACGTTCATTACGTCGTTCGTGAAGGGACACCGTGGAATTTCTTCACCGCCCACCGTTTCAAACTCACGGCTGGGGCCTTCCTCAGGAAAATTCGCAGAACGTATACCGGGAAAAATTGCACCTGCAAAATTTGAAATGTTAACTAGTGAGAAAATAAAACTGATTTTGTAGATCAACCTAGTTTTCACAATGCAACAAAAGCTGACTTTCCAACACAGTTTCAGTTGTCCTTTCCACTTGTTCGCGTCTAAGCCAAAATTTTCTAATTTGAACAACACGATCGTTTGTCCTAGCTTATACATACATTTTCAGCACTTTATCTTGCTTTGTAGTGTTGGTGACGTAATCACAGCCTCGTAGTTTGAAAGCTGTTTTGCATAAAAGCAATTCTCAGAAGGCTCTGCCGGAATCTTTTGTTCAAAGCCGACTGCAGACCCTGTGAACACTACAAAGGATGCCTGAGGCTCGATGCGGGTGTGAAAGTGGCGCTCATGTATCTCGCAAAGGAGTCAAACAGAATATAACGCTTACTTCCTCTCTCTCTCTTTTCCTTTTTTTAAACCCAAATCGATCAAAAGTCTATTGTAAACGTTCCAAGCCTTTTCCGCCTTTGCAGATGTCCCGCCTTCTGAGTTAAGAAAAATAGGATGGAGAAGAAATGAAATTTTATCCTCCCAGTGTCACTTTAATTTACAATTCTACAGCTGCCTCTCGATATTTCAGCTGTGCAAGACCTGCAGAATTAAATTTCGATCCTCACTGGGATCTGGAGCTCACCTAATAGTAAACATATGCGATGTCTCGGCTAATCTTCATTAATATTTCTTTCTTTTCAAACTCATTTTTAGAGATAGCAAAATGTCAATTAAGTATCTGTTGGTCCATTGCATCGCAATATTATTAATGGTTTTTTGTGATGAGCTGGGTTCAGTGCACACATGTCTAATCGCTCTCAGCGCCATGATGTGGTCATTTAGTAATGCAGGCTACACACTTGTTAACAGATATATTGCTACCTAACGGTTATTGTAGTTCATGGCTCAACGCAAACAACCAAAAGAAGCGTCATTTCATTTGGTACACGTTTGCTTGAACAGAATTGCAGTTTCTCACAATTAATCCTCAGCTCTGTTGGTGGAGTATGAAGAACCCCATGTCTCATTTATTTTGTAATATTTCCGTTGTAAACAAAAGACAGAGAAATACGGCATTAATACCAGTTGGGATTTGGAGAACAAAGTCTTTCGCGACGGCACTATCCTATAAAACACTCCCGGGTTTCTTGCCGCATCAGTTCAGGGTAAGGCCCGGAGATTTCGGCGATTTCCACCATCATCAACGTCAGGAGCAACTGTCAGTCAGTTCTACAGTTGTGATCTTAGTTGATGTCGTTGTCTGAACACTTGAGGAAGCCTGATGCATTAATACTACTACATGGCGAAGTTTCACAAGTATCAGATATTAGACCTCACAAGCATTCAAGTGAATATGTTTTCTTTCCCACGCTTTTTTGATCAAGTTTCCTTCCAAATATTTCTTACAAATGTTGCCATTCGTCGTTAGTCTTACAACATGATCTCAGAGAAGGAAATAATATTCCACATCAATACAGCTACGCGAAAACTGATTAACAGGCTTCTCGCTGACACAGAAGTAGTGATAATTCTTAATGCTCTATATTTCTGCCAGTCAGAAGATGGAAAAAGTGCTGAATTATATGATTTCACTGCAAGTGCTCTTGAACTTGAATCTGATGTGTATTGAGACGGTGTTCCTAAAAGTAATGAAGGAGAAAATATAGATCCATTGAAACCTCTAGACTGGGAAAAAAATCCTGATTGGAAGTGATATAATATATACAACTATGTTTTTTGCCTTTCAGGCGTGGAAGGTCTCGCCAGGAAATTTAAGTCCGGAAATATATTGGAAAAGCGGTACCTATTTCTTTCTGACCCCGTGCCGAATCTTATGTAGTCACATACAAATGAAGAAATACAAGCGCGCTGAAAAACTTCCACTCCCATCTTATACATAACGGTAGGATACTGAAAATTTTTATTAGGTTAAAGTGTTTGTCAAGCTGTGTGACGACAAGTCACACTTAGGACAGTATAGATAGAGATACATTTCTGCAGGGTACAAGTGAGTCACTATTTTTCATCATTTCATCAGCTTTTAGTTATTACAGTCAATTTACCGGAGGAAAGGGAAAATTATAAAATTTCATCTGTGGGAGTCTGGTACCACGCGACCGCTACGGTCGCAGGTTCGAATCCTGCCTCGGGCATGGATGTGTGTGATGTCCTTAGGTTAGTTAGGTTTAAGTAGTTCTAAGTTCTAGGGGACTGATGACCTCAGATGTTAAGTCCCATAGTGCTCAGAGCCATTTGAACCATCTGTGAGAAAGATATAAGATTTATTGGGAACTTCGACTAATGAGTAAATAGTGATTCAATTTCACGTAGATGCAGTTTCAAGAAGTACCTACCGAAAAGAAAAGAAAAAAGAAAATACGGATTCAAGTTAAAGTGCTTGGATAAATCAGACATATATTCCTTATGTAATCATATGGGATACACCGTAAAGAAAAAATGAAACCATGCATTAGTCTCACAAATGGTTTATTTAAACTTCCTCCTCCCATCCAAGGCATCAATAGTAATATTACACCTGATAACTGGATTACGTATATGTAACTGTGTTTCAATCTGCGTTTGATACTATCAAAATTCATTAACCACAGCTGCAATCAAAATTTAAACGTAATCACAAACGTTTACCGACTATTGCATATCTGGGTCACATCGATAACGAGACACTCTCTTCGTACGTTCCTGGAAGAAAATGGTCAGTTATAGTGTTGTCAATGAGTAACCCCCTTGTCTTGAGGAGGCGTCATTGCTTCGTAATCAACACGTCGTGGCCGCCGCTTAAATTTTGATTAATAATCAGCACTGTCGGCGGAAGTTGGTCTTGTCAAAGAGGGTGAATGAGCGGACAGCGATTCAGGGCACTCTCCTCTCCTTGGGGTGGGAATGTGCCCCTAAACATGGAAGAATCAGAAATGATCAATGCCATGAGAATGAAGAAGGTGTGGTGAAACAAGCGCTGTATCATTGCAGAAATACAAAGGTGAGCAAGTGAGCCGGAATTACCCCAGTTCACTGTTAGTTGTGCCACGTCACCACAACGCGTCTGTGCGTAGCATACAAGTATTGCACCATAATTTTAGAATGGAAGTAAAAGTAATAATTTGTTTTCCGAACTTTGTTAGCATGTGCTTTAGTAGATCAATATTTTTCCATAAATAAATCATTTTAAGTTAAAAATAAGTGGCGCTAAATAATAAAGCTAGAAACCCAAATTTGGTCATAATGTGCAGATGTATGTCAAAATTAACTTGTACAAGTCTCAAAGTGAACAAAGAAATATTTTGGTCAGAATCTGCGTTTTTAAGAAAAACTGAAGGCTCTAAATATTAGACTTAGAAATATGAAAATTTGTATGAAGCTTTAGTTCAACATAAAAACATTAATTATTTAACCCCTTTGAGATACTTCTAATAGTTTTCGAGTCATTTGTAGAAAACTACATTTGGAACTATAACATCCTTATTTGTAGTAGATGAAGTATCTATTATATTAATGCTAGAAAGTTTTGGTTGCAACATATGCTGAAATTTATTAAGTAATGGAGCTATAACAAGTTTTAGGGCCTGGATGTAAATAATAACAAGTACAAGGTCTCTTAAAGTTGTAGTTCAAAGGTCTCGTTCTACTGTGAGTTCCGTTCTGAAAGTTCTACACGGCAAAGTTTAAATGCAGGCGAAGTAAACCTTTTCCTGTGATTTTGACCAACATAACTACATGCATACAAAAATTACGAAGATTCAAAATTAATACACAATAGTGTTACAAAATATTATGTGTCCGAGAAAGCGGCCGTTAGAGGCTGCTACCGTGGGCATAGGGCGCATGACAGCAGGTTTTCCCTTGGCCGTCTACTGCGTCACATGTACAAATGCAGCCCCAGAGGCAAGACTAGGCTTCACTTTGCGCCCAGCCACTGTAAGATCCGCGTCAGTCAAAAGCCAGAGTGCGCGCCGCCTCGGATGACGTCAGAGACCGGCTGCTACTAAACGCATATTTTCGGTAATAATTGAAAGTGAACTCTCGAGGGCTGCACTCTGTGCTGGATCGCTTAGATTTTGCAGAAGTGACTGTTAGTGTGCCGCCTGTAGTGTTTATAAAATCCAAATGGCAAGTGGTGACAGTTATTTTCCACTTTTGTGGCGAGCATTTATTTTGATTATCAGATGTCAGGGCGAAAGACAGTTTAATAGGAACTTACCATAGAATTCGCCTCTGAACTGTTCATAGTGCTGTTTAGGATAGATAGATTATTGTCATTATTAAGATACTAAATATTACAATGTTAAGTGTTAGAAATTTTACCAAACATATCTCTCAATTAGTCCTGATTCTGCTGAGCAAATAGAGAATAGAAACCTTTCTTTCAGTCGACTGGACTAGAATGTGGCCATGCAGACTGGGAACTATGGTCAGTATGTTCTCCATCGCTTTCTGCCTGACCACAGAAATATTTCCAAGCTCTCGTATAAAGTGGCGAACAGTAATCAAATATTTACAGCATATTAACAATATTCTAATACTTCAAATATTTTCAGCTCTTACTTATGACTTATATAATATTATACCTATATTATTATTAAGGCCGCCCCCCACGAAGGCAATGGAAACCACTGCATTAAAGACACTCACAGGGCATGTGGGATGCAATTTGAAAAGTGTCATATGATCTCTCCACTGGCAGTAGATTCCCGAATAGTCCCCCATTCGAATCTGTAGAAGCGACTGGCAAAGAAGATGTGACGTGAGAAAAACATTGAATAACTAACGAAAGTTTAATGCTCTACGAACCGGAGTGTGGAATGGCAGAAGCTTAACGTGGCAGGATAGCTAGAAAATCTGAAAAGAGAAATACAAAGGCTCAAAATAGATACAGCAGGCATCAGTGGTATTAAATGGAAAGAGTGCACGGATCTGAGGTCAGAGGAATATAGGGTAATATCAACAGCAGCAGAAAATGGTATAATCGGAGTAGAATTCCTTATGAGTAGGAAGGCAGGGCGGAGAGTGTGTTACTGTGAACAGTTCAGCAATAAGGTTGTTCCTTTAGAATCGACTGCAAACAAACACCCACAAAGATAGTTCAAGTATACATGCCGACTCCACAATCTGGTAATGAAGACACTAGGAAAGTATATAAGGATATTGAAAGGATAATACAGTACATATAGGGAGAAGAAAATCTGATAATCATGGGGTACTGGAATGCGGTTGTAGGCGAAGGAGTAGAAGTAAAGGTTTCAGAAGAAAATGGACTTGGGACAAGGAATGAGAGAGGAGAAAGACTAATTGAGTTCTCTAATAAATTTCAACAAGTAGTAGTGAATACTCTCTTCAAGAATCACAAAAGGAGGAGGTATACTTCGAAAAGATTTCAGATAGATTTCAGTTAGACTACATCATGGTCAGACAGATATTCCGAGATCAGATACTGGATTATAAGGTGTAACCAGGAGCACATATAGACCCAGATCCCAATGTAGTAGTGATGAAAAGTAGGCTAAAGTTAAAGAGATTTGTCAGGCGGAATCAATATGCAAGAAGTGGTATAAGGAATTGCTGAGGAATGACGAGACACGTGTTTAATTATTTAAGGCTCTAGATAGAGTAAGAAGGAATAATTCAGCAGGCATTACAGTTTAAGAGTAATGGATACCTCTAAAAAGGACAAACACTGGAGCTTGGAAGGAAAATATAGGTACAAAGAAGTTAACTGAGAAGAAACGACGGGTAACAGAAGAAATATTTCAGTTGGTCGATGAAAGAAGGAAATAAAAAATGATCATGGAAATTCAGGAACACAGAAATATAAGTCGCTGAGGAATAAAATGAGTAGGAAGTACAAGGAAGCTACACGAAATGGCTACATGAAAAATGTGAGGAAATCGAAAAAGAAATGATTGTCAGAAGGACTGACTCAGCATACAGGAAAGTCGAATTAACCTTCCGTGAAACTAAAAGCAGGGGTGGACGCGTTAAAAGTGCAACAGGAATTGCGCTTTAAATTGCAGAGGATAGAGCGGATAGGTGGAAAGAATACATTGAAAGCCTCTATGAGGGGAAAGATTTATCTGATGTGATACATGGAGAAACAGAGCCTATTTAGTGGAGACAGATGATCCAGTATTAGAAACAGAATTTAAAAGAGCTTTAGGGGACTTAAGATCAAATAAGGCAGAAGGGATCGATAACGTTCCACCAAAATTTCTAAAATCTTTGAGGCAAGAGGCAACAAAACGACTATTCACGTTAGTGTATAGAATGTATGAGTCTGGCGACATACCATTTGATTTTCGAATAAATATCATCCAGACAACTTCGAAGACTGCAAGAGCTGATAATTGCGAAATTTATTGCACGATCAGCTTAACAGCTCATGAATCCAAGTTGGCAACAACAGTGGTATAGGACTGGAAAAGAAAATTGTGTTAGAGGACCATCAGTTTCGCTTTAGGAAAAGTAAAAGCCACCAGTGAGGCAATTCTGACGTTGCGGTCAATAATGGTAGATAGACTAAAGAAAAATCAAGACACCTTCATTGGATCTGACGACCGGGAAAAAGCGTTCGACAATGTAAAATGGTGCAAGATGGTTTTCTAATTCTGAGAGAAGTAGGAGAAAGCTATATGGAGAGACGGGTGATACACAATATGTACAAGTGCCAGGAGGAAAAAATAAGAGTGGACGACCAAGCACGAAGTGCTCGAATTAAAAAGAGTATAAGACAAGGGTGTAGTCTTTCACCCCTACTGTTCAATCTGTGCGTCGAAGAAGCAATGATGGAAATAATAGGAAAGTTTCAGGAGCGGGATAAAAATTCAAGGTGAAAGGATTTCAATGATCTGTTTTGCTTATGACATTGCTATACTAAGTGAAATTGAGGTAGAACTACATGATATGGTGAAAGGAATGAACAGTATGTTGAGTAGAGAATATAAATAGTTGGTAAATCGAAGAAAGACGAAAGTAATGAGAAGTAGTAGAAATAAGAACAGCGTGAAACTTAACATCAGGACTACTGAACACGAAGTAGATCTAGTTAAGGTATTCTACTACCAAGGCAGCAAAATAACCAATGACGGACAGAGCAAGGGAGACATCAAAAGCAGACTACCACTAGCAAAAAGGGCCTGGCCAAGAGAAGTGTACTGGTATCAAAAATAGGCTTTAACCTGAGGAAGAAATTTCTAAGAATGTATATTTCGAGCACAGCATTTTATGGTATGAACCACGGACTATGGTAAAATCGGAACAAAAGGAAATTGAAGATTTTGAAATGTGGGGCTACAGCCGAATGTTGAAAATTATATGGACTTATAAGGAATCGCAGAATCGGAGAGGAAAGGAATAAGTAAAAAGCATTGACAGGATGAAGGGACCAGATGATAGGACGTCTGTTAAGATATCTGGGTATGACTCCCATGGTGTTAGACGGAGCTGTAGACGGCACAAAATGTAGAGGAAAAAAGATATTGGAATACGTCTAGCAAATAATTGAGGACGTAGGTTGCAAGTGGTACGTTGAAAATGGTTGAAATGGCTCTGAGCACTATGGGACTTAACGTCCGATATCATCAGTCCCATAGAACTTAGAACTACTTAAACCAAACTAACCTATGGGCAGATTGAATAGCATCGGGGAGAGGCTACAACCCTGTCTCACTCCCTTCCCAACCACTGCTGCCCTTTGATGTCCCTCGACTCTTACAACTGCCTTCTGCTTTCTGTACAAATTGTAAATAGCCTTTCGCTCCCTGTATTTTACCCCCTGCCACATTCAGAATTTGAAAGAGAGTATTCCAGTCAACATTGTCAAAAGCTTTCTCTATGTCTACAAATGTTACAAACGCAGGTTTGCCTTTCCTTAATCTTTCTTCTAAGATAAGTCAAAGGGTCAGTATTGCCTGACCTGTTCCACTATTTCTACGGAATCCAAACTGATCTTCCCCGAGGTCAGCTTCTACTAGTTTTCCCATTCATCTGTAAAGAATTCGCTTTATTGTTTTGCAGCTGTGACTTATTAAACTGATAATTCGGTAATTTTCACATCTGTCAGCACCTGCTTTCTTTGGGCTGTTTGTTTGATAATATTGCAGGCTATTTCTGGTTTTTCCCGAACTATCGACCCAACGATATCTAGGTGTTATGATAAGACAGTCCGTAAGTACCGAATGGGCGAAACATCATCCGGCTTTGTTCCACGTTGATGTCCGCCCGTAACTTCGCAGCATATTTGTTATTGGCTGTGGATACTCGCTGTTTAGAGTTTCGTTAATATGGAAGCAGCAATGATGCCAGTCTTGAAAAGACTGCACCCACATGTATTTATCTCATCTCTCAGCCATCATGAATGCTCGAGTGATCAGCTGTACGTACTGAAGATTCATCCTTCACATTTATTTACGATGCTGAACCCGTAAATAAAATTTCGCGTAGAGAGTCTACATCAGTATTTAGTTTCCGTAGACATCATTCGAAGAAGACCAATTTTGAAAGTCACTATCAAGATGTTGCTGATGGTACGAAATGTAGAAGGGATGAAGTATGGGTTCAAATGGCTCTGAGCACTATGGGACTTAACATCGGAGGTCATCAGTCCCCTAGACCTTAGAACTACTTAAACCAAACTAACCTAAGGACACCACACACATCCATGCCCGTGGCAGGATTCAAACCCGCGACCGTAGCGGTCACGATGTTCCAGACTGAAGCGCCTAGACCCGCTGGCCAAACCGGCCGGCCGGATGAAATATACTGGGAGGTAGTATTCACGTAATACTCCTTTTGGTGATGCCTTGTAGTGGCATGTGAGTTGTGTGATACCGCTGACAAAATGTCAGTTACATTTCTCTTACCAGTTGCTGTTAATATGACATCTACAAACGAAAGAAAACTTGCTAACACATTGTGTGCTGTGACCTATTGAAAACAGTACCTCGTTAAACGTAATGGATGTACACTTTGGGATAGGATGTAAAAGAATATAAATACGAAAAGTAACAGGAAAAAAATTAAAACTTTTTTTAAAAAGGTTGCTCCCTATTTGTGATTTACTGCAAGTTATAAAAGAGCAGTCGAATCGTTTATCGTCATACATACACCTTCTGTCCAAGTAGTTGCAAGAATCATTTTATTCCTGGAGTGTATCGGTGTGTAGACCACGGAAACTACGTTGACAGATTGAACTAACAACTGTAAACAACAATGTGCATTCGACCAGTCAGTTGAGAGCAGGCAGAGTTAAGGAGAGAACGTGAGGCAGTAGTGTGTAAACGTTGTTTTGCCACAAACCGTAAAGGAGCAACATCTCTAAACCAACTGACAAAGACTTCCTCCAGAATGTTTTGAAGACGGGAAGAATGTTCGCGAGGTTTTTCCCGTGCACCATGACTCACGAGTTGACTAAATTGCAAAACTTGAATATTTCTTTTCTGGCAAACATCATCAAGGGGGACTTGACATTGTGTTATCAGTACCAATCTTCCACAAATCGACAAAGTGCAGAAATTCACGCGAAGGTTCAAGGCTTTGAAGACATAACCGACAGTCACGTTAATGTGACAAGCGAATTGAATAACAGCCAAAACACGACTTTCCCGATAGTGCAACATCGTCGCTTGAAAGTTCTTTCCATCTTACTCAAATGGTTCAAAATGGTTCAAATGGCTCTGAGCGCTATGGGGCTTAACTTCTGAGATCATCAGTTCCCTAGAACGTAGAACTACTTAAACCCAACTAACCTAAGGACATCACACACAACAATGACCGAGGCAGGATTCGAACCTGCGACCGTAGCGGTGGCGCAGTTCCAGACGGAAGCGCTTAGAACCGCTCGGCCACACCGGAATGCTTAATCAAATAAGAGGAGGTTATCTAGAGCACATGATGCAATAAAACGACCATCTTAACTTTTCTGTATTTATAATTGGTCCGACCTAAAATCTTTTTGAACTATTGGGCTGACGATCACGTAGAATTACTGGTGGGTACCGTAAGAGATCTTACATCAACAAGCATTAGCTCTCTATTTTCTGAAATGAGACACAGAATCATAGTCTTCGTCGTTTCTGTGTCGTACAACAGTCACATTTCAATATATCGTGCCAAATGTACTATATTTACAGTTGTGTTTTTCTGCGGCTCGGCCGAGAAACAAAATACACAGGTTAAAACAATGCTGCGATTGCGGCTGGGATTTCGTGTCCCAGCAAAATAAGAACATGTTCGTGAGCTATGTGTTTTTGTGCCTGCAGCTCCGCAGAAAGAGAGACAACAGACTGAATCTAAAGGAAGGGGGATTTTTGTCGTGACTGCAGCCTGGTTGTAGAGGCAGTGGAAAAGCCGGGCGTGCACGTGGAGTAAGAACGTCGAAATGCTTTTCCGAGAGCAGCAGGCGTGGCGCATACTTCGTTGTTCCTGATGCGCTTACGCTCAGCCAGAGGAAAGGGCGAGACTTTTGCCGGATTTCATTCCTGTGCAGGCACCGTGCTGTCGATAGCGCCGTGCTTACGGAGGCGCGTTTCACGCTACGAACCACAGTGCAGGCGCTGATGTCCTAATTAGGACCAAATACATCTGAACTTTATTGTTAATTATGTCACACTGGTAACAAAATCAGGACGTCTCTCTTTCTTTCGATATTCTTACGCTTACTGTGTCAGCCACTTTTCATGCCATTTACACAAACAGCAGTATCACGCCTGTTGTACGGTTGGTAGCGGGATTCTATGTTAATTTTCGCGATATTTTTTATTTCGAAATGCAGAAACATCTACGAAATAAATGCTGGTATCACTGTGTTTTCACATAGTTTGCACCCCGACATCGTGAAGAATTTCACCCCGTAGTCCCACATAGGTCGAGTACTTCTGTATAAAAACTACACCGTCTAATCACATTAATGTAAACACCGTCTACGTTTGACGTCAGAGTGCAATAATCACTCCCAGGAGGCAGATGGAAGTACTGGCAATGGATGGTACAGTGTATAAAGCGTGTAGGGGGACGTCGAAAAGAGTGCAGTTGCTATTTGAACGCGTAAACCTCCAAAAGGCCGTGAGCATTAACATTCAGGCCAAGAGAGGAAGCATTTCTGAAAGAGCTAAATTTGTAAACTGTTCGTATGCCGCAGTGATTACAGTATACCGTGCGTGGCAAAATGGCACTATCCAAAACCGGAGCTGAAGCAACTGTTGTGAACTACGGGCCATAAATGACAGGAGTGAACAATGAACAGTGGCTGTGGAGAGGTGTACTGGTGAATAGACGTGTAACTGACCACCCAGATGAACCAGTTGTGGGGGCGAGGGGGGGGGGGGGGGGTACCAAGTCTGCAGAGTTGGAAGAAATACCACCAACACTGACAAATACAGCCTGTCAGGCATTTACCAACTTACTTGCAACTGCTGTCAATCTGTATATGTGGGTCAAATATGCAGGAATTTCAGAACCAGGTGTAAAGAACAACTCAGAGCACTGAAAAGCAACAGCTCACACTCAGCATTTGCAGACCACTTGATAGAATACAATCACCAACCAACAAACATTGAAACTGACGTACACATCCTAAAAACGAGCAGCAGCTTATACTAAAAAACTAACTATAGAAGAAAACTATCATATCCAAAAATCAATAGTCCAAGGAAAGAAAGTACTGAATGAATACACATCACTGTGCAACAAAACCCTCTTCGCCACAATAGAAGAACTATACAAATAACTCCCACACCAAAACTACTCAGAAAAGTCTCTCTCTCTCTCTCTCGCTCTTTCTCCCTATCTACCTATATGTCACTTTCTCACTCTCTCTCTCTCTCTCTCTCTCTCTCTCTGCCACAGTCCTCAACACACACACACACACACACACACACACACACACACACACACACACACACACACACACACAAACCAAACACCACAAACGCGAAATACACTTGAAACTCGCGCGCCTCACCCAGTCAAACACGCTACGAAACATATGAATACCACACAGCCACAACGACACGTAACGGCAGCGAAAACTGCCTATGTTTTGAGAAATCGGAAAAAGTGCAGTGTCAAGCGACCATACATCACGAAGTAAGCCTATTCACTTCGCCAGCAACATAGGAGAAAGCACCACAACATCAAACCCGTACGTTACACACAAAAAACGTGATTAGGACTCATTTCCGTTCATTAAATGCATAAAAACAGAAAAATAAAAATTACGTTTTTCCTGTTTGCAGATGAGATGTTGTACATTGTGTAGCAGAATAGCAACCAAAATAAATGTCCAATAGCATCATGTAAGGTATGTAAACTAATGCACACACCCATTTTCTGCCAATTAAGCTATAAATGTGACTTTAAAATAATGTTATAAATACCACAAATGTTAATATGTAACAACTATCGTACAGTAAATAATAAAAATTAAACCCACTGAAGTTAGCACAAAAAGTGCTGAAACATGTATCGGTGAAACAAAACAGAGAAAAAAGATGCCTTCATAAGGCGGAATTTCTCATCCTATGTTCGTAGCAAGCACGGACATAACCAGAAGAACGGAGACACCACAAGATGATTATGAAACATAACTTGCATGTCGTGGCCCTGGATTTCCATATTGCTCAATGTACTCTGCGAGAAAAGGATCAGACTCGGCTGTAAGTTCAAGAGACATCGTAAATTGACCATTATGTAATGAATGGAATCTTTCAACGTGTCCACGTAGGGGAAGTCCACGACTTGTTAGCTTCTTCACTACTGCAAAAATACTTTTCAGCACACTGCACCAGTCCATTTTTTCTGTCACAACATATGACACGAAATGGTTAGCTATTGTTCCAAGTGACTTTTCTCGTGTGAAGAGTGGTAACTCAGAATTTTTGTGTTCAAGTCAGTTCTCATGGTGAGATAAGATATTAGAAATACTTTTCCAATCTGCAGTACCGGTAGTAACAATCGCGGCCTTACCTCCCAACAGTTTACATCACCGTCACGGTTTTGATTAATGCCACGTTGTAAGAGAATGTCGATTGTTCATTCATTGACACACCATTCTGAAAGATCATTACTAACGAGGTTATTTCTTTTTGTAATGTCTGACTCGACACTTAGTTTTTCGTGAAACTCGAAATCAGGAACAATTTGCTTTTCTTGATTTTTAACTTTTTTCGTCTGTATTTACTTCTTTTACAATAGCTGCAGTGCCAGAAATATCATCCATACTGCCTGAACTGGAAGTCGAACCAGCTACTCTTTTTGAGAAAAATTTATCTACTCTGCCTAGCTTTTATAGAACGTTGGCTTCTTGCCTTTTCTTCGATAATTTCCGAAATGCCGCCCACTTAATTTTGCACGTTTGCTTTTTTCACTGTTATTCGTGTTAAGGCACCTACAAAATTGTCGACCAACAGTCAAAACAAAAGAAAAATATTTCTAAAAGGACAGAAAGAAAGACTGTATCCACTTCTAATCCCATTGCACCGCATATGAACAGAAAGTTTTTTACTTTAAATACGCCACACGAGCACAAAGATTTTTTCTTTAAACACAGAGCGATGAACTGACCAATTCGAATTACTCGACGTAACCGTGCTACGAAAGAAGTACAGTGCAGAATAATTTAATTTCATTGTCGCCTGTTTCACTGTTGTCAGTGAACATAGAAACACACCTGCCGGCTGGAATTCGTCTCGTAAAGAAAACGGGACAGTCCCTTTTTTAGCTTCTGTTTCATGCGCCGCTGGAATTTTAGCTGGGATGCAAATACGTTCTGAATATTCTTGACACTGTCTATCTAATTTAAAAAACAAATAATTTTTGTAGTTTCTTGCCATGAGGTGTGATGGATCGACTCTCATCCCACTTGTCTTATTGGGAGTTGATGTGGTGTGTCGTCGTTTGTGTGAACACTGCTGTTATGTCTACATGCAAATGCACCTTTTGTTCCAACATAAAATAAAAATAACCTTTCCTCGAAAAATAAACGCTTAGTTAAGAAGTTTAATACAAAATATTCAATGCCACGTGCTATTCGATTGCACAGAGTGGGAACTTTGATATCGTGCAGGCTGCAGCACAAAAAATGCGACAAACGAAAGATCGTTTCTTCTTTTTTCACCAAAAAAGTAACTAAATAAATAAAATGTTTAAACTGTTGTGACGTGTTTTTCACACATTATTATATATTCTGTTTACGTTCTTTTCATTTAAACATGTGTTTCAAAATGTAAAACATATCCAGTATCAACACGTTTTGTTAAACGGGTGTTTTTAAATGATAGCTCAGATATTGAAGACCACAGAGCTTTCACATTAATTACAGTAATGTAGGGCTGATTTGTTACTTCCCCGTAATTTACACAAGATATTTAAGTAGAGTTGTGTTTTACATGTTACAGTATTTAAGAAGCAGCTGATCAGTTTATCACCGCTTTTCAGGGGTCCCGGTATTTTCACGGGGAAAATATGATAGGGTTAAGTATAAGCTGA
Source organism: Schistocerca gregaria (assembly GCF_023897955.1). NCBI lineage: Eukaryota > Metazoa > Arthropoda > Insecta > Orthoptera > Acrididae > Schistocerca > Schistocerca gregaria. Next base: position 301,969,072 of record NC_064924.1, read on the forward strand.
CAACATTCTCGGAACAAGAATGTTTCTGATATTGTATTGTAGATTGCAGTCCTGACAACTTACTTCACAATACTTCGAAGAATCATGAAGATGACACTAGACATAAACCCAATGTTAAATTTCCATTCAGTCACAAAGTAAACCATGTATATTTCCAAGCTTGTATTGGTGAATTTCGTTCTCAAGGCTTATTTAAACTAGTAAGTTGCTGAACAATATAAAAAAAATTTTGTTGTTTGTAAGCGCAGTTATTTTAATACGTAAAAGGTTAAAATGAGCACAGAGCAAAAAATGCCATCCTCCTTAAGGTGTCGCCCCTCGACCTACGTAGTGGGCCCATATGTAATTCCACCACTGCAAACTAAGTACATAGAATTGATGCTGCATATCAAAGTTCAGTACCAGCTTCAACATCAGCGACTTAGATACCCTACCATCCGGCCTTCGCTCTGGTGGAAACGTCCCCCGGAAAACGCCCAGACGGATACGCGTCTATCTCGTGAATCCCGTACCACGATGCAGGTTTCGACCGCTGCGGTGCGGGCTTGTCCAGCTCCGTCTACATCTGCTATTCACAATAAAGTACCTGGCAGAGGGTTCAACGAACCACCTTCAATCTGTCTCTCTACCGTTCCACTCTCCAATGGTGCGCGGAAAAAACGAGCACTTAAACTTTCCTGTCCTAGCCCTAATTTCTTTTATTTTATCGTGATGATCATTTCTCCCTATGTAGGTGGGTACCAACAGAATGTTTACACAATCGGAGATGAAAACTGGTTTTTGGAAGTTCATGAAGAGATACATTCTTTGAACTTTTTCGATGCCATCAGTCAGTCCTAAGTGATGCGGATCTCACACCGTACAGCAATATTCCAGAATAGGGCGGACAAGCGTGATGCAAGCCGTCTCTTTAGCAGATCTGTTGCACCTTCTAAGTGTTCTGCCAATGAACCGCAGTCTTTGGTTTGCTCTATCCATAACATTATCACTCTGATCGTTCCAATTTAGGTTATTCGTAACTGTAATCCCTATGCATTTAGATTGTATTTTCTAGCCTTAAGATTCATCTGACTTGCCGCGTAGTCGAAATTTAGCGGATTTCTTTTAGTGCTCATGTGAGTAATTTCACACTTTTCTTTATTCAGAGTCCATCGGTAGGATGAGAGGGGGCGGAGGTGGCGAAGGCTCCATCTCCATGAGGTTGTCCCACACTGTCGTGATGACACCCTCTGGTGGCTGCTGTGGCCGCACTGTCATCTGGATCCGTCAAATGGGAGATGAGATACAGAACGATCACCGTGCACTTGACAGTGGCGAATTTGATTGTGATGTCAGCGCTGCAAATCGTATGGGTCTGAAATGAGATACACGCATGCGCAAAGTTGATGAAGAATCTCCCCTCGCCCCCACGGGCTGCTGCCGCTAAAAACCCTGCAAAACACAATACCAAGTCACGCGAAGCGATACTTGCGGTCTTCCTTCGGCGGCGAACGATGAGGAGGGTGAAGCAGGTGGAGCAGTGTCTGATGACGGCGGCCGTGAGCAATTCCGCTGGCGATGGTCCATCTCGTGGATGCGAACCATAGCAGACGAGAAAGAGTTGCAGTACATAGTCCCTGGTGTGTGCGGTGGACATCTGCTGCTTGAAAGTTCTGACAAAACGTTCCGATTCGCCGTTTGACCGTGAATGGGACAGTTCACTGGTTAGATACTGTATACCAATTCGTTCACAGTATGTCTCAAATTCATTTGACGTGAACTGAGGGCCATTGTCCGACACCGTGACTTCGGGCTAACCCTCGAAGCAAACATAGAGGCCACCGCCTGAACTGTGGTACGTGACGTTGTCGAGTTCATTGGCACAGCAAAAGGAAACTTACTATAAGAGTTGGGCATTATCAACAAACGAATCTTTAAAAAAGGTCCTGCAAAGTCTATGTGCACACATTGCCATGGTGATTGCGACCTAGGCCAAGCATAGAATTTGTGTGGCGGAACAGACTGACTTTCCACACTTGCGTGACACTGCGACGTCATATGTTCTATCTGGATGTCCGTACCCTACAAAGTATGGTGTCGACGCGCTAACTGATTCGTACGAACATTCCCCCAGTGTCCTTGGTGAAGTAACTGTACCATTTCTTTTGGAAAGCTTTGGGGATGAACACACGTGGCTGTCCACTGTCATTTAGAACAAGAATCACACCCTGCTGTATAGCAAGGCTATGCCGACGTGCAAAATATCAGCGCACCACAGAGTCTTTGTGCAATCCAATGAGATAGACCAAGATGTCCGAATGAATTTTAGCAAAATGTTCAGTCTGAATCAGCTTCCGTGGCCTGTGCAATTTTCCTATAGTTTAGAGGGAAAGATTGAAGCAATTCAGAATCCTGAGCATCGATGTGACAACAAGATGGGGCAGAAGCGTCAAAGACTGTCAGGGTCAATAGGAAGACTTGAAAGTGCGTCCGCATTACCATATTGAGCTGTCAGACGATACAAATTCGTACTGGTATTAACACAACAACAAAGCCCATTTTTGCAATTTTTGGGCAGTTAGTACAGGAACCGGTTTTGTCAGATGAAACAAGGACTGCAGTGGCTTGTGATCCGTTACGAAGTAGAATTTTCTGCCATAAAAATAGTGGTGGAATATGGTGACACCATACAAAATAGCCAGTACTTCTGTCTCTATTTGTGAATAGTTCGTGTTGGACAAAATTTTGGTGCGAAAACAACAGACTTGTATTTATCACTAAATCTGTGCGAAAGCACTGCACCGATTCCGTAAGAGGAACAGTGAACTTGCAATACAACTGGTTTGTCAGGATCAAAGTGAACCAAGCATCAAACACTGAGTACTCATCTTTAAGATTTTGATAAGCTACTTGGTACTCATCTGTCCTAACAAAGGAGACATTCTTGGGACGCATGTGATGTAATGGAGTTGCGATTTGTGAAGCATCCGGTATGAACCGAATGTAATAATTAATTTTCCCTGAAACTGACTGCAGTTCTGTGTCACTGCGAGTAACTGGCAGGTCACGTATTACTAACAAATGTGACTGAAGAGGATGTACTCCTTGACTGTTTATGACATAACCAAGACACTGCAACTCAGGTTTTAAAAAAATCACACTTGTCCACTCTACACTTTAGTCAGATAATACACCAAACTAAACATGCAAATTTTCAGTGTGTTCTTGAGGTGCACGACCTGCTACGACAAATAGTTTGAACAGTTTGGTACTTGAGCTGTCAGCTCTTCCATATTCCATTGGAAAATTGCGGGTGCGGAACACTGCCAAAAGGCAAACGAAATATTTAAACAAGCCCAGTTGAGTGTTCACATACACACAGTTTAAGATTCATCTTCGAGTGGTATTTGAAGATATGCGCCGCGCAATCAGTTTTTGAAAAGTAGCGACCAGCTCCTAACTTGTCCATGAGCGATACATCGCAGGCAAAGTACATGTTCCAAGAACGGGAATGTCGTGTCCAATATAAGCCGTCAGGTGCGCGCTAGTTTTAGACAGTCGTGCGGAGCCTAAGAGTTCATATGTGTTACGACTCAACAGTGTAACAGAGGCACACGTTTCCAACTGAAATTTCACATTCTTTCTACTAATATGCAAAAGAACAATAAGTTTGTTGTATTGGCATAGTACCGATGAAAATGTTTGCTCACGAGTTTTGTTTATGCCTGCTGAAGGCTTTGAATACACTCATAGAATTTCATAGGCCTTGTGACCAGTTTTGTGAGTGGGCAGAATTCTTATGTTTGTTCCATTGCAAACATACACTCCTGGAAATTGAAATAAGAACACCGTGAATTCATTGTCCCAGGAAGGGGAAACTTTATTGACACATTCCTGGGGTCAGATACATCACATGATCACACTGACAGAACCACAGGCACATAGACACAGGCAACAGAGCATGCACAATGTCGGCACTAGTACAGTGTATATCCACCTTTCGCAGCAATGCAGGCTGCTATTCTCCCATGGAGACGATCGTAGAGATGCTGGATGTAGTCCTGTGGAACGGCTTTCCATGCCTCAGTTGGACCAGCGTTCGTGCTGGACGTGCAGACCGCGTGAGACGACGCTTCATCCAGTCCCAAACATGCTCAATGGGGGACAGATCCGGAGACCTTGCTGGCCAGGGTAGTTGACTTACAGCTTCTAGAGCACGTTGGGTGGCACGGGATACATGCGGACGTGCATTGTCCTGTTGGAACAGCAAGTTCCCTTGCCGGTCTAGGAATGGTAGAACGATGGGTTCGATGACCGTTTGGATGTACCGTGCACTATTCAGTGTCCCCTCGACGATCACCAGAGGTGTACGGCCAGTGTAGGAGATCGCTCCCCACACCATGATGCCGGGTGTTGACCCTGTGTGCCTCAGTCGTATGCAGTCCTGATTGTGGCGCTCACCTGCACGGCGCCAAACACGCATACGACCATCATTGGCACCAAGGCAGAAGCGACTCTCATCGCTGAAGACGACACATCTCCATTCGTCCCTCCATTCACGCCTGTCGCGACACCACTGGAGGCGGGCTGCACGATGTTGGGGCGTGAGTGGAAGACGGCCTAACGGTGTGCGGGACCGTAGCCCAGCTTCATGGAGACGGTTGCGAATGGTCGTCGCCCATACCCCAGGAGCAACAGTGTCCCTAATTTGCTGGGAAGTGGCGGTGCGGTCCCCTACGGCACTGCGTAGGATCCTACGGTCTTGGCGTGCAGCCGTGCGTCACTGCGGTCCGGTCCCAGGTCGACGGGCACGTGCACCTTCCGCCGACCACTGGCGACAACATCGATGTACTGTGGAGACCTCACGCCCCAAGTGTTGAGCAATTCGGCGGTACGTCCACCCGGCCTCCAGCATGCCCACTATACGCCCTCGCTCAAAGTCCGTCAACTACACATACGGTTCACGTCCACGCTGTCGCGGTATGCTACGAGTGTTAAAGACTGCGATGGAGCTCCGTATGCCACGGCAAACTGGCTGACACTGACGGCGGGGATGCACAAATCCTGCGCAGCTAGCGCCATTCGACGGCCAACACCGCGGTTCCTGGTGTGTCCGCTGTGCTGTGCGTGTGATCATCGCTTGTACAGCCCTCTCGCAGTGTCCGGAGCAAGTATGGTGGGTCTGACACACCGGTGTCAATGTGTTCTTATTTCCATTTCCAGGAGTGTATTTAAAATGCTGTTTTTCATTAGTGTCTATGATCACAAATGTATTCTTTAGACGATGACCGCTTTCAGTCTTTAATGACTATCCTCAGATCTTTTTTACACCATGTCATTGCAGCCTGAAACCAGTGATCGTCTAAAGAATTCATTTGTGATCATAGACTGAAATAAAGAAGCATTTTATAGTATTGGATCACTGTTTGTACACGCGAATATGTCGCAGTTGGCAAACATATGTATTGTACATGACCTTTCTTGCCACAAGCGCAACACTGAGCTTGTCGGCGTTTGTGCCATGAATAGCACCAAGAGGATCACTTGATTCTGTTTGCCTGTGTAGTGAACTGTTTACACGGCTTGGCATACTAAGGCTGTTGCTGCTTACTGAGCTAGATGTGAGCAAGGGACGAATCAGCCCGACCAATTGCTGACTGCTAAAATTTATCGCGCGCTACGGCAGCTGAATCATGCTAATCGAGAATTTGCACTATGTGACGAAAGGATGGATCTGGCTGCTTCAAAATCTTTTCTCTAAGTTTCACATCAGATGTTATATTATGTTATGTTACCCGCGGACCTAGAAACGACGGAAAGGCTCCGTCCCCGCCGCAGCCGCAGTGGTCCACAACCCCACGACGACTACCGCAGTCCACTTCACCCCTCCGCCGCCCCACACCAAACCCAGGATGCTTCTGCGCTTCGGCCCCCGGTGGACTGCGCCACAGGCCGTGCCTTATAAACAGTCGCTCGATCGTGTTGAAAGATGCAATCGCCATCCCCAAATGTGTGGTGCCAACAGTAAAATTCGCAGGCGCTGTGGTCGTGTTTTTCGTGGCGGGGGCTTGTACCCCTTGTTGTTTTGGGTGGCACTATCACAGCACAGGCCTACACCTTCTTGCTTCCCACTGCTGAAGAGCGATTCGGGGGTGGCGACTGCATTTTTCATCACGATCGAGCGACTGTTTATAAGGTACGGCCTGTGGTGGTGGAGTGGTTACACGACAGTAACATCTTTGTAATGGGCTAGCCTGCGCAGAGTCCTGACCTGAATCCTACAAAACACCGTTAGTACGTTTGGAACGCCGACTTCTCGCCAGGCCTCACCGAATGACATCGACACCTCTCCTCAGTGCAGGACTCCGTGCAGAATGGGCTGCCATTTCCCAAGAAACCTTCCAGTGCCAGATTGAACGTATGCCTGCGAAAGTGGAAGCTGTCATCAAGGATGAGTATGGGCCAACACCATAATGAATTCCAGCATTACCGATGGAGGCCGCCACGGACTTTTAAATCATTTTCTGCCAGGTGTTCGGATACTTTTGAACATATAGTGTACAGTAGTGGTTAGCGGTCCACCACTCCCGCCATTGAAAGATGAGCACTAACGAACGCCCGTTGTTAGCCGCAGGAGCGTTTCAAAGCGAAAGGGACTTCACACAGATGTTTGCTCTACGTGGTTGTGAAAAAGTCCCAGAAAGTGTAGAGTGTGAAGCAGGGCATGAATGACGACGCTCCGTTTTCTGTGCCTTTACCTATATCTAATACCCCAAACTGGGGCATCTAGCAAGTGTGTTCCTTGCAGGCCGGCGAGCGATAACATCAACTGCCATGGCTTGCTGCATTACACGTAGGAAGCGGCTACTAGGGTAGCGGAGTACGTGTGGTGTGCACATGGGGAATTTTTTTAGCTTAGAGGACCCCTCCCTTGGGAGCAAACAAGATTGGCCTGTTAAATCAGCCACAGCGACCTCAGAGAATGTAGATCCTCGCAGATCAGAAATAGAAAAGATTAATATGATTTTCGTAAACTGCAGGAGCATCCAAGGAAATGTCGCAGAATTAGAATCGCTTATGGAAGGTTATAACGCACAGGTAGTATTGGGAACAGAAAGCTGGTTGAAGCCAGAAGTCAATGACAATAAAATCCTAAGTTCAGACTGGAATATTTATCCTAAGAATAGGTTAGTCACCAAAGGTGGCGGCGTGTTTATTGCAGTAAAAAATTCGATCAAATCTAGCGAGGTTATCACGGATTCCGAATGTGAATTAATCTTGGGGAAATTGAGTATCAAACAACGGTCAAAAATGGTGATCGGATGCTTTTATTGACCACCTGGGTCAGGATCTGTAGTTTTAGAGCGCTTCAGACGCAGCTTGCAGAATATTATTAGTAATTTTCGTGATCATGCCTTTGTTATAGGGTGTGACTTCTACTTGCCACGTATAGACTCAGAGTGTTACGCCATTAAAACTGGTGCCAGAGACAGGGAATCGTGTGGCATTCGTCTGGATGTTTTGTCAGAAATTTACCTTGAGCATATACAGATCCAACTCGTGAGGGTAACATCTTAGACCTCCTGGCAACAAACAGACCAGAACTTATCGAATAATTTTACGTAGAGGAAGGTATCATTGATCATAAGGCTGTAACAGCTTCTATGACGACGGCTCCTTCAGGGAATTTTAAGGAAGGTAGGGAGATATATTTGCTCAGCAAGGGTGACAGGATACAAACTTCAGAATATCTCTACAGTCAGCATTAAATATTCTGTGACGAGAACGAAAAAGTGGAGAACAAATGGGAAAAATTCGAAGGTATCGTTCAATACGCCCTAGACAAGTATGTTCCGAGTAAAATTTTAAGGGGTGGGAAAGATCCAGCATGTTTTAATAGCCGTGTTACAAAAGCGCTACGGAAACAAAGAGCACTTCGTCTCAGATTCAAGAGAAGTAAAAACCTAGCTGACAAACAAAAGCTGAACGGAGCGTAAGGAGATTAGTGAGAGAAGCGTTCAATGATTTTGAAAGTAAGACGTTGTCAACCGACCTGAGTAAAAACCCTAAGAGATTTTGCTAGTGTGTAAAATCAGTAAGTGGGTCAAAATCATCTATTCATTCTCTCAGCAAACACACCGGCACAGAAACGGAAGACAACAGAGAGAAGATCGAAATACTGAATTCGGTCTTCCCAAGTTGTTTCACCGCGGAAGGTCGTAAAACTGTCCCTCCTTTCTATCGTTTTGCGAACGTCGAAATGACAGATATTAAGATAACCGATAGCGGAATTGAGAAGCAGCTACACTCGCTTAGCAGCGGAAAGGCTTCAGGACCAGATGAGATACCTATAAACATTATGCGAAATAACTTGCTCCGCTTCTAGCAATAATTTATCGTAGATCGCTTGAGCAACGAAAGGTACCTAACGACTGAAAAAAAGCGCAGTTCACTCCCGTTTTTAAGAAAGGGCGTAAGACAGATCCACACAATTATAGACCTATATCATTGACGTCAATCTGTTGTAGAACTATGGAACATGTTTCATGCTCAAGCGTTATATCGTTCTTGGAATATGAACAGCTCCTCTATAAAAATCAACATGGATTCGGCAAACAGAGATCCTGTGAAACTTAGCTCGCTCTGTTCCTCCATGAGACCCACAGCGCAGTGACAACGGCGCTCCGGCTGATGCCTTGTTCCTTGATTTCAGGAAGGCATTTGACACCGTCCCGCATTGCCGTTTAATGAAAAAAATACGAGCTTACGGAGTATCGGAGCCAAGATGCGATTGGATTCAAGACTTTCTTGCAGATAGAACTCAACACGTTGCTCTTAACAGAACTAAATCGACAGATGTAAAGGTAATATCTGGAGTACCATAGGGAAGTGTGATAAGACCGTTGCTGTTCAATATATATATAAATGATATAGTAGAATGCGTCGGATGCTCTTTAAGGTTATTCGCAGATGACGCAATTGTTTATACCAAAATATCAACGCCAGAACAAAGTAATAATTTGAGGAACGACCTGCAGAGAATTTATGAATGGTGCAGAATCTGGCAGTTGACCCTGAACGTAAACAAATGTAACATATTGCTCATACATAGGAAAAGAAATCCACTATTGCACAGCTACACTATTGGTGACCAACAGATGCAGACAGGGCCTGCCGTAAAATATCTTGGCGTAACTATCCAGTGTGGCCTTAAGTGGAATGACCATATAGGACAGGTCGTGGGAAAAGCAGACACAAGACTCAGATTCATCGGAAGAATCTTAAGGAAATGCAACTCATCCAAGACGGAAGTGGCTTATAATGCGTATGTTCTCCCGATTATTGAGTATTGTTCATCTATCTGTGATCCCTGTCAGGTAGGGCTGATAGAGGAGATAGAAAAGATCCAATAAAAAGTGGCAAGTTGCGTCACGGGATCGTTTAGCTGGCGAGAGAGCGTTACGGAGATGCTAAACAAAATCCACTGACAGATGTTACGAGAGAGACGATGAGCATCACAGAGAGATTTACTATTGAAATTTCGGGACAGCACTTTTCAGGAGGAGACAATCAACATATTATCTCCCCCAACATACATCTAGCGTATTGACCACGAGGAGAAAATTCGAGAAATTAGAGCCAGTACAGAGGCTTACCGACAATCATTCTTCCCATGCACTATTCGCGAGTGGAACAGGCTTGCAGAGTTCAGATACTGGTACCGAAAGTACCCTCCGCCATACGCCATTAGGTAGCTTGCGGAGTATGATGTAGATGTAGATTACGAAAATAAATCCATGGAGATTGTGACTGATATCGACTATGAATGCACCTATAAAAGGTCACGAAAACGCAATCTTAATGATGTCGAAGAAGCTGACTGTGAAGAAGTTTTTCTGACAGGAAGGGAAAAATTTAGAGTCGAAACATTTCTCCCAGTACTCGACACTTGTATGCCGAATTAGTGAGGAGGAAGGACAGCTATAGAACACTGTTGGTCCCATTCACAGATTTCAATAACCTTAAGAACAGTTTACCTGACGATATTGCTAAAGATGCAGCAAAACTCCAAGCGTCATATAACAGATTTAGAGCCTTCCTTCCCTAGTGAATGTGTACAATACGCGGAACTTTTGACATCTACTGAGACTAGTGATCCACAGGTCGAAATGAGTAAATTTTAACGAAAAGAGATGCTATAGTCCGTGTTTCCGAATGTCGACATTGGTCTTAGAATATTTTTATGTGTGACACAAATTGTTCAGCAGAACGCTCCCTTTCGGTTCTTAAAAGACTGAAAACGTACCTACATTCTAAGTAGTCTGAGGAGAGATTGAACGCCTTGTCTGTTCTTCACATAGAAGCCGACCTCCTGACTGATAACCGCCTGAACTATGAAGATATTATCGACGAGTTTTCTGTCGTCAAAGGTAGACGCAAACTTTGCTAACTGGTGAGTTCGTTTATTTATTCATATTAGTTTTAAAAATTTAAAACTATAAAGTGAATTTTATTATAACTTAGAGCACATTCATTGGATTTACAAACTACGTATTGGCTGTTTATTTTACAATTGCCGATGGCAGAACGCGGAACTAAACCTCGTTTACGTGCAGACGTGACCGAAGGCGGCCGGTAATACTAAACAACACCCGAATGACGCAGGCCACTCGATGCTGTACAGTCAAATCATACTGATACTTTAGCATATTACAACTGATGCGTATTCTTGGCGTCTGCTGAACTGTATAGTAACCACGGAAATATACATTATCGGGGAGTACTCTCAGCTGAAAAAGAGTTAGTAAATAACGTAATTCACTTCTGTCGATAAATACGTAAAAGCTTGGCTAATACCATAAGAAAGACCTATGTGCAGTAGCTGCAGTACAAAACTGTTCAGCCCTTACGTGGATTAAAGAACTTGTGTACACTTATTATGTAGCATCTAGCTATTCAGGCCCTAATGCTTTACACGTTAACTATCAGATTATAAAACAAATTTGATTTTTCCACACTAATCTGTAAAATTATGTAATAGCAAATCCAGTACTGTGTTTGTCCGTCTATATTTAGTTATTAGTTCGTGCATCTAAATCTCTATTTCATTTTCATTTCTAACGCCTTCCTATAGATTCAAGCATTAATATCGAACTTGTTTTTTATCTGCTACACATTCAAATTATTAGATCTTAAAACGACAGTTTAATTTTAATTTTGAACGCCTCTCTGTAAAAGTACGTATTAATTTCCAATGTATGACACGTTCGCTTCAATTTTTATATCGTAACACAACTTTTTTATTTTCATTTTCAACGGTTTCGTGTAAAAAAAAAACTATTAAAATGAATCTATAACAAAAATCAGTCTGCTGCATTTTAGGCCATAAAAAAGTTATCTTCCTTGTGTTTACAAAAGTTTAGAAAAAACGCTGGTTTCTACCCGATCTGCAATTTAGCGTTATTACAGATTGCGAATTGGTATTGCAATTGCTGCCGGAATGACACCTATTCTCAGTTTACTACAAATGTTCGGACAAAATACTGATTACTACGCGATTTGGAATTTATTGTTATAACACACTGCAATCTGGTGCCACAATTATTGCAGGAATGTATGAGAGACCCTTTGAGCACCTCATCTAAGGTATCCATAATTATGTTAACTATCTGTATAACTTACTCATTACTGTGACCAAGTGGGAGCAACATCTGTCAAATCTGTAGATGTTGTTTGAACAGTTTCAAGCCCATGGTCCACTGTTGTCACCACAACAAATGTAGTTTCTTTGAGCCATGTTTAAAATACCAAGCCGGCCGGAGTGGCCGTGCGATTCTAGGCGCTACAGTCTGGAGCCGAGCGACCACTACGGTCGCAGATTCGAATCCTGCCTCGGGCATGGATGTGTGTGATGTCCTTAGGTTAGTTACGTTTAATTAGTTCAAAGTTCTAGGCGACTGATGACCTCAGAAGTTAAGTCGCATTGTGCTCAGAGCCATTTGAACCATTTAAAATACCTACGATATACAGGACGCTAGAAACCTCCCGTTATAAAATTCTCGGATTTGTAGAGAGAAGTGAATACATAAAATTCTGAATAGGAACCAATGTCTGGAAATGTACCGTTCCCGTGTTGCAGCCGCTTGAAAAAATGTTTGCTAGGTAGGTATGCAACATGGTAGTCGTGCTGGGAGGGGGTGGGGGAAGGGGGGAATGGTTACGTTGTACCGGGTGATTTCATGTAGCTGCTTCTCTCTTACCTCTGTTTACCTGGGTCGAGGCTCACTCACGTGAATGTGAGTGTTAGAGCAACATGGCTGAATACACGTTTGTAGAATACACCGATATAGTCTTTCTGAATGATCGTGCTCCACAACTTTCGACTCCATTTCATACCCCTTTCCAGTGGCTGCTCGCGAGTCTACATTCCGGATGTTCACAAATTGTTAGGTTGAGAAGAATTTGAGAGTGTGAAATTAATAGCATGTGCTGTATAACAGTTATGATTATGAACAAGTTTATACAACTATTGCCGCTGTCAATAATAACAATAATAATTATAATTATAACAGTAATAATAGTAATAATAAGATGCAAATCTTACTTGACAAAAGAAAGAATTGTTTTTGTGGAATTTTGTTTTTGCACGTAATTAAATACAGTTTAGGGTAATAATGAAATAATGCGTAAACTTTCGCATTTTTGTGTAAGTGGGACTGTTCTTACTTTTCCATTTTCTCCAGTTAATTTATTAGATCCCCAACCGATGTATTAAAAAACCTCTGAGCACTATGGGACTTAACTTCTGGGGTCATCAGTCCCCTAGAACTTAGAACTACTTAAACCTAACCAACCCAAGGACATCACCCACATCCAAGCCCGAGGCAGGATTGGAACTTGCGACCGTAGTGGTCACTCGGCTCCAGACTGTAGCGCCTAGAACCACTAGGCCACTCCGGCAGGCCCCGATGTATTAGTTTATAAATTTATTTACGGGCTGAAAATCAGATATTCTTACACTGCACCCACACAATAGCTTCCTTGATAAATGTTCGCTTGTAGTCACGTTTATGTGATTTCGTCACTCTCAATCAAAAGATTTGTTCTCGGAGACCCTAGTTCCTTTGTGGGTAACTTTTCCTGGTAATTTACTTTTCACTTCCCAGGATAAGATTTTCACTCTGCAGCAGAGTGTTCACCAATGTGAAACTTCCTTGTAGATTAAAACTGTGTGATAGGTTTAGACTTATACTCGGGACCTTTGCCTTCCGCGAGCAACACACGACCCCTCCTCACAGCTTTATTTTCCTGTTAGCATTTAAAACAGATTCAACATAGTTCATGTTTACAATGCATACCATTGCTGATCCCCTCACAATAAAAAACCAGCTCCAAACACAAAGTGCCACTTGTGTAAATGATAATAGTAATGATAATAGTAATATCTACCAACATGGTCACTTGACCAGATTACAAATGAGGCATGCAGATCCATAAGGGCCTAAAGCACACCGCTGTCGAACCTACGTTTAAGTGAATACCAGAAAAACCAGAGATACGGCTTTTCGTCAATTTCAGTATACACAACGTGGGCCTACAGCACAGATAAGCCTGCCTAACCATAAAAGCAACAAGTTTCAGAAGCACGAATAAATGCTGCAGTCTCACAATCGACGGTGATGTGTGTTACAGCCGTATGATTCTCAGCGCTTCAAATGGATTACTGTGTAATAAAATTCATAACTTAATATACTATAACTCATTCAGAAAACCTCAAATTGGGTTTCGTGTCAGCACAACCTTGACATATTGTGTATTAAACCAAGGACCTAGAAACGACGGAGAGGCTTCGTCCCGTTGTAGCTCTCAGTGGTTCACACAACCTCACAACAAGCCACAGCAGTCCACCCACCCCACCGCCGCCTCACACCGAACTAAGGGCTGGCGTGCGGATCGGTCCCCAGTGCTCCCCCCTCCCCCCCCCCCCCCCTCGCTCAGGAATGTCTCATACCAGACGAGTGTAACCCCAAATGTTTGCGTGGTAGAGTAATTACGGTGCACGCGTACGTGGAGACAATATTTGTGCAGTAATCTCCAACATAGTGTAACTGAGGCGGAATAAGGGGAACTAGCCAGCATTCACCGAGGTAGATAGAAAACCGCCTTAAGAACCATACGACGGCAAGCCGGCACACCGGACCTCAACACTAATCCGCCGGGCGGATCGTGACGGAGACTGCCATGCATTCCCACCCGGGAAGCAGAGCGTCAGACCGCGCAGCTAGCCGGGGTTGATGTTTGAGGGGGCGGAGGTTCAGACGTAGGCGGCTCGCGTTGATGCCGTTCATAGCTCTGCATCTTGTAACTGCGGTAGTGGGGTCTCGTTTTCTTAGTGTGTTCACTGGCGCCACTTCATTTGCTCAGTTTGTCTGTCCGTGAGTGGCAGCAGCAGCACTTATCGCTATCGCGTACTGTGGTACCATCTTTGGAGCGGCCTCTAGTATTTCCGGGTCGTCGTGTGTCCGGGGAATTGAGTTGGGACGGAGCAGTAGTGAGGTCCGGACAGCCCGACTGCTGGCGACACACATGCGCTGTCCGACGGGAGGATGTGGTCACGAGAGTGGACGGCCACGCAGGGATCGGGTTCAGCGAGTTTGAGTTGAACGGACCATGATATTGGAGTAGCGCAACTTTTACCTGTGTATGTGCGTGTGTGTGTGTGGGTGCGTCCGTCGGAGTCCCCTCTTGGCAATAAATTGTCAGTCGACGATTTATACTGGGATCTTGAGTGGGGACGATCGTTGGCTTGTCGTTCGGTCGGTCGTCGCAGCGGACGACGTACATTTGGTCTTCCGACAGCTTCTGGCTTCTCTGTGTTTGTGCCGACTTACAGGGTCTCCGAAAAAACTTTCCCTGATTACATAAATTGAAAACTCAGGCTAGAAGGAAGATAGAAATATGAAACTTGTGTCGAATTGTTTACAACTATCAAAGTTTTAGGTTCGCAGTACGTAAGTAGTGGTTGAGGTGCAGTGCCCAAGAAGCCATGTCAACCAATCAGGAGAAGGCACAGTGTGTCCTGTGGTACCATGAGGTACCATCACCAACCACAGTGCAGAGACACTTCCAGACAACATTTGGAAGAAATCCACCTGTCGTCAAGAGCATTAAAGCCTAGTATGAGAAGTTCGAGAACACACGACCGGTTGCTGACCTTCCGAGGTCTGCTCGACCAAAAAGCTCAGCACACGGGCTGGGAGCTGTAAGGTTCAAATGGCTCTGAGCACTATGGGACTTAACATCGGAGATCATCAGTCCCCTAGAACTTAGAACTGCTTAAACCTAACTAACCTAAGGACATCACATACATTCATGCCCGAGGCAGGATTCGAACCAGCGACCATAGCGTTCACGCGGTTCCAAACTGAAGCGCCTAGAACCGCACGGCCACTCTGGCCGGCGGAATCTGTAAGGCAATCTTTTCCGCGAAGTCTGAAGAAATCGGCGCGCAGAGCCTCACGTGAATTACAGATGCCAAATAGCTCTCTCCATGACATTTTATAGAAACGTTTATTGTTTCGTGCATACAAAGTGCAAATCGTTCAGGCCTTGTTGTCCAATGACCGTACACGTCGATATGACTTTGCAGTCGAAATGCTATCACGTATTGAGGACGATGATGTTTATCTCAGACGAATTGCCTTTTCCGACGAAGCGACCTTTTTTGTCAGCGGAGTAGCGAATCGCCATAATGTGCGCATTTGGGGTTCAAAACTCCCTGGCGGGGTTATGGAGTGGACCAGAGGCAGTTGAAAGGTGAATGTTTGGTGCGCGGTATTTCACGATCGAATTATTGGGCCATTCTTCTTCGCTGAGGCCACCATCACATCTGCAGTGTATCTGGACATATTGCAACGGTATGCTGATCCTCGGCTAGTTCAGTATCACCCTGATGTCTTGTTTCAGCAAGACGGTGCACCGCCTCATTGGGGTTTGGACGCCCGTACCTGTCGCGATATGACCTTTCCTGGACGATGGATTGGTCGTGATGGGCCAACGGTTTGGCCTCCACGCTCTCCTGACATAACCCAATTAGACTTCTTTTTATGGGGTTATGCCAAGGACGAGGTCTACCGAACACGTGTACCAGATCTTGAAACCCTGCGGCAACGGATAACCACAGTCGTTGAATCGATCCCTCCAGTGATGTTGGCTAATGTGTGGGCGGAAATTGAATATCGCCTAGATATGCTACGTGCTACCAAGGGTGCTCATGTGGAAGTTTACTGATGTGTGAAAAAAACTTTGATAGTTTGTAAACAATTAGACACCAGTTTAGTATCTTACTTCCAGCCTGAGTTATCAATTATGTAATCCGGGAAAGAATTTTCGGACACCCTGCTTAATTCGTCCGTGTTATTCCACAGAGACAGGTTTTTCGCATTGTGCGTTGTTGGTTTTCCCGGATCCGTGTGTGTGTATCTTGTGGTTTTGAACGAGCAGTTATTTTAATACTGTCTGCGTACTGGATTTGATGAGGGGTTGCGAATGGAGAGCAGTCTGGTCGGGAGCGGAAAAAGGTTCGGTTTGGACGGAGGAGCAGCGAGGTTCGCGCAGCGCCAGGCCATGCCCGGACTGTTGGTGGCACACAGGCACTATCGGATAGAGGGGCTGTAGTTGCGAGGGCCACAACCTCGTTGTCCAACGAACTCAGGATCCTTGAGTGGAATACACATAAATTCAGTAGTGAATTCTCCACTATGGTGAGATCTCGCCGTTTGCTGGTGTGTTGCTGCTCGCAGCGAGTGGAGTGTTGTTTTTCCTGCTTGATTTGTCGGTCGGTTGGTGTTGTTCTATGGTGCTGCTCCCAGCGCCGCCGAGAGTAATAGCAGCGAGTGGTGTGTTGTTTGACTACTTGATTTGTCTGTCTGTTTGTGTTGTACTATGTTGGTCGTAGTGTTTCCTTGTTGCTTCTGGTCGTTGTAAAATCTGGCTTTTGAAGACGCAGTGCTCACTGTCACTTCGCCCTCGCCTGGAATATTCAATCGTTATACCGGTAATCAGACGTTAGGTGCATGTGTAAGATTGTTGGTTGGTGTTTAAGTTGTCCCTAGTTGAGTTGCCAACCTGTTAAGTGAGCCTAACTCTTAGCTGCCTGTCTCACCGTTTACACAGCTATAGTCACCTTCCTCAGGTCGATACAGGGAGCACGGTCTGTGGATCACTCCGTCTTATTTGAACAAGTCGTCATAATTGTTTAAAATTTACCCTAATGTTTTAACATGTTATTGCCTTCCCCACTTGTAATTCCGGCCTTCTGCCGTTGATTGTTTGTAACATATCTTGTGGCCTTCAGGAAACAAATAATTTTCAATCCTGTTTTAGTGACTCCTTCAACCGTCACTATAGCTTGTTACAAAAAATACTTCAAATGGCTCTGACCACTATGGGACTTAAATTCTGATGTCATCAGTCCCCTAGAACGTAGAACTACTTAAACCTAACTAAGCTAAGGGCATCAGACACATCCATGCCCGAGGCAGGATTCGACCGTAGCGGTGGCTCGGCTCCAGACTGTACCGCCTAAAACCGCTCGTCCACTTCGGCCGGCGCTCATTCCAGGTTATTAAGATTATTAGAAAGGGTTTTAGTATTTTTAAGGTGTAATTTTCCACCTTATTTCTAATTCAGGCCTTCAGCCGTTATGTATTTTTTGAAATTGCTTCTGGTCTTCAGCCTCCGAATAATTTGGAACCTTCTTAATCAAGCCTTCAGCCGTTGATTGTGTGTAACATTTCTTGTTGTCTTCAGCCGACAGTAACTTGCAATTCTTCTAATAAGGCTTACAGCTGCCAGTGTAGTAAAATCTTTTAAAAATGATTGTTGAGAGTTTTGTTTTTTAAAAATAAAGTGTATGTGTTTTCTGTGCAACCAACAGTAACTGATTAGACCCCTTCCACACTTTTCCTGCTTTCCGTAAGTCCTATGTCTCAATATTGACGTCTGTTCCAATTTTACTACACTACTCAGTCACTGAATTAGTATATATAAGGAGTGTGCTATCATCTAGCAGGATTTATGTCAAGTCAGCAGCGAAAAAAAGTCTGTTGCAGTGTGCTACCATCTGCTGGCACTGATGCAAACTTCCAGCTGAGTGACAAGGGCCAGCTGTGTGCATCGTGAACCACGCATGTTGTCTATCAAATCCATATACACTCCTGGAAATTGAAATAAGAACACCGTGAATTCATTGTCCCAGGAAGGGGAAACTTTATTGACACATTCCTGGGGTCAGATACATCACATGATCACACTGACAGAACCACAGGCACATAGACACAGGCAACAGAGCATGCACAATGTCGGCACTAGTACAGTGTATATCCACCTTTCGCAGCAATGCAGGCTGCTATTCTCCCATGGAGACGATCGTAGAGATGCTGGATGTAGTCCTGTGGAACGGCTTGCCATGCCATTTCCACCTGGCGCCTCAGTTGGACCAGCGTTCGTGCTGGACGTGCAGACCGCGTGAGACGACGCTTCATCCAGTCCCAAACATGCTCAATGGGGGACAGATCCGGAGATCTTGCTGGCCAGGGTAGTTGACTTACACCTTCTAGAGCACGTTGGGTGGCACGGGATACATGCGGACGTGCATTGTCCTGTTGGAACAGCAAGTTCCCTTGCCGGTCTAGGAATGGTAGAACGATGGGTTCGATGACGGTTTGGATGTACCGTGCACTATTCAGTGTCCCCTCGACGATCACCACAGGTGTACGGCCAGTGTAGGAGATCGCTCCCCACACCATGATGCCGGGTGTTGGCCCTGTGTGCCTCGGTCGTATGCACTCCTGATTGTGGCGCTCACCTGCATGGCGCCAAACACGCATACGACCATCATTGGCACCAAGGCAGAAGCGACTCTCATCGCTGAAGACGACACATCTCCATTCGTCCCTCGATTCACGCCTGTCGCGACACCTCTGGAGGCGGGCTGCACGATGTTGGGGCGTGAGCGGAAGACGGCCTAACGGTGTGCGGGACCGTAGCCCAGCTTCATGGAGACGGTTGCGAATGGTCCTCGCCGATACCCCAGGAGCAACAGTGTCCCTAATTTGCTGGGAAGTGGCGGTGCGGTCCCCTACGGCACTGCGTAGGATCCTACGGTCTTGGCGTGCATCCGTGCGTCGCTGCGGTCCGGTCCCAGGTCGACGGGCACGTGCAGCTTCCGCCGACCACTGGCGACAACATCGATGTACTGTGGAGACCTCATGCCCCACGTGTTGAGCAATTCGGTGGTACGTCCACCCTGCCTCCCGCATGCCCACTATACGCCCTCGCTCAAAGTCCGTCAACTGCACATACGGTTCACGTCCACGCTGTCGCGGCATGCTACCAGTGTTAAAGACTGCGATGGAGCTCCGTATGCCACGGCAAACTGGCTAACACTGACGGCGGCGGTGCACAAATGCTGCGCAGCTAGCGCCATTCGACGGCCAACACCGCGGTTCCTGGTGTGTCCGCTGTGCCGTGCGTGTGATCATTGCTTGTACAGCCCTCTCGCAGTGTCCGGAGCAAGTATGGTGGGTCTGACACACCGGTGTCAATGTGTTCTTTTTTCCATTTCCAGGAGTGTATATTTCGCCCATAAGGCAATTACACCACGCGAGCTTCTCATGCGCTAATGCGCCTAAAATGTGCACGACTGAGGGTGTGCTCGAAACCCGGATGCTAAGTTTTACAGAGTCTAGAGGAGCAGTAGAGCGGTAGGATTAAGTGCCATATCTTTATGACTGCAGCATATATGTTACATTTAACAGAACAGAAAGAAATTCAATGAATAAATCCGCAAGGTGATGTAAGTTATGCCGTTCACGTGCTCTTGTACTCTCACACAGCAGCCACCACTGCTCTTCGCCACAATTGCTCAACAGCTTAGAGAAAGGGTAGCTGTACAGTCAGCAGGAAAGAATGTGGTGCTCCAAGGACACTTCGCACTCCCTTCAGGGACTACATGAGCAATTTCGTTGGTATTAGTGAGTGTAACTATAAAACAAGTGACGTACTGAGTCACGCTTAAACAATTACCTGTAAAAGTGGTCTCGTTACCAACAGCTTTTCAAATGGATATAGCACGGAAAGGGTACATTTCCTAACATGAATTCCAGTTGAAAGTACTATCTACTTACTCCCCTCTACAAGTCCTACAAGTTTGTAACGTGAGTGTCCGAGCCCCCTATATATTAAGTATTGAAGGGCTCACGGCTACACGGGATGATGCAGACAAAACAATAATTTACCAGCTCCCAAGACGCTAAAACAACTGTCTGGTGAAAGTTAATTATTATGTGGAATTTATTCCAGAGACAGTCCAGTTTAACAACATCAAGACGTTCCACGTATATACTTTCAACTGATCACAGACCACTATCCCCCCACTTCACTATTTGGTCCCCGCTCGATAATTCCCGATAAGACAGCGCAGCGACTACAACTGTTGCCATTCTTCCTTAGTGATTATAGCTACAAGACTATTCTCAGCACACCACGCAGGACTCAAATACGGACCCACTTTCTCGCTTTCCATGTGGTCAATATATTGAGCTGGACAGGTACGATGCGCCGTGTTTCGTCTTAGCAGCCAGTGAACCGAATGTTCTAATGTGTGTGAAATCTTACGGGAATTAACTGCTAAGGTCATCAGTCCCTAAGCTTGCACATTACTTAACCTAAATTATCCTAAGGACAAACACACACACCCATGCCCGAGGGAGGACTCGAACCTCCGCCGGGACCAGCCGCACAGTCCATGACTGCAGCGCCTGAGACCGCGCGGCTAATCCCGCGCGGCGCCAGTGAACCACACACCCTCTATGAATGGCTAGCTAAGGCGAAGGAATTAGCAACAGATTAAGTTCGTGACCCACTAAATCTCGGAGTATTTCCTGTAGCACGGGATTCGCTGGAGCATCTGTCTAAGGACGGGGAACCGGCATGGTGAACGTGTTTTTCCTTAAGACACCGGTAAAATGCGATTTATGGAAGCAAGGAGGACATGCAAAGCCGATTGTCACAGGACAAGAGGGTACTAATGGTCAAGAGAGATTTTCTAGACGACATTAGGGAATAACTTCCACGGTACTAGAAGGAGCTGTAGAGGATAAAATCTGTAGAGGCATATCAAAGATTTGGAATATACACAACAAATACTTCGGGACGTAGGATACAAGTGCTATTCTGAGATAGAGAGGTTGCGCAAAAGCGGAATTGAGGTAGGCAGCATAAAATGAATTAGAATACTTATGTCTTCAAAAAGGAAATCTGCTTCACCTTAGCGTGCTCTGATATATGATAACAAGTAAAATATGACAACTCTTCTTTGGTGGTACACACTGACAGCTTTTGGTATAATATATCCATCACATGTGTATGTCTAATGTTTCAACAGTATTTTAACGCCGTTGAGACAGATTGGAACAGATTATGCCCGTTAATGAATTGTCTGGCGTGGTAAGATCGGTGAATGTATCGTGAAGACATATCGTGAGTTGCGTATCTTTAAGTCCATTTTGATACAGATGGTTACGGGACTTCGGCTGCTCAAACACCTCCAGCCGTCTAAATTTCTTGTTGTTATGTTATTTGAGCAACCAGTTTCCGCGGTACACTCGACCGAAGTGTAGGAAGAATCGCACCTTTGGTCTCGGTAGAATAAGAGCCAGCGTTCAGTGACTGGTATCTATACATTTCTTCTTAACATTGCGATACCTTTGATCATCACTTACGGCAAGGGGTTGGTATGTTAAAAAGAATTCTACGGATACCAGTACCAGAATGGTGGCCCCTACTTGGCTTTTTATACCGTGAGCTTGGTTCCTTTCTAGCCATTGCACTTAACAGGGAGTTTTCTTAGCCTGAAAACATACACTGAAGAGACAATGAAACTGGTAGGTACATCTACCTAACATCGTTTAGGCACCCCACAAACAAGCTGAATTGCCACAACACGACGTGGAATTGCCTCCACTAATATTTGAAGTAGTGCTGGAGGGGACTGACACCATGAGCCCTTCAGGGCTGTCCATAAATCCGTGAAGGTACGAGCGGGTGGAGATCTCTTCTGAACAGCACATTGCAAGGCGACCGCTACGATCGCAGGTTCGAATCCTGCCTCGGGCATGGATGTGTGTGATTTCTTTAGGTTAGTTAGGTTTAAGTAGTTCTAAGTTCTAGGGGACTGATGACCTCAGACGTTAAGTCCCATAGTGCTCAGAGCCATTTGAACCATTTGAACACTGTAGCAATTCTGGATGTGTGGGGTGTCGCACTGTCGTGCTTGAAATTGCTCAAGTCCGCTGGAATGAACAATGGACATGGATGCAGGTGATCAGACAGGATGCTTACGTACATGTAACCTGTCAGGGTCGTATCTAGATGTATTAGGGGTCTCATATCAATTCAACTGCACACGCCCCACACCATTACAGAGCCTCCACCACCTTGAACAGTCCCCTGCTGACACGCAGGGTCCATGGATTCATGAGGCTCTCTCCATACCCGTACACGTCTATCCACTTCATACAATTTGGAACGAGACTCGTCCAACTAGGCAACATGTTTCCAGTCGTCAGCAACAGTATGTCGGTGTTGACGGGCCCAGGCGAGGCGTAAATATTTGTGTCATGCAGTCATTAAGGCTACACAAGTGTGTCTTCTTCTCGGAAAGCCGATATCGGTGATGTTTCGTTGAATGGTTAGCACGCTCACAATTTTTGATGGCCCAGCATTGAAATCTGCAGCAGTTTGCGGAAGGACTGCACTTCGCTCACGTCGAACAATTCTCTTCTGTCGTCGTTGGTCCCGCTCTTGCAGGTTCTTTCTCCGGCCAGAGCGATGTCGGAGATTTGATGTTTTAGGGGATTCCGGATATTCACGATACAGTCGTGGCATGGTCGTATGAGAAAGTCCCCCCTTCACCGATATCGTGGAGGTGTTGTGTCCCATCGCTCATGCGGCGACTATAACACCACTTTCAAACTCACTTAAATCTTGATAAACTGTCATATTAGCAAGAGTAACCGTTCTAACAACTGCGCCAGTCTTGTCTTATATAGGCATTGCCGATCGCAGCGTCTTATTCTGCCTGTTTACATATCTCTGTATTTGAATACGCACGCGCTTTAGTGTATTTCTTTCGTGTGAAATGCGATACACCGTGCAAAACATCATAAAGTCACTTAAGCGAGGCCGGCCGGAGTGGCCGAGCGGTTCTATGCGCTACAGTCTGGAACTTCGCGGCTGCTACGGTCGGAGGTTCGAATCCTGCCTCGGGCATGGTTGTCTGTGATGTTCTTAGGTTAGTTAGGTTTAAGTAGTTGTAAGTTCTAGGGGACTGGGCCTCAGGAGTTAAGTCCCATAGTGCTCGGAGCCATTTTAACCATTTTTGAACTTAAGCCAGACACTTCTTTTGGAAATTGTGCGTTCAAAGCACACGACATGCTGCAACTCGTGACTTCATGTCGTTATCAGGTAATTTAGTCACGGACATTGATCTAAAACCTTTCATTTTCAATTTTTTTTAAATGTGGACATGCAATGTGGATTGCGGTACTTCAACTTGGATGCTCTTTCTCGAATGTTTTCCATTAAGAACTGCTGAATTTATTAAGCAGCAGCTGTTCAGTGAGACTTTTTTCTGAGCTGTAGCCTTCAAGTACGTACACAATCCTCTTTGTGAGCTACAAGCATAAAAATGTCCCTCTGCAGATTGTACCCGGGACGGAGTACAGTTTTTTGCTTTTCGCAGCCCTTAGCTACGGAACTTGGAAGGGAAAGAATTAAAGAGACGGAACGCGAGTACAGTTTTCTCTTGTCTGCCCCGGGGAAGAGATCACACGAGGCCGCGCCTCGGCAAGTTTGCGTGCAGAATAGCGTCGGGACGGGCTGAGCTGGAAATCCATTTGTCGCGCGCTTTGCTGAGATTGGAGAGCGCGGGCACTCAGCCGGCCGCGCCCGGGGCAATCTGCCACCCCCGCCCCCGCCCCCGCCCCCACCCCCACCCCCGCGGCCGCCGATCTGCAAACAGCGCCTCCCACCCAATCAGAGCGGCGTCCCTATAATGGCCCCGCCACTCCCGGAATATTCACCACCAAAGTGGATTGGCAGCCCTGATAGCACGCCGCCTGAGGACTTTCATATGCACCCCCGCAGTGTGACGTGTATTTACTTCTTTGTCCTTATCCCCCCAGAGTTACGGCTCGTCTCTCAAACCTCAGAAAAAGAATCTGAGCTCTTTGTTGAAGTTCCTTAATAAATAAACAGAGCACAAAGAGGAGTGCCCCAGGGAAGTGTGGTATGTCCGCTGTTGTTTTCTATCTACATAAATGATCTTTTGGATAGGGTGGTTAGCAATATGCGGCTGTTTGCTGATGATACTGTGGTGTACGGGAAGGTGTCGGCGTTGAGTGACTGCAGGAGCATACAAGATGACTTGGACAGGATTTGTGATTAGTGTACAGAATGGCAGCTGACTCTAAATATAGATAAATGTAAATTAATGACGATGAATAGGAAAAAGAATCCTGTAATGTTTGAATACTTCATTAGTAGTGTAGCGCTTGACACAGTCACGTCGGTTAAATATTTGGGCGTAACATTGCAGAGCGATTAAAGTGGGACAAGCATGTAATGGCAGTTGTGGGGAAGGCGGATAGTCGTCTTAAGTTAATTGGTAGAATTTTGGAAAGATGTAGTTCATCTGTAAAGGAGACCGCTTATAAAACACTAATACGACCTATTCTTGAGTACTGCTCGAGCGTTTGGGATCCCTATCAGATCGGATTGAGGGAGGACATAGAAGCAGTTCAGAAGCGGGCTGCTAGATTTGTTACTGGTAGGTTTGATCATCACGCGAGTGTTACGGAAATGCTTCGGGAACTCGGGTGGGAGTGTCTAGAGGAAAGGAGGCGGTCTTTTCGTGAATCGCTACTCAGGAAATTTAGAGAATCAGCATTTGAGGGTGACTGCAGTACAATTTTACTGCCACCAACTTACATTTCGCGGAAAGACCACAAAGATAGGATAAGAGAGAATAGGGCCCGTACAGAGGCATATTCTTTTCTTGTTGCTACTTAACGCCTAA
This sequence comes from Schistocerca gregaria, assembly GCF_023897955.1. Lineage (NCBI taxonomy): Eukaryota > Metazoa > Arthropoda > Insecta > Orthoptera > Acrididae > Schistocerca > Schistocerca gregaria. The sequence continues at coordinate 301,994,192 of NC_064924.1, forward strand.
CCCTAAGCAGGGGAAGTGTCTTCTATTTAACGAAGTGTCACGGATACACCTTTCATCGGGTACGCTGTTGATGTTATAAGGCCAATTCTTTGTATTTTTAACGTTTTTTGCTCGACTGTATTGCAGTCTGTTCTAATTTATGCGGAGACCACTACAGGTCATATGTTACTTTAAAAAAAAATAGTAATGACGTCAACATATACATACTTGTTCATTATTATTTGCTCATTTATTTCTATAGCAAGATTTAGCTTATTCCTTTATACTTTTATAATGTCATGTAGCTGCATATTGAAATGAGTGATACACTGCATGTTTGTCGTATCCTGTCTGTCGTTTTCAGTTTAATCCTTGTTCTGTAAAGATCAGTTTTCACTGGTCTGTACATGATTAGCGATACCATCTATCATTTATTGTGGCCAATAGTTTAGAACTGTTCACTTTATCAATTGCTTTCTTCAAATCTATAATTCAACATGTAATCCCAAAATGTATTCCCAGCGTTTATTAACGACTCGTTGAACGACACAAATGACATCCGTAATCTATACACACTTTTCTAAAGCCAGGTCGCTCTTCATGTAACATTATCCTTCTTAATCGCTTTAATGGGGTATATTTACCCTCAAATAAATCTCCGAAATTTCGCAAACTTATCCCTCGATAATATTCTTTTTTCCAGTAGCCCTTTTTAAAAAGTGACATGAGCTCAGTTATTTCTCACGGTGATGGAGTGCCGCCTTTCTTACAAAATTCATTTATTAATTCTGCGGAGTAGCTGTAGTACGGTATTTTAGCAGCTTTGCCTGCAGACCACAAAGTGCACTAACTATCACTTCTGATAGTCATATCGGATGTAAGAAATTACGACCTACTTCCATTTCTTCATCTTCTTCAGCTGCAAGGCAATCATTACAACAGCTACTGCAGAAGACGCCTCCCTAACAGACGAAAGAACGGAGTATGAAACGGCGACGTAGGGAACGGAGAATATGGATGAAAAGTCGAGAGCAGTGATGAGAGTACTGAGAGAGACAGAGAGAGAGAGAGGAAGTGTGAGAGAGAGAGAGACAGAGAGAGATAGAGAGGGAGAGAGAGAGAGCAGGAGCACACGTGGCTGCAGTTGGAGGCGTTCGTGGCTGCCGGCTTCCTTAGGTGGTAATTAATGCTTTCTGCGTGGCACACGCATCGCATAATAAGCCCCACCCGCTCTGCGGCTGGCATCTCAGAGAACCTTCACTTCTCTTCATTACGCCGTTACTTACTTAGGGGGGCGGTGCCATTTCCTCTTAGACGAGTAGGTACAGGAGAAGCTGCAAACGCCAGTGTAATACACCCGTACTACATTCTGTTCCACATCCTTGACACAATTCTTAGCTATTTTTCTTTTGTTAAGATCTAACGCAAAACAGTGTATAGTGTCTACACGAATTCTGATTTGGGAGTTCAGTGTCCAAGGACAGTTCAGTGTCACTAGAGAGACGCAGCATAGCCTAACAGTCTTTTAATGAAGAGCCGAGCGATGGAAGCCATGCGGATACCTCCTGTGTCTGCCTGCCCAGAGAAACTTGGGAATATTTCTGTTGTGTATTGGTTCCGCTCGAGGGCACACCGCTTAGGACCTCTTCATCTGCCCCTCCTTCATGTTTTTGTTTTCTTCCTGCTTGCCTCGTCTAGTTTGCTTCTACTCTCTCTCCATTATTCCGCCTTCGAACGGCAAAAGTCATTGTTTCCTTCGAAAATCCTTGGCCACTTTTTCCACTAACTCCTGTCGTTCTTGAAAGTAGCTAATGTTAAATCCACCTTCCCTGGAGTCATTCAACGTAGCCCCTATACTGCAGTAACGGCAGCATACTTTTCTCTCCATTTATAGCTCACTATTACTTTGTACAAACCTACCTCTTTCAGCCTACGCACATTTCACTCGCCGTCCTGTACCCGTACAAGAAACTTTTGTTTATCATACGCCACTGCTTTGTTTCCTTTCTTGTTTGCATAGCCTGAAACTATTTACTAACTCACATTGGCGGCCGCGTGGGTACAAATCGTCTCTCTTAATTCCTAGTCTGGGCGACAAAAGGAAATAATTTTCTGAACTGTAATGCGACATTCATTGAAGGTGGTTGTTTCGCTAAACATCTGAGAATAAACGATAACCAATACAACTTCTACGCTAAGGGAAACAAAGAAAAAGGAGCACAAAATAAAATCAAAACTTAATCTGCAAGTCGTGCAAACAAACACACACTTCCTCGTGATACTGACTGACGATCTGTCTTGCTAATTTTTGCCTTGCGGACAGAGCAACGCGGATATCTACTCTAACTCGTAACAAACTTACAGCAAACTATTCGGAAAAGAATGAAATGCTCTTGTTAATTTTTTTCACCACAACTTCATATCGATGCCACATGGTTTATACATTGAACTTGCATTCTGGAGGGATAAGGTTCAAATCCCCTTCCACAATAAACAAAGTAAGAGCCTACGGAATATCAGACCAACTGTGTGGCTGGATTGAAGAGTTTTTAGGAAACAGAACACAGCATGTTGTTATCAATGGAGAGACGTCTACAGACGTTAAAGTAACCTCTGGCGTGCCACAGGGGAGTGTTATGGGATCATTGCTTTTCACGATATATATAAATGACCTAGTAGATACTGTCGGAAGTTTCATGCGGCTTTTGCGGATGATGCTGTAGTATACAGAGAAGTTGCAGCATTTAAAATTGTAGTGACATGCAGGAAGATCTGCAGCGGATTGGCACTTGGTGCAGGGAGTGGCAACTGACCCTTAACATAGACAAATGTAATGTATTGCGAATACATAGAAAGAAGGGTCCTTTATTGTATCATTATATGATAGCGGAACAAACACTAGTAGCAGTTCCTTCTGTAAAATATCTGGGAGTAGAGCGTGCGGAACGATTTCAAGTGGAATGATCCTATAAAATTAATTGTTGGTAAGGCGGGTACCAGGTTGAGATGCATTGGGAGAGTACTTAGAAAATGTAGTCCATAACAAAGGAGGTGGCGTACAAAACACTCGTTCGACCTATACTTGAGTATTGCTCACCAGTGTGGGATCCGTACCAGATCGGGTTGACGGAGGAGATAGAGAAGATCCAAAGAAGAGCGGCGCGTTTCGTCACTGGGTTATTTGGTAAGCCTGATAGCGATACGGAGATGTTTAACAAACTCAAGTGGCAGACTCTGCAAGAGAGGCGCTCTGCATCGCGGTGTAGCTTGCTGTCCAGGTTTCGAGAGGGTGCGTTTCTGGATGAGGTATCGAATATATTGCTTCTCCCTACTTATTCCTCCCGAGGAAATCACGAATGTAAAATTAGAGAGATTCGAGCGCGCACGGAGGCTTTCCGGCAGTCGTTCTTCCCGCGAAATATACGCGACTGGAACAGAAAAGAGAGGTAATGACAGTGGCCCGTAAAGTGCCTTCGCCACACACCGTTGGGTGGCTTGCGGAGTATAAATTTGGATGAAGATGTAGATGTTTGATAGGGTTCGTGTCTAGAGAACATGCTGACAACGCTAGTCGGGCGATGTCGTTATCCTAAAGAAACTCATTCACAAGATGTGCACGATGGAGGCGCGAATTGTCGTCCGTGAAGAAGAATGTGTTTCCCATATGGCTGTACTATTGGCCGGAGGATGGAGTTTGCGTATCGTACAGCCATTACTGCGCCTTTTATGACCACCAGCGGCCCACCTCGAACCTACGTAATGCCACATCAAAACATCAGGCTCCACCTTGGTGCACTCGCTGGACAGTGTGTCTAAGGCGTTCAACCTGACCGGGTTGACTGCAAACACGTCTCCGACGATTGTCTGAGTGGAGGCACATGCGACATGCGACACTCATCGGTGAAGAAAACAACATGCCAATCCTGAGCGGTCCATTCGGCATGTTGTTGGGCCTATCATCATGTCGTGGTTGAAAATATGGACCTCGCCATGGACGACGGAAGTGAAGTTGCGCATCATGCAGCCTATTGCGCACAGTTTGAGTCGAAACACGACGTCCTGTGCCTGCACGAAAAGCATTATTCAACATGGTGGCGTCGCTGTAATGGTTCCTCCGCTTGAAACCTCCGACGTTCAGTTGCGTGTTGTAACAAACACGGACCACGGTCGGCGAGCAGCATCTGCAGGGATATGTTTACGATAACGACCGTGTTTACGAGTGTGGCTGTAGTGCACTGTTGTGGTTTGGTCTAGCTGTCGCAGTGTCCGCATGTAGCGCTTGCTGCTATTGTTATTCTGCATTCGTCTCCGCACGCAGACCAACCGTAGTACACCGTGTTACCAGACGTCTGTAATAGTGTAGTGTATTCGAACTCTGAAAAGGCGGAGATGATACTCATCTATGCCAGTGTCGACGAAACGCAGCTGAAGCATGCAGGGTGCATGCAGAACGGTACCCGGACAGAGAGCATCCAACGTGCCGCACATTGCAAAACGTCTACCGCCAACTGTATGCAACAGGTATGGTCCTAATACGCAAACGGGTCCGTAACAGGCCCGTCACAGGAGAAGCGGGCGCAGTTGGTGTGTTAGCTACTGTTGCCATGAACCCACACATGAGTGCACAGGACATTGCGAGAGCCGGTGGACTGAGACAAAGTAGTGTAATGCGCATACTGCATCGTCACCGCTTTCACCCGTTTCATGTGTTGCTACATTAGTAATTACATGGTTATGACTTTAATCATCGAGTGCAATTCTGTCAATGAGCATGACAGAGAATGCGTTGCAGTTCTACCTGTTTACCGATGAAACGGGTTTCACAAACCACGGGGCAGTGAATCTACGGAACATGCATTACTGGTCCGTGGACAATCCTCGCTGGCTCAGACAGGTAGAGCCACAGCGACCGTGGACTGTAAATGTATGGTGCTGAATCAGTGGTGACCTCCTCATTGGTCCTCACTTCATTGCAGGGGCCCAAATAGTTGCAACATACCTCGCGTTTCTACAGAATGATCTGCCAACGTTGCTCGAAAATGTCCCACTGGAAACGCGTCGACGTATGTGGTATCAGCATGATGGTGCACCTGCACATTCAGCAATTAACACTAGGCTGACCCTTGACAGGATGTTCGACGGGCGTTTCATAGGTCGTGGAGGACGCATAAATTGACCAGCCCGTTCTCCTGATCTTACACCTTTGGACTCCTTTCTGTGGGGCACATTAAAGGAGGATGTGTGCCGTGATGTGCCTACAACCCCAGATGATATGAAATAACGTATTGTGGTAGCCTGCGGCGACATTACACCAGATGTACTGCGGCGTGTACGACATTCATTACGCCAGAGATTGCAATTGTGTGCAGCAAATGACGGCCACCACATTGAACATCTATTGGCCTGAAACGTCGGGACACATTCTACTCCACTCCGTAATTGAAAACGCATGTGCGTCAGTGAAAATGACCAATAAAAAGGTGTTAGCATGTGGACGTAATGTGCTGTTCCACTCTCTTCTGTACCTAAGGTCCATCACCGTTCCCTTTGGATCCCTACGTAATTCGATGCTCTCCGATACACACAATCGAACAGCGGAGTCGTGGTACTCGAGTGTCAAATTTAGGTTACAATATCTCCGGATGTAATTAACATTTTAGAATGCAACAAACGGCACTGATTACGTATTTGTTTATATGTTCAGATGTGCTAACAAAACTAACGTGGTTTCATTTTAAAAAATGTAGGTTTGTGTTAAAAAACGTACTTTCGTGCATTTTTGCATGGTTTGTATTAAACAATTACACTAGTCCCTCTCCTCACGTTCGGTCTGTGGAATCGATTAGTCAGTATTTGATGTGGTTTACGAAATATATCCAGCGGTAATGTTAGGTGACCCACCCTATATATATATATATATATATATATATATATATATATATATATATATATATATATATATATATATTCACACTTGGTACCGAATTTCAATTCAGTACTCTCAATACTCTAAAAATAGTAAGTACAAGACATTAAATAATATTAGTTTGTCTGTAGGATACACGATGTCATGGACCGGTTTCTTACCACTGACTACACCAGGATACACATATCGACTGTCAAATCGATTCTAGCCTAATTTTGACCGCCATCTTGTGTTCTGCACTGCTGATTTGTTATGTGTATAGTGCTTTAAAGACACTGTTGTGAAGCCTGTGAACAATGGGGAAGAGGTCCAAAAGAGACTTGGAAATAGCGATGCCTCAACACGTTGTAACAAAACTGCCACTCCAAAATAACGGAGTGAGTGAGAGTTTTATAAAATTTTCATATGAAGAGAAGACCAATGCACAAAGTACCATCTCCTCTCACTAAGTTATCTTCTCTCTCCATAGGATCACAGCAGTCATGGAAAGTAGTATCTGCCGGCCGGAGTGGCCGAGCGGTTCTAGGCGCTACAGTCTGGAACTGCGCGACCGCTACGGTCACAGGATCGAATCCTGCCTCGGGCATGGATGTGTGTGATGTCCTTAGGTTTAAGTAGTTCTATGTTATAGGGAACTGATGATCTCAGGAGTTAAGTCCCATAGTGCTGAGAGCCATTTGAATCATATTTTGAAATAAGTATCTGCACGCACATGTTTTAAACGTTTCTGCAATGCCAATACGGCCTAACGATGAGATACCGCCACCAAACATGTCGCTAAATAAATAACTTTGTTGTTAACCAATTTTATGACAGGTAGCGGTATTTGAAAATCTTTTCGTTTTTTTAAACAGTGGTCGCAGCCTTTGTCCTCAATTATTTGCTCCATGAATTCGAATTTCTGTCTTCCTCTACAGTTTTTACCCTCAAAAGCTCTCTTAGTACCAAGAAAGTTATTCCTCTGTGTCCTAACAGACGTCCTAGCATCCTGTTCCCTCTTCTTGTCAGTTTTTTTTCCCTGTGTACCTCTTCGCACTGATTCTTCGGAATGCCTCCTCATTTCGTACCTCATCAGGCCACCTAATTTTCAACTTTCTACTGTAACAGCACATCTCTAATGCTTCGATTCTCTACTGTTCCGGTTTTCCTACAATCCACGTTTCACTGTCATACAACGCTGTGCTTCCAATATACATTCTCAGAAATTTCTTCCTCAAATTAAAGCCTACATTTGATCCTAATAGACCAGGAATAGTCTTTCAGCTAGTGCCAGTCTGCTTTTTATGTCAAGCGTGTTCCTTCCTGGATGGGTTATTTTGCTGCCTAGGCAACAGAACTCTTTAACTTAATCTAACTCGTGATCCCTTGATCTGATAGTAACTTTTTCGCTGTTCTCCTTTCTGCTACATCTCATTACTTTTTTCCTTCGATTTACTCTGGGTCCTTATTCCATACCCATTAGACTGTTCATTTCACTCAGCAGACGTAGTAATTTTTCTAAACTTTGGAGCGAGTTCAGCAATGGTATAAGCGAATGTTACCACTCATATCCTTTCACCTTGATTTTTAATCCCACTCTGACCTTTGTTTTATTTCTGTCATTGCTTCCTGGACACATATACCGAACACGCAAGGCGAAAGACTACATCCATGTTTTACACCCTTTCTAATTCTAACACTTCGTTTTTGGTCTTCCAATCTTAATGTCCCCTGTTGCTTCTTGTAAATATGTATACGACCCATGTTTTCCTATAGCTTACCTCTACTTTTCTCAAAATTTCGAACTTCTTGCACTATTTTTCATCGTGGAACGCTTTTCCAGGTCGAAAAATACTACGGATGTTCCTTGATTTTTCTTCTGTCTTCCTTCCATTATCAACCGCCATGTCGGAAGTGCCTCTCTTCCGTCTTTACTTTCATACGCCGAACTGGTCGTCATATAACATATCCTTAGTTTTCTTCTCCAGCCTTCTGTGTGTTATTCTTGTCATCAACGTAGATACATCAGCTGTTAAGTTGATTGTTCGGTAAATCTCGCACTTGTCGTCTCTTACTGTCTTTGGAACTGTGTGGATGACTTTTTTCCAAACATCTGATGGTACATCGTTAATCTAGCACATTCTACACACTAATGTGAATAGTAGTTGTGTAGCCGCTTCCCCCCAGTGCTTTTAGAAATTCCGATGGAATGTTATCTATTCCGTCTGCCTTACTTAATCTTAAGTCTTCCAAACTAAACTCAAATAAACCTAGCTCCGTCCGAACAGGCCTTGGAAGGCCAAATGGTACCGACCGGCCGCCGTGTCATCCTCAGCCCGTAGGCGTCACTGGCAGCGGATATGGGGGCCATGCGGTCAGCACAACGCTCTCCGGGCCGTATTTCAGTTTACGAGACTGGAGCCCCTATTTTCCTGTCAAGTAGCTCCTCAGTTTGCCTCACATGGGCTGAGTAAACCCCCTTTGCCAATAGCGCTTGGCAGACCGAACGGTCACCCATCCACATTCTATCCCAGACCAACAGCCCTTAACTTTTGTGATCTGAGGTGAGGCCGGAAGGAGTGGTCGAGCGGTTCTGGGCGCTACAGTGTGGAACCGAGCGACCGCTACGGTCTCAGGATCGAATCCTGCCTGGGGTATGGATGTGTGTGATGTCCTTAGGTTAGTTAGGTTTAAGTAGTTCTAAGTTCTACGGGACTGATGACCTCAGAAGTTAAGTCCCATAGTGCTCAGAGCCATTTTTTTAGTTCTGTAGTGCAGTGGACAAGATAGCGGTGTAAATACAGCTGGTTTCGATTTGACTATCGATTTGTCGATCTGTGTGGTGTCAGATGTTTACGTGTATTCTGGACGTCTTTTTATCGTTTTACCGATGTAGGTTGACGAAATACAGTACAAATTGAGCACCTTTTACAATATTATTCAAAACATCAGGATATAAACTATTTATTTTACATATTTCTAAGCTATTGCTATGGTGTGTATTAAGGCGTCGTTGTTGAGTGGCTGTAGGAGGATACGGGATGACTTAGACGAAGTTTCTGTTTGCTGTGATGAAAGAAACTAGCTCTAAATGTATAAAAATGTAAGGAAATGCTAGTGAGTAGGAACACCAAACCCATATGGTTCGAATATACCATTACTAGTGTGCTACTTGACACAGTCACTTCGATTAGATTTCTGTGCGTAACGTTGCAAAGCAATTTGAAATGTAATGTGCATATAAAGATTGTAGTAGGGAACTTTTGCTTATTCTCTGAGACTGTGGTTCATCTGTAAAGCAGACGACATATAGGACATTAGTGTGGCCCATTACCGACTACAGTTTTACTGCTTGCGATCCGCATCAGGTCAGATTACACGAAGACATGGAAGCAATTCAAAACCGTGCTGCTAGATTCCTTACTGGTATGTTTGAACAACACACAGGTATTACGCAGATGCTGCGGAAATTCAAATGGGAATTTTTACGAAGCGCACTGTTGAGAAAATCTAGAGAACAAGCGTTTGAGCCTGACTGCAAAGCGTTTCTAGTGTCGCCAAAGTATATATCGTATAAGAACCACAGAAATCAGATTACAGTAATTAGGGCTCGTACGGAGGCATATAGACAGTCGTTTTTCCCTCTCTCTCTGTCTGAGAGTAATTTGAGAGTGTAACAGTAAAACCCCCCAATGAACCGCGGACCTTGCCGTTGGTGAGGAGGCTTGCGTGCCTCAGCGATACAGATAGCCGTACCATAGGTGCAACCACAACGGAGGGGTATCTGTTGAGAGGCCAGACAAACGTGTGGCTCCTGAAGAGGGGCAGCAGCCTTTTCAGTAGTTGCAGGGGCAACCGTCTGGATCATTGACTGATCTGGCCTTGTAACACTAACCAAAACGGCCTTGATGTGCTGGTACTGCGAACGGCTGAAAGCATTGGGAAACTACAGCCGTAATTTTTACCGAGGGCATGCAGCTTTACTGTATGATTGAATGATAATGGCATCCTCCTGGGTAAAATATTCCGGAGGTAAAATAGTCCCCCATTCGGATCTCCGGGCGGGGACTACTCAGGAGGACGTCGTTATGAGGAGAAACAAAACTGTCGATCTACGGATCGGAGCATGGAAAGTCAGATCCTGTAATCTGGCAGGTAGGCTAAAAAATATGAAAAGGGAAATGGATAGTTTAAAGTTAGATATAGTGTGACTTAGTGAAGTACGGCTTCAGGAGGAACAAGACTTCTAGGCGGGTGAATACAGGGCTATAAATACAAAGTCAAATATGGGTAATGCAGGAATAGGTATAATAATGAATAAAAAAGATAGGAACGCGCATAAGCTATTACGAACAGCTTAGTGAAAGCGTTATTGTAGCCAAGATAAACTCGAGGCCCACGCCTATCAGAAGTACAACTTTGTACGCCAACTATTTCCGCAGTACGTAAGGAGACCTAGAGATACTGGACGGTTTCAGATAGATTACATAATGGTAAGACAGAGATTTACGAAGCAGTTTTATGTTGTAAGGCATTTCCAAGGGCAGATATGGACTCTGACTACAACTTATGGTTATTAACTGTAGATTAAAACGGAAGAAACTGAAGAAGGTAGGAATTTAAGAAGATGTGACCTGGAATAACAGAAAGAACCAGAGGTTATACAGAGTTTCAGAGAGAGCATTAGGGAACGATTGACAAAACCAGAGGAAAGAAACATAATAGTAGAAGAATGGATAGCTTCGAGAGATAAAATAGTGAAGTCAGCAGAGGATCAAGAAGGTAAAAAGACGATGACGATGTTTGGTTTGTGGGAGCTCAACTACGCAGTTACCAGTGGCCGTACAAATTCCCAACCTTTGCTCTCTCCAATCTCGCCACGTTCATGAATGATGATGAAATGAAGAGGACAAAACGAGCACCCAGTCATCTGGAGATAGGTGAAAATCCCTGAGCGAAGAAAGACCAGGGCTAGTAGAAATTCTTGGGTAACAGCAGAGATACTGAATTTAACTGATGAAAGGAGAAACCATAAAAAATGCAGTAAGTGAAGCAGGTGAGAAGGTGTACAAAAGTCTCAAAAATGGGATCGACTGGAAGTGTAAAATGGATAAGCAGCGATGGCTAGAGGACAGATGTAAGAGTGTAGAAGCGTATACCACTAGGGGTAAAATATTCCGGATGTAAAATAGTCCCCCATTCGGATCTCCGGGCGGGTCTACTCAGGAGGACGTCGTTATGAGGAGAAACAAAACTGTCGATCCACGGATATTGGAAAATTAAAGAGACCTTTGGAGAAAAGAGAACAACCTGTACGAATATCAAGAGATCAGATGAAAAACAAGTCCTAAGTAAAAATGGGAAAGCAGAAAGATGGAAGGAGTATATAGAGGGTCTATACAAGGACATTGTACTTGACGGCAGTAATGTGGAAATGGAAGAGGACATATTTGAAGATGAGAAGGGAGATAAGATACTGCGTGAAGAATTCGACAGTGAACTGGCAGACTTCGGTGGCAACAAGGCCCGGGGAGTAGGCAACATTGCGTCTGAACTACTGACAGCCTTCGGAGAGCTTGTCTTGACAAAACGGTTCCATCTGGTGAGCAAGATGTATGAAGCAGGCGAAATACCCTCAGACTCCAAGAAGGATATAATAAATCAAATTCCAAAGAAAGCAAGTGCTGACAGGTGTGAAAATTACCGAATTATCAGTTTAATATATCACAGTAGGAAAATACTAACTCGAATTCTTTACAGACGACAGGAAAAACTGGTAGAAGCATACCTGGTGGAATATCATTTTGATTCCATAGACATGTAGAAACACGCGAGGCAATACTAACCCTACGACTTATCATAGAAGGTTGGTTAGGGAAAGGCAAACGTGCGTTTATAGCGTTTGTAGACCCAGTGAAAGCTTTTGACAATGTTGACTGGAAAATTCCCTTTCAAATTCTAAAGGTGGCAGGGGTAAAATACAGGGAGCAAAGGGTTATTTACAATTTAATCAGAAACCAGATCGCAGTTGTCGATGGGCATGAAAGGGAAGCACTGATTGAGAAGCGAGTGAGACAGGGTTGCGGCCTGTCCCCAATGTTATTCAAATTAAATTAGTTGATTCTGAGGGAATTAGATTAGTAAATGAGACACTTAAAATACTAGATGAGTTTTGTTGGTTGGCAGCAAAATAACTGATGATGGTTGAGGTAGAGATGATATAAAATGTGGAGGCCATAGCAAGGAAAGTTCTTCAGAGGCACAGAAGTTTGTTAACATCTAGTATAGATTAAGTGTCAGGTAGATCAAATAACTAATGGGGAGGTACTGAATAGATTTGGGGAGGAGAGGAATTTGTGGCACAACTGGACTAGAAGAAGGGATTAGGTGGTACGACATGTTCTGAGGCATCAAGCGATCACCAATTTAGCATTGGACGGAAGCGTGGAGGGTAAATCGCAGAGGGAGACCATGAGATGAATACGCTAAGCACATTCAGAAGGATGTAGACTGCTGCAGTTACTTGGAGATTAAGAGGCTTAGCACAAGACAAAGTAGCATGGAGACCTGTATCAAACCAGTCTCTGGACTGAAGACCACAACAACAACAACAACAACAACAACAGGAAAGGAAATTGCTAGTAGTGATGCGAGGTACCCTTTGTCATGCACAATACGGTGACTTCCGGAGTATGTATGTAGATGTAGATGTGAATGTAGTATCAATTCCATTCCTTGACGTTATTTGAGGTAATATTTTGCAACATATAAGTTGACGCACAAATCGCGAGCCCTCATGAATGCCATGTCTTGGTAGACTAGTGATAGAAGCCCAGCTCTATTAACAAATTCACTACTGGCAAGATACAATTGTCGATATGTAGGTTATCGCGGTTCGTGGACGCAGTAAAATCTTCTCAGGTTGCTAATTGCGTTCGTGACGTTTCGGGAAACATCCCTTTCCCTTCCTCCCTCATATTGTTGCAAGATGATGGCTAAAAGACTACGAATCTATTCGGTTAGCAACCTGATAAGAATTTATAGCATGGCATTTGATTAATAGAAATTGCTACGTCCGTAAATGGGAAACAAGATGGAAAAACAGTCTACATGTATGAGGCACCTTCTCACATTAGTAGGAGTCTGGGCTCAGACGGCGCTAAGCATTTCCTAGCAGAAATCATGGATCAGAGAGCTTCAACTGTAGTTGCGCTCTCTTTGGTCTGCAGCTCCTTACATCAGGTTTATGTAGTCTAAAGTCACTTACTTGGGCGTTTTAATCGTGATGACATTACATGAGATAGCGTTTATCAGCGTCATGATGCTAATTTAGTCTACTGTTACAAGGCCCAATGCATCTTCTATCAAATCATTAAAATTCGATAATCCTGTTAATACTGCTTTTAATTTGCGAAAAACAAAATGCTGCAGTCTGTATCGATTTTCAAAGAACGGCTGGCGAGAAGTAAAATGTCACCAGACATCTAAAAATATCATTTTTTCCAAGGACTTGCTGTGTTTCGTATTTGCAGTAATTTGATTTCATTATTCAGTTTTGAGCCGCTAGGCGACACATTCTTTATCATCAGCGGCCATGATTGTAGTGAACTTGTCCTATGTCGGTATTAGGTCAGAGAGGTTCTCCATACGTAGAAGGAGCAAACATTTCGGCAAGTGGCTTGAATATGAAAACACCATTAGTGCTATTGTACAGCAACGGAAGAGAGATTGCATATTTTAGTGTCAATGGTAATCTGCCGTACTGGTTGCGTCTGTGCTCGCAATGTAAATTTTATCAACAGCTGTACAGCTGTACTGGAATTCGTGTATATCACGGTGCGCTGCTGGTTTACAAGACCAAGCAGTTGTCGTCGAAATTTGGGCGCATTTTTTCGATAGTAAATGAATTACCAGGAGGCAACATGTATGAGAGAAATGCACTTCACTCAACAATTTCCTGAAATGAATTGGTAGGTTCTGCATTATTCACTGCCTACGCGCTTGCCAATAATTGTTAAGACTGTGTATCTCCTCTTGTTAAGTATTTGAAATAGTGAGTGTGTCTAATTACTATGTTAGGTTACACTACTTTGGGACTGAGTTATACACTGAAGAGCCAAACAATCTGGTACATCTGCCTAATATCGTGTAGGGCCCCAGCGAGCACCCAGAAGGGCCGCAAAACGACGTGTCATGGACTCGACAAACGTCTGAACTAGTGCTGGAGCGAATTGACACCATGAATCCTATAGGGCTGTCTGTAAATCCGTAAGATTAAGAGGGCCTGGAAATATCTTCTGAACAGCACGTAGCAAGGCATCCCAGGAATGCTCAACAATGTTAATGTCTGGGAAGTTCGCTGGCCAAAGGAAACGTTTAAACTCAGAAGAGTGTTTCTGGAGACACTCTGCAGCAATTCTGAGCGTGTGGGGTGTCTTATTGTCACGATGGAATTGCCCAAGTCAGTCAGAATGCACAGTGGACATGAATGGATGCAAATGATCAGGCAGAACGCTTACATACGTGTCACCTATCAGAGTCGTATCTAGACGTGTCAGGGGTCCCACACCGCACCAACAGCTCACGTCCCACACCATTACAGAGTCTCCACCAGGTTGAACAGTGTCCTGCTGGCATGCATGGTCCATGGATTCAAGAGGTTGTCTCCATACTCGTACACGTCCATCCGCTCGACACAATTTGTAACAAGACTCGTCCAACTAAGCAACATGTTTCGAGTCATCAACGGTCCAATGTCGGTGTTGACGGGTCCAAGCGAGGCGTAAAGCTTCGTGTTGTGCAATCAAGGGTACACGAATGAGCTACACGAATGGTCCTTCAGCTCCGATTCTCTTCAGTCGTCGTTGGTCCCTTTCTTGCACGATATTTTTCCGGCAGCAGCGATGTCGGAGATTTGATGTTCTACTGGATTCCGGACAGTCACGCTACATTCATGAAATAGTCGTACGGAAAAGTCCCTCCTTTATCGTTACCTCGGAGATGCTGTGTCCCCTCGCTCCTGCACCAAATATAACACAACGTTCAAACTCACTTAAATCTTGGTAACCTGCCTCTGAAGCAGCAACAACCGATCTAACAATTGCGCCAAACACATGGGCGTTCCAGACCGCAGCGCCGCATTCTGGCTGCTTACATATGTCTGTATTTGAATACGCATGCCTATACCGGTTTCTTTGACGTTTCAGTGTAGCAAGCGGTGTTTAGTGGAACGTATTTTCGTCTTGGTGTTACGAATTGTGTCTGAGGAATGCTGGCCACACGTTCGGATACTAGCATTTCTTCTGACCTGTCATTATAGTCTGAAGTTCTGTTCTAGGCCGACTGTACTTTCTTGTGCGACTACTGACCTAGGAAAAAGCTTGCAAGTAGGCTTGCGGTTCCCTACAGATGATCACATTGTAGGTTAAGCTTACTTTAGTTTAAAGTTACTATAGCGTAATTTCTCTCTTTCATGTGCAGCTGCTGTGTTGACTCAAAACAAAAGAAAAGGAACTATTGGTCGTATTTCACCGCAAGCATCATGTGCATATATGCATTGGGCGTCAGCTGTTACAGCAGAACTTGTCGTCAGTATACGCCGGTGTGACTTGTACATACGTCATTTGTAGGTGATTATGTTTATATTTCTTATAGGTTATGCTTGTTACTAATTACGACAACCTTAGTTAACAGCTTTAGTCTTAGGCGTGGGTACTGAACGTTAATATACTACTTGGCAAGCTCTCGTTTTAAAGGAGAGTTGTTTTGTTAGTATGATTTGTATATTAGATGTTATCGTTTTGTGGACTGACATTTAAATTGTGCTGGTCGTGTTAAAACTTTCTTTTTAAATATATCATTTTTAACTTGTCGACTAGCGTGCCTGTGTTCTTACCACTGAGTACAGAGAATTGTTTCTGCTAAAAATTAATGTAATTTTAGAGGTTGTCCAGTGCCTTCAATGTGCCATTAAGTAGTCTAGTTTCCAAATCATTCAAAGGATTTTATACATGTGTACTGTAGTGTGTAGATACATAGGCCAAGCGCTATGGTGGTCCGTTTTTAGCTACATTATCGATTCGTGGGTAATTGCCAAACGAGATTTTGATTATGTAACTTCAAGGTTGAGGGGGAGACAGGAAAAGGAAGGAACTAATGATATTAGCTACATCAAGATTTTATGTGAAATAGACGGTGAAGAGTGAAAAAAATGAGTGTTGGATCAGGAATCGAGCCCAGGATCTCCTGCTTACTAGGCAGTTGCGTTAACCATTGCGCCATCCTGGCACGGTGTTCATTGCTTACACAAGGGCTGTCTCGGTACGTTTCCCAGCCGACTCACATCCCCACCTAGTGCCGCTATCCACAGAGCCCATAAATTTCCTCCGTGCTCACTAATTTTAGATTCCTGTCAGATGTCGAACCACACTGTACAGCCGCACTGAAGGTTGTGGATTCATTGCCCATCAACATGAATCAATTATATGAATGTGTAGGGTCCGTTATTTTGTCTTCTCCGAAAGAACAGATACCACACACTAATATATCAGAGTTTATTTTTAAACTGATGGTGACGAAGCACTATATGTAACTTTCGGCCTTTAAGCTGCAAGTGATGATATACATATAGACAAGTGCGTGATAAGCAACGATATTACTGTACTGCATTAAGAAATTGGTAGGGCTGAGATAGCTGTGTCTGAACATTGTTTTTCGACATGTTTTACTTCAAAAAAATTTCATACATAAAATATGAACTCCAGTGATAAGAAAATTCAAAGCAATAACAAATTTTACTTATTTCCATGGATCATGCATGGTTTTTCGTTGTTGATAGCTAAAGATTCATGTGACAGCGTCATTTCTCCAAAAATCATTTAAACTTTGATTGATTTAAGGCACACCTCAGTAACAATTTAAGTAAAACACACTTCAACTTAATAGTCATCAGGTGGCCTGGAATAGATTAAAATGTGTCATAAATTCAACGCTAGCTATGTATTAATTTGGCCAAACATTGAGATCAGAACTTCGATCTACATTTATTTAAATATGAGTTGCATTAACAGGGATTAAAATAAATTGAAGCTGTAATAGCAGTGTAATGAAACACTGTAATACCGTTGCGGCTACGCATTCTCTTAATCTATTCTATTCATTCACAATATTTAACAACACAACAACATCACGTTTAGATGTACTACTGTCTACAGCTGGCAATAACACAGCCAAGCGGTATTCTGGCCTATTTAAAAAACTCAATTTTTTCTGTTATAGCAGTAAGCTGTATCCTCTCCCACCCCCTTAAAAAACCCAGCCTTTATTCGGTTACTCAAATAAGTCTCTTTCAGAGTTACAACTCATCAGTTAAAATATCAATGGGTACACAAGTAAACATTTTGCCACAGTTACAGATTAGAAACATTAAAATGATCATCAGATCAACCCACCCTTAACAACATAGAGTAACTGTACAAACATTCTCCGCATAACCATCACAGTGATACAAGACAAAAACATCAGTACTGGCCATGCATTGCCGTGCGGTTACGGTCTGTGCGGCTCCCCCCGGTGGAGGTTCGAGTCCTCCCTCGGGCATGGGTGAGTGTGTTGTCCATAGCGTAAGTTAGTTTACGTTAGATTAAGTAGTGTCTAGGCTCAGGGACCGATGGCCTCAGCACCGTGGTCCCATAGGAACTTACCACAAAAAAATCAGAATTCTGAAACCCGCAAAAACTGTTTTAGGCAATCATTTCCACACACTTTCATAGCGATTTTAAAATCTCCCGTTGGTGCATTTAGCAGGCAGTTTCTTGCTACTGAAGTCTCTATAAATTGGTCTTATAACATCTGCTGATGACATGGTTGGGAATGGTTACGTCTGTTTTCATCACCAATTACACTATCTCTCTGATATTTACCTCATGACCTTTGCAAAGAGAAAATTATAGGAGTCCCTGCTGTAGCAATCCTGTGAAAGAAGGTGCCACACAGATCTTTTTCATTTCTTACAAATTATTAGTTTTTTCCGCATTATTCCGCCTATACTTACGATCTATACACATAAAATAAACTGCGTACACACTAATATCACTTCTTGAAATAAAGGATTTGTTAGCTGGGATAAAGACAACTGAATTGCCAAGGGACAAAAGGGAGTGTGTCATCTTTTAGAAAACGCTCCCTTTTTCCTTTCAGTATATATCCAACATACTAAAATCATACATATTCTTGTTAATGCTGGACTGAGGTATAGCTTGACACAATGAAAAAATAGCGTTATTTTAACGGACTTTCACTTCCTTGTTAAGACAGAGAAGCATGAAGGGTTATGCAGTCAAAACCTGGCGCAAGGCAGACAACCCACTGATGATGACTTCCTGGTTTCCTTAACAGCTCATACTGCGCACTATACACTCAATTCATCGCTGCCACTACCCACCAACGTAACAATGTATTTAATCACTGTTCTGTTCCTTAATGACATGCTGCGTAGTAGTGCGACATTATTACATAATGTTGTCAAGAAACATACAGGCACGACGCACACAGCAACGAACGCTATTTTTTATGTGCACGAAACATATTCCCCCGGCCTTGTTTCGTGTGTATCGCAGTAGCCTCATGCAGCTAAGATCTGGAAAGTCCGCTTCCCCTTCTGCAGTAACAGCGCAGTTCCAATTCGTGAGGACGACGAGTCTTGGAACAAATCCAACATCCAGGACAGAAGCGGATTAATGAATAATTGAATTTCAATTAAGGCGGCGATTGTCTAGAGGCCAGTTCCCGAATGTAAGCTCCCATTACGAGTCTCATTTGTCAGAAGCAAACATCACGAACACAAGTGGTATAGCTGAGCGTAATTACAGCTGCTTCTGAAAATGCATGGCTGGCGTTGAGTGGTGCCTTGCTCCGTCAGTGTCGGCGATCACCTAAACTGCACACCTGCTAATCAAGTACTTTAGTAAAAAGTATCCTTTTCAGCAAGGATGCTAGAGTAAATGATTAATTTGTTTTCAACTGCGTTGTCAGTCCCAAAGAGTGCTGTCAGACAGAATCCGGTTTCAGGTACCAGTTACAAGGGCAGCGTCGTCACACTCAATGCCTATTTATCGAACACACACCAAAATGCAGACAGAGATGACCTACCTGTTTTAACAGAGAGTGTTGCTTTTTATACGTGCATAGAATGATCTGACAAATTATAATAATCCATAAATAAGTAGATACGAGAACGTTTAAGGAATCAGTATTGTTAAATGATAAATCAATAAAGGAGGCGGGAATCGAACTAGTGAATCCACCTTCGCCAATAATTCACTATCTTTTTTCCTTTTGATGTTCAAAAATGCTATCTTTCCTCGTCTACAAGATGTCGTTGTCAGTTTATTCAAACAAACAAAAGTGTAAATATTTACTACAGGGTTAATCTATGCTCGACCAGGAACCAAACATAGGTCCACAAGTTTAGAAAACAATGCCCTACCAAATACTCCGCCTTTTTTCATGTGAGGGTATTGGCTGCGCGCTAATAAAATCGTTTAAATATTAGTTCATGTTATTGTTGAAAAACAGTTATTGTTAAAAAAAAAAGAGAAATTAAATGAATCCTCCCTATACTGAAATTCTCCTTCTTGTAAGGTTACGAGAATTTTTACTTTTCTCGAAAACTGAATCCTGTAACGGTGGGCAGAACTTATGAACTTACTCAATGTGATAAAGAAAGTCTAACTCTTCTTATCCTTGAATATTTTTTAAAAGAATATAAAAATTAAAGTTTCATAACCAAAATAAAAGCTCTTTTCCAGACGCATCTTTTGGGCACGGTGGTCCTACGATAATGGTGGCACCTGTAAAGAGCTAGTTTTCTTCCTAAACTATAAAAGAAACGTTGTTATCGTCGTAGTCCTCTGTCGAGAACATTGTCGAGGATTTAAGTACTTTCATTATCAACAGTAAGGTCGCGCATTCCGAATTAGAGACATAATGAAACGGTACGAGTAGGGATTTTGACCTCACATCAGGTCTAAATAGAGAGGGTTGAGAATGGGATGCCTGTGAGAGTCGTCAGAGTTCCTGAACAACTACGTATATTTCAGTAGAAGAAAATCCATACTATCTGCAGTAGATTTCCCTAAGCCGTGTGTAAGTCATTCCCATTATATGGCAGAAAGATTTAAAGATTGATAATTTTGATGATTTTTGTGATGCTTGTGTTTCAGTCACTGCGTAGTTGCCACCGTTGGATAGATAGATAAAGGGCCAATAGACATATACGGTTTTATTGGACAATAATATATGTAATGACTCGCTATCCAGACGCAGCTGGATAGGTTAAATAGTCAGTTGGGAAGGGCAGATGTGGATTTTCTTCTACGCCAATATTGGGTTCTCACATGTGGCTTCAAAAGTCAAGCAGTTTCCTCGTCCTCCGCCAAGTGAGAAATTTCTCGCTGAAAGTAAACTGGTGTGCAAGTGATGGCAGGGAGCACAATGTAGAGTGGGTGCCAAGGGGATTTAATGTCGATATCCTTAGGTTGACATCTTGTTCTTAACAGCAACCTATCACAAAAGATTATGGCCACCTATTTGTCAACACATGAATCAACTTTTGGAATGTAATACATCAGCGGTTCGACAAGCCCTTGGTAGACTTTCGTAGTTATGTGGCAGTAGATGTCAACGCACTGGTCACGCAATTCCCATAAATTACAGACTGATGGTTTGTAACCGTGGAACTGGTGAAGATAATAACGTGAGTTCATTTTCTCGCTCTCCAACCACTGTAGCACGATTGTGGTCTTGCATCACGGACATATGTCCTTCTGGAAGAGCTATCGCCGTCGGGGAAGACGTCAAGCGAAAGGGGAAGCAGATTGTCCACAATACTGTTAGTGTAGCTGTCATAGAGCCTACGATTACTACATCAGTTCTTATCAGAAGTGGGTGTTCACGAACAAGTGAGTCTTTGGGAATGGTTCACTAAGGTGAAAGTAAAGACTGAAGAATGATTTTTAAGGAACGGTTGTTCACTGTTCACTTCGTTCGCAGCCGGTCTCTTTCCCGGGGATTGGTAATTCATAATTCACTGCTCACTCGGGAACGGTCGTTTAGGTTCACTGCAATCACATTCCGCCTTGTGCCCGGAAACGTGTTCATCGTTCACTTGAGCCGTTCTAGTTCCTCCATAACTCGTTTGCGCCTCGTTCTCCCTCGGCCAGCCGGTCTCGTTCTTTCGTGTGTAGGCTCTTGTTTCGGTGCACCTCCTGTACAATCATGTAAAAATTAAGACGTATGTGATACGTGCGTATTTTTTAGGCAACGGAAAGAGAAATCTACTTATCTCTACATCATTCTGATCAAATGTATAACATGTATATATCACAAGACATGTTCATTTCTTATTTGACCAATTACACGAGCAGGTATTGCTTATTTTATTCGTAGATTAAGTTTCATTTGCTTGGTTTAGCAATTAGTTTTTAAGGTAACTTATAACATATTTTTAAACTGTAATGTAACAGTATACAGAAAACTTGCGATTTTCGTATTTCTTCCCAAATTAAGACATGACACTTGGGGAGGCTCTTATTTTCCGAGTTCGATTTTTTATTTGTGGTTCCCCCTAGTGTAATTTCTTTGTACAAAAAAATTATTGAGCACAATCTCGGCCCAGTGAGGAAAGGGGGAGCAGTCTAGCGCCTCTCCACTTAAAAACTAATTGAATGGTATAAAATCACATTTACTTTTTATCTCAAAAACTATTGTCCAGAAGTAGTTCATTAAAGAAATAAGTTTTTGCATTCGACTTATTAATACCGAATTGCTCCACTAACTTTAATAATAAAAGCTTTAAACATAGTGCTCACAAATTGTGTGAGGCTAAATTGACAAGAAAATCACATTTTATTTTAAACATATTTATTCTTTGGTAAAGAATCTTTTATTGCACTGAAACCTTGTGGGGAAAACTAAGACACTACCCAAAATATATATCACTTTTCAGGATGTATATGCAGATATGGAAAAAAATCCCCAGATTTTTCCGAGTTAAAAAGTACACTTTCTCCCGAGTGAAAATACTTTTTCCATATTAAGTCGCAGTATATTTTTTCTTGGAACTCTAAAACTTATCAATCTTTTGAATGGTTATGGTTTTATTCACCAGGGTAGAATTGCCCGGCATGTTATAAAACAACACTCAGGAAAGAAAACGTTTTAAAAAGATTTTTGACTTGCAGCTAAATGTGCACGGCGTATTTTCGTATTGTGAACGTATAAATTCGAATTCCACCAAACACCGTATGTTACTTTCCGAAGCATCGAAATCAAGTTCACGATTCGCTTTTTTAAGCCACTCATAGGTCGTCACGTGTTCTCATCGGCCGATGACAGCGGATATTCAGGGTATAGGACACATGAAATAGTCGGCCAATAGCCACATCACTGATAAACAGTGCGAACACACAAATAGGAAAAGTTAATGGTTTATATTAATATACATAGTGTTGCTACAGGAAAAGAAAAGCTTTCACATATAAGATTGGTCTCTAAGTTTAATAAGCTGCAAGAGAAGCTAGCTTTCACATATAATGTTGATCTTTTTTTGCACAGAAATGTGCTACTACAGTTTCTGAAAACGACGAAAAGGTCTGATCTTCTGGGCTTGAAATTCTTCTAAACTGTCGTCTTCATGGAGTTAATTTTTAAATGATTTAAGAAATACCTTGGGCATGGATGTGTGTGATGTCCTTAGATTAATTAGGTTTAAGTAGTTCTAAGTTCTAGGGGACTGATGACCACAGATGTTAAGTCCCATGGTACTCAGAGCCATTTTTGACTTAAGAAATTCATCGTACATTCTCGCACATAGCTCATCTTGCGTAAAAGAAAATTTACTTTCGAAGTATGCTTTTCAAATAACCATTCGCAATATTTTCCCGCGGCGTGTTACAAACAGTTTCGCTTCAGCAGTTGCCAGAGAGCGTCAGAAAACCGGCGTCACCGTGTTTGCTCAGATACAACGACCCAGGAAGGCCGTATGTTCGTACGTGCAAAACATTAAAGCAAGAAAAAAAATCTAGTACTTAAGTATTGAAGAAATATGTGCTGTCTTGCTTGTCTCTTTCTTTACTGGTTTTATGCATCCTATATTTCATTTTATACCACACAAAACAGCAAGTTATTTGCTAATACGCAATAAGGAGTGCAAATTTTCTATAGCGTTCTTGTTCTCCCAACTACAAATAATCCCATTCAATACTGATAGCGAGCTTTTTTTTTTTTTTTTTTTTTCAAGGGGAGATGTCAAACCGGCCGACTGAGAGCAGGAGAGTCACTACAGGACATTTAATTTCCACTGCCCTGAATGTAGTGTAATGGCATCCATTACAAAATATTATACGTTTGAATTCCACATAGCGAAATACAGTGACGTGCGATAAAAGAATGCTGTGTGAGGAGGCGTAGCAGCACTTTGGCACATTAAGACCAAATAATATGTCTTATATTTCCTCGAACACATATGTTTTACGTATCAGACATCTTCAAAAAGATGTGCACTACAAAATGAACATCTTTTTGAAAAGTCGATTTTTTAAATATTTTTGGCGTCCTGCCACAAACCCTCGGTGGTGGTGGGGGCACTATCTAGTGTAGCCCCGGATCGAAACGGAAATGTCGTAGATCTGGGGCTGATGCACAGAGCAGTCCGAGTTGTAGCGGGGAGGTGGATATCTCCACCTGACAACTGTTTACGTTTAGCGATTTTGCTGTTTCCTGTTAGTCTATAGCTTGCAGGTCAGATGAAAACAAAACGGATTTCTGTGGCCGGGAGCTATCAAGAGAATTGAAATACATTCACATAATTACGGATGACTAAAATATGTTATTTTTCAGATTTTATTTTATTTCATGGAAGGCTAAAGTGTGTTATTTGTTTCAGATTTTATTTCATTTCCACCTCATTGGTAGTCAAGCATTAATGGCCTTGCAGAGCAACGAAGTTATTTTTGTCGGTTTTCTAAAGAAATTTGACTTTATTAATCTTTTCCACAGAGGCAATCAATTTATTTGAAACGAAGTGTTTAATTACATACTATTGGATAGTTTCAACTGCACGCTGCATTTAAAGTGCATTTCAAGTGCACGTTTCCTGCCTTGACATGACTGGGTGAACTTGTGTCGTCTTCATCATCATCACTCACTCCCATTACGATCGAAGAAAAGCAACGACAAAACATCTCCGCTAGGACCTTGACTAGTACGGCGGTGCGGGTCTCCGGAATCGTCCCCTACGCTCCTCGGAGAATGGGACCTCATCCAAGATGCTCTTGCCCTGGCCTTTCTGAAAACTGTTAATTTTTTGAAAGATACCCCGCGATCACGAAGACGCATTTACTACGATTATTTTCAGTCATTAATCGCAAAATCACCTTGTTATGATTACCGGTAATTCCGGAACGGCTAATCATAATGCAATCCTTGTGCGGTCATTGACTGAAAATGGTCGCAACAGTAGCCGTCTATGTCAGTAACTCGCATCATATATGGGTTGTAACCGCGCTAACAAGATTCCCGATTCGTTTCTGCTCCGTTTCTATGCTTTGCTTACGCTAGCATTGAATCTAGCAGTACATAGTGGCCATAATGTTTTGGTTCATCAGTATAAGAGTATTTTATCTTGTGTCCACATACATGTCGCCATCAGTAATGGAGTAACCTCGCAGGAAGGGAAGATTGGGAACGCTTGTAGCGTTAGAGAGCAGGGTGGCCGTCCGTGGGGCACGCCCACCAGACAGCAGGGCTTATTGTCTCCCGCCGTGTACTCCCCGCAGACCCACACCGCCAGTCGGAGGAAACCCAATTAATTACTCGCCGTCTGCCGCTAAGAGCACTCCGCGCGCTGGAGTAGTCGGAGATGACTAAACAGTGCGACGGGCCGCGGCTCGGGCCGCCATAACCACGTCGCCAGATAACAAGCGGGGCCGTGTTCCGAGTGGGCTGCTTCATTAAGTGTTCAGGTCGCTTTAAACAAGCGGTAATCCACGATCCCTCGTGAAAACCAAACCAAATGTCCAATCATGTAATTTTGATGGCCCCTGTTGTTCGTAATGTATTGAAATGACTGAGGCATTTACATAATGGTGAAATAAATAAGGTAAACGTATAATAAAAATGAAGATGACACTTCACTAAGCTCGCTTTGATGAGACACTCTGATACGTGGACCACAGGCTCTACATATACGTATAACAAGGATTTTCATATCTCCCGCCTGAGTCAGAAATTTATTAAAAGACAATTCCGTTTCTCATCTCGGCAGTATTATAATCAGATTAATTTATTTCATACGTTCTGCTGATTTCGACGATGCACCTTTTTCAGCTGCGCTGTATTATCCTCGTAATTTCGTATTTTAATGCTGTACTATGTACAAATATCTTTGTGTTCGGCCTTACGGCAGGTCTTGTCATGGCGGAAGCCTCATCAGAGATGGCCACCGTATGAGGGAAGTGATTCCAGTGGTGGTTTCCCGTTGACTTCCACTGATGATGGTAATGAAAACAAAATGAGGACAACACACCACCCAGTCCCTGATCTGAGAAAATTTCCGACCCAGCCGAGAATCGAACCCAGGCCCCTTGGCGTGACAGACCGCCGCGCTCCCACTTTCTTTTTTTTTTTTAGTCTCATTTTGTTCGTTTTCGTTCGTTGTATCTGCTCGGTGTGGACGTCGCAAGACACCCGTTTCAGTACGTCGTTGATCCATGAATTCAGTTTTTTTTTTATTACAGAGGGCAGCTGACCCTCTGACCGAGCACGGTGAGTTACCGTGCCGGTGTCGCCCAGCTATCGACGCGGGCGTACTATGCATATAATATATCATATGACAGATGTACAGGGTGATAGTTACTGAATTTTATGAAAAAAAGAACATAAATTAGTCCCAAAGGCTCTATGCACTATGCGACTTAAAATCTGAAGTCATCAGTCCACTAGGAAATCGTTCAAATGGCTCTGAGCACTAGGGGACTTAATATCTGTGATCATCAGTGCCCTATAACTTAGAACTACTTAAACCTAACTAACCTAAAGACATCACACACATCCATTCCCGAGGCAGGATCCGAATCTGCGACCGTGGCAGCAGCGCGGTTCCGGACTGAAGCTCCTAGAACCGCTCGGTCACAGCGGCCGGCCATAAATTAGTTACAAACTACGGCGTGCACACACTTTATTCAACATGTAAACGTCACTGCAGATATTAGGAATAAGGTTATGATATGTTCAATACGCCTGCCATCATTGGCGATGATATGGTGCAGACCAGTAACGAAATTCTGAATGACCCGCTGAAGTGTTACAACATCGATGCTGTCGATGACCTCCTTAAGGGCTGTGTTCGGCTAAGCAATGTTTTTGGGGTTATTGGGCTAAGCAATTATTTTGGGACTATTGCTGTACACCTTGTCTTTAATATGGCCCCACAAAAGGGAGTCGTATGTGTTCAGATCCGGAGAATATGGCGGCCAATCGAGGCCAATGCCAGTGGCCTCTGGGTACCCCAGGGTGCTCCTCCAGGACATCAAACAGTCTCCAGCTCCGATGCAGTCGAGCTCCATCTTACATGAAACACACCATCTCGGAATCAGGATCACTTTGGATAACTGGGAGTGGAATCATCCTCCAACACCCTCACGTACCTTTCGGTAGTCACCATGACATCAAGGAATATCACACCGACTATTGCGTGACTGGACAATGGACACCACACTGTGACCCGTTGAAAGAGAAGAGACTGCTCGATCTCGAAATGCGAATTCTCAGTACCCCAAATGCGTCAGTTTTTCTTACTGACGAACCCATGCAAATGAAAGAGGACCTCGTCGCTATACCAAACACCATAATCACACCAAAATTCCCATCATAGCCCGTGGCCAACAGCGCAGTTTGAACGCCCTAACGCAAAACGTTCAGAAGTACCGACGATTTGGTTTCATGTAGTTCAACAATTGTCACCCTGTACACACACACACACACACACACACACACACACACACACACACACACAGATGGTGTAACAAGGTCGATGTTCGTGTTTAGATTTGCACCACGAATGCAGGAAGTTGCGACAGATTATGCCTTGGGGAATATTATTTTCAGCTTCTATGAGTAACTCTGCCCCAAAACATCAAGGAACCTCCACTTTGCTGTACTGGCTGGACAGTGTGTCCAAGGCATTCATCCTGACCCAGTTCCCTTTAAACACGTAATCGACGATTGTCTGGTTGAAGGCATATGCGACACTCATCGGTGAAGAGATCGTGATGTCAATCCTGAGCGGCCCATTCGGTATGTTGTTGGGCCCATCTGTACTGCACTGCAAGGTGTCGTGGTTACAAAGATGGACCTCGCCATGGACATCGGGAGTGAAGTAGCGCTTCGTGCGACCTATTGCGCACAGTTTGAGTCGTAACACGTCGTCCTGTGGCTGCACGAAAAGCATTATTTAACATGGTGGCGTTGCTGTCAGAATTCCTCCGAGCCATAATGCGTAGGTAGCGGCCATCCACTGCAGTAGTAGCCCTTGTGCGGCCTGCGCGAGGCATGTTATCGACAGTTCATGTCTCTCTGTAACTCTTCCATGTCCGAACAATCTCGTTTTGGTTCACTCTGAGATGCCCAGACATTTCGCTTGTTGAGAGCCTTTCCTGGCACTGAGTAACAATGCGGACGCGATCGAACCGCGGTATTGACCGTCTGGGCATGGTTGAACTACAGACAACACGAGCCGTGTACCTCCTTCCTGGTGGAATGACTGGAACTGATCGGTTGTCGGACCCCCTCCGTCCAATAGGAGCTGCTCATGCATGGTTGTTCACATCTTTGGGCGAGTTTAGTGACATCTCTGAACATTCAGAGCGACTGTGTCTGTGATACAGTGTCCACAGCCAACGTCTGTCTTCAGGAGTTCTGGGAACTGGGGTGAAATTGTTCAGATATGTATATCTACTGGTTCATCTGGACCGTTAGTTATCGTATATACAATATCTCCTCAACGATTGACCAGCAACCGTTACTGCATATGGGCCTCCGTATGATGCACGACATTCATACACCCATGCTGACTGCTGTACATAGGCGACGAAGACGAATTCGTCCCCCTGTACCGCGATGTCGACTGAGTGGCAGCAGATGACCTTTTTAGATGTATCATGTTTTATGCTTCATCAGTCAGACGGCTGTCAGCGTGTACGGAGTGAAAGGTCTGAAAGCAAACATCCTGTAAACAGGAAGGAGCGCACTGGGTTACCTCGCCATTTTGTAAGGCACAGTGGATCAACACAATATGCACCAATCCTTGGAGACCACATGCAGTGTGTTTTTCCTCTGCATAACACCATCTACTAGCAGGACAACGCAATATGCATACATGCGCTGTTCGCAAAGCGCCAGGGTGAGTCTACCGTAATTCGCTGGCCACCGAACTCCCCTGATTCAAACCCATACGAATATCATTGTGAGCAGCTCATCAGGGCCGTTCGCGCCATGAAAGCTCAGCCGAGAAATCTAGCGCAGCTTGTCAAGAGACTGGAGTCGTCATGGTTCCACATCGCTGTCGGTACCTTACTGAACCTCACTGACCCTCTTCCTGTCAGTCTCGAGCTCAAAAGGTGGTTATTCAGACTTTTGACAGGTGTTTACCTTTGTGTAACTGGACAGTATATTATGTGTTCATCTGTGTCCTGCTAATAAGAAAATTATTCTTTTTGCTCTGCCTTTTTGTGCATCGCTCGGCACCTTTTACCCTTCTTCTGTGGGTTTCACTCTATTATCTGTAAACTGGCTGAAACCCGCCTGGTTAGCCGAGTGGACTAACGCACGGCTTTCTGCAGCGGGAAGGAGCGCCTGGTCCCCGGCACGAATCCGCCAAGCGGACTTGTGTCGAAGTCCGGTGAGCCGGCTAGTCTGTGGATGGCTTTTAAGTGGTTTTCCATCTGCCTCGGTGAATGCGGTTTGGTTCCCCTTATTCCGCCTCAGCTACACTACGTCGGCGATTGCTGCGCAATTTCTCCACGTACGCGAACACCACCATTACTCTACTACGCAAACATAGGGGTTACACTCATCTAATGTGAGACTTTCTCTGAGGGGGTCCACCGGGGGCCGAACCGCACAATAACCCTGAAAGAGCGGTTCGGTGTGGGGCGGCAGAGGGGTGAAGTGGACTGCGGTAGTCAAAAAAAAATGGCTCTGAGCACTATGGGACTTAACTACTGAGGTCATCAGTCCGCTAGAAATTAAAACTACTTAAACCTAACTAATCCCAGGTTGTCACACACATCCATTCCCGAGGCAGGATTCGAACCTGAGACCGTAACGGTCACGCAGTTCCAGACTGTAGCGCCTAGAACCGCATGGGCACTAGGGCCGGCCTGCGGTGGTCGTCGTGGGGTTGTGGATCACAGCGGCTGCTGCGGGGACGGAGCCTCTCCGTCGTTTCTAGGTCACCGGTTAACATACAACAACAAAGCGACGGAATAGCTTCGGATGTGGTAGCGTAAACTTAGTTTTGTGCTTAGCTGTCACGAGTAGATTTCTTTATGCTTTAGTTCTAAGTAGCTAGAAAGGTGAGCGTAAACTTGTTTTTAACTCAGGAGAGGTTGTGCTCTCCGTAACGCTGACTTTCGTGGCAACCGACTTCGAATCTTTTTGGTGTATGTCAGTTTCGCAGCTTAACCATTGGTTGTATGTTTGCTTCCATTTATTTGTATATAACACATTCGTACTTTCAACTTTCCAGTGCGACTACCAACCCACCCCTCTTCTGAAATCATTTCACGCTGTGTTTCCAGCCAAAAATTGCCTTATCATTTACCACAAAAATTCCTCAACAAACGTTAGCATTTATTTCTAATTCTTCATGAAGCTGAATAAGTAACTCCACAGAATATCCAATTTCATGATAGAGTAGTGATGCCAAGGAATGGTGGAAAGAAGTGTGTGTGTGTGTGTGTGTGTGTGTGTGTGTGTGTTTTGTGTGTGTATGTGAGAGAGAGAGATACAGAGAGAGAGAGAGAGAGAGAGAGAGAGAGTGAGAGAGGGGTAATTATGTTACTCGTATTTTACAGGAATTTCTTAAGTTCGCAATTATTAGCCCCAGAGCAGTGCTGCTTGTGCCAGATTACGAGAGCTAATGTCGTGCTTACGTGAAATAATGGCCATACATTGCGCTGCTGAATGTGTTTCGTTGCTAACAGCCTCAGAGTTCAATAAAGCTACCCCAGTTATCAGTTATCAGTTTATCTGTGGGTTAATTCGTAGCAAGCGTATTTAGGAGTGTTTGTTTGGCGAGAGGGTGTGAGGTGGATGGAAGGGACGGGAAAGGGAGAAATTTTACAAATTATGACAGCGAAACAGCCGCGTTCAGATAATCCTTGAAACCAGCAGAGAAAACAGTGCTTCCCTACGATGGGCCGTAATGCAGTGTTAATGCCAATTGATGAGTTGTGAACGAGGGGTTTACGAGAAAGTGTTTATCTTACCGTTAACACAGATAAATGGCTTACGGCAGTATCTGCATCGTACGTGAGAAAGCAGCACGCATTAACTCTAATTTGGACACGTTCGCAAAGCGATGTGTCATGACCATTTAATATGGATGTAAATACTTACATTATCACATGTTACGCAGTTTGGACTACCTTCTTTTTTACTGATGACGCCGTTGTTTCCTCAATATACATAATATATGTATCTGCAAAATTAAGTGTCTACATACGAAATTTGGAAGCTATCCGCAGCTTCGAGGGGAAAAAAATGAGTG
Organism: Schistocerca gregaria; assembly: GCF_023897955.1. NCBI lineage: Eukaryota > Metazoa > Arthropoda > Insecta > Orthoptera > Acrididae > Schistocerca > Schistocerca gregaria. The sequence continues at coordinate 302,024,905 of NC_064924.1, forward strand.
GCAAACGCAAATTGTCAGAAGTGATCAGAAGTGACTGTATAATAGGACATCACGAAAATACTTCCCTGGTACCACGGGGAGCAATGACGAACGTTGTAGGTTATATGGCACCCAAGAATATATGCAATAAATAATCTCAAACTGGATGACCTTTTTTTCTACTTCAACCAACATGGATTCTAAAAGCTCTGTCAAGCGAACTCCAATTCACACTTTTCTCGCTTGCCTCCCTGAAAGCCATGGATTGAGCAACTCAAGTGGCTGTAGAATTTATCTACTTGTGGAAGGCATTTGACTCAGTACCGTAGAAACGTTTACTAACTTGGGGGAAATCGGAAAGGGTATTAAAATAATTTAAGAGTGTGTTGAGGTTTCCTAAGTGTGGTGGACGCAGTGTGTTATCTCTGACGGAGATTCATCAAAAAAGGAGAAGTAACTGCAAGAGTATTCAATGTATTCTGACACTTGTTGTCCATGTGTATTAATGACTTGGCAAACAATATTAATAGTATCTTCAGAAGTTCAGTAGATGGTGAAGTTATCGAGAATTAAATTTCATTGGAAAACGTTTGCGTAAATATCCAGTCGGATCATAATAAGATTTAACGATGGTACCAAGATTGACAAATTCATTTTGAAGCACAGAACTGTAAAAGTGTAACCTATCATAATGAACTTAAGTAATGTCTTACGACTGCATGATCAGTGAATCACAATTGGAAACGCAGTACAAATGACCATAGGTTTTGTAAGTAGGCTGTTTAGGTTTTTATATTGGTAACGCCACGTAGCTCACTGTATGAAAATCACTGGCTGTGCTGTGTGCAGTTTGTGGCTGGTTTGCATTGTTGTTGGCTATTGTAGTGTTGGGAAGCTGGATGTTAATAGCGCGTAGCGTTGCGCAGTTGGAGGTGAGCCGCCAGCAGTGGTTGATGTGGGGAGAGAAATGGCGGAGTTTTGAGAGCGGATGATCTGGACGTGTGTCCATCAGAGACAGTACATTTGTAAGACTGGGTGTTATGAACTGCTATATATATTATGACTTTTGAACACTATTAACGTAAATACATTGTTTACTCTCTATCAAAATCTTTCATTTGCTAACGATGCCTATCAGTAGTTAGCGCCTTCAGTAGTTTGAATCTTTTCTTTAGCTGGCAGTAGTGGCGCTCGCTGTATTGCAGTAGTTCGAGTAAACAAGATTTTTGTGAGTTAAGTGATTTGTGAAACTTATAGTTTAATGTTAGTCAGGCAATATTTTGTAGGGATTATTGAAAGTCAGATTGCGTTGCGCTAAAAAATATTGTGTGTCAGTTTAAGCACAATCATGTATAATTTTTCTAAGTGGACGTTTCAGTATGTCTGACTCACGCTACAGCGACCCCAATGGTAAAAAGTCTGAATTGGGGACGTTCGAAAATAAACGCTTATTATCGCGGTAAAGACAACTAATAAAGTTGTAATGATAAGTATTAGATGAGAAATCTAAAAGTGTATTACTGCTGACTACGTATCTCTACAATAAAGGCCACAAAGACCAGATTAATTAATTTTCGTATAGGGGCGTTTAAGGAAGTCACTCTTCCGCAGTCCACATACAGTATGTAGTTGAAAGGGGAAGAAAATGTAGAATAGCACTAGATAAACTATTCCCTGCACAGCAAAGAGGTTTGCCGACAATGTATGTCAGTTATGTAGATGAAATAATCCAGGACCTCACCACTGAAGTGGCGGACATCACACATAACAACTGATGACCGAATTAAAGGATAAATTTAAAAAAAAAATATCAATAAAATCTTCTCGCTTCACAAGCCACGTCTCTTCGAGTAAGACTCTGGATCTTTTAGTATATTTCTACAATCGTTATCAGGATGAGGCGGTTACTTCAGTAGTATCGCAGTCAGAGCGCAAAGGACTTGTGAGTTTCCAGTCTTACGCAAAAGACGTCAGTTAACGGCGATATCTGCAATAACATTTTATTAACGTGATTGCTACAATGAATATCATCTTCTGTGATGCGCAGGAAATGGGCTGCCGGCTTCTCGTTCAGGCATCGGTGAGGAATAGAGACGCAGCACTCTGGTAGCTGGCGTAGCTTGCGGCAGATCAGGCACTCTGCTGGACAGCGAGCCGTAGCGAGATGCGGGAACGAGGACACCGCTGACTTGGTTCTGTGGATGTGGTGACCCTCAGCGCTCTCAAGGGGAGGGTCGTGTGCTCAGACCCGTACCACAGCACCTTTCTGATGGTGGATGTCATGAGGGCAGAAGCCCAGGCTCCTTCAGAACACACAGCGTACAGCCAGGAAGACCGTAACGCACAACCTGGGAGGCTCCATTCAGGTGCCACTCAGCAAGTGGAAAATGGCGTCTCGCAGTGTCTTGGTTTGGCAGAGGACCACCCACAGGCGGCAGGCTGCTGTTTCGTGGATTCTAACAAGCAGTGAGCAGCACATCATGGGTCGCCAGTAGAGGTAATCTTTAAATGTCACCGGAGATCCAGACACTGAGACCTAGATGTCTGAAATATAATTACTTAAATCTCGCTAGACCCTCGTTTAACCAGAGGTGGTGGCTCTGAGCACTATTGGACAGAACATCTATGGTCATCAGTCCCCTAGAACTTAGAACTACTTAAATCTAACTAACCTAAGGACATCACATAACACCCAGCCATCACAAGGCAGAGAAATCCCTGACCCCGCCGGGAATCGAACCCAGGAACCCGGGCGTGGGAAGCGAGAACGCTACTGCACGACCGCGAGATGCGGGCTAACCAGAGGTGACAAAGGTCCTATGCACACCGTAGTGTCTCAAGCGCAGGATGGTTTTCCCTGCTTCTCCATTTATTACCAGTAGTAGAACGCTTTCCTGCGGCTGAGTGTGATGTTGCTTTTTATTACCCTGTGTTGTAGAGCTGGTAGAACGAAGATCTGTAGCACCTTGCTGAAGGCCGGCCGCGGTGGCCAAGCGGTTCTAGGCGTTCCAGTCCGGAACCGCGCGACTGCTACGGTCGCCGGTTCGAATCCTGCCTCGGGCATGGATGTGTGTGATGTCCTTAGGTAAGTTAGGTTTAAGTAGTTCTAAGTTCTAAAGGACTGATGACCTCAGATGTTAAGTCCCATAGTGCTCAGAGCCATTTGAACCATTTTGTAGTCGAAAGCACCTACTTCTCATGAAGACCTAAGTATGTGTTACTCATCAGACAATTTCTTGAGCATTGCCCGCCTGCTTAGCTGGGTGATAACTTGCTCGCCTCCCATGCAAGCAGGCCCGGGTTCGATTCTCGGCCTGGTTGGAGATTTTCTCAGCTCGGGGACTTGGTGTTGTGTTATTCGCCCAATGTGGCGTCCAATGAAATAAGACTTGCACTTGGCGGTCGAACTTCCCCGAACAGATGCCTTCCAGCCAACAGTGCCAGACGCTCATTTCCATTTCTTGAGCATTCATTCAAATGATGTTGACATTTGGTCAGAGAAAGTGGAGGCGTTATAAGAAATAGGAAATTACTCCTTTGATATCCTGAATTGTAGCAGCGATAATTTAAGTGCAGAACAAAAATAGAGCACCTTGCTAGGCCACAGAAAACGTGTGCAGCAATAAGTTTCAGTGCCAGACGTAAGGCATTAAATTTTGTGATCAAACGAAGAAATGCTGAAACACGAGAGACAATACTGGCCCTACGACTTAACTTAGAAAATAGATTAAGGAAAGGCAAACCTGCGTTACTAGCATTTGTAGACTTAGAGTAAACTTTTGACAATGTTGACGGGAATACTCTCTTTCAAATTCTGAAGGTAGCAGGGGTGAAATACAGAGAGCGAAAGGCTATTTACAATTTGTACAGAAACCAGATGGCAGTTATAAAAGTCGAGAGGCATGAAATGGAAGCAATGGTTGGGAAGGGAATGAGACAGGGTTGTAGTCTAACCACGATGTTAATCAATCTGTATATTGAGCAAGCAGTAAAGGAAACAACAGAAATATTCGGAGTAGGAATTAAAATCCATGCAGAAGAAATAAAAAGTTTAAGATTCGCCGATGACATTGTAATTCTGTCAGAGACAGCAAAGGACGGAATGGATAGTGTCTATGAAAGCAGGATATAAGATGAACATCAACAAAAGCACAACGAGGATAATGGAATGTAGTAGAATTAAAGTAGGTGGTGCTGAGGTAATTTGATTAGGAAATGAGACGCTTAAAGTAGTAAATGAGTTTTTCTATGAGGGAAGCAAAATAAGTGATGATGGTCGAAGTACATAGGATATAAAATATAGAATGTAAATGGTAAGGAAAGCATTTCTGAAGAAGAGAAATTTGTTAACATCGAGTATAAATTTAATTGGCAGGAAGTCTTTTCTGAAAGTATTTGTATGAAGTGTAGCCATGTATGGAAGGGAAATATGGAAGATAAATAGTTTAGACAAGAAAAGAATAGAAGCTTTCGAAATGTGGTGCTATAGAAGAATGATGAAGATTTGATGGGTAGATCACATAACTAATGAGGAAGTATTGAACAGAATTGGGGAGAAGTGGCATAATTTGACTAGAAGGAGGGATCCCTTGGTAGGATATATTCTGAGGCATCAAGGGATCACCAGTTTAGTACTGGAGGGCAGCGTGGAGGGTAAAAATCACAGGTCAAGAGGTGAATACACTAAACAGATTCAGTAGGATGTAGGCTGCAGTAGGTACTGGGAGATGAAGAAAATTGCACAGGATAGAGTACCATAGAGAGCTGCATCAAACCAGTCTCTGGACTGAAGGCTACAACAACAAACAACAAGAAAGAAGGAGAAAACGCTCAAAGTTTAGCAATGTAATAAGCTAGTTTCGTTTAATTAAATCTGGACTTCAGTTATATATTACTGGAAGAACGATTTTCATGAAGTAAGAAATGTGCGCCTAAATAAAGCTCGCAAAAGTGTGAAAGAAAAACTGGTCGAAATATTTAGAACTACTCGTGACACTTAATGCACCATTACCAAGCGAGAGTTACGAGAGTAGACCCTCTGAACAGCAAGTGAGATCAACGTTATTGATTTTCACGTTTCATCTACCTGTTTAAATAGATTCTGTAAATTGCGCGGAAATGGAAGTCGCAAAATTACGAAATTTACTTAGAGTAAATGTGTGGATGACATGTCATTAATAGATAAAACTACAGAGAAATTTTCCGCCTACGTTAATATGTAGCGTCTTGTTATCCCGTAAGATGCTGTGCATAAAGCCAGTCAGTCAGATTCCATGCAAGAAATGCTTGCAGAAAGAAGACAGAGTCACTTGTTCGGTCAATTAATGCTATAAGACACATTCTTATATAACAATGCCACTAGTAAATACTAATGGAGTACTGTTTTGCAGCATTATACCTGTCTTTAGGAACCTCAAAGCAAATTAGGGCCAGGAATTAAAACAAGACCTGTTAGTTGCAAAAATTTTATAGTCGCTGCAGCAAAACCCAGAAAAATAGAACAGAATAATTTTCAATTTTACCTCTGAAACGTCTTCTTACGTGCTGCACAAATTAATTCATGGCTTTTGTTTGACACTTGGCCTGCAAATAATGACACCACTGTTTTTAGGATGACGTCAAAAAGACGTTAATGTCACTCGGTTTCTATTTGGAGCTAACGGCGTGACTCAGCCACTTGATAACAAAATATTTCGATAATGTTAAGAATTGTTCAGAAAATTGTTGAAAAATATAATTTGTGATAGCTCTTTGTTATTTCAGGTTTCTCGGCAGAACAATATTGTTAAACTTCAGACATTTGTTCCTTGCTAATTTGCATCATCACATTTTACGAATTTCGTCAAGTATGTATGGTATCAAGAACAATATGAAGAACAATAGCCTTGACCATTTCTTATTCCATCCCAAGTCCATCTAAATATCTATTAATTATAACGAAGTGCCTGAATGCATTTTTTATCAGATGTACCTGGTGTAAGGAAAATGTTTATTTTCATCATCCATTAAACTCTTCGCATTTTTTGAAGACTACAAGGAATAAACAAAAAAACTATTCTATTGTTACTAAAATATACAGTATTCAAAACTTATAAGAACTGTGGTACAGTTATTGTTATAAAATGTTTCATGTCGACAAATTAAAATCCCGATTGATGGAAGCCTTCTGTAATGTGGATTAACACACGCCCTCCATTTTCATTGCTCTGCTAGCCACTTGCGCAACATTCATCTGCAGCAGTTTAATTGCCGATATGAACTGCAAGTTATTCAAAAATATAATGATTTGCAACGTTTTTGGTATGGTTTGACAAGTGCTTAAAATTCCCATGCTTACAATTTGGACTACGCTCTACGAGGGGTACTTTCTCTCATCATGGTAGCAGCTGTTTCTTTGCCAATTCGTCCACTAGGCAGGAAGGAATGTACAAAACGATATTATAAGCTGTTCTTCACGTGGAAAAATAAATTACTTTAACATTTTATAAAAAATAGTTGCAGTGCGCCTTAGCATCAATGTATTATTCCTGAAAATTTTCAGGGTAAGTTTTGACATGTCGGATTGGACCATTCCATTGAAAGTTTGCACAGTGCTCATGTGTGTAGTATGAGTATACGGTAGCACATTATTCATAACTTTCCTTGTGTTTTTGCTTTGATGTGGTACTGTTACCAGAATTTGCAATAAAGCATCTATCACACCAATGAATCGCTTCACTCTACTAATACGTATAATGGAAGCTTTAGTCGGTAACTGGATCTTCAAAATGACTTGGGAGGTCATCTTTATAACATGAGATGGACCATCGCATTTCCTTAAAAATTTCTTGGCTCCCCTTTTGGTGTGTGTGATTGCTAACCACAACCCATTGACCACCTCTGAAATGTGGAAGCTGACTATTGTCTCATTGCACTCTTCGTCATGCACACGTGCCCAGACTGCAAATTTCTTCGCTGATTCGATGTTGGCTCCCACATTATGTTTAGTATGTTGACCACATTGTAGGACGAGAGACCTGCACTAGTATGCACTTCAGAACTGTATGTTCTGATTATATAAGTAAGGTATGTGTCCTGATCTGCATACTGGCTACTGAAGCAGTAACTCACCATCTTTGATATTGTTCACTGAACATATTCTGTACATCCATTTGATTGTGAATGAAACGGGCTTATCCACAACTTTCAAACACAAAGTACGCGGCGTAAGCGTTTCATTTAATCAGACACGTAGTTAGCACCCTGATGAGCCAGTAAGTTTCTGGGCACATGAATTTTAATAATCCAATTATTCACTAACATTGTAGGAATCACAGCAGCTGGCTTGTTACGAATTGTTGTTGTATTTATAAACCACCAAAAATGGTTAGTCAGCTGTTAATATGTTAATATGTGCTTATTACCAGCTGGAATTCTGTTTAATGGACCTAAAATATCGAGCCCTATTACTTGAAATATTTAGATGCTCTGGCAAACTTTGAAGAGGCATCCTTTTATGACTAAAGTCTGCCCACTGTCTGCATGCTACATATTTCTGCACATACTGATCCATGTCGTTTTCCCTTGCATGCCATCAAAACATTTTGGACACTCTGTTATCATCGCTCTTCAACCCCCATGACCTGACAAAACATGTTCATGTGCCCATTGTAATGCTTTGCTCCTTAGCAACAAGGAACTGCTACATGCGGTCCACATTTCATAAATGTGCAAAATATACTTTTGTGCATTTTGAATTGTGGCTGAGTCCTAAATGGCTGATGGTCCATATCAACTGCCTGTTCTCCCCACCAGTCACTCACACTTCCCCCAAGCACTGGCAATACTGCAACCTTGCACCTCAAAATACCTGCATTTCTGCATCTCCTACCAGATTTACGAAGAACTCACTCAAATTAAGGCCTCAATTAGACAATCTGGTAGAAGATTTCTTCAAGTCCATTTGTCACTTTAAGGGCACATGGTCAGTTACTATGTTTATCTTTTGCCTGTTTAGGTATCATTTGAAGTACATCATACCATAAGCTACTGTTAACATTTCCCTCTCTTGGGCAGAGTAATTGTGTTCTACTCTGTTTAACTGCTGAAATGTATACACCACTGGATAGTCTTTTACCCAAGCGCAATATTGCTACTGTTATTGGAACGGATAAATTCCTTCTCAAAATCTGGAAACACCAGTACTGCATCTTTGATTAATTCTTTCTTTAACATCTGAAAGGCACGCTCGCACTCATTGGGCACTCGAGTTTAATCTCTTTCCTTAACAAATGATTTAACAACTGAGAAAATTATGCAATATCATTAATACATTTTCAATAATAATTTGAAAGGTTCAGATAAGAATGTAACTGTATTGTTGTTTGTGGAGCTGAAAATTCAGACACTGCTTATAACACCCTCCTATCTAATGACATGGCCCTAGTACGTGATTTGAGTCTGTGCAAAATTATGTTTATCAATATTTAGCATAGGACATGTTGCTCTTCCTCTATCAAATAGTTCCCACAACCGTTTCACTTGTTTGCCCATATCTTCTGAAAGAGCTATAATTCCATTGAGCTATACCATGCCCTTCCTAGGTTTCCGACCAGGCAAAACTCCAACTAGCAATATTTAAAATGCTGCTATTACATTTTTAAGTCCAAACAACATCTGACTATATTGAGAATGCCCCATTGGGACCGTAAAGGCTGTTGTACATCTATCGTCCGGTACTATCTCCTCGTGGAACTAATTGCTATTCAACACCATTGTGCAGAAGTAATGCCATCTGCCCAAATTGCCTCTCGTGTCTGTGAAATTCAGTATCGGATAGGTGTAGCTGGTAGTTCACACAATGAGGTAACTGTAGTCGATAAAAACATTATTTCTTGATGTCATCCACCGAATTTTTCAGAACCCGGACAATGGGTGCCCCGTATGGATGCCACCCCCTTGGACTATTATTGATTTTATAATACCTTCTGGCAATAGATTCTTCTATGAGCAGTTGTGAATGCGTCGGATTATGATACGGCTTCTTATAAATTGGAACATTACTTCCTGTTGGTATGTGATGTGTGTAATGGCAGTTGTGAGTAATTGACCAAGTGCATAAAACAAATACTTAAACTGTAACAGTAGTGCTTCCAAACTTTCCAGTCACTGTCTTGCAGATGAATCACTTTACTTTATAATGCAGAATCACTGATGGTATACTTGTGGTTGTGGTTGGTATATGGCCAGTCTATATCCTCTTCCAACAGATCACCCAATGTGGTGGACAAGACACGCTTCAGTACACCCATTGTGGCCATGTAGAAATTATCCAGGCTAACCAGACCCATATGTCCCCTCCTTACGCACGCTACACTTCTGTGCATTGTATTCAGACGCTTATTATTCTCCAGTTGTTCATCCATGCACAACACTTCCTGCCGTAAGCCTGTATCCAGGGATATCCAAAGTAACTTCCCATCTGCAGCGTGCATATATGATGTGTAGTCAGCAACACCCCCACGATTGGTGTTTCTTGCGACTTTGTCTCACTTGTAGTGGTATCACTCAGCAGAAACCAAGTCCCTCAAGTTTGGTGTGAAAGATTAATTTTATCATGAAATTTAGTAAGGAAAGCATGTTATTAAATTTGCTATCCCAGGAATGATAAGAGGATGGAATACACTCATCATATTTTTAGCTTCCAGAAATTGTCCTGGTACGTGTCCCTCATTGGCCTGGAGTGCTTCCATCACGCTTCTGTAATGTTGTAACTCCTCATAGCGCAGCTTGTAAACTAACAATCTGTTCAGTCATAGTGACAAGAGAATCACTCACATTAACGGAGAGTGTTTCTGTCAGCAGACGTTGTATTCTACTACTGTCTAACCAAAAATATGCCCAAGGGAAGTGAACAGCAGGTCTAATTTGTAAATACACAATTCACGAAGATTTAGTCTAATTATTACTGCTTATCATAGCCCAACAACATTCATTTCAATCCCATGCCAAGTTACACCAACGTCAGTAAGCAAAACATCTGCCTGGCACAGTTTTGGTGCATGGTAAATCATGTCCAGAAGGATTAGAAAATGCTCGTCTGACAGTTTCAAATATGTTTTTCAGTAATTGCCTCTGCTCTTGGACAAGTCAGAAAGTTCATAGTGCTATAACAGATTTACTCTTAAATGGAAATGAGCATCTCCGCAATCTAACACGATCAACAAATCATACGAGGGGTGTTGAATAAGTACCCAAGACATTATCTTTCTACGAGCAGGTTGGTATTTTTTCATGATTCCAATACACCGTATAAGTCCCCGATCTTTTGGTTACAAAACATATTTATCAACATAATTTCCGTTCTTCATTGGGCCAAACAGATGAATGTCGGAAGGTGCAAGATCCGGACTGCAACGTGGATAAGGAAGAACAGTCCAATCCTCTTAGGTGCACAGACGCGTGTAAGAGTTGTTCAAATGGCTCTGAGCACTAAGGGACTTAACATCTGAGGTCATCACTCCCCTAGAACTTAGAACCACTTAAACCTAACTAGCCTAAGGACATCACACACATCCATTCCCGAGGCAAGATTCTAACCTACGACCGTAGCGGTCACACGGTTCCAGACTGAAGCGCCTATAACCACTCGCCCACAGCGGCCGACACTTGTGTAAGACTTTGCACTGTCATAGAGAAGAAGTTCGTTCACATTTTTGTAGCGTCTAACACACCACAAGAATCACAGTTGCGTGCAGCCGTCCGGCATATGATAAATGGAAATGCCGGATGGCTAGGTTCTCCCGTCGGGTAGAGCGTTCGCCAGGTGCAAGTCTTTCGAGTTGACGCCAACTGAGCGACTTGCGTGTCGATAGGGATGAAATGACGATGATATGAACAACACAACACCCAGTCCCTGAGTGGAGAAAACCTCCGGCCCAGACGGGAATCGAACCTGGGCCATTAGGTAGGACATTCCCATCGCGCTAACCACTCAGCCACCAGGAGCGGACGGCATACGATACATCGGACAGGACTGCACAACCTTGTTGCGAAGATGACAGACACCTTGCCCAACGATTCACTGTGGTTTTGTTCTGCAAGCGAGTATGCAGTCTGCCCCCCGTAGCTGAGCGGTCATCTCGGCAGAATGTCAGTCCTAAGGGCCTGGGTTCGATTCCCAGCTGGGTCGGAGATTTTTCAGGTGGTGGTTGTCATGAAGGTGGAAGCCCAGGACAGTATACAGCCAGGAAGGCAGTCCACTACAGCCTGGGAAATGTCTTTCAGGCGCCCACACGGCAAGTCGAAAATTGCAGCATAAAGTCAGAAACAGAGTAAGACCCTGTAAGCTTGGATCAGTCACTGGTGTGCCCCGTTTGTAGCGGCAATGTGGAGCAATGATGTCCAACCACAGCCGGCACGCTGCCGTATCGTAGCTAAAGTCGGCAAACAGGCAGGGTGAGCACATCACGGTTCGCCTGCAGTCAACCTTGTTTGCAATATAACCTGCTAACCAGGAGTGATGGTTTGGAGTGCCATTTCATTTCGTAGCAGTAAACCTTTGATAGTCATTAGCGGCACCCATATAGCACAGCGTTACATCGATAACATTCTAAGCCTTGTTTTGTTGCCCTTCACGGCATGCCATCCAAGGCGTACATTTCAGAAAGATAAAGCCTGCCTGTAAACAGCAAGAGTTTCCACTGCTTGTTTACGGGATTCCCATTCCCTACCTTGGTCAGCAAGGCCACCACATCAGTCCCAGACTGGCGAAGTTTGGAGCATTGTGGGCAGGATCCTCAAACCAGCTCGGGATCTTGATGATCTAATGTGCCAGTTGGACAGAATTTGTCTCGATATCCCTTGGAGGGCATTCAACCACTCAATAATCATTGGCATGTCCTATAACTGCCTGCTTTAGGGCTAGAGGTGGACCAACGCGTTATTGGTGCTCAGTTTGTGAAGCTCTCCCTCTTGAATAAATTATCCACTTTTTCTGAAATTGTACCAATTTGTTTGTCTGTTCATGTTCATCACATGTAGCGATTTGCGTCTCATTTGGACAATTCCTTAATGGGGCGTCACTTTGTGCCCCCATAGAGAGTTAATAGAGACGGATCTTCAAAATATCTACCCAGCCCATCACTGATATCTCTTATAAAATGAAGATAAATGTAAGAGAAGTCTATAGCAAGGAGATCCAACCTGATGGCACGTGATTATAAGACTAAAGGAAACATCTGAAGCACGTAATACAGTTTAAAAATTTTGGGCTAACACTAAGAAGTTCCTCGCGTATTACAGCAGTTACTTTACGCGATTTTCCTCCTGTTGATCGAGGAGACACTGACGCTCCAATAGCCTCTAAAGGTTGAACAACCTAAGCAAGCTTTGCTATTCACTTCTGTGATATCCTATGAATTGATTAAGTCAGGTGTCTGTAACCGGTTTTAATTGAGTATGTCTGCTCCTTTGAGACGTCTGCGAAAATTATTTACGTTGCTTTGTAATTTTCCCACTTATTGTTAACCACTATTAGCAGCCTGACCGCAATGACAGTTGTCAAGTAAGAGGCCATGTTCAAGCTACATTTGCAAGTATGAAGGAAAGAAAATTGCTGCATGATGACCAGAAGAGGAAATTGCAAGGTATTTTGGCACGAGCGAACAACACCAGGGGAGACTGCTGTGATTTGGTTACCTCGACCACCAGTATAACGTGTCACTCTATATTTGTTACTGTGACCTGAACTAGTCTGCAGTACGCTATGTGGTGTGTACCATAGTCACTCTGGCAGAACGAGGTTGTGGTACTTTCAGAGGCTTACTTTACTAGGACTGTTTATTGCATAGTGATTGGGTGAGGCTAGTGTAGAGGAGAAATTCCGTCGAAGGTCCATGGTTGCAAACCGTTATTTATTAAGAGAGTAATAGTGAATGGAACCAAGAATTTATAGGATTCGTCTAACAGTGAAGAGGGTTATCGTAATGAACTGTAAAACTAACAACAAAAAGTGCTCTACTATTTGAATCAGTGGCGCACCTTATATATTAGGATATCGGCGGTCCAGTTCACACTGATCACGATCATGCCATAGCGAGAGCAGCAGATTTAAATCTTCTATCTAAAGATTTGAAAACGCATGCGTAATAACGCTAAAAGCGACAAAGGGATCTTGGGACTGTACAAAACGTATTATCCAAAAATTATTTACAGTTGTTGGTAAGTCGTCCTAACCGAAACGCAAACGTACTGGATCCTAGGCTAGAACAGATTTGAGCCTAAGAAGAGAGAGTATTCAGCAATCACTAGTGTACAGTAGCATTACTGATCACAGTTATCGAACACTGGGCTTTGAAATACGGAAAGATATTTTTGCGTAGTAAAAACAATGAGTTGGGTAAGTGGGTGCTATGGAACATAATCAAGAACAAAAAGACATCATGGTTCATTAACGATATCAGAAAGCTTCTGCGAAAGCAGAGAGAGCTTCATAGAACAGTGAAACTCTTGTTGAGAAAAAGTGAACTAAATCGAAAGCAAGCGAAAGGACATCTATTCGAGAACCTTCCAGTCAATTTGAAAGTAATATATTATCTGCCCAGTTGCCAAACACTCTAAGCGGTCTTGATCCTCCTAACGTTACAACGTCTTGCATCCAAATGGTCAGCGAACTCGACTGCGCCGATTTCTGTTAAACTCGGCTTGCTGTAGCCACTCATGAGTTGCAGGAAGAAGTAAACAGGAAACCTATAGTTGAATACATATTTCTAGACTTCTGGAAACTTTTTGCGTAGTAAACTAAGTAGTCATTATTAATGGAAAAGCCTAATTAGAGGCAAAAGTGGCTACCGCCGTTTGTTAGCTTATGCTGAAGCTCAAGATACAAACGAATAACTTGCCAGACAATGTCCGTAACTCTAAGAAACAGTTCACATACAGCACATCTGAATAGCAAGTGGAGCGGGGGAGGGGGGGGGGGGAGGGGGCGTGGGCGGAGGGGGAAGTGGACGAGAGACTAGTTACGAAATGCAGAGACACGTACAACTGGTAAGTACCTTGCACAAAGACTGGTAGCTGATTCTAACCGCAAAAAGCGTGATGTCATTCATCTTCTACTTTTTCTTCTACAGTACCGTACGTGGGTTAGGCATTCCTGCCACTACGACTTCACAGTTGTTTGCATCGTGTCCCAGGATTCCTGCAGTCTCTTCTTCCCCTTGGCATGTAATCCCACTCTATCTTTGGAAGTCTGATATTTTCCACTAGTTCGAGTGATCGGGCCAGGCTTGTTCTTATTTAATACTGTATTATGTACTGACTCTGTATCTAATTCTTTCCTAATATTTTTATTTCCTATTTTATCCACATTCGTATATCCTTTAACACTCCTTACACAGCTAGTTCCTGCCGATGGTTCTTTATTCAAGTGCTTTCGAGTCAGCACCCAGGCATCGATGCCGTAAAGCAGTGTGGGTAAAGTCATTATTTTATAATATTTCATTTTCGGTTCTTTCGTCACCTTATTTTTAAAAATTTCTTTGAACTGTCCCGTCAGCCGGTGTGGCCGAGAGGTTCTAGGCGCTACAGTCAGGATCCGCGCGACCGCTACGGTCGCAGGTTCAAATCCTGCCACGGGCAGGGATGTGTGTGATGTCCTTAGATTAGTTAGGTTTAAGTAGTTCTAAGTTCTAGGGGACTGATGACCACAGAAATTAAGTCCCACAGTGATCAGAGCGATTTGAACCATTTGAACTGTTCCACATACATATTCAAATTTGCTAAATTTGTGCTCAACGTCCTTGTCATTATAAAAACGTGTGTCACAGCCAAGATATTTAAAATTCTGTACTTTTTCAGAAAGGTTGTTTTCTTGCACAAACTTTGATCTGACTGGATACTATCCTCTAAAAGTCGCAATTTCCGTTTCCTTAACTGAGATTTTAAAATTATCAGGTTTCCATAGGTTATTTAAACATACGCGAATTTGTGTAGCTGTGTGTCATTTATTTGAATCATTATTTGATCAGCTGCAAATGAAAGTGTATATGAATTTACTTGAATCATTATTTGATCAGCTGCAAATGGAAGTGTATTTTGACTTAAATAGCAACAACGTTGATTTAGTTCTTATCTCCAGGCGCAAAAAAGGAGAATATCTGTTATATTTGTGCCACTTGCCTTTACTGCTGTTATCTGTTCTTACGCTTTTCTTCTTTGTTGTACCTGCACGGACGTAAGGTCCATATAAGTTTATTTAGTGAATGATAAGTTACAGAAAAAATAAATTTATTGCATTGCTCTCTTTCATTTTAATCAAAATATTACCGTTTACTAGCTCATATCATGCAACAATCGGTGAGTTTTTGTAATTAGAAATAGCCAGCTTGGCCGCTATGTGATCAGCCGCCATTGTGGCCATCTCATTGAGATAATTACTACCTACATGTACTATACAGAATTTGTTTGTTTTAAATTGACGAAGTACAGTATACTAGCGCAAACAAATTAACGCTAATATAATTTGAAATTTCACGGTCATTCAGTTTTGCTTAACCAAGCCTGTTAATTCTATAGGTAAAACTCCGCGTTCAAGTTACTAATTTACAGCGTTAGAGACAGTTGCTTTGTTGTAAGACAACGGTAATGAACAATTTCAATGCAGTCTTATCGCTCACTGATGTGACGCACGTTTCATGTGATCTAAAACAAGATCCTCTAATGAATCAGTCCGACTTTGGACATTATTTAGTCAGAAAGGTTGTTCATAATATTTCTCTACTCAGACTACCCATAGCGAATGTTACACTGGAGACAGAGTACAGAACAGTAAATGTGGAATAATTCATTGTATGCTATGTATAATTTTATTCACGATTCAAGATTAAATGACTACTTCTTATCTATGTAATCATACGACCTGTATGAGAATTGATGATACATTTAAATGAACGACAAAAATTTATAATAACAATGAATAAATATTAAACAAAATAATAAGGTTTAAAAGAAGGACCAAGGCTTGTAAAATTACAAACTATACAAACTAAACAAACTCATTAAAGCAACAAATACGCCGGGAGAAACTGAAGAATCACATCATCAAAACTAATTCGTTGTGTATAACAGAGCACAAGTTAGGACATTTTTACAGTCATTCATTAGAGAATAATAGGGTCAAATTCCAAATAAGTGAGATCTACTTATATGAGTGGCATCTTGTGCTGAGCTTATTATTTACCAAAATTATAATTATTTTGCAAGTATTCTAATCTCATAAGTAGATCACAAGATAGCTTATATCCATGTTTCAGTGAACAGAGTTTGTAGCAGCTACGAAGTGTTGTTTTTAAAGTAATGTTTGTCGTCAATAGCGTTGTGTTGCATACAAATACAGACTGTGATTTGCTTACGTGTTAAATATAATGTGATCAGCTGTAACATTAATCAGTTATCCTTGTTCACTAATATCGTAAAAAATACGTCAGGTTACCATGTTGGAATCTTCAGATACAGAAACTGTATCAGATGAAGTACCAGAAGACTAATTCACCAGTGAAAACGTAGATGACACTTTCGCTTCGGAAAGTGAGGTAACGTCAATTGCTGCAAATAAATCTATTACTGAGTCTATTGCTACGACACCAAATGCATTCTACAAATGCTCTAAATACTAGAAACTATGATAGGTGCTCTAACGAGTGAAATAGGTGGTTTGCCCAATGATTAACAAAACAAGTCAAAATAGATCGTTTGGCAAAAGATTTCAAAACTGTGAATAGAAAACAAGACAGTTTGGCTAGACAGGTTGCACACGTAACTGAGCCAGCTAAAAGCCAAACCATGCAGTTGGAAACGAAGTTGTCAATCACGTAAGAGGGTAGTTACGAGAAGATCTTGAAAACATGGCAAATAAAATTTCAGGATTATGAAAATCACAGGAGGCATGACTTATGACTGTTAGTCAACCAAACTAGATTTGGTCAATTAGGATCCTCGATATAGCCATGAAATAGGGTGGGTGCAGTTTCAATCCAACAACTAATACGAGGGAAGCTATCTTTTAGGATGATCAACAACAAAAAGATCAAAGGGCTGTATTAACATAAACACATTGCTGGACATCAATAGAAATATGCTTGTTATGGTGAATCAAGAAATGTAATATGACTGCTCTAGTGTTCGGTCAAAGTTATAGAAGAGAACTGGTGTCCGTTCATGTGGCCATACTAAATGCAGTGTGGTCGTCGGGATCCTGGAAATATGTAGGAACAAATAAATCGAACTTGCGTAAGGCTTGATTTTTAGAGATGAGGGGTAAGTAATTAATAAGGCCTATGCTGTCTCATACGGAATTACATATTCATCTACCTTAACTAAAAAACAAATAATTTGTTAACTAAGTTTAGGAGTCAGGGCGAACAGGCTTAGATGGTGAGGTCATGTTACACGCATGGGAGAAGCAAGGTTACCCAAGAGACTCATGGGTTCAGCAGTAGAGGGTGGGAGGAGTCGGGGCAGACCAAGGAGACGGCATCTGCATTCGGTTAAGAGTCCCGTGATTTAGGGGTAGCGTCTTTGATTCATAATCAAAACGTCTTCGGTCCCGGGTTCAGTCCCCGCCACTTCCTACATTTTGATAAACAATCAGCATTGGCGGCCGAAGACTTTCGGCATAAGAAGTCAGCCTCATTCTGCCAACGGCCTTATCAAAGAGGGCGGAGGAGCGGATAGAGGTTCAGGGTACTCTCTTGTCCTAGGGGTGGGAAATTGTCCCTAAAGGCGGAAGAATCAGCAATGATCAACGACATGAGGATGCAGAAGGCAATGGAAAACACTGCATTACAGACACGTAACGTGTATCCACAGGACATGTGGCCTGTAGTTGAAAAAGTGTCATGATGATCTCTCCATTGGCAAAAGATTCCGGAATAGTCCCCCATTCGGATCTCCGGGGGGGGGGAGGGGGGGGGGGGACTGCCAAGGGGGAGGTTACCACGAGAAAAAATGGAATAATCAACGAAAGGATAATGTTCTACGAGTCGAGGCGTGGAATGTCAGAAGCTTGAACGTGATAGGCCAACTAGAAAATCTGAAAAGGGAAATGCAAAGGCTCAATCTAGATATAGTAGGAGTCAGTGAAGTGAAGTGGAAGGAAGACAATGATTTCTGGTCATATGAGTATCTGGTAATATCAACAGCAGCAGAAAATGGTATAACAGGTGTAGGATTAATTATGAATAGGAAGGTAGAGCAGAGGGTCTGTTACTGTGAACAGTTCAGTGACCGGGTTGTTCTAATCAGAATCGACAGCAGACCAACACCGACAACTATAGTTCAGGTATACATGCAGACGTCGCAAGCTGAATATGAACAGATAGAGAAAGTGTATGAGGGTATTGAAAGGGTAATGCAGTATGTAAAGGGGGACGAAAATCTAATAGTCATGGGCGACTGGAATGCAGTTGTAGGGGAAGGAGTAGAAGAAAAGGTTACAGGAGAATATGGCCTTGGGCCAAGGAATGAAAGAGGAGAAAGACTAATTGAATTCTGTAACAAGTTTCAGCTAGTAATAGCGAATACCCTGTTCAATAATCACAAGAGGAGGAGGTATACTTGGAAAAGGCCGGGAGATATGGGAAGATTTCACTTAGATTACATCATGGTCAGACAGGGATTCCGAAATCAGATACTGGATTGTAAGGCGTACCCAGGAGCAGATATAGACTCAGATCACAATATAGTAGTGATGAAGAGTAGACTGAAGTTCAAGACATTAGTCAGGAAGAATCAATACGCTAAGAAGTGGGATATGGAAGTTCTAAGGAATGACGAGATACGTTTGAAGTTCTCTAACGCTATAGATACAGCAATAAGGAATAGCGCAATAGGCAACACATTTGAAGAGGAATGGACGTCTCTAAAAAGGGCCATCACAGAAGTTGGGAAGGAAAACATAGGTACAAAGAAGGTAGCTGCGAAGAAACCATGGGTAACATAAGAAACACTTCAGTTGATTGATGAAAGGAGGAAGTACAAACATGTTCCGG